>NC_134109.1:63838500-64480000 GCF_040939455.1 Microcebus murinus
CAGTCCCTGATCTTGAACTTCTCAGCCTCCAAAACTGTGAGAAATATAAGCCACTCAGTATTCTATTGTAGCAGCCCAGATGTACTAAGATCCTAAACTCTTTTGTGTTCTCTCAGATATTACCTCACACATTAGTCCCTATTCTTGGACATTCTCAACATATTCTGCTCCACAAGCTCCTTTCTTGCTTCCTTCAGCCATGCACAGGTCTCCCCCATTCAGACGATACCATCCCTCAACCGGTGTCCTTCCTGTAAGTTACTACTCCTCCTCTGTCATTCTCTTCACTACCAGCCATCTTCAAAGAGTAGTCTATATTGGTTGAATTCATTTGCTCAAGAATGTATTCTCTCCTAGTCTGGATTCTGCTTCTAGCACTGTACTGAAAACTGCTCTAAGGTCTTCAATAAGATGCTTCAAGGGGTTGGGAGGCCTCACAGTGTTAAATGCTGTCAGATAGGATGGCAATTCAATCTGGACCTCTAGATGGGGCAATTAAGGGAAAGGCATCCTAGGCTTCCCTGATGCATGTCTAGATGCCATGAGTCTGTATTTCTAAAAATCAGGAGATACTTATTAATATCCCCAAATATGTGCCCTCTGATTGAGAGAGGTTAAAACTTAAGAATATTACCCCGTCCAATTAAGGCCACACCAGGACATTCTGAGATAATCAAGATATCTAAAAATAGAAATACTACATTTTTAAAAGGAAAAACTACCCAGAAATGTATATAGTTCAATTGAAAAATGAAGCAAAATTAATAGCTGAAGAATATGGGACTTGTAAGAACTTAAAATGATAAGTGATGAAACAAGACAAAAATAAAATTATATCTAAATTAAAATCTCAATATAAAACTAACATCAAAAAAGAATTTTACAGAAGGAATTGTATAATATAAAAATCATATTTTAGGCTTGATGTGCTGCCACCTATAATCCCAGTGTATTGACCAGGAGTTCAAGATCAGACTGGATAACATAGCAAGACCCCATTTCAGAAAAAAAATTAAATTATCAAGGTTTGGAGGGTGCCAATTGCACAAGCAGTGGAAAAATCTGTGTACAACTTTTGATTCCTGAAATACTTAACTACTAATAGCGTACTACTGACCAATAGCCTTGCTAATAATATAAACAGTCTATTAACACATATTGTGTATGTTATATGTATTATATACTGTATTCTTACAATAAGCTAAAAAAAGTTATTAAGAAAATTATGAGGAAGAGAAAAAATATTTACTATTTATTAAGTGGAAATGGATTATCACAAAGGCCTTTAGCCTCATCATCTTCACATTAAGTAGGCTGAAGAAGAGGAAGACAGGTTGTTCTTGCTATCCCAGGGCTGGCAGAGGCAAAAGAAAATTCATTGTTAGGTTGACTCAGTTCAAAACTATGTGGTTCAAGGGTCAACTGTACATAAAAAAAGGGCACATGATGTAATCCTGTACTTATTCTGGTGAATCATGAACAAAGGAAATTTACAAAATAGTATTGCTAAAACATTTAAAGTAGTAAAATGTCTCTTAAATGTTTATTTTTCAAGTCTTCATGGTTCAAGAGCAAGTAGAAATGATATAAATCATCTTTTAAATAATTTGATCATTTATTAACAATTGTACCTCCTTTATACTATTTAACTTTGTTCTAAGTTAGCACATTCTAAAACAGCTGCAAGATTCTGTGTTCTCAAGAGATTTTGTTAGAGTCCTTCTTTGGTAAGCTTTTTAAAGTAGAAAGAAAGCTGACCTTGAAGTGTAGTAATTTGTTACTAAGGTTCTCTGTAGAATAAACTTTAAAATGAAGACTTATCTTCAAACACTTGTCAGGAGATAAGTTAATATTTCTGCCTAAAGACTTCATAGGAGAAAGCATTGACTTTATTCTGGTAGCTTTTATGTGGTATTTCATTTGTAGAAGGACTAAGTGAAATATGATGCTTGTCATATTGGAATTTATTTTGCAACCCAAACACTGCAGGTGGAACATGACTTTTAAAAGATGATCATGGGGCTGGGTGCAGTGGCTCCTGCCTGTAATCCTAGCACCTTAGGAGGCTGAGGTAGGAGGATCGCTTCAAACCAGGAGTTCAAGACAAGCCTGAGCAGGGATGAGACCCTCTCTTTTAAAAAAATACAAAAATTAGCCAGGCATGGTAGTGTGCACCTATAGTCCCAGCTGCTTGGGAAGCTGAGGCAGGAAGATCACTTGAGCCTAGGAACTTGAGGTTGCAGTGAGCTATTATGACACCACTGCACTCTAGCCTGGGCAACAGAGAGAGAACTTGTCTCAAAACAAAATTTAAAAAAGATGATTTATAAGGTTTATTCTTCCTCTTTATTCTTCCGGAGGCTATTCTGGTCAGAAAAATTATTCTAATGGAAACTCTAATCTGCTAAAACCCTTTTTCTCAATGTTCTCCTTTAAACATCTCCAGAGACAATAATCCCTCAAATAAGTCCTTTGACTTCCCTGGTCACGTTTCAAAGACCTCACTGGAGGCAGGATAGG
This sequence comes from Microcebus murinus, assembly GCF_040939455.1. Classification (NCBI taxonomy): domain Eukaryota; kingdom Metazoa; phylum Chordata; class Mammalia; order Primates; family Cheirogaleidae; genus Microcebus; species Microcebus murinus. The sequence goes on from NC_134109.1 coordinate 63,841,021, forward strand.
GCACCATGAATAGAGTCCCAGCCAGATGAAAAGGATATTGATTTTGATAGTGGTGAGTTGTCTATGTTTGTACAAGTTGACTTCTTTATCCAAAAAGGGAAGATGAAGCTTTCTTTGGCCAATAGCCTAATATGCTGGCTCTTGATTTTGTTCATTTAACATTTATCTACATAATGCACCCATAACATTATCTATATTTCAGCATATTAAGAACTAGGGTCTGTGACATATATTTATTTTGTATATATTATACATATATTATTTTGTATTTCTCACATTTTATCACAGGGCTAAGAACTATGGTATAGTACTGTGATGGTTAGTCGTATGTGTTAACTTGACTGGGCCACAGAATGCCCAGATATCTGGGTAAACATTTCTGGATGTGCCATTGGGAGTATTTCCTGAAGAAACTAACATTTGAATTGGTGAAAAGAATAAAGAAGATTGCCCTCCCCAATGTAGATGGGCATTATTCAATCTGATGAGGGCTGGAATAGAACAAAAAGGCAGAGAAAGGCAGAGGAACTTTGAATTGAGTTGAAACATTTGTCTTTTCTTGCCGGTGGACTGGGACTTACACCATTGCCACTCCTGGTTCTCAGGCTTTTGAATTTGGACTGAAATTTATGCCGCCAGTTTTCCTGGATCTCTAGCTTGCAGACAGCAAATTATAGGACTTCTTACCCTCCATAATTGTGTGAGCCAATTCCTTATAATAAATTTCATATATAAATGCATATATTAATATAACTTCTATTTATTTATATATCGTGTGTGCGCGCGCGCGTTCTATTTCTCTGGAGAATGCCGACAAATACAGCACCTCATACTTCTGCAGAGTATCACAAATTTGGAATAGAATGAGGATCATCACTCCACATTACCATGTTTTAATACTTTTAAAAGTCTGAGCTGATAAGCAAGTATAAGATTCATTACTATTTTTACTCTTATAAGAATAGTCAGAAATTTACCATATCTTATGTCTTTCTCCTTTCTTTTGTTTATCTTAGTCCAAAGATATAGGGTCCAAATCCAATCATAGCAAACTCTTAGGAGTAATCTAAATTATATTCTTGCCTTAAATCTTTTGTTGTATTTAGTAACACTTCAAAGTCAGCTGGAGGCTGTAAATAATTGTTATATATATAATTTTAGAACTTTTTGATAGAAATAATTTTAGATTTTTTTCAGAATAATAATCATTCGCTAAAGTTAATCCACAGCTTATCGTTAAAATTGTCAAATGTGTTTTTTGTTAACTTAGATCTTAAGTTCAATAGGTTTTTTATCCAAGTGAAAGTGTATTCTTTTATAGACATCATATATCTTCAGCCACAGTTTATTACAGATCAATAATTCTTTGTCAACATTTATAAAATTTAAGAAGCTCTTAAAACTGAAAACTTTTAATGACTTAGCGCTAGAATCAGAGCCACTTTGAACATTTTGCCCAGATGGAGTTGTTAAGAAATACATAGTAAGTATATGTTACTTTCTGAATTTCAAAAACGTATTTAATTCGCAAACACATCTGGAATTGTCGGCCAGCATTTGTATTTTTATTCACAATAAGATTTTTATCAGGTCAGGAAAGAAGACAGTGCTTAATTTTAGGGTTAGCCTTTGCAGGTAACTCTTTACCTACTGATGTCTGGTTGTTTATTTTTTTTGCTTTAAGTCCCCTGGTTGTGAACCTCATGATTCATTCTGCCATTGGCACCATCCTCTGCTCAGTGCTCTCTTGGACTAAAAGTCGCGCTTGCTATGCCTCTGAACCATCACTGGTGCCCCTCTTTGGTTGACACTCTGGAAAAACTGTCTACAAATCTCTTAAAGTAACCCCTTGACTTGTTTTTCTCCTAACTTTCTCCTTCTCCAAACTCTAAATTTCTCTCCTTATTCACGTTTTGCTTTATAACGTATTATAATTTCTGTGGCTTTTAAAATATTTTTGGTCTTTGTAAAATGGGAAATTGCAACCTAGTCTAACAGAAACTCATTCCAATATGCTTTAAGCCCAGAAACTGTTATATAAAATAGTATTCAATATATATAAATTAATGAAGATGGTTTGGTATTCAGGTTATCTACTGCTGGCAACAAACTACTGTAAAACTTGGTGGCTGAAAAACAACAACAACAATTTATTATCATTTTATGTCATGATTCTGTGGATCAGGATTTTAGACAGGCACAGATAGGCTTCCCTCTCTTCCACAATGTCTAAGGCCTCATCTAAGCTGAATCTAAAGGCTGAGGCTAGAATAGAATGGTCTGTCTGTCTCTCTCTCTCCTTCACACTCTCTCTTCCCTTCCTCTTTCCCTCCCTCTCTCTCTCCCTCTCTATCAATCTCCTACCTCTTCGTATGACTGTTTTGGGCTTCCTTATAGCATGATGGCTTCAGGTAGTCAGACTTCTTACAGAGTAGTAGCTCAAGGCTCCAAAAGATAGGGAAATGGAAACAAAGGGTCCTCTTAAAGGCTCAGCTTAGATCTGGTATGGCATCACTTCCATCACATTTATTGGTAAAAGCAATGAGAGGATTATCAAAGGATTTGTGACCACTTTTAATCTGCTACTGTGGGTCAGTCAACTTTCTTTATCCTCTAAAGCACTTCTCTTTCCATTTATTTTCTATATTCTATAATACTATGACCTGAGCAACTTCCAAAAGTTTTCCTAAGTTGTTATTTTAAAAATCCAGTTTGTTTACATTTTCTACACTGTTTGGGCTGGTATTCTTTTTTACCTAATACTCCAAGAAGGCTAAAGGAGATGTGATGATTGCCCAAATGATGCCTTCAAATTACAGTCTAATATTTATTTGGAAATATAAGCAAAGGCCAAGAAGACCAAGAATATTCTCATTTTATTTTTCCTCCAAAAAAAGCTCGTAGTCAGAAAGTTGTAGACATTTCTGAAATCTCATTATTGTTTTTTTATGTAAGTTTAGCAATTAGAGAAATGAATTTAGACCGTGTTATAGAAAAGATATAGCAAAGGAAATCTTTCAAAAGTCCTTTATTTCTCTACTCTAGTACATTATCATATTGGCTCACTGTGTATCTTGCCATATTTTTCTGAGCGATTGTTCATTCTTCTTTATTCTTTTTTCTGCATCTTTGACTGGGTTAGTTTGAAAGCCTCGACTTTGAGCTCTGAGATTCTTTCTTCTGCTTGGTTTAACCTATTGTTGAAGCTTTTTGTTTTATTTTGAATTTCCAATTCCTTAAATGATTCTTTCATTTCTTTAAGTTATAGCTTTTCTTATGTTTTTTTCTTTAGTGACTTTTTCATTTTTTTTCAATGATGTCCTGAAATATTTTATTGGTTTCTTTGTGTTGGATTCAACTTTTTCTTCAATCCCCATTCATCTTATCTCCTATCCATTTTCTGAATTCGATTTCTTATATTTCAACACTTTCATTTAGGTTGAGGTCCATTGCTGGCAACCTATTGTGGTCCTTTAGGGGTGTGGAAACAGCTTGTTTTATTCATGTTGCCAGAGTTCTTATGCTGTTTTTTTCTCATCTGAAACCCTTTCTCTCAGCTCAAGAGAGATAAGTTTGCAGAACACCCATTGTCCTGTGCTAGAAACTCTCCTACACAGTGAAAAGAAGGAGAGGTCCTTGGCGGGCACACTTGTGTCCTACTGCAGAGTATTGACCTGATCAGAAGTGCACTGAGAGCCTGTAACACAGCTGTATTCCTGCATCATCTTGTTTTTCTGTGGTTGTCATAGTCTGAACCAGTCAGTGCTGGGGGATATTTATATGGAGTGGTGGTAGTTTGGTCCCCATGCCACTGTTGTAAGTGGGAGAGTCCCTCTCCACAGAGAAAGGTTGGCATAGGAATTTGCTCTGCTTGGGCCTCCCTGCAGTGGTGGTAGTTGCAGCTGTGTGAGGCTCTTTAGGCAGTGGCCCCAGATGTCAGGGCTGTGTCCAATATAATATTCTGTGACTATCAATTACACTTGAAAAACTCTTACTGTTTTCCTAATGGAAATACCCAAATTCTCTTCAATTACTCTATCAAACTCCACATCTGATATCTGAGTTATGTTCGTTTCTCCTCTGATGTATTCACAATTCCATCTTGATATTTTTCTAACCTATGGACTAAAATATAATTAATATTAGAAAAGATAGACCTAGAAAATTTTAATATATAAATATATACATAATCACCAAGCAATAAAAAGATGCTGCTTATAGGTGTTATGTCCCCTCCAAAACTCATGTTGAAATTTAATTACTATTGTGATAGTATTAAAAGGTAGTACCTTAAGAGGCGATCAGGTAATGACAGTTCTGTCTTTGTAAGTGGATTAATGAGAGTGGGCTAGTTATTGTAGGAGTGGTTCCTAATAAAAAGGATGAGTTCAGCCCAATTTCTTCTCCCTGTCTTGTGCACAGGCTTCCTCACTATATCATGCCTTCTGCCATATTATGATTCAGCAAGAAGGCCCTGACAAGACGTAGCCCCCTGATTTTGAACTTCCTAGCCTCCAGAACCATTAGCCTAAACTTCTATTATGTATAAATTGTCCAGTCTTTTGTACTTTGTTATCCCAGAGAAAATAAATTAAGATAATAGGTATCCTCCTTTTCTGCAATTAATCATATGATTGTAGTAGGTATTTACAACTTTTAGACTCCAATACATGTTCTCAAGTTTCCTTAACCCTCGCATGAAATCTATTTTTTTTTTTTTTTTGAGACAGAGTCTCACTCTGTTGCCCAGGCTAGAGTGCCATGGCATCAGCCTAGCTCACAGCAACCTCAAACTCCTGGGCTCAAGGGATCCTTCTGCCTCAGCCTCCTGAGTAGCTGGGACTACAGGTATGCACCACTATGCCCGGCTAATTTTTTCTATATATTTTTAGTTGGCCAATTAATTTCTTTCTATTTTTAGTAGAGAAGGGGTCTCACTCTTGCTCTGGCTGGTTTCGAACTCCTGAACTTGAGCAATCCACCTGTCTCGGCTTACCAGAATGCTAGGATTACAGGCATGAGTCACCATGCCCAGACTCAAAATCTTAATTGGGTGTGATTATTTACATTGTAGGTGACCCAAACCTTTTTTTTTTTTTTTTTTTTTTTTGAGGAGCTCTACCTTTTGTAATCTTGCTTGTGTAGGATTAATGTAATCTCTCATTAACTTTTACTCCTGGACAAAGGCATCTATTGAGGGCTCTAAGGCTACTCTAGATTTCCGAGATAGTTCCCCCATCTTCTCTGCAAAAAAGCAAACTCTTTTCCACCCAGTTGTAAGATCAATAACCTATGGCCAACATGTTATGTTCTTTCATGTCTCATTGACACAGAAAGTCCAAAATTTCTCATACCAGCTTTCAATGTAATGGAATAATTTTTTGTGTTCCCTTGTAGAAGTATTTATTCATTAGATCTAAGGTCTTAATACAGCAGAATCCACTGTTGCAAGAATAGGAAACAAAGTGCATGGTTCAATATAATAGTGAAAGGTACCAATGCCACTTATAGCCCATTGTTCCTAAATGCATATATCCTGGCTATAAGAGAAATGCAACCATTTATTGGTAGCTAATTCCAAGCATATGAAAACCTATAGAACAGCATTTCAACCTACCAAGGTGTTGATACCCAACTGAATCTATAAATAAATCTTTTTTTATATAAATAAATTTTAAGGAGGCTAGTCTACCATTTTACAAGGCCCATGAATTCTGAGTCAAACAGTACATGATGACACTAGTGCATCCCACAAATGTTTTTCTTTGTTAGAAACAACCTAGTAGGGGTCCCTAAAATATAAATGTGGGACACTGTGAAAGTGAACAAGGCATTCAATGAGTTCATCAATGGTGTTGCTGGCAGAAACATGATGGGCAGGGAGGCAAGTCCAGTGCAGAATAAGTCTCTATTCCAGTGAGGGTAAATCACTGCTTCCTTCAAAACTAATCTGGCTGGCTGCCTGTGTATCCAATTTTGTTAATTTATCAGAGGCTCAATGTCGATTCTTTTGGCAAGTTGAGTACATGGAAATGGCATTAAATAAATCAACCTTGGTAAGAATATCTATTGCCCAGAATGCAAAATCTCCATAACTTCCATCATTGCTTTTGGGAAAAAGGCACTTAACATCTCCCAAACACATCAGCTTGACCATTTAATTATTGAAAACCTTTCTCAGCCAGAGTATGTTAACAAGTATTCACATGGGGCATAATTATTTTCCTACAATCTGAATTCATTCTGAGAGGTCTTCCACAGACATATTACCCACACTTCTGTGCCTTCTTTTCTTTAACCTTGTTCTTTGTTAACTTCCTAAAATTCTGTCCAGCTAGCCACTGTCCATAAGTCAGTATAGACCCATAACTCAGGCCTTCTATCCTGTCAGGGAAAGTGGATCACAAAGCATTCCATTTGAAATTTTGCCCATTTGGAAGATATGCCTTTTCTGCTGCTTTTCAAATCACCCTTGAGTAGCTACAGAATACACTTTTAACTGGTGCCAATACTTACTGTAAAGTCAAAGTATACCAGGCTCAGTTTTTACCCTTATCAGTCAACTGGCCAAAAGGAATTCCATATTTGCATGTTGATAGATAAAGAGCAGTGTGGCAGGATTAAGCACCACGTATATATGAAACTTACTTGTGCCCATAGTTTCATGTACACAAGGTATATCACTTTGAATTACTCATCAATTCCATATGGGATAGAAGTGCTCCTATATGTGCCTGAATTACTAAGCTGGTGTTTCATGTAACACCCATGGGCATCTCAGTTGGCATGGTTAAAAACTACAGGGTCCAGACATAAGCAAGATGGAGGAATAGGACTTGACAGCACTTCTCTCCCCCATAGGAACTTTGATTTGAACAGCTACATACACAAATACCTTCACGACAGCTAAGAGAACAAGGTGGGAAATTGCAGTTTCTGAGTATAGCACAGAAATGAGGAAAGATACATTGAAGAGGGTAGAAAGTGCAGATTTGCAATACTCATGCCACTCTTCTCCCAACTCCAGGTAGCACAGTGTGGAGAGAGCCATCTTCCACTTAGAGGGAGGAGAAGGAAGTGAACACCCTACTTTACTTTAGACCTAAACATTGAGTCTGCCCCAGTAAAACCCAGTGTTGAGCAGGCCCCAAACCCCCAGACTCCATGCCAGTACCCACAGACTGAGCCTCCATGGCTCATGCCAGCACCAGGCCAGCCTCCACAGAATCAAGCTCCAGGCCTGTCCTAAAGACTCAATCTCTAAGCCCACCCCACGGCCAGACTATCCCCAGTAGTCATGAGCTCCAGACCACCCCAGCACTGGGCTGCCCTCTGCAGTCCAGGCTTCAGGCCTACCCTAGCACCAGGTCAACCCCCATAGCCCTAGTTATCAGGCTGGCACCAACAAATTGGATAGTCTAGAATAAATGGATAAATTCCTAAACATAGACAACTACCAAGACTGAATCATGAAAGAATAGAAAATCTGACCTGAGCAATAATAGGTAAGAAGATTAACTCAGTAATAAAAATTCTCCCATTAAATAAAAGCACAGGACCTGATGGCTTCACTGCTAAATTCTACCAAACAATTAAAGAACTATATAGCAGTTCTTCTTAAACTCTTCTGAAAGCCTGAACAAGAGGGAATATTTCCAAACTCATTTTATGAGGCCATTGTTACCCTGATATCAAAGCTGGATAGGAACACTACCATAAAATAAAATCACAGGCCAATATACCTGCTGAACACAGATGCAAACATTCTCAATAAAATACTAGTGAACCAAATGCAACAGCAATTAAAAGTATCATTCACCATGATCAAGTATCCTACGGGTGCAAAAATGGTTCCTAATATGCAAATCTATAAATATGATACACCACATTAGCAGAATGAAAAATAAAAAACATAAGATCATCTCAATAGATGCAGGAAAAGCATTTGATAAAATTCAACATTATCTCATTGTAGAAACTATTAATAAATTAGGTGTAGAAGGAATGTACTTCAATATGATAAAGGCCATATATGACTAACTCACAGCTAATGTTATACTCAATGGTAAAAAGTTAAAAGCTCTCCCTCTAATCAGAAACAAGACAAGGAAGCCCACTCTCTCCATTTCTAGTCAACATAGTACTAAAAGTCCTAGCTAGACAATTAGGCAAGAGAAAGAAATAAAAGACATCCAAATTGGAAAGGAAGAAGTTAAATGGCCCATTTGTAGATAGTATGATCTTATCTATAGAAAATAGTAAGGGCCCCACTAAAAAACTGTTAGAACTAATTAATGAATTTAGTTAACTAAGTTGTAGGTTATAAAATGAAAAAATAAAAGTCAGTAGCATTTCCATATACTCACAATGAACTCTCCAAAAAAGAAATCAAGAAAACAACCCCATTTACAATAACTACAAAAATTTAAATAATATACTTAGGAATAAATTTTAAAAAGGAGTTGAAAGAACCTGTACACTGAAAACTATAAAACACTGCTGAAAGAAATTAAAGAAGACACAAATAAATGATATTCTGAGACACAATAAATGATATTGTTAAAATGTCTATGCCACCTAAAGTGATCTGTAGATTCAATGCAATCCCTATTAAAATTTCAATGATATTTTTTAACAGAAACAGAAAAAAATGTCTAAATTTGTATGGAGACACAAAAGACACCAAATAGCCAAAGCAATCTTAAGAAAAACAAACAAACAAACAAACAAACAAACAAACAAACACCCAAACCTGAAGTCATCACACTACCTGATTTCAAAATATACTACAAATCTATGGTAATCAAAAAAGCATAGTACTGGTATAAAAACAGAGACACAGACCAATGGAACAGAGAAAAGATCCCCAAAATAAATCCACACAATTATAGTCAATTGATTTTTGACAAAAGTACCAAAACACAATAAGAAAAGGACAATCCCTTTAACAATGGTGTTGAGAAGACTGGATATCCACCAACTGTAAACTCTGAAGAAGGATGAGAGCAATAAAATTAAATTGCAATTACATTTGTTGAATCTATACATGTCGGAATATTCTTTACAATACATCTTGAATCTAGATGTTTGTAGTAAAACTGTGGTTATGGTTACTTTGCTAAAAGTATGATCCTACTTTTTAAAGAACCATTTCTATGTTACAAATATATAAGAAAAAGGCAGATGTAGCTATTCAAATATTTTCACAATAAGTTTTATGAAATACTTAAAACATAGTAGCCACATATAGTATACATTTGTCATTTTTGACTGCACATATTTTGAAAACCCACCTGCATTTTGGTATTTACTACAAGATTACTTCTGTTTTCCCAAGATATAAATTAAAGACTGCATTTTCCAGCTTTCCTTGTGCCTAGAATTACAGTCAGGGAATGAGATTCCAACAATCATTTCCACCTACATGTGTCTTCAATTTGAAAGTGATCAAGTAAGGAAAGGCTCTGGCAGACAGAGCATACATTTTTTTCTGGTGGCTGTGGAGTTGGCAGTGTCACAGTCTCCCTTGAGACTGTTTTTGAAGCAGTTCAGTAGTGGGCAATAGATTATGGATATTGTTCTGGTAAGCTTAGCCTGTTTCTTCCCCTAGCACTCTCAATGAATATACAAACTTTCTAGTATCTTTAATGAATACCTTTTTCTGCTTAATGTAGGCAGAATGTTGTTACTAGCAACTAAGGTTCTTAACACTAAAATAATTTGTATCAGAAGTGCAAGGAACTCTCAAGAAAATGAGTTTCTGGGAGTCATGGTTTTTGGCAAGTTGGGTTTGAAAGCTCTGAGAACATAATTAATCTTAGTGAAAAGAGCACTTGTACCCAGAACATACTGAAATGAAACAGTATTTTTATCATCTGTATTCTTAGTCACCTGGAATAAAGTGACCACTGAAGGCAAGGACGTGGGGGAGTGCATGGTTGCTGTCTCAGAACAGTATAACAGGCATGAAGAAGGTAAGAGCTGTCGGGTGACTTGGCTACTTCTGAATGTGCTGAAGCTTTGAAAGAAAGGAAACCAGAAGCTTAAAGTTTTAAAGTCTCGGCTTAAGATAGTAAAAAACCAGGGTGATAAAATGATTACCCTAAAATTAGCTCTCCTCTCTACAGGGCTGATGAAACTGAAAATTAAATGCACAGTCTAATCCTGTGGTTTCTGAATCACATCAGTTGAATTCAAATGGCATCAGGACTCCTATTGAAAGTTAAGACATATGAATGGAATTGTAATTGAGGCAAATGGGAAAAATCCTGAAAATTGAGAATACTTTGAACCCTCAAATCCACTAAACATCCCTTTACTATAAGAAATACCTTTTTCTCCAGTGTTTGATGAGCAACTGTTCCTGCCTTCCTTGAAAACTGTATAAGCACATTGCCTGAGGCAATTACCTCATAAGGTGGTGTAATTTTCCTTGCAATCTTTTCCTCACACCCTTCAAGGCCTTAGACTCATAACTAGTGTCAGAGTCCAGCATGCTCCAAGAAGCCATTATAAAATTAAACCCAGAAAGAAAAGGCTAACCTATAAAAAAAAAGAGTGATATTTTGCCAAGTTATATTGGCAAAAAGTCTGCCGGAATGCATGTGGAAAGTATTCTGAGGTCCTAAATCAGAACAAATGAAATATCTATACTGAAGTAAACTTTTAGCTATAGGTCCCGAAAAAGGAAAATATGTGATTTTAAAAACTCATAAAACAGATGCAAGCATCTTTGAAAAGTATGCAGTATCTTCTCTGCAGGCTGAAAACAAAGGTGGTAGATGCCATCATTAATATAAGCTTATTTGCAGCACTTAGCCCACACAGCGATAATCAGAGTGGTTTGACATGCAAAACCTTGCCTTGCAGATTGATTAGGGAGCCCCTGGGTCTGAAAAGGTTGTGTACCCTCTAAGGTCCCACTTGATCTGTATAAGCAACACAAAACAAACAAACAATAGCAGCAACCACAACTCAGCCTGGAAAACAGATTCCAGTATTGTGCCTCCAAGCCGTGGTTTCCTGAATCAATTCACAGTGCAGAGTTTTTTGAATGAAGAGTAGGCTGAGAATTCTTGAGGATGAACCTTATGATAATATTGTCTTAGATTGGGTTTCTTTAGAAGTGGATGCTAAAGTGAGAATTCCTATGCAAGTGACATATTTAAAAAGGGCTCCCAAGAGAATCCAATGATGGAGTGGAGAAACTGGATGGGAAAGAGGAAAAAGCCAAACTAGAGTACAGTTTTAGACAAAGTCCTAGTCTCAGGCTGACTCTTTAAGGATTTCTGGAGCATAAATGGGACCTCAGACTTTGTCCCAACTCAAGGAAAGAGGGCAAGGAAATGAGGCTTTCATATTTTTTCGTCCACAAACATTGGCTAAAGGCCACCCTGAGGCATCAAGTATATTCTGTCAGGTATTTGGAGCTACAGAGAGATACGGGCTGCAGCCTTCCTGGCCAAGGACACAGAGTGACGGTGGTGGCACCATTGGAGGTAGATGCAAAGGACACAGGCAGTTTGCTGGGAAATTGGTTATGTTGAAAAGAAAACTAATTGAGCAAATAATTTAAAATATCGAGGATGATGGGAACCAAGTTTCTCATGTTGAAGAATATATTAACAAACTCAGAAAAGGGTAAGTCTAGAAAACCCTGACATGTTGGATTATGATTGGAAGTTATCAATATAAACTAATTGTTTTATAATATTTTTTATAATTGTATCTAAAATAGAAGTATGGATATGTATATGTTTATGTATTTGTGTGCTATGTATATATATTGCTTAGCTTAGTATTCTTAGAGGGACTAGAAGGAATGACTCAGCAGTAGCAATGAGCACTGCCAGACAAAGCCCTGATCTTGGGTTCTGATAACTACCCTTCACTACAAGGAGTTAGAGTCTTTTGGGGGAAATGGCTGATTCCAATGCTGGGGCTAGAGGACAGAATGAGCCTGGAATATCTTTTTGTGTCAGAAAGTGAATATACTCAATGATTACAACACATCAAAAGAACACAGGAATCAGCTGGAAAGAGCTCACTGGCCAAATACAGAAAAATTTGAGCATCCAAATAAATAAAAACAGTAAAAGATTTCAATACATCAAATACATATGTGAGGCCACACATAAATTTTTAAAATAAATAAGTAAGTACATAAATAAAGCATCTTCTCCGAAAGAAGACCATAACAGCTAAGAAAGAGCTTTATAAACTTGTAGGGGAAACCTTCATAAGAGGACACAGGCCCATAAAAACTTGTGAAAAATGATGTCCTGAGGTCTCTAAATCTGAGATAAACCAGAAAAATGTGACAAATACCTTCAATTTTTTATTCTTTAATATAAACTAATTGCTAATGTTTTGGATCAAAAGTTTCAGCAAGTTAATTTCTGGGTTTCCTTCGATTCTTGATATTGATCAGACTCCCTGCTATAACTCATAACCCATCCCCGGCCCTCTTTTCCCATTATGACCAATGCCAAAGCTAACAGGTAATTATCTACATCTCTGATCTTTCTGCATTCCCTAAGAGCTATCACTACTCTTTCCCTTTACCGAAGGTTTTAGACAAAAGGAGATCAGCTTTAGACATAGACCCATTAACTTTACTTTGTTTATTAATAGATACCAAGTCCTTTTACATTTGAAACTACTTCTCCTCATAAATCCTGTAGACGTGCCATCAATCTACTCTTATACCCAAATTATAAGATAACATTTAATAAAAGAAACCCTTAACCACTTTGGTACCAGCGTCGACTATAGCGGATAGCCACAGATGCACGCGACTTTAGATGAACAACGACTTTAGCCAACAGTCGTGATATGACTTCTAATTTTTCATTTATCAAAATAAAACTGTGAACATTTAAAAATAACATAATGAAAACATATATGTATATGTTACCTATTCTTATTTACATTACAAGTAAAGCTGCCTGTAAAGTAAAACAAGCTTTCAGTGTTTTAAAGCTTTCCACACCACACAAGAGCAGAACAGATTTGTTGTCAATGCACAGCACAAACTATCGTGCGGACTGTGAGTGCCGGCTGTGGGCAAGGTTTCATGGCTGGTGAGTGCCGGCCCGAAGTGGTTAAAGTTATCAACTCTATCAAGAAGGAAAGAAATAGTGAAAAATCTATTGAGATTATTATTGTTATTTTTGTTTTGTTTTGTGTTATTGGTGAGGCCCTCTATGTCCTAGCCTCATACAGATATGCTTCCAGAGATTTTTTTTTTTCCTATACTTTTATCTACTATAAAAGAATTCCTTCTTTAACTCACTACTTCTATAGATTCCAAGAAATAGCTTTTGCATCGTAAGTCAATTTCTGCCATTGCAACTCATTGTCTTGGCAACTAATATAAGGAGAGGGCTTAGAAAATTACTATCAGTCCTTTTAGCATTTCTTATATCCTAGGGATTCACGCAAAACATATGTAAGCTTCAAGCACTGGTCTTTCAATGAGTATATGCATAAGGGAATGAGAAAGACAATAAAAGTCAAAAAGAAATTATCAAAATATCTATTTTATTTATTTGTTTTTCTTTTCTTTTTTTTTAATTTTACCAATGAAGATGCCTGAATAAAATATCTATTTTAATCAATTTTAAATAGATTTATTTATTGCAAATTTTTATTTTGAAATAATTGTAGATTCACAGAGAATTGCAAAAATAGTACTGAGGTGTTCTATATACCTTTCATCCACTTTTCCCGGAAGGTTACATCTTATGTAACTATAGTACACTATCAAAACCAGGAAGTGAAATTGAAACAATGGATGTGTATAGTTTGAGCTATTCTATCACAACTGTAAATTGATGTAACTACCACTGCAGTCAAGATACAAATGTACAGTGTCACAACAAAGACTTCCCTTACTTATTCCACCCCTGTATAGTTACATACCATTTCTGACCCTGGCAACTAACTACTAATCTGTTCTCAATTGCTATAGTTTTGAGAATTCACATTCTCAATTATAAATGGAGTCATGCCATATGTGACCTTTTGATACTAGCTTTTTTTCCTTCAGCACAATGTCCCTGAGATCTATCCAATTTGTTAGCTTGTTCCCTATTATTAATGAATAGTGTTCCATAATATGGATTTATCACAGTTTGTTTTGCTATCTACCTATTGAAGGAAGTTTGGGTTGTTTTTAATTTTTGACTATTGCAAATAAAGTTGCTATGAAGATTCACATGCAGGTTTTAATTTTGGGAAGATAAGTATCCAGGCATGAGGTTATTGGGTTGTATGATAAATGTATATTGAGTTTTTTAAGATACTACCAAATTATTTTCCAAAGTGGTGTGCCATTTTACATTCCCACCAACAACATATGAATAATCTAGTTTCTCTGCATCCTCAACAGCATTTAATATTGTCATAATTTTTTTTCCATTATGGCTATTCTGATAGGCATGCAGTGATATCTCACTGTGTTCTTTTTTGCATATTTTAATGGCTAGTGATGTGGAAACATCCTTCATGTGTTTATTTGCCACTTGTATATTCTCTTTTGTAAAATATTTCTTAATATCTTTTGCTCATTTTCTTATTGGATTTATTATTTACTGTTGAGTTTGAGCTTTTTTTATACAAAAATTATATTGTAGATTTGAATGTTTTATCATATATGTGGTTTGTGAATATTTTCTTCCAGTCTCTAGTTTGTTTTTTCAGCCTCTTAAGAGGGTTTTTTCCTTAATAGCACTTTTAATTGTGATGAAGTTGTATTTAATGAGTTTTTAAAAATTTATTTCAAGGAAATATGAGAGTACAAACATTTTGGTTGCATTTTATATCTTTGCCTCTCCCTAGCAAGGGTTAGAGGTATGCCCTTCCCCTCCACAATACTCACCACATCCCTCAGCTGTGGGACTACCCCCCTAACTCCCGAATCCCTGGTGAACACCACCACCATTTGAGCACCATAGTGTTAATCAGTCTGTACCAATTTGATGGCGAGTACATGTGGAGCCCATTCTTCCCATCTTGTGTCACCTCACTTTGGATAATGGGCTTAAACTTAATCCAGGATAATATGAGTGGTGCTAGCTCACTGTCGTTTCTTAGAATTGAGTAATATTCCATTATAAATATATACCAAATTTTAATAATCCACTCATGAATTGATGGGCACTTGGGTTGTTTCTATGTCCTTGCAATAGTGAATTGTGCTGCCATAAATATTTGGGTGCAGATGTCTTTATTATAGAATGTCTTATGCTCTTTTGGGTAGATACCTAATAATGCTATTGCTGGATTAAATAGTATTTCTATTTTTAGCTCTTTGAGGTATCTCCAAATCTTTTCCACAAAGGTTGCATTAATTTGCAGTCTCAAAATGTTTTTTTTTTTCTATTGTGGATCATGCTTTTGGTGTCATGTCTAAAAGCTTTTTAAATTGTGGATTTTATTTCCTTAATAATTATAGGATTATTCAATTATCTGTTTCATATTGAGTTGCAGTATTTGTGCTTTTTAAGAAATTGCTCACTTTCATCTATGTTGTCAAATTTATGTGTGTAGAGTTCTTTACAGTATTCCCTTATTATCATTTTGATGTCTCCAGTGTCTATAGTGATATTCTCAGCCTCATTCCTGCTGTCAAAAATTTATATCTTTTCTCTTTTTGTTACTCTTGCTAGATTTGTCAATTTTATTGGCCTTCTTAAAGAGGCAAGTTTTTATTTTATTTTATCTATTTATTTATTTTCAACTTCATTAATTTCTTTGTTATTTTCTTCCTTTGGCTTGCTTTGGGTTTATTTTTGAGCTGGGAGTTTAGATTTGAGATTTTTCTCTTCTCTAATGTATGCCTTTAGTGCTATAAATTTCCCTCTCAGCATTGCTTTAGCTGCATTCTATAATTTTTATATGTTGTATTTTATTTTCATTTAGTTGGATATAATATAGTTTTTTTTTATATATATATTTTATTTTAGCGTATTATGGGGGTACAAGTGTTAAGGTTATATATTTTGCCCATGTTCTCCTCCACCCTCAAGTAAGAGCTTCAAGAGTGTCCATTTCTTCAAGACTTCCTCTGTGGCAGGAGTGTATTGTTTAGCTTCTAAGTGTTTTAAGATTTTCCTTTTATTGTTCTGTAATTGATTTATAGTTTGATTTCCTTATGTCAGAGAACACACAGTCTGACAAAACTCAGACCATAATAACCACATTCATCATTCTGCCATTAAAAAATAAATTCTGTGCTTTTGAGATTAGGCTCAGAGGGCTGTTTTATTATGCCCATAGATTTAGTTTTACCATACAAGTATGTGAGTGTGTATATGTTAGACATATTTGTTCAAAAGAAGCTATCCTTCCACAGGTTGTTTTAAGGCTGTGGGCTGCAAAAGTGCTCCATAGATATGCAATTTAATAGTACCTAAGAACATGAATTGGTTAGATATCATGCTGACATAATTTGGAGATTAACTAAGCAAATTTTATAGGCCAAATAGAATTGTGTTGCTTAATTATTTTTTAAAAGTACATTTATTTAGAAAATCAGTTTATTTTATCAAGTTTGTTATTACTCAATAATCTATGACTTTATAAGTTTGAAAACCAGGTTTGGTTTGTTAAAATGGAAATTTTGGTTTTAACATAATTTTACTAGGTCTTAAAAATCAATTTTAAACATCCTTTATTCATCTGCTTTTGGACCATGTACTTATAATTTTTAAAGTACTATACTTTGGCATTAAAAGATAAGATTGGCACTTACATTTCTAGCCAATTAATAGAGGATTAGAAAAATGTATGACTAGTAGGAAAATGTAAAGCAGCAAAGCAAATACTTTACAATTTCCTTGACAGTGATATTTCATCAAGTTCATTAATTTCTGTCATAATAAAATACAGTAAAAAATATATATAATATATTCCATCACTTACTTTCCAGATATAGCATACATCACTGTTTTGATTTCTGATAGCAGAACTGATGTTCTCCTGAGGTGTCAAATTAGATTTGAATATTCAATTTTTAAAAATCTACAAAATGTCTTGCTAATTAAAAAATAATTTTTAAGATTTTTGTCATTTTAATGTTTGTCACCATTATGTATTCTTTGAAATTTCTCACATCTTTAAATTATTCTATTTTGAAAGCCTTGAGATAGAATCCTTGCCAGCAGAGCCAATCCCTTCCACAATTTATTAGTCTTAATTTATATTTTTTCCTGCAACTTATTTTCTAAATCTTTATTTCAATTTATGAGTATATTTTCTGACCAAGTAATAGTGCCATTACTGACCTTTTTTAAAGTGTGCTAATAAAAACAGAGAAATAAAGTTACATGTTCCACCATAGGGAGTTACAAACCATATTCTAGAACCCTCTGCAATCAGCCCAAATGATGTTTCTTAAGAATATTTAATGACTTTGGAAAAATGCTTTGTTATATTAAGTTTAAAAATCATATTAGAAAATAATATTTTCAATATGATCCAACATATACATGCACATAGAAAAAGAGAAAGTTAATATTAATGCTGAGTTAGGAGATTATAGGTAATTTTTACTTTTTAATTTAGACTTGATTTTCTTCAAATTTCCTAAATTAACATATATTAGTTTTATAATCAGAAAGAGAACAATACATGTTACTCCAAAAGAACAAGTGCAGCCAAGACAATTGGTTTTTTTGGAAGCTAGCCCTTTAAGTGAAGTTGTCCATTATTTGGAGGCATTTTTAAGCTCAAATCATTAACGCATTCAGTAAAGAATTATTGAACTATTACCTGTGGTGGATATAATACTTGGTTCTGGACACAGAAGGGGTAAACAGGGGTATGAGGAGATGATTACAAAATGGTCCCCTCACGTATAGAATATACAAGTAAAATCAATACTATATGATAGGTGTTGGAGTCCTATCGTAGAACCCTCCAATAGCCCTAAGAAATTGCTATAAGCATATCAAGACAGGAAAGCTAATTATGTCAGCCATCCTGAGTCAGACTAAATCACAATAATAGAACTTATTGGAACCTCATTAACTTAGTCCCAGCTGTCTGATTTACAGTTGGTTTCTCTGGCCTGAGCTTTTGAACAGGATGGATATGAAAGACTGCCATCTTGAAAAAAATGCAAATTATTAATCTTCAAACTGTAGTTGAACAGTCTTATTCAAAAAGCACATTAATGAACATTTGCTATATTCTGGTGCTAAAGGGTACCAAGGTGGATAAATAAGAGTCTCATTCTTAGGAAGCCCAGAGTCTAAATAAAATGTTTGTCTCTATCTTGCGTAGTATGAACACCTGTGATGATTTCAAGTACATTTTTTTGTTTAAAATCAGACAATGAGAAATAGAAAACAATTGTTTCCTTCTTTTGTTTTGGCTGTGAGGAAGCTTAGAACTAAGTGTTACAATAGTAATCATTCATATTATTTCAGATATTTGTGCCACTTATTTATTTTGATAAAAAAATTTCTATTCAAGAAAATGACTTTATTGTCTTGAGAAGGACACAGATAGTAAATAATAATTTATAAATAATAGATTAGATAAATAATTAGATAATAAATCATAAATTAAAACCACATAAATGCATTTAGCATTTAATTGTTAAGTATTTATAATTCTATATAAAGGCAATGAAAATATGTTTGGTAGAAGAAATAAAGGTTAAAATGAATCTTATTCATTGATAACTTAAATTGTTTTATTTATCCTAAGCAAGAAAAACTTATGTCAATAAGTGATTTTTTTAAAAGTTTAATTTGTAATGTCAGATCCAGATGAACACGTATTGTAAAAAAATAATGAAAAGGCAAAGATGTGCTGAGCATTGATAGAACTGTTATTGCATAGACAAACCCAAAACACTCAAATCCCATTATCTATACTGACATTCAATGAGGGCAGTAAAGTGCAAAGGTTAAGTTACCCTAGAATGTTCTTCTTTATTTAAAATAGTAGGAAAAGTACATAGTCCTTTTCTTGAATACATTATGAAACAAATCTAAAATTTAATGCTTTTTTTCTTTTTTCATTTTATGAGGTCTTAACTTTTCCTGGATACTCTGGATGACTAACTGATTAAACAAAACAATATGTTTGTAACAATGTAATATAATATTAAATAAATATAGAAAGAATTTATGTAGTTGAAATAAATATAAAAATAATATTTAATTCTATAAGTAAATATTCTACTTACAGGGCAGAGATTTTTAGCTTAAATGTATATGAGATCAAATATGTAAATACTTAGATTTTGAAATAGTAAAGTATGACAAAGGTTTACTGCACTTTCGACATTATTCTTTTTTAGGATTGTGTGTTTGAGGATAAGAATTAGTAAAGAAAATGCAGATGATGATTAAGTAAAATATGGTTTCAATTCCATGTGAATGACCTCATTTTAATTATGGAGGTTTTATCCCAGTGGAATATGCATTTTATAGTAATAAATGAGTTTTGGAAATAATTCCATTTAAAATTCTTCTAAGCCAAGAAAAGCAAATTATTTTTTCTTAAGCCATTAAAAATTATTTTTCCTGGTTATGTCACTAAGAAATAAATCTGCCAGATTCTTTCCCCTCAAAAATTTCATTTTCCAAATCAAGCATCAGAAACCACATACAAAAAATTTCAGTTCATGAATTTATTTTTCCAGGAAGGAACCCAAAAAGTAACCTTGTATTAATTGTATCTCTTTTATTGTTTCTTTTTAATTTTTCAAAACTTATTCATTATTTTATACAATGTACTGCAAAAATGGATGTAAAGTCTAACCAAATGACAGGTATTCAACAGAAAAAATGAGGTTATAGAATATTATCAACTAATGGGATGTATTAATATTCATAATGGAAAATATTTAGCTTTGACATTGACCCAGTGAGAATGGAGGAAACATTTGCATCCCTGGAACCAGTGGGCCTTGAAAACAGAATTAGAAGAATTGCATCTTTATAAAAAATAAATGTCCTGCTGTTAATGGTTTTTGAATTGAATGTTGGATTGACTTAATAAAAGCCAATGCGCACAATTAGAGTCAGCAACTCTAAGCAATAGCCTTCTGAGTATATTGAAGTTGAAGGAAAAAATGTAAAAGTAGTGATTTCATTCTGTTTTCTACAGGGAACCTGAGCAGATTTTATGATACCTTGGAGCCAGCACATTTTAGTTCTTACAATAACAGCAGAGTTTTTACTATCCAGCATAGAATTTTGTTTAGGGAATCATGTCTAACAAAAAAACATGATATAATATACAAATATAAATGTAGGTATTTTGCGTGTGAGCAAAAAGTATACAGTTAAAATCTTCAGATTTTGGATGAAAAATTTTAGTTTACTCATGCTTTTAAAAATTAGAGAAATATAGGTTAATGAATGCTTGTAAGAACCTAAAGCTAAACACTAGTAGCTGGATATATTCCTTCATCCTATTGATGAATATAAAAGCACATCAAATGTCTTCCAATAGCAGAGACAATGAATTCAATTTTGGTTGAAATTCAGATAAACCAAATGTCTATAATGTTCTCCAATTTGAAGAAAGCAAAAAGTATAGTATTATTTGTTTTAGTGAACTCATACCTTTTAGAAATTATCCCTTTTAATTCATAATTCTTTGTAAACTATTTGTTTAATAATTCTATTTAGAATTTCGATGATTATTGATGTTAACCTCACTGGTCTGTATATTCACGAATCTCTTTGAAAATGGGGGCATTTGTCTTTCTACAGTTGTCTAGTGTCTCTGTTGTTCTTCAAGAATAAGATATTAGTAATATATTCAACAGTGTAGTCTTGGAAAGTAATTATTTGAATTCACATCCCTTATTTAGGTAGTTTCTCAAAATGTTCTTATTTATTTTGAGAGTCAATTTCCTTTTAACCATCTTTTTACATCCTTTTTCCTTGCTGGAGAAACCAAGCAACATGGAGTTAGGCTTGATTTCTTTGTTGTCTTAACATTACAGTAAGTGGTGTGGCTGGCAGATATGATGTTTGGTCTAATATGGTTTATGATAGGCTCTTATTTTGGGGATGATTAATGTGTGGCAGGCACTGTATTATGTGCTTTTATATACACTAAATAATTAAATGCTCACAATAACTCTTAAGTACTGTAATTTTTGATTTTACAAATGGGGTGACTGAGGCTACAGCCAGTTAGTGGAAATGGCAATGTGTGACTCCAGCCTCCTCTCCTCAGAGCCACAACACTAATAGTATTAAAATAAGTGGCAGATCCAGCTTCAAACCTAGACCAGCCTTTACCCTAAAGCTCATTTGCATTCTACCACACCAAAGGATTTGAAATTTGTCAGCAATGGGAACTTTTATTTTCAAACAAATTTGTGAGATCTTGATATATCAGCAAATGAAAGAAGAGCTGCTTGGTGCAGAGTAAGACAGGATGTCTGGAACCCTACCCATTAGGACCTAGGGGGAACCCAAATTGTTCATAAAAAGCAGTTCATAAACCCTTGTTTATAACATGCCATGTCCCAAGGGCACCATTAATATATAAAATAGATCTTTAAAGACCAGTTGATTGTTTTTAGCTTACAATAACTTTTATTTTTATTCACTCTTGCTCTGTCTCTGTTCATTTTCTTTGCATATCTGTACTCATCTAAAACTTGAAGTGTAGTCACACTGGTTTATGAGTATATTCCTCACCTGGTTCATTTGTGATTTTATAATTGAAAGCTTTTCTTCAAGGGCCTCCTGTCCTTTTATGGGGACTCCGACTCTAGGATCATACTTGTCTTTTCTTTGACTTTTTGGAATCTGCTTTCCTGAAGTACAAATCAATTTTTCTTCTGGTGAAAATTAAGTTTACAAATTTACTTTTTTCCTTGTTATTTTCCATGACATTTTCAGCAAGATAAGGCATTTTGTCACATGATCAGATTTTAGGAGAAGATTTTTGGCAGATGTCTATGGTTGACGTCTCCATTTGGATCTTATTTTTCTTTTGTGTCAGTTTTGTGCTATTATCCTTATTTAATTTGCTCTGAAAATTATATGTGAACACTCTGAAATAAGCAAACAACAATAACAATGTTCAACATATATATTAATCTTATCTATCCATTCATCCTTCCATTCATCCATCTTTATCCTCATGCATGTAACCTTCAGTGCTCAATAGTATAAAAAGGAGAGATATCCTGGAATCATACTTTCTTCTTCAAATTTCTGATTTCCACACTGGTATATAATTTCTCTAATCCCGAGTTTCTTAAACTGCGAAATGTTTGGACTAGGGGATGTGATCCTTTCAGCCACTGAATTGCGTATGTTTTTCACTCCCTTTCCTTTTTCTGCTGTCCATTTCATTTGGACAAAGCATATACTGACTCCCACTTAAATCAGGTTATTCTCAACCCCTATTTCTGATTATTGATTGTGAATTACTGGAACATACCCCCCTCTTTTAAAGAACATCTGACAGGATTAGCATTCATCTTTGATGATAAAAGATGTTTTAAGTATCTCAGCATACCCTTGTATACATAAACCACTTTTACGTGAAGTCTTGGTTTGAGCATGGAATCTTCTTTATAAAATGGTGTTCCCAGTCACTGTCAGAAGTCCATTATTCCAGTCATGTTAGCCATGATTTAGGAAATGAAAGCACATTTCATGAATATAATTTATATAAGCAGCTATTCACTTTCTATATCCTCTTTTCTTTTCCAAAGTTAACATTCAGAAAGGATTAAAACCACTGATATTCTCCCAAATCCTTCAAGTTTTCTAGGTGCAATTTTGAAGTCACCAGAGATATATATTAGGTTTCTTTCAAGTATCATCCATTTGTTCATTCCTTTGTCATTTAGCAAAAATGGTTAGCAGTGGGCAAACTATCAGATTTCAGGTGCCTACTCTAGAAATTGCAATGACCAACTCCCTGGAATTTTCTGCTTGCTATGGGGAGCTCCAGTAGATATAAGATTTTTAAAATTCTGGTTCACTCTTGCATTCAGTAATATTTCAGCTTCTTCAAAGTAATTTTAATTCTCCAGGCTTCTTAAGAATTCCTTTCTCTGCTTCTTTCTTAAATTATTTTCAATGCCCTACAAGAATCATTCATATTATTGATAAATCATAGTATAAGGAGTTACTCACATAGGTTTTTTTTCTAAGAAGGACATTTAAGTTTTTATAAGTCTCATATAACTGATGAATGCCTTTAAACCCTCTTGCTCTAGAGGGCTCATCTAATCTCACTTTGAAATGCGTTCTCTATACTGATGATTTCCAAATGTATTTCTGGTCCTCTTCTCTTTCCTGAATGCTGGACTCAAATGTGCAGCTCGAGATGTTATCTCTACCTGAATGTCTAGTGTCATATCAGACTCAACATGGTCAAAGCAGAAATCTTATTTCTCCCTAAACCTGCTTCCTCCCTGTCTCTGTCTCAATTATGGCACCGACATCAGGCCAATTGTTCAGAAACTTAGGAGACTTTCATGACACCCTCTTCTTTCATTTCTTGTAAATCTCTGATTTATCAGCAAGACTTTTAGTTATTCCACCAACTAAAATGCATCATTACATTTTTTACCATCTCTACTACTGCCATAGTAGTCTAACCCAAGCCTCTAGACTGGACAACAGCAAGTCTCTGACCTACGGTCTCTGTTTTTACTCTTTTCTCTTATAATCTACACAGCAGCCAGAGAGTGATCTTTAAAAAGATGCTAATTAAAGCTTATGGCCCCCTGGTTTAAAACCTTCCAATGGTTTGGCAGTACACTGAGATAAAATAAAAAGTCTTTATCATGGCTTTCAAGACCCTTGATGTTCTGGCTTCTATCAGATCTCTGACTTTATATTTCATCCACTTGCCCCTCTTTTCCTGTGCTTTGAAAATGCCAAGTACATTTCTCTTTTAGGGTCTTTGCACTACGTGTTACATATGCCTAGAATGTTGTTTTCCCAGATATTAAGGTTGGCCCATTTCCACCATCCAGGCTTTGGCTCAAATGTAAACTTCTCAGTGAAATCTTTTCTCATCCCCAGTCCAAAGTAGTACCCCTTTCTTAACTTCTTCCCCGCAAGCCCCTCTCTTTACCACTGCATTTTAAAAATCCAATGTAATTATGAATATAGAGATAATCTAAATCTAAATATTTATTGTTTTGCTTTCCACTCTATCCCAATCCCTTTTCAGTGTGATCTGTTAGGGTAAGGACCTGGTCTTCACAACTGTACAACTAGTGCTAGTACAGTGCCTGGAACAGAGAAGTCCTCAATATATAGTTGTGATACCTATAAAATAGACATGAACATCTCCAGTTCTCCTGAATTTCAAGTGAAATTAGCTTTCTGTAAGTCTCTTGTAAGGTGACCAGCAAATGTCTTTTTCTGGAAATAAGAAATTGTGAAATGTTGAGTTTATTCCAGTTTTGAAAGAAAATGACATATAGTTTCTGACATTTAAAAGAAAAAGACCTCCTAGGTAATTCAGAAGGGCATTTCATCAAGAAAAACTCCACCATTCTCCTGGCTTAGCTGAATCTGTCCACCTCATAAGTATCTAAGCAGGGAAAACATCAACACCTATGTATACTTTACCAAGTCATTTAAATCCAGAAAGTAAATTTAAATCTCTTCTAAAGCAGTGACACAATGTAGTTGTGGAGCCTTGTCATGTCAAGCTCCACTACTGATCCTGGGAACATGGCTCTAAAGGAAACTACCTTTGCAATTTTCTGGGCCAGAACCAAAGTCAAGACAACAACAAAGAACCCCAAACCAACAAAACAAAACAAAAGAAAATATAACCGACTATTGACTAGGAAGGAAAACATATGCAGTGGTTTGTTTAGGTATGTTTGTGTGTGTGCTTGCACACGGTAAGGGGAGGGACTGCGGAAGTGAAGTGAGAGGCAGAACTGGCTACATACCCAGCCTGGCCTATTGTAAAATGAAAATGTGAGGATCCTTGTTCACAAATTATTAAGAATCCCAAAACAGTGAATCCCAGTGACAGCAGATTATCGTTTCAGAACATTAAACTGAACAAGGCCCTTCTGAGTGCAGTACTCCGTGCAACTGGACAGTCACACACCCCTGAAACCCACCCTAGTGGGAGGGGAGGATTAGAATCCTTCTCCAAGGACTGGGAAGCAACCACAGCCTCCCCTCCCCGAGGAGGAAGCAACAATAGCAGAAGGAAACAACTGTCAACATTAGAGCAGGTTGCACCCAATCTTGATGGTGGTGCTTGTGGTGGCAGTGGAGCTGTGAGCAGCACTCTCACAAAGCAGACGTTAGATTGATAGAGGAGGTAACAAAACAGTTCCTGAAGCTCCAAAGTAGAAGCTCCAGAGGCAAAAAGAATAAGGTAAAAGGAAAGAGGCGGAATCAGACTTTCCTTCTGCCCTCATGCAGACAATGCCGTTTCTTTCAAAAGAGCCCATCTCCTGAATTCAACTACTGTGTATGTGGTGTAGGAGCTGTGGTGAGATAGGTGGGGCTGGTTATAAGGGTGTGTCAGACAGACAAAAAAAGGGTAGAGACAGGTTTAAATCCATTTTTGTGGACTGGCTTCTGACCCCCTTTGGCAACAAACCCGAGGGCTCCCAGAGGGAGCCTGGATGTGGATGGCTCCGGACAACCGCTATTTTATCCTCCCTTGACGCTTCGAAGGTAAGACCCACGGGAACCTTTGTGAGCCACACTCTTGGGGCCATCAAAAGTCACCTCACTAGTAGAAGTGCGGAGTCCCGGAGCATTTGGAAGAGGTGGCAGGGACCGTGGGGCCCGGGCAGCTCCGGCCCCGGGAGGGCGGTCGGAGGAGTGCGTCCGGTCCCCTGGTCCGCAGTCGGGGCAGCGGGGCCAGCGGGAGTCCCCGCGGGGCGGAACAGACGGGCCTGCCGAGGAGGCTCGGAGCCGCCACTCGGTCCTATCCCGGCTCGAGGAGACTCAGGCCCCCGGAACCGCGGGCAGAGGGGGCGGCGACCGGGCACCCTGCGGCCACTGCGGCGGCTCGGGCGCGCGCCGGGTGGTGGCTCTGCAGTGCCCGCCCCGCTCCCCTCCCCGCCCCCGCGCGCCCCCGCCCCCCGCCCGGCGCCCGGCCGCGCTGACCCGCCGTCCTGTCCCTCCGGAGCGCCGGGCGGCAGCTTCTCGGCGGCGGCGCCTCCCCTGCGCGGCGGCCGCTCCGCCGGCGCTGGGTCCTCCCGCCTCGGCCATTTTCCCTCCCGCCTCCCTCGGCTCCTCATCCCGCGCCCTGCCCCCGCGCGGGGACTTTTCCGGAAAGTTTTTATTTTCCGTCTCGGCTCTCGGAGAAACAAGCTCCCGGTGCGGCGGCGGCCGCAAAACTTTCCGGCTGCCGCGCCGCCGGCCCGCGCCCTCGGCCGCCCGGCCCCGCGGCCCGCGGCGCGCCCCGCCGAGCGATGAGCGCCCCTCCGGCGCTGCGGCCGCCCAGCCCGCTGCTGCCCGCGGCGGCGGCGGCGGCGGCGGCTGCCGCCGCGCTGGTCCCGGGGTCGGGGCCCGGGCCCACGCCGTTCCTGGCTCCCGTCGCGGCCCCGGCCGGGGGCGTCTCGTTCCATCTGCAGATCGGCCTGAGCCGCGAGCCCGTGCTGCTGCTGCAGGACTCGTCCGGGGACTACAGCCTGGCGCACGTCCGCGAGATGGCTTGCTCCATCGTCGACCAGAAGGTAAGGCGCCGCGCGGCTGCGAGCCCGGCGCCTCCCGGCCGCGCAGGGGGCGCTGCCCGCCCGCCCGGCCGGCCCGCGCCGCGCCAACTTTCCGGCTCCCGCGCCTCGGCTGGGACCCAGCCTCGCCGGCCCTCCGGGAGGGTCTGGCCCCGGCGGGGTTGGACGCCGGCACCCCGAGGCGCCGCACTTGCTGTGGCTCAGTGCTCCCCTCGCCCCCTGTTGTAGCCAGTGGTTTCTCTCCAGTCTGCATGCTCTTCACCCATTTCCATCCTTCTCACGGCATTTCCAGGTGTCTTGCCCTTTTCTGGTCGCGCGTCGCGCCCCTCCTTACCCTCGAGACTTCCCGGCTTTCCCCCGTCCTCCCTCTGGCCCCTGGACCAGCTCGTTCCTGGCGCCGGAATCCTCCTTCCTGCAGCAGAGTTTCCCCCGGGACACGCTCTGCACGATTTCAGCACCACTCCCTTCCCCTCCAGACCCCTCTCCCGGCGCAGGTTGTTGTGAAGTTCCTGGAATGACCTGGAGATGAGGAATTTCTCACCTGTCAAATACGCTTTTAGGAGAGGGTGATTGACTCGGCCAGCTGTGAAAACAACTGACCAGACCACAACTACTCAAGTCCGTGCCGTCCTTTATTCCCATCTCTAGATGAGCGTGGAAACAAATTTTCCAAGGATAAAACCTGAAAGTTGCAGCCTTCCTGTTTTTCATCACCGAACACTGATAATGGAACACTGAGGAGGTGGGGGTGATGTCCAGAAACATTCTAAGGCTTCGTGTGCCCTTAAGTTTGAGGCCGTGGGACTCTGGACAGCGGCCACCAAAGGCAGGTTGGAAAGGGGGCTGTTATTCTGGGCCAAGGTACCCCGGGAGGAGATTCAGCCTGCCCACCACAGTCTACGGTGCAATTTTCAGGTCATCTCAGTAGCCATCCAGAGGGATGTTGCATGGAAGGGGGCAAGAAGGGAGGGAGGGAGGGGGCCATGGCGCCAGTCTTCTTAGTATAAACAGCCAAGGGATTGGGGTGGAGACAGGGGTCTTTCTAAAGGTGCTGAATTTCAGCCCTGGAGGACTGGCTAGTACTCGTCTTGCTAACTGCATTGCCGTTCTTCAAACAATTCCTAACAGAATTCGCTAAACCTTGAGGGTTGTGAATTGTGGCACTGAGCACAGGAACATTAAGAAAATGCCCCAGGGAAAAATCACTAATCTGAGAAGTTGTAAAAGTTCTAGACTGAAGTAAAAATGAGTGCCAGAAATTTTTGTTTATTGAAAGGAGTGACATTTCTGTAGCTCTCAATTGTTTGCAACTTCCATGAAAATAACAAATTTTGTCTAGTGCCAATATAAGTCATACCATGCCCCACCTCCACATCCATATTATGGAATTACTATTGTAGGTGGACAGAAGCACTCTCCGGGCACTGAAAGCCTTACAGGGATGGAGACTGTAGTTTACAACAGTCTCCATCAGGATGTAAACCAGTCAATTAACAAGAAGTGTTGCATAAGCATATACATAAGGTAACATAACATTACTCAAAAAGCTAATGCAATTCTATAGAATTTTAATTTACCTAAATTCTAAAACAAGTGATGCAGTGACAGAGAATATTCAAATTGGGTCAAATTAACATGGATGGACTTTGTTTCGACCAGCTTTAACACACACACGCGCGCATACCCTCCCTGATATAAGTTAGGATGGGGAGAAACATGTATGGTTCAAGAGGTTTGGGATTGGTGTATTGAATGGAGAGTGACTTCTAGTTGTCTCAGAAGCTGCCAGGAGGGGTGTTATATGGGGAGTGATGTGAGTGCAGAGGGGCAGGGCCAAGAAGCATCTGTGGAACACTGCAGGCCTGAGGGTAGGGACTAGGATATTTAAGGAAAGCACAATTATGAAATAGGCCTCGAAATTAAAATAAACTCAAATTACTAGAAGCTTCAGGAATCTTTTCATAGAGATATCATACCAAGGACATCTGAAAGATGGATTTGCTGTGTGAAGGATGTTTTGGAATGCCAAAAAGTGTTATGGCAGAAAGAACACTGGAGTTCAGTCATGAGTTCCTTAGAACCTGAGCCAAGACTCTGGGGGAGAGACCTGGGGAAATACTGGAAAGGGAAAATCATCAGCCCTGGAGACTGATTTATGAAGGGAGTCCTTCTCTTTTGTATTTATTCTAGTAGTTCTTCTGTCTCTCAAAGAAAAGTTTGAAAAGTTTCTGTTTGGAATAGTCATAGGGTAATGGTCCTGCTTACTTTGATTTTTCTAAAAGATTATAACAAAGATGGGGTTAGATGTAGAGATGAGAATCAGAGAATTATGTATGTATAGATTATTATAAATAGATAGTAGATAGTGAATCCAGACAGAGGACCTTTTACTTCTGTCAATTTGTCTTCTGTAATCCATTTCAGAATGCATTATTACCCAGGCAGAAAAAAGATTAAGAGGGCTGAAGGTCCATCATTGGGTAATAGGGATCTCTTTGCTTTGTGGCAGTAGGTTTGGCATAGAGTGTCTGTGTGGAGTTAAGGAAGTGGGAGGAGGTTCTTTTGTCCTTGATTTCAGATTTTCTTGAAGTACCTTGTGATGACATCAACTGTGAGGGAGGATGACAGGGGTGGGAGTGGGGGATGGATGTTTCAGGAGAGAGCTAAGAATTTGAAATCATTTGCAATTTACTAGGTAGGCTGGAGACGTGCATGTGGAGTTTACAGCGGGAGGTTCTCCTGTTTTTCTGAATCCTCCATAGTTATTGTTTTAAAAATGTGTTCAGGGGTTTTTCATCTACATTGTTCAAGAGCTCCCTAAATACTAGCACAGATCGTGCTAGCTTAAATCTTTACAAATAATAGCTGACAAGTTCAGTTGATTTCAGCAACATTCATGGGACATTTTCTGTGGGGCGAGCAACGGAGGTGTATAGGGCTGAATTAAGAGAAATGCTATCCTTGAGAAATGCTTCTTTACATCATTATCATTGTCATTTAGAATTTAGAATATAGTTTTTCTTTAATTATACAGCTTTAAAAAGTAGCAGACATATGATTATACTTAAAAATTTGATAAGTCAACAAAAATAGTTTTAAGATAATGTACCCTAAATATTACTGAATTATATAACTAAGGAATTATTCCTTCCATCTTTTAGTTTAGATCTTGCTTTTTTAATATGAATATAGGAGGTATCATTAATTCCAATTTTTAAAGTATTGATCTAAGATTTTATTTATATTACGTTTATTTACTTTGCAAGCATGTAACATTGAAGGCTGGTTGTATATAAATACACATGTTCTGTCAGTGTACTTGGTTATTGTTTTGGGGAGGGTAAAAAGGTAACAGTAATTGACTTCACTTTGAAACACTGTTACTTTCTACTGTCAAAGGAACCTTGAATATATAGACTGAGAAGGAATTCCAAAGGAAGAATTAGTTTGGTTTCATAGTACATTATCTGTCTATTAACACACACACATACACATAAACATACACATACCACACACACACACTTTTTTTAAACAAGCAGTATTAATTTAGGGATGTGTGATGCAATTAATGTGACTGTGTATTTGTTCTTTGCTGTTATCTTATTGGAAAGGCAACTAATATTTTACTATTGAATTTACTTAATTGGATCAGAGCATCTGTAGACTCCTGGCATATAGTTTCACTTTGCACAATCATCTTTCTGGCCAGAGAAATTGAAGAGTGAGACATTATGTAGAAGATAGCTCCCTTAAAGGAGTAACAAAGGTTAGTGCCTTGGTTTGAAAGTAGCATCACTTTGCTTGTATTTGTTTCACTGTCTTAATTGTACATTGTTTTCTTAACAGTAGTGGTGTCATTTTCCTTTTAATTGTTAATTTTAGCTACTCTATTCTATATAGATTGAGAAAGCTGGAAGTAATTAGTGCTCCAGAAAACAAACTGCTTTAAGCTAAGATGGTCTTTGGATCTTAAGTGTATATTTTTTATGCTAGTTTTATATGTGGCCATCTTTGTATGTCTACTGATTTCTGATTTAATGAAGTACAGGATTTGTCATTTCATTATGTGATTCTTAAGTAATGTAATTTTAATACCGTATTTTTATAATTGAAAGTTCCTTTCAAGTTTAGTAGTATAATAGGATTATATTTTGGAGTTAAAAACTATATACATATGTATGTACTATATGTGTAATATGTACATATATGTAATATATTATCTGTGTCTAAGTGTTTTTTTAATGTATTTTTAAGAGCTTCACTCTGCTTTATATTTTTTTATCAATGCACAGATTTGCAAACCTATTTTTATAGGTGTATATTACTTAATAGTTTTTGCAAGAATGTCCTTTGACATTATGAAGTTAAAGGCATTAAGCCTTACAATCCTTGGGCTGGGAAGAGTTGGATGATTGGATGTTTTGACAAATACATGAGTTAATTTGGGGTTTTAGATTCAGAATTGAGATAAATTTGAAAGAATGAAACTGTAGTGTATATGGTGGTGGTGGTAGTGAGGACTGGAACATTATTAGTAAAGTTTAAAAACTTGTCCCATAAGACTATACTTGACGACTGTGCTGTCCAGTTTCACCAGACCCCTGTCATAACTATTAAGGTGATTATAACTTGATTTTGTCAATTATTAATATTATTATTTTTGTGAGATGATTGTATATAGGTCTTCACCAATTTATGCATGAATGGCTGTTAATGACTTTACCAGAGAATACAGAAAGTCTATAAGTCTATGAATGTATGGTTATCACTAATTTAAGATTACTTTGAGGTTTAAGGATAATTTATATGAAGCCCTAAACATACCATCTGGTAAATATGGACACACTAAATGATATTATTGATCATCTAAAGTTCTATAGACTAGCATACTATCTTGTTAACAAAAGAAATGTATATTTATTATCTTATTCTTATCTCAATATATAATTAAAATTATAATATTAAAAAGCAATATGGGCCGGGCGCGGTGGCTCACGCCTGTAATCCTAGCTCTCTGGGAGGCCGAGGCGGGCAGATTGCTCAAGGTCAGGAGTTCGAAACCAGCCTGAGCAAGAGCGAGACCCCGTCTCTACTATAAATAGAAAGAAATTAATTGGCCAAATAATATATATAGAAAAAATTAGCCGGGCATGGTGGCGCATGCCTGTAGTCCCAGCCACTTGGGAGGCTGAGGCAGAAGGATCGCTTGAGCCCAGGAGTTTGAGGTTGCTGTGAGCTAGGCTGATGCCATGGCACTCATTCTAGCCTGGGCAACAAAGCGAGACTCTGTCTCAAAAAAAAAAAAAAGCAATATGGCTGTAAGGCCAAGGTGACATTATCTTTTTTCTGCCCTCTATTTCAGGGCGTATCTTAGAAGTGGTTATGTTTTAAAACAGCCTCTGAAATCTCAGCCTCTCAGAATTCCTTAAGAACTAATCTGATTATTACTAAGTGAAAAACCATTTGCTGATAAAAGTAAAGCATATTTTCATTGCTTTTTATTATTTTTGACAGGAAATTGATTTAATTTTTTTTCAATTGCAAGTAGCAAGTGCAATTCCCATGATATTTCATTTGATTTAAAAAACAGAGAGAAATTAAGTAGATAATAGTGCAATGTTTGGTAACATAATGATTCTAAACTCTGGTCCTCAAGACCAAAATTAAAAGTTCATTTGCAAATCAGCCCTTGATATGAGGAGGAAGGCACTTGGAAGTGACTTACGGAAATCACATTTTGCTGTCATGCTGGAGTCTAGAGGTTGTTTGCTAAATTGTTACATCTGATGGATAACGACTATATCTTAGTTGGTTGTGCTTAGGCAGAACTGTTACATTGGGATGAGAAGGCATATTCACTGGGAAACAATTGAGTTATCAGTTTGTCCCAAACACAAGTTTTTTCCAGATCTTTCTACCAACTACAATTTGTCTCTCATGGCAGCACCTGTACCATTACAAAACGTTTGGAAAACCACAATCAGTAATTATTTATCTGTGTCTTAAAGAAGAGAGTAATGGATAATTATATGAAACGTGTGTGTGTGTGTGTGTGTGTGTATGTGTGTGTATTAGACTGTAATCATTGAATAAGCTCTCAAACTATACCAAGGAGCTAGTATAATGACCAAAATAGCAGTGCTGGACTGGATTAGAAGTGGGTAAAATGCAGTCCTGTGGCAGGTTATAATATGAGGTTTCTTTGTTTGTTTTGTTTTTATATTTGTTTGCTTTGGTTTTATGTGTTGGGAATAATTAATCTTTTTGACCTCTGACCTTTCACTGTCACCTTGGTTAATGTGAAAGATCTAAGCCCAAATGTGAAAATAGAGGTAAAAATATATGATGCTTTTAAATATAGTACTCACCTGTCAGGTTCTCCAGCATTACTCTAGAGAGGTTTTGAAAATGAGATTTCAATTCCTTGAATCTTTCCTTAATGTTGGAATATGTTGGAACAAAGCAAAACAAAAAAGAGTGCATCATTTTCCTTTTTCTATTGATAAAATTAGATACAAAGGAAGTGGTTATTTTGATCACATATATTCAAAATTCTTTTTATCTATAAGAATATCAGAAATTCTCCCAGGAATTCTGATACTGTCAACCAAATATTTTTGTGCCATTAAAAACCAATAACGATAGTACTTCTTGAAGTTATTTGGCAGCAGAGAAAACCATGTTATTCTGTTGCTTACTTTCTGGTCTCACATAGAAAACATATAATTAAACATACAAAGTATTTAATTATATGGCCACTGTGGCCATTATAGAATATCATTTACTTAGATAGTTATAAAGGTGAGAATTGGTATAAAAACACCACATATTCAGACAAGATGCTTGTCCAAATTTACAATTTCCTGTATCAAAGTTTCTTCCAAAGTTGCAAAAGGTTTTATTTGGCTTAAGCCAGAGGGCTGATACAGCAGTTTAGCAATGTTGGCAAATATGAAACTTAGATTTATAAATATACAATCATACAGGAATTTTGTTCAATTTATGAGAATGGGAAAAAAATTATGTACCTTCCACTGATTTATTGGCATCTATTCTGACTAAACCACTGATTGATGAGAAACCAGGGGGATTTACTGCTTATATTTAGGGAAAATTTCAAGAATGCTTCTCTCCTTAATTGTTAGCAGCCACTTTTTTCACATGTCTTAAAATGAATGAAAAGTATTGATGTGGTAAGAAAAATATGAGCAAAGAGTATGAATGTGCATAATAAATGGTATTGTTGATAATCTTAAGCTCTGTAGATTAGTACATCATATTTTTTACAAAGAAACATATACTTTATTAGCTGGAATTTTGTCTAACTTATTTTGGTAAAAAAGAAAAGTTTTATGTATACCCTTCCCTGGTTCAGATAGTTGGAGGGACTATGGCATATGTATGATGTGTTAAACCTGGAGACCATTGAAGCTCGCTTCAGTAGGCAAAGTTATTGAAGTTTATTTTGATTTTTTTTCCTGTATTCAGTGTCCCTACAATCAGATGATTCTCTCAACTTGAGAAATTGCTCAGTTTATTGTGAAAAGAGTAAAGAGATTGCCTGTTTGTAGTGATGTAAATATCTGCAGTCATCATGGACTTTTTAACTTTTCAGTTGTATTTGTTTGGTACCATATCAATTCTGCTTAGGAATGGCATGTTATACAGGTTTTTGAGACATTATTTCACATGATACCTTCATACAATCAGTGAGATTGGGGAGGGGCAGGGCTGAAGGCACAGTTAAAAAGTAGAAATAAAGAGTCCAGTGGTAAATTGAAAAGACCATAAAAATGGAACGTTAGATTAAAGGGTCACCACTTCTTACTACAGCAAGTATTTCAGCCGCTGTGAGCAGCTGAGCATTAGGACTTAATGGTTAGCACCATCTGAAAAGACATTTATTAGCTTCTTAATCAAATGGTACATATGGTACATATTCTTGGATTCATTGGGATTATACTAAGTGGTTTCATACACTTCTGTAAATTAGTATTTGATATTTTCATAGCTCTGACTTCAAAATAACCTTTCTTACATTGAGTTCCCTTTTTATCACTGCAGTAATAGGTAATTCTATATGGTTTTTCTGCTCTCCCCAGCTTTATTAGATATAATTGACAGATAAAAATTATATATATTATGGTGTACAATGTGATGTTTTGATCTATGTATACATTATGAATGATTAATGAAAGCTAATTAACATATTTGTCACTTCACATACCATTTTTTTTTTTTGTGGTGAGAACATTTTAAGATTTCTCTTAGTAATTTTCAAGTATACAATATATTATTATTAACTGTAGTGACCATGCTGGATGGTAGATATCCAGAACTTATTCATCTTGTCTGACTGAAACTTTACACCCTTTGGTCAACCTCTACCTATTCCCATCCCTCCCCCACCTCTAGCCTCTGGCAACCACCATTCTACTCTCTGCTTCTATGAGTTCAACTTTTGTAGATTCCACATATAAGTGAGATCATGTTATCTTTCTGTGCCTGGCTTATTTCACTTAGCATAATGTCCTCCAGGTTTATCCGTGTTGTTGAAAAATGACAGGATTACCTTCTTTTTAAAGGATGAATAGTATTCCATTGTATATATACATATACCACATTTTGTTTATCCTTTCATCCATTGCTGGACATTTAGGCTGATGCCATATCTTGGCTATTGTGAATAATGCTGCAATGAACGTGTGAGTACAGATATCTCTTTGACATGCTGATTTCATTTCCTTTGGCTATATACCCAAAAGTGGGATTGCTGGATCATATGGTTGTTCTATTTTTTATTTTTTGAGGAACCTCTATACTGTTTTCCGTAATGGCTGTACTGATTTACATTCCCACCGACATCATACAAGTTTTCCCTTTTCTCTACCTCCTTGCCAACACTTGTTATCTTTTGTCTTTCTATAATAGCTATTCTAACAAGTGTGAGATGGCATCTCATTTTGGTTTTAATTTGTATTTCTTTGATACTTAATAATATTGAGTATTTTTTCTTATACTTATTGGTCATTCGTATGTCTTCTTTTGAGAAACATCTATTCAGGTCCTTTGCCCATTTTTTAATCAGGTAATTTGTTTTCTTGCTATTCAGTTGTGTGAACTCCTTGTATATTTTGTATATAATGGGTTACCATTGTATAATGGGTTACCATTATTGTGGGAGTCTGCTGTGATAAATTATTAGATATTGGACTTATTTTTTCAGTCATGTGATCTGGCTCTCAGTAACCTCATTATCCTCTGGCTCAATTTTTCAGTATCATTCTTAAAAACATAGGGAGAAACTATCATTTAAGTTGCTATCTCAATTGTATAACAGTAGGACTAATCCATGTAAAAGTCTTAAAACCACAGGCTTTGGGAAGGAGGCCATCCTAGCTTTCATTCTTGGCTTTGCCTCTTTCTTATTGTTAACTTAGCTCCCTATCCAACCTTCAGGTTCCCTTTTCATAAAAGGGGGACAGAATCTTTTCAAAAGGCTACTAGCACTTGTCTCAAAAAGGATGAAATACTTAACATTTATCAAGAGTTTAGTATGTCAGGCAGTATATTCTTTCTTTTAAAAATCCCATTTTTTACATTAAAAAATAATTACAGGTGTGTGGATTTGCTATAATCATGCTCTTCAGTTCATGACACACTTTTTTCCATCAGTGTATGTCAGGTCTCTGTTGTGTTTTGTTTTATTATTTCCTTTAACTAGGTATTGGAGGAACTCTGGTATATGTATGAAGTGCCATACCTTGACAATTGAAACTTGCTTCAGTATACAAAGATTAACACAAAATAATAGATGGTGAAGATCCAATTAAACGAGTATGCACCATTTTAAATAAAAATCTTTGTCTTCTTCCTTTCATATTTTATCTGTTTCCTTTTTCCTAAACAGTGGAATAAAAAGAATCTGAACATAATTAAAGCCTGATTTAATAGGATATATCACAAAGAAGTTTAATACATTAGGTTAAAGTATTAATGAAGATTTTTAAAGTGTCAATGTTGGACATACCAAAACATCAAAGCCTTCTTCTAGGTCATCTGAGTCAGTCATATTATGATATAATAACTACTGGATGATTATGGAACTATTTATTTGTTTTGAGTGGATTACTATAGCCAGAGAGAGACCAGAGATTCAGTTCTATTTCAGGTTCTTAAGTTCCAGAGAACTTAATTGATTGAATTAAGTCATCTATTCAGCCAGATATTTATTTAATATACTTTTTCTGAAGCTTTTTATCAACCAAAGGTGAACATTCTCCTCCCTTCTTTTAACTCCTCATGGAGATTATTGAGAAATAATAGGCTTGTGGTCTGGGAGAACCTCTCGAGTGGGACCAGGGAGTGATTATCATAAATAAAAGTGACTACATTCTTCTCAGAGTACTAGAAGATCATGGCTAGACTTCAGGAAAGGACAAAAATACAAAGGAACATTTGGCTAGGAGGAATTTGGAAATGCTCAAGTTTGATTTCTTTGCCACAGAAAGCAAATTATTAGGGGGAGGGCATGAGAATATTCTTCAGTTTACAGAAAGGTGAGGTCTGCTGTCCATTCTGAGCCATCTGTATAGTTCTGTGGTGCAGAATTGGTATAGTCTTTGCATTTTTAATAGCATCCTTGAAAGGTTTGGTCTATGACCCTGACGTAGAAAGCTGCAACTAAGAACATGTGTGACCAACAGAGTTATAATTATTTAGAGATTGGTTAGTCCAGTTAGAGCCTCAGAACAGTAACACTAGAGGTCAAGACCACTTGACCAAACAGGGGTAGCTTTTCCACCTTACTGAAAAGCAGGAAAGAGCTGGGGAATGATGTCAGTTAAGCTTTGGTGATAATTTTGAATCAGTGGTGATGAATAGACTCGAGCAGGCTACAGCAAGCAAAGCCTATGGGATTATGAGATTAGTGGCATCTGAGGGCAGAAAGGAACAGTGACAGCAAAGCTCTGACCTTCCTGTGGATTGAGTCAGAAAGAGTAGTTCCACTCGATAACTTAATAGCAGCAAGAGAGATCTCAGAGGTGGCTTTTTACAAGCGAGTAGTCTTTTTTGGAACTTTTATGAGTGTCACAGGTGAGAGCTACAAGGAGCAACTTCATGATGACTGCCTGTCAGAGTTTTAGAAAGAAACTTCTCCCAGGAGCATTGGGTCCTGATGGACAAGGTTCCAGGGCCTTTCTGGAAAATTCCGTGAGTGGCAAAGGACCTTAAACTGGCAGCTTCTCTTATGGTACAATGGCTAGCAGAGGGGAGCCTCTAGGAACAAAACCTTCCTGACATTTACTATATGTACTAGTTTTTATCTCAGCTTCTTTTCATTTGTCAATTCTGATTCTCACAGCACTCCTTTGCAGTAGTTATCTTATTTTTATATTAAGGAAGAAGAAACTAAAGGTCAGAGAGGTTTAAATCATTTACCCCAGATCATATAACTATTAAGTAAAAAGCACCCCCCAGTACTTTATTCACTGTAGAAGAGGCGAGAAAGTCAAATAAGCCCTCAAATGGCTTGTAACACTCAAGAGTTAAACACAAATAACATTTTGGTGAATATCTTACCAGATTTTTTTTTCTTTAAGTAAATATGTTCATCCTAATGCCAATATGCTTCTATTTATTCTTTTCATGTGATACTGTGCCATTCCATGTCATTTTTTAAATATAAAATTTTCAGTGCTTATGGGGATAGTTTTAATGTGAAGAAAAGACTTCAGATATTTATTTTGGTTCTAGATTTAATATTCAAGTTATTAAATTTCAAATGTTAGTTCTTAATGTTTCTAGTAGAACTTAAAAATATATATTTTTTATATGTCTGGCAGATTTTAACAACCACATTTAAGAGCCTTTGAAGAATTATGGTATCCTTTACAAACTCAGTTATTTAAATGCTTTCAAACATTTTAAATTGCATTTCAACACTTAAGATACTTTTTTATTATTATTTTTTATTTCAGCAAATCATGGGGGTAGAAATGTTGAGACTACACATATTGCCGTTCTCCCACCCGAGTCAGAGCTTCACGCGTGTTCATCCCCCAGATGGTGTACACTGCACCCATTCGGTGTGAAAATTGCTTGATAAACCTTTGGATGTTCTCAAGTCATTCTTATACATCCAATAAATTAAACACATAAATATGGTAAAGTTTTTCACTATTTCAATATCATACAAACAAGCCAAATCAATTATTTAATTTTATATATGTAATAAATACAAAAGTACTAACTTATGGTTTTGATTTTCTGAAACTTTTCTATATTTCATTCCAAACCTTCCCACGTTTGAAAGATATTTTTTCTCCCATAAAATAATCATGTGAGTTTTACATAACTTTTGAAGTTCCCTTCCCATATAAATTTTGCAGTTGTCTTTTTGGGGTGGCTAAGGTTGCATAAACACTAATACTTATAGCTGGGACAGAGAATGGATCTTTGTCACAGGTGTAGATCAATTCTATGGAACCCTGTTTCTTTCAGTGATTCCATCACTTCAAGAAAGGAGATAATCATGTATGCCACATCCTTGGATTCCATTTATATATTAACTCTTTGTGCTACTAGTCTCTAGTTCTTTCCTCGATTGATAATTTGATTGGATTTTGAATTTCTTTAGCTCTTGAGGTAGGTAAATCTTTTTTCTATCTACACTACAGATATCTACTACAGATATCTATCTACACTACACTACAGATATCTATCTACACTACACTACAGATATCTATCTACACTACACTACTCAATGGAACTCTGCAGTTTCATATTCTTTCTCTTAGGGCTACATAATTCTTATATATATCAAGTTTATAATATATATATATAAACTATATATATATCAAGTTTATAATTGAATGTTGGCAGTCTTCAGGGGCTTTATCCCACCTAGTCACAACTCATAAGATTATTCTTCTGACTTGACATCTCTCCCTATAAATAAAAGAACATTCATGCACCACTTTTAATGTCTGAATACAGTTGGTACATGGATTTATCACATTATGTTTAACTTGTCCTCTACTATTAGCAATCTAGGATTCTTTCTCTTTTTGTTTTATTTTAAAATGTCCTTATACATATGGTGTGGCACATTTTTTTCTCCTTGTATTTATAAGTTCTATTTGAACTTCTTTTGATATTGTCTATTAATAGTCCCAAAATGAATTCCTAAGATTAATTTCGATTGCAGTTTTTATTTCAGAATTATAATGATAGTTTCTTTTTTCAGTTTGAAAAGTACAAGTACATAGTATTATTATTGTTATTATTTTTTTTGCTTTGTCTTTACAGAGAAAATTCAAGTGACATAAGTAGCAAAATGCAGGAAAAAAAAAAGACTGTTGGTTTAATAGCCAACACTTAAATGGATTTTTTAGTAGACTATATAAGAAATATATCTAGCAAATTCAAATTTCATAATGAATAAATAATAAACTTTAAAAACATGATCTTACACTTTCACTTTTCCTGCTTTTCTTTCATAAGAACTGGCCTGATATTTTTTGTATATGTCACAATTCACTTTGATCTTTAAAGAAACAGTTTGAAAAACATACATTCCTATAACTATTTAAGAAAATTCCATAATTTCTTAAAAGTCAAATTTTACACCATTTTGTTCTTATCCAGTTTGTTCTACTTTATAGTATTCTTCAGAAATCTGAAGTACAAAAAAACTAAGGTTTTTTGAGATACAAGTATGATATGTCTATGTTCTACCAAAAGTCCTTTCTTTTGCGAAATAACAGTTCCGTTGTGTATTAAATACCATAGAACTGTCTTTGGTAATTTGAAATATGTTGTGACTGAGAAAACTTTAGTTTATACACAAAGATTCAGCATCATCTTTATTGGGTAAATTAAAAAAGATTGTGTAAGTCACATGAAAGTATAAACACCATACGGGTAGGGATCTTTGCCTATTTTTTCACTGTTATATCTGTGTATCCAGAGTAGTGCCTGGCACTGAATGATTGAAGGAATTATTTGTCTCATTATTTTCTGGTTATGCTTCTAGAAGCAGAATTGTGCTGCCCATGTTTATACAGATTAAGTCTTTTGTTTTATGTATGCTATTTGCTTTCTAGTAAGTGCTCATTTCTACCTTTGATCCATAATTGTTATTTAAATAATTGTCTTCAAAAGTGAATTAAGTGTTTTGGGAGATAAGGTGTACTTAGGGAGAATGTTGGACTGTTATTTGAGGAACAACAGACGGACAAAAAACTCTGGCCTTTGGGTCTCTTCTGAGGCATTGGTATTCCTCTCATCTAATTAGGCCAAGGATTTAAAGCTAGTGAAAGCCTTCCTTCCTGAACACATTTTATGGTAGAGGCTGAATAAAGATTTGTTGAATTGATTTGAATCTTCGGAACAGGAGTCTTTTATGGTTGTTAGTGGATACCTAGTTGAAATATTATGAAAGACACTTCAATGTTTTACTTGTCAAATCTCAGCGTAATTTACCTGTAGGTTTTAAGAACATAATTATGCAAATAATAAAAAGCTTGACATATAAAATATAGTGGTAGTAGGAGAGACAGTGATGCAAAGGAAAGAATAATGTCTTTGGAGGAAAAAAACCAGAAAATAAAGTAAACTCAATGTTAGCTGGAAGTTTCTTTGCAGCTTTCTTCTTCTTCTTTTTTTTTTTTTTTTTGTTTCCCACTCACCTGTGAAGTGAATTTGAGAAACTCAGGTGGGCTGACAAGGAACATTCAGCTGAGTGGCCTCCAATGAGGAACTTTTTGAATATTTAATAGTCACTAGTTTGCCTGCTTTGATATGAGTCAGTGGGATTACAGTTTAAAAACATTTACCTTTTCTTTGTTTCCTGCCAATTCTTAACCCTCGTTACTTTAATTTTTTACTTCTTACATCTCAATTACTATGTTTTGGATTTCTTATTAAGTCAGATCTCAGCTTTTTAAATGACTTAAAATTATGCTTAGTTTGAAATATCATTTTTATTCATACTTTCAATATTTATTGTATACTAGATGGCAGGTGTTAAATTATGTGTATCTATATCCATTTCTACGTGTGTGCATTTCTTATTTTATTTTCTGGGATTTTTAAAAGTCTCTTTCTAATTTATTTTCTCCTCATTGATTTTAGCCTTGACAACCCAGATTTACACCTCATGTGTTTTAAATTTTCTGCCTTGCTGTTTTAGTCTTTTTTTCTTCATAATTTACTTTCTCATGCAGTGTTAAGCCTTCTCAGACATTCTTAAATGTCTCATGGATACTCATAAGTTGATTTTCTCCAAAGTTATAAGCTCCTCTGGGTGGAAATCATATTTGGTTTTCTGGAACCCTGTTGCTCGTTAACATAACATTCAGTTCTTGGATGAGGAATCTGCGGTCTCCCAAAATACATAACCACTGTATTTTGGGCAAACAGTTGTGTGCTGTAAGCCTGACATGGGTATAACTTCTACAGTGACTCCTGAGGGAGGGCTTCTCCCAGCCCTTGGTGCTAGCCCAGGGGTGATACCTCCTTGCCCATTCATGGGGGGTGG
The DNA here is from genome assembly GCF_040939455.1 of Microcebus murinus. Lineage (NCBI taxonomy): Eukaryota > Metazoa > Chordata > Mammalia > Primates > Cheirogaleidae > Microcebus > Microcebus murinus. The sequence goes on from NC_134109.1 coordinate 63,883,236, forward strand.
AACAGTAGTGATTTTAGCACTGTTCCAAAACTGGCTTCTAACGTACTTATTACAAGCATGGTCAGTTTTCTTTCCTGGCAAGAATTTACAAAGAGCTGAGAAGCTGATGAGAAGAGGGGTTATCCCAACGTAGATTTTCATAAAGGAATCTGTTCTTCCCACTGGCAAATGGTTATAAAAGTCATCAAGTGTATCTTTTATCTAGGCATTTTAAGAGTAGGGCTCTTGATAGATGAAAAGCATTCCTCCTGTTCGTTTTTGGATTATTGCCCATAGGTCCCTCACATTCCTTGGGGTGCAAAGACATGGAAGACGTGAGTCCCTGGAGCGATACTTGGTCAAATTTTAGGAATCAGTTTAAGTCACAAAACCCTTAGTGGTGTAGTGCGACTTTCCCACGTTTCTCCTTCAGGAGTTTTGTCTCTGACTTCCCTGAAGGTGTGCTCTTTCATCTTCGAGAGGGGGGGTGTGGGCACATCTCACAGTTTAGCAATCCCTGTCGTTGTACACCTGAAAGTCAGTTTAGAAAGCGCCATCACTCCTACAGCAGATCCAGAATACAATTAAACTGTCTTCAAGAAAAGTGACCAGGAGTGACCACGGATTATTGATTCATTTGCTTTTTGTCCAAACTGATTTCCAACTGAAAATCTAAACCTGGGTATTTTAGGCCAGTGGTTTTACACTAGGAATGTCAGGATTTAGATACCATTCTTGTAGTACCTCTTATAACTGGGGATAATTTTAGATTGCTTTCAGGTTTTATTATTATAATCTCCCCATGGCCTTTGAATCTATGGGTAATAATTAGTTGTGAGCAAAGCTGTTTAAACTCAGCATGCAGCACTGATTATTACAGCTCCATCAGAAGCTGCCCAGTAAACCTAGGGAACCATTGTCATAGATATCAGTAGGAATTAATTTCTGATAGGTCAGTTAAAATCATGCATTGCTATTGGTAATTATTAATTAATATTTATAGACATTTGATTGCTATTATTATCCATAATGTAGCTAACATTTACCATCTGTTACTATACTAGATACTCCTTTAAGGATCTTACCTAAGTATTTATCACATTTAATTTGCAGAAGAACCTAAGAGGTAGATTGCCCTCATAAAGTGGGGAAATTGGGGAACAGAAAGAATTTCCCAGGATTACATAGGCAGTGACAGAGTTGGGATTCAAGTTTAAGCATCTGGGCCCAAAGTTTATGTACTTAGCTATCAGACTATATATATATGGAACTTCTTAAACATTTCCAGGTGCATTAATAAATCTGAAAATACAGTACTGCTTCTTTCCTTCAACTTTTTCCTTAATCATCTGATAATACTTTTTAATGAGCTAGATACCTGTTATAAAGAACAAAAAGAAAATGTTCTTTTATAGTTGGATATGTTTGTGTTATCATTTGGAATTATAAGGAACCCAGACTGGAGGCTGACCCTGATAATTTTATCATTGCCATAAAGATGGCTACACATAAACTTTTAAAAATCTAGATGTATTATTTTGGTAAATGTTTCCAAGTGTATAAATAATTGGTTTTAAAGAAGCAATCGTATTCTGTATGTGTATTTGTGTATGTAAAAATTATATAAGTAAATATATGTATATGTAAAATAAAAATAATTATATGCAATATATGTATATTTTAGGTTTCTTGGTAGCTTTATTTTTAAGATAAATTTATCTTAAAAAGTACATTAAGACTAGTAGTGTATAGAGTTGGGTTATTTTTGGATACTTTATTAGATTTTTATTTCACTTTTAAATTATGGACTCCATATATCCATCTTTAATACTTAGTTTCAAAATTATCAAAGTATAGACAATCTTGTTTTGTCAATAATTAATTCCTTCTTTCTCAATTGTCACTCCATTCGTCCCTTTCCTCTTGATTATTTTCAAGTTAAGTGTTAGGATTAACTTTTAATCTAGGATTGTAGAGAGTCTTCAGAACAAGATTTGGAGAAAATCCAGGTATTGCAATAGCACTTTCTCTGCCAGGGGATGCCTTGTATTTAGATGCTTGGCTTTGGAAGGCTTCTTACATTTTACAATTTTATAATCTGTAGGACATGTGGTTCTCTATTTAACTGGCAATAAAGGAAAACTGTTTTCCAAGCATTATGCTGTTAGTTGTTACTTAGTAGTATCTTATTATGTGAGAGAAACCTCCTGTAAGAGGAATTGCTTGAAGGACGTACATTCTGCCCATTCTCCCAGATCTTATAAAATATTTTCCTGAATCAAATTCTTTGAAGGGTTGCGTGCCAAAGGCATTGCATTAGTGAAATGCAGAATTACTTGTGGTGATTCCATTAGCCCATTTCCAGGTTGGTTAGATCAGTGGTCCTCAACCTTTTTGGCACCAGGGACCGGTTTCATGGAAGACAATTTTTCCATGGACAGGGGTGGGGAGATGGTTTGGGGATGATTCAAGTGCATTTTATTTATTGTGCAGTCAAACTTCTCTGCTAATGATAATCTGTATTTGCAGCCCTCCCCAGCACTAGCATCACCACCTCAGCTCCATTTCAGATTATCAGGCATCAGATTCTCCTAAGGAGCACGGAACCTATATGCCTCACATGCACAGTTTACAATAGGGTTTGTGCTGCGGAGAGAATCTAATGCCCCCACTGATCTGACAGGAGGTGGAGCTTATGGATGATGCTTGCAATGTGGAGCAGCTGTAAATACAGATGAAGCTTTGCTGACTCACCTCCTGCTGTTTGGCCTCCTGCTCGGTGACCTGTTGCTCACCTCCTGCTGTTTGGCCTGGTTTGTAACAGGCCATGGACCAGTACCCATGGCCCTGGGGTTCGGGACCGTAGGGTTCGACAGTATGATCCTATGAAACTATGATTGTTTTTTTTTTATTTCAGCATATGATGGGGATACAAATTTTAAGGTTTCAAATATGCCCTTTCCCCCCTCCCCCTACAAGTCTGAGTTTCCAGCATGACCATCCCCCAGATGGTACACATCTCACTCATTATGTATGTATATACCCTCCCCCTCCCCCCTGCCCAATACCCTATTACTGTAGTACCTATGTGTCCACTTAGGTGCTACTCAGTTAATACCAGTTTGCTGGTGAGTATATGTGGTACTTGTTTTTCCATTCTTGGGAAACTTCACTTAGTAGTATGGGTTCCAGCTCTAACCAGGAAAATATAAGATGTGTGATATCACCGTTGTTTCTTAGAGCTGAATAGTACTCCATGGTATACATATGCCACATTTTATCAATCCATTCTTGGATTGATGGGCACTCGGGTTGTTTCCACAGCCTTGCAATTATGAATTGTGCTGCTATAAACATTCGAGTGCAGGTGTCTTTTTTGTAGAGTGTCATTGGATCTTTTGGGTAGATGCCCAGTAATGGGATTGCTGGATCAAATGGTAGATCCACTTGTATCACTTCAAGGTATCTCCATATTGCTTTCCACAGAGGTTGAACTAGTTTGCAGTCCCACTAGCAGTGTAGGAGGGTTCCTCTCTCTTTGCATCCACGCCAGCATTTATCGTTTGGAGATTTTTTGATAAAGGCCATTCTCACTGGAGTTAAGTGATATCTCATTGTGTTTTTGATTTGCATTTCCCTGATGATTAGAGATGTTGAGCATTTTTTCATATGTTTTGTTGGCCATGAGGAACCTGAGGGAAAATTTCCTGTTGAATTTTAATTCCAAGAATAGTTGTCCCTCTCTTCAGTTATTCTTTATGCTTTTAATCTCATTGACAGTGTGAAGTGTGTAACTAACATTTTTGGATCTTGTGTTGACTACGCTAATGGTTAGATGCAAATTTGGGATCTCAATAGGCATATAGGATATTATAGCATGGATTTTAAATTCTGTCTCATTTGTCCTTACCCTTGTATTTCTTTTTGGTTGTTAAGATAAAACATGAGCAAAATAACAGAAATCCTAGCAGGTTACATCTGGTTTGGGGTAAGACAAATTATTTTATTTTATTTTTTTCCCTAAATTTGTTATAGTATACATTTAATAAAAGTAATCAGGAAAAGATGGCAACACTTATAAAAATTAAATTTAAAAAACAAACCACTAATATAAAAATTGTGGTTGAAAAGCCAGGGTCATATGAGGATTAAAGGAATCTATGGGTACAAGTTTTATTTTGTCATTTTAAATCAGACTTATTTGAAATGATTAAATGAACATTATTAAGCGGGCTCTATGTTGAGCATTTTCAGAACAGTATCTTCTTCAATCTTTGGAGCAGCCATGTAGGAAAGAAATTTTCATTTCCTCCTCTGTGGACCAGTACAAAACTCTGAAAAAAATGAATGATCCATCCTCAAAAATACTTTCTAAAGGAAATTACTACATCAGATAGACAATTCTTTATGTGCTGCTTTAGCATTCCTATATTGACCTCACTTTTAGGAGGCATTGCATACTTTTATAAGTCATATTATTGATAAATATATTTTTACCTATTTCTTTCAGGAAACATATGTCTAGTATTTTGAATCAGAGTTTCTCACCATGAAAATTTATAAATCAAAGTTCCCATGCATCTTGCTCTAAGACATGCTTTGAGCCCTGTGAGAAGAGTGATAACATGATGGTATGGAAAGAGAACATGGCGTAAAGGTAGAAGATCCAGGTTATAGTCCTAAATAGATGTACATTGAGTACCTACTATGTGCCAAGGTCCGTTCTAAGATTTGGAGGTATAAAGTCAAACAGCTTTTGGATCCCCAGCAGTTTCTTAACTTCTGGATACTGAGTTTCCTCATCTCATTGAACGCAAATAGCAATACTTGTTTTTCTTACAGTCAGAATTTGTTGCAAGTATCAAAAGAGATATGGCTTGAGTGAACATTTTTGAAAAGGGCCCAGCAACATTATAAAAAGCAGGTGACAGTATTGATTGATAAAGTTTGAAATTTTCTACTATTACTCTTGCTATTGTGCTATTGATTATTACTGCTCAGATGCACCTAAGTTGATTAAAAAAAATTCAAATTTGGATTTGAAGACATAGAATTAATGGTCTTTTTATGCTTTACTTTTTAAACTGTTTTATAGTAGGATTATTATAAAGATTTTTTTTCTTTTTTCCCTAGCAAAGCCAAGGGTTTTTAATTAATACTGATTCTCACTGTGAACCCTATAAGGGAATGTCTAAGAGGAGAAGCCTGCCTTGGTTCCTGATTCTGCCACTTGCTTTCTGAGTAACCTTGGGCCATTTACTTCAGATCTCAATTGCCTTTCTGTGAATGGGGATAATAAATATCTGTGCATCATAATAACTATCTTAAAGGATTATCATGGGAGTTAACATCTAAAGAACATTTACACAGTACTTTGTACACTAAGCAGTCAGTCCATGCTAGCTATCATGACAGATTCATTCATAAAACATTATTCAGGGTACAGGTTAAGGCTGGTATGGGCAAAATCCTAAATGATAAATCATTTTACATAAACAACCTCCCCTTGTATAAAGTGTATTGTACAAAAGAAATTGGTCATACATTTTTTGACAGTTTGAAGGCTAGTAAATTAATTTATATAATCATGAATGAATTCATGAACTTTTTCATGAAGAAATGTTCCCACTTTGTTTACAAATATATATGAATTTGGTGTTTTAAAATATTGTATTTATTTGATGTAAACTGTGTTCTATTGGTGTGTGTATTGATTCTTAGTTGTAGATTGAACTGAAAATAGCGAATGCTAACCTTGATATAAATATTTTCATATTTGCATCATAAATATGAGAATTTGCACTTTGAACATTTTATAAATATTAATCAATTAAACTTCAGAACACTCCAGTGATTGAGGTATTGTAAATCAGCCTTCTGGATGAGTACTAAAATTTGCCAGCCCACAGAGAAATTCTCTGCCTTCTGTATTCTAAAATAGCGTCCAGATAGGAGTCTTTAATATTGATTGGTTCTTTAAAATTTATCTCACTTTCATTTTGTTTATAAAGAAATATTTTTAAATGTCTGTACTTTTTAAAAGCAAAGGAAGGCTTGCGCAGTTTGTATCTGTGGACACAACTGATGTAATCATAAGGACAGGATTGGAGCCAATTTAATCAAATTCTCAGCCAGCTCAATTAAAAACAAAATGAACATGAGCAGCAATAACAGTGGCTTCTGTTTTGGTTAGAATTATCAATCTAGTTGTGTTGGAAGATATAATGATAAGGATAACTGATGATTTGCTTTGTCTTGAGAAGTCTAATAGCCAAGTGAAGTGACAAAATGTGATATATGTTATATCTTATTCATCAAAAGCAAAAATATTTGTATAATGTGGGATTTATTTATTCAATAAAAAATTTGCAGTGTATCTTTGTTGCCCCAGGCACAAGTAGACCTGTTGATATACAGAGAGGAAAAAAAGACCGTGCCCGTTCCTGAGCAGCCTAAGCAGCTCCATAGGCCACTCCATGCTTCCTTGGGATTATTGGTTAAAATGTACTGAAATTCTTTTAGTTCTTAAAAAAAAGAAGCAGTTACCTCTTTTGCTAACTGAAGCTTAGATGATTATTATATTTAGTGACCACCATAACCATTATACATAGAGTCTCTCAGTTTCTTGTCTTAATGTACAAAAACATACAGAAGTGTAGAAGTGCAAAACGTGGAATTGAAAAACTGGATGTACCACTGCTTTCAGAAATAAAAACGTTTTCCTTTACATTTCAAGAAACAGAGAGAGCTCTATATTAGTATAACAAGATTATTTTTGAGAAGCACCACAATATAAGAAAATGCTAACTGCTATTTCTTGAACATTAGTATTCCAAATTTATCTTTTACCTAAAGGTATTGAGTACCACTGAAGAAAAGAATTTACCAGTCTGTCAAAAAGCCCTATATTTCCCACCAGATTTTAAAGTATTGTACATGAGCCTTTAGTGATACGGCTTATGTGGCCAATATATGTCCCATTACTTGAATGTTTAAATTTGTCTATTGGAGGATGGAAAGCATTATTAGTTTTCTGTTTTTGTGTGAAATGCTTTCCAAAACAAACTTGATACATATTTTGAGTATTGCAAGGTCTTTTTTTTTTTTCCCCGAGAATTGTACATCACAGCCTTTTCAGTGATAACCCAGCTTTTCTTGAATGGTTTAATAGAGTTTTTGTTGGGGTCCTATTTTGTAGCATTGCTTACTATAGCTATTGTGTACTAATCAGTTAGGTAAGTTTTCAAAATTCTATGAGATCATATGGAAGCAACCAATTTATTCCAAATGAGTAAGTCAGTCTTTCAGAATGCAACTGTAATTCTTAATCATACCTTTTCTAAAAAAAACAATAACCACTTTATCTATTTTGTTTCTTTTTTTCTTTTTATCTTTATAAAAATTCAATTAGGCTAGAATTGTTTTCATTTTACAGATTAGGAAACTGTGACACAAAGATTTAATAACAAAGCTGCATAGTTAGTTAATGACAAAGGGCTATTTGTATTGACGGTTAAGTGTTCAAAACACTTTTCCACTGGATGATAGTTCCACACCAGATACCGCTACACTGCAATATACAGGATTGTCTAAGTGTGGCATTTGCTTTCTGGTCATGGAATATACTCCCCTTTTTCCCCTTTTCAAACTGAAACAACTATTTGTAGGGTTCTGTTAGTGTAGAAAGTGGATGCTTTGTATCACACCTTCCTACCCAATACACACTCTTTGTTTTTTCTATGGGAGTGTTTGTTTTAAAGAATGGGTTTGTTTATTTACCTATGCGCAGCTAGGAAGAATTGCTTTTTTTTTTTTTTTTTAATTTTGAGACAGGGTTTCACTCTACCGCTGGTTTCACTCGAGGCTGGGGTGCAGTGGTGTACTCATAGTTCACTGCTACTAGGAACTCCTGGGCTCAAGGGATAGCCAAGGGATTGCCTTCTGAGTAGCTAGGACTACAGACATGCACCACCACATCTGGCTAATAGGAGTATTTCTTTTTAAAAACATTAGTTTGAAACATAGTAAAGTTATATAATATTTCCCTACCTGGTGAGTTTTAATTCTAAGGGTAACTATGACCTGCCTGAGTCTCGTAGGTTTCTACCAAATATTCTCCAACTTAAGATGCACAATTGTTCACATCTTACTATTTTTGAAATTGGAGTATCTTTTGACTCTGTTTTGTAGCATTATGAAAGGAGTTCTTTCTCTTGTTAGCTCTGTGATCTTGGGAAAGTTACTATGCCTCTCTGAGTCTTTTCTTTTTAAATTTCTGGAAGTATCTGCTGATCTTCCTGCTCTACCTGCTTATTATGTAGATCTGTTTAGATAATGAAGCCAAAATTTGTTGTAAGCTGTTCAGCAATGTAAACATTTAGTATATGCATTAGGTATTCTCAGTCACATTTGAGTGTTCATGAGAATCATCTGTGGAGTGTGTTAAAAATTCAGATTCCTGGGACACCTAGTGATTTTAATTCTGTGCATTTGGTGAACAGAAACAGGCCATTATATATTTATGAAGATGACCATGTCAATAAGCATGTAAATTTTGTAATAAAAAGGCACAGAAAACATCTTTAGAGATCAGTTTTCACCTGGCAGATCAGCGAAGTTGAAAACAATGATACTTGCTCTGGGTGAAAATGACTATTCTAGTGTGTCGTTGATATATGCCTGTAAACTTGAAATCACCTTTGAGAATGGTCTTAGAATATGAATTTAAAGACATGGAAATTTGCTTGCCTTTTGATCTAGGAGTTTCAATTTTTGGACTTTTTGAAATGAAAATCTCACATGTACAGAATCACATATACAGAAATATCAATTGCATAGTTGTTTATGAGAGGAAACAAATTGCAAACAACTCAAATATCTCACAATAAGGAAGTAGATAAATGAAATATACTATATCCACATAATTAAGATTATGCAGACATTAAAATGTGGATGTGAACAAATATTTTTATTTACATGAAAGATGGCTCTGATATGTTTCAGTAAAAAAGGTGCTTAAACATGTATAAAATGAGCCAATTAAAAATTTATGTAAATACATAGAAGTCTAGATCAATAGCTTATCTAAAATTGTAAGTGGTTTTCTCTACCCTGGCTGATAGGATTATAAGTATTTTTAATTTTTTCTAAAATATGAAAATTTATAAATTTTTATAAGTAGAGAAATAGAAAATTTTTTATTTTTAAAAGAAAAAAATATTTAGGAAACTTACACTATTGATTAATATTGTTCTCCTTATTTTCTCTCATACTTTGTATCCATATCTTTGCCCCACCCCATTCCTGTGCTAAACATAACTGTTTGTTTGGTTTGTTTTCTTCCAAGGCTCTTATAAGAAGATTCATTTGCATGTCACTTGTGGTGACAGAAGGCAAAGAGATCCCTGCCCCCTCCCTGATTTATCTGTTTAATTCTCATGAAAAATTGGAACATCTTGAAGCTCAGCCTTTTTAAACCATTTTTTGCAATTAAGTCCTGGCCACCATAATGTTATATACTTTTACTTAGTTGCCATGTATTGTTTGTTTTGAATTGTGTTTTCTCAGCTTTATAACCACAGCTGAAGTTTTTGCTGATAGAGTTAGAAATCAGTCCTTTCTCTTTACTTTTCTGATAGCTCACTGATTATCAGGCAGAGAAAACCACTGAAGTCTACTTCCTCTCCTGTCACCCAAGCAAATATTATTTGTGGTTGGGGAAAATGAACCTATGTTTAGACTAACAGTCTTGAGGGGAAATGTGTGTGTATGTGCATGTGTGCATGTAGAAGCTTTAAAAACCTGACAATTGGGAAACAATGAAAAATAGGATTTACTGAAGTTAAGTCAGTAAATCTGGAGTTATGCTCTGGTTTAGTATACTAACTACATAGGAAAATCATCTAAATTCTTACTGGTGCTATTTTCTCAGCTATATAATGGTAATAATTGTTTGAATATTACCTCACAGGGTTTGTAGGCACGATTCAAGCAGATAATGCTTTGCCCATCATTTATTCATTCATTTCTTCTACAAATAAATATATCAAGGACCTACTATACACTAGACACTATACTAGACACTTGGGTATATCAATGAATAAAACAGGCAAAATCCCTGCTCGCTTGCAGCTTACATTCTAGTGGGTAGAGATAAGCAATGAAAAATAAGCATAGTAAATAAGTAAGTTACATAAAATATAATTAACACGATGGGTAGAAGTAAAAAAAATATGAGTATGGACAACTGGGGCTGCTGTAGGGGTGGCGAGGTAGAGTTGGGGCATGGGGTGCAGTTTTAAATAGGGTGGTCAGGATGGGCATCCTTGGGAAGGTGACATTTGAGTAAAGGTCCAAATTAGGTGAAGGAAAAGCCATGTGGACACGTAGACATCTGTGAGAAGAGTGTGCCAGGCAGAGAGAACGGCCAGCGCTAGAGTCACAAAGTGTCTGAAGGGACAGCACCAGGCTGCCAGGCTGGAGTGGAGTGAGTAAGGGGATGAGGTGAGAGAGGTGAGGGCCAGATTGCACATAAGGGCCTGTGGGCCATTTAAGGACTCTAGCTTTCCCTCTAAGTGAGACTGCAGCTGGCGTCCGATTTTGAGAGGAGGAGTGGTGTGATCTGATTTAGTTTTTAAAGGGTCACTCATAGCTGCTGCGTAGAGCCTGGACAGGAGGGGAGAGTGAGAATGGGGAGACTGGCTAGGGGCTTTTATAGGAATTCAAATGAGAGATATGATGGCTTGTATGAAAGTGAGCAGTCGAGGTGGAGAGAGAAATCCATGAAGCACAATATAAATGAAGGTTTTTATTTTGTAAACATGGTGTCAAGCTAGAGGGTATCTACTTCTCAAAGTTACCAAAGTTCTTCTTTGGGGCTTAGAATTTAAATATATTATTTGAATGTACATGTTTTAATATCATATGTGTAGAGATTGAATAGAATTTCTTAGTTAACTATTTTTACCAAAGACTAGTGAAGAAATCAAGTTTCGAACTCAGTGAAGATTGCTTTTGTGCTTCCTCTGACAGTACATACAGCGCATGATCCAGGGATGATTCAGTATTGCCCTTGCTTATTTCAGAAATTGAGATGTCATTCTCAATACCACCTTCTCTCTTTTCTCTCCACCATATCACCGAGTCTTTTCTTCAAATCTATTTACTTCTGTTCATCTGCACTGCTAACCCCATGGTCCTAGACATCATGGTTTTGCTGTAATGCAAGTATCCTCATCCATCCTTTACTTAGCAGAGAATTTTGTATAAATGTTAAGTCTTCTTATTGCTTCTTGGCCTTTTGGCTAAGATCAAGTGTAGTATCTGTTCTTATCAGTTTAATAACTGTAGGTCTTATCAAAGCACACTCCTGTGTAAAACCCTTCAGTGAAGTCACTCCAACAATTACCTGCCATTCTTTACCCTGCTCTGTAGCCCGGGAGGCTGCAGATTACATCCCCAGAACTCTGTTGGCTTCTAGCTTTCCACTGAGGATGATGTGCTTCCTCTTGCACCTAGGCTGAAGGCCACAATCCAGGACATGGATAGTAATCTCTAGGGAAGGCTGTGCCTGACCTATCTGCCTGCTCCACCCAGGAGACTCATCTCACCTCTTCCCACCCTGGGCTCTGACAGTTGCCTTTGAGTTCCTCACATTTCCAGAGCCCTTCCTACCTCCCTGGGTTCATACTCTGATTCCTCCTGGCTGGATGACTTTTATTCTACCTTCTGCTTCACATGGCTCACGCTTGCTCATTCTGAATGTCTCAATTTGAACATCACCTCCTCAGAGAGACCTTCCTTGGTTATGCACTCTCATTTCTCACTTGGTTTTTCTTTCGTAGCAGGTGGTGTGACTATGCATAAATATTCATGTAACTATTTGCATAATGTTTCTCCTCTCTGCTAGATTCCAGGCTCCATGAGGTCAAAGATATAAAAGTTTGTGTTTATCTTTTAAATCTCTGCCTCAGAAGCAGTGGTTGGTACGTGCAGAGCATTCACTAGCTGTGTTGTGAATGCATTCAGAAAGTGAAGATAGCTTCACAGGTAGTTTTCAGTAATTACCACAGAAATTTTAATATGTTAGTGTAGAGTCATGTGGAGGAGCAAAACTAGAACTCAAAAGTTAGAACTAGAACTGGAACCCAGGTGTCTGCATTCTTTCCTGCAGATTTTCAAGCCCAGCAATACTGTGCAAGACCCTGAGAACTACATGCTAAAGAAAATAATATCCACAAAGTATTTCTCATCTTTTAATTTTAAAGTTGAAAGTGTTTATATATGTATATATGTGTGCATGTGTACATATATATATATGTAAGTTTTTCATTATATATGCTTATTAAACCTTTGGTGACTGATATTATTGACTTTATTTCCTAACTTTAATTATGAGCAAAATTATATTTGACAAATAGAAGAAATAAAGGAGGAAAACTTTGACAAATTCTGCTCATCTCTCAGACTATTATAACTCAGTTTTATCTTATTGATTCATTTTAAAAAGTTTGAATTATATCCTGAGGGGGTCCATCAATAGCTATTTCAGAAGCAAGTAAAAAGATATGTTATTGAAATATATATGCTATTTTTACTGAGTATTTCAAATTCATAGAGCTAAATTAAACTTATTTTTAACTTTATGAAGAAATAGTCTTTGTTGGATATTGTTAATGGGATGTCTATTCCGACATAAATTTTCTAGCTGTAACATTCTAGAAATAGATGTGTTTCATGGAAATGTTGACAGATTCTTATTTGTAAGCAATGAATTAAGTTACCTAGAATTTTAGTGACCTCCCTTTCAATGAATGGCTATTCATATTTATTATTATTAATTCTGATAATAATCAGTTTTAGATTTCCAACAGGCCACTGCATAACTTCTCATTCTGATAGGTCCACTTCTAAAGGTACCATGTCTAAAGTTACTGTGTTGTGGCACACTGAAGCAAGTGCATACCTGAAAAGATGATTCTGCCTCAAGACACACCCTTCTCCACAAGTTAATATGTGATAGAAGGTTAGGGCATATATGCAACAGAGCTTATAGCATTAAGTTATTCTTGGCACTGAAAGGAAGGTAATTTGTATAAGACTTTTATTGTGAGGTCTGTCAACATGGAAACTGCAAAACAAACTCCTGAAAAAGATTATGCCTAATATTCTTTTGTCTTTCTTTTTATTGTGTGTGGGTGGCCCTTAAATAATTCCACATTTAGTGGAAAAAGCACAGAAGATTGCTCTTGATACAAAGAGGAACTTCCTCAACAGTTTGGCTAAGGTGTTTGGAAAACTTGAATCCTTACAAGAAAAATGAAAACTCAGTTAAGAATTACTTATCTAATACCCACTCTGTAGTTATGCAGGTAGTATGCTCAATATATGGGTGTGCTTTTAAATGAAAGAATGAATGGTTGTGTGTATAGCCATGGATGCTCAGATGAAAAAATTAAGGTGCTGAAGAGCTATGTGTAGGAAAAACATCTGGATAATTTGTGATTTGTAATGTGTGATATAACATCTCCCATATATGGAGAAGGCATACAGTTTGATGAAACTAACTAAATCTTAATTTATGCCAGTGGAGTCACTACAGTTAATACCAAGACATGGAATTAGGAGACATATTCAATAGCATTTGTGGTCCTTTAAACATTTGATGAAAGTCTTTTGGAAATGATAAGAGGTGAATAGGGAAATCATTTAGAACTGTGGTCCCCAACCCCAGCCGTAGAGATTCGCTGCTGCCTGCCCACCCCCACCCACGTGCGCCTGTGGAAAAATTGTCTTCCATGAAACTTGGGGAGGGTGTGCCCAGGAGAAGGCGAACAGTGGGCGAGCCAGCAAAGCTTTATCTTCTCTATTTACAGCCGCTCATCCCATCCTCCCCATCGCTTGCATCACCACCTGAGCTCTGGCTCTCCCCTGAACCCCCTGGAAAAATTGCCTTCCATGAAACTGGTCCCTGGTGCCAAAAAAGGTTGGGGACTGCTAAAAGTTTTTACAAAAAATAAATTTAGATTAGATTTTTTTTGGTATGTTTATTTATGCATATTTATTTGTAAATAGCTACATGTAAATTCTGTTTTGGAATTAAATTCCACAAATATGTCTAGAGTACCAGTTTTTAAGGTAGTATGTATTTTATGAGGGATAAAAGAAGAGTAAGGTGCATGTGTTGTTTAGAAATTTACCACAAATATGGCAAACAAAGAAAACCCAAAAGTTTACCATGTAGCTGTAAAGGCAGATTGTGAGAGACCATGCCTTGGAGAGTCATAGAGGAGCGAGATCCTACTCATTTAGAGTGATCTGGAAAGGCTTCACTGGAGAGGAAGCGCTGGAATAGACCTTGAAGGGAGAAGATTATTTGTAATGTGAATCTGAAGCAGGAGGAGGCATCATGACTTTGGAACGTGGCCTGCAATAGTGAAATAGTGCATGTTTGCATGCTTGAGAAAGAGAGAGAGAGGAGAGGGAAAACTAGTAAGTAACTTAATATTTCACCTGTGTTTTTGCTTTGTGTGCTGAATTGGACAGAGGTTGTCACCATCCATGGTAGTTCTGCTCTATAAGCAAAACAAAAAAGGGCACTCCATTTCTGATTATTGCACTAACTAGGCTGTTGTTGCCATCCCTTGAGTTTTTGACAAGCATGTGCCTCTGTCTTTGTTTCAGTGTGTGCAGTTTCATGCATTCATATGCTATGCTGGCAATTTTTCCCTTTAGAAGAGTTATTGTATTAGAAAATTCCATTTCCTTGGAATATATTATCTTTAATAATTTCATTGGGAAAAAAGAGAAAGTGAAGAGACTTGTTTCAGTTCTTTTATAGTCCTTAAAGTATATATGAGTGTTCTGAGCTTATTACCTAACTCACCTTCATTTTGTACAAGTCTGGAGTTTTATTATCTATCTATCTATCAATATATAATCTAATTATTTGTTTTTGGATAACATTTATTATGTCAGATACTGTGCTACTTTTTTTTATTCCTCCTAGAAGATTGGCTTTGTAGATGAAGAATTGAGGATTAGTGGCCTTAGCTCACTTGCTCAAGAATAAACAATTAGTATGTGATGGGTAGGAATTGAATCTGGAAATTCTTTATTTGATTAGCCTTTCACTTTCAAAAGATGCCACCCAGAGATTTATTGCTTTAATTTTAACAGGTTGGAAGGATGAATAAAAATTCTCAACATTGAAAAAAAGATTAAACACTTGAAATAACTGAGCATGCCAGAAACTAGCAGCTCTTTGCTTTATCTTAGGAAAGCAGAATGGTTCTGCAGAGAACTGTATTTGATACAATATTGGCAAAAGTATTAAAAGACTACTGTGATAGTATCAACAATATAATCATCTAGGGATTTAAGAAATTCATATGTGTAATGAAAGGACACAAGTAATTTGAGAACTTCATTAGGGAATTACCAAGGAGAGATTGTTAGCTTAAGTGATTTCCTATATTTTCAGGGCTAAAATTTGTTCAAAAGTTTGTCTTTTGAAGAGTCAATGTATCTGTGAGCATCTTGGTGGTTGTCTCCCTAAATACCTGGAGTGTTGCCAGCTATTATTGTTAGTTTACAGCGTATACTTCTGCACTTCTGATAATTTGGGGGATGGGTGACTATGGCATATTATTTCCATTCCAAAATGAGTTGTTTTTATAGTAAAATGATCTTAGTTATTTTATGCTAGAGTACTGTAGACCTGTGACTTTCTATATATAGGCATACCTCAGAGATATTGCGGATTTGGTACTAGAGCACTGCAGTAAAGTGATTATTACAATAAAGCATGGCACATACATTTTTTTGTTTCCTAGTGCATATAAAGTTAGGTTTACATTAAACCAAACTTCTGTTTTCTAGTGCATATAAAGTTTGGTTTATACTGTAGTCTATTAAGTGTACAATAGCATTATGTCAGACAATGCCAATGTACATGCCTTAATTGAAAAATAGTTTATTGCTAAAAAATTCTAATGATCATCTGAGCCTTCAGCCTGTCGTAATCTTTATGCTGGTGGAAAGCCTTGCCTTGATGTTAATGGCTGTTGATTGATCAAGGTGGTGGTTTCTGAGTGTTAGGGTGACTGTGGCAGTTTCTTAAAATTAAGACAACAATGAATGAATCAATACCACATCAATTGACTTCCTTTCACAAAAGATTTCTTTGTGACATGAAATGCTATTTGATAGCATTTTAACTATAGTAGAACTTTATTCATAATTGGAGTCAATCTTCTCAAACCCTGCCAATGCTTTATCAACTAAGTTCATACAACATTCTGAATACTTTGTTGTCGTTTTAACATTGTTCACAGCATCTTAAACAGGAGTAGATTACATCTCAGAAAACAACTTTCTTTGCTCATCCATAAGAAACTATGCTCATTTGTTTAAGTTTTATTATGAGATTGCATCGATTCAGTCCCATCTTTGGGCTCCACTTCTAATTCTAGTTCTCTTGCTATTTCCACTACATCTGCAGTTACTCCCTCCACTGAAGTTTTGAATCCTTTAAAGTCATTGATGAGGGTGGTATCAACTTCTTCCAAACTGCTGTTAATGTTGATATTTTGACCTCCTCTCATGAATGATTAATGTTCTTAACAGTGTCTAGAATGGCTAATTGTTTCCAGAAGATTTTCAATTGGATTTGCTCAGAGATCCCTCAGAGGAATCACTATCAGTGGCAACTATAGCCTTACAGAATTTATTTCTTAAATAGTAAGATGTGAAAGTCAAAATTACTCTTTATTTCAAGGGCTGCAGAATGGATATTGTGTTAGCAGGCATGAAAACGACAGTAACCTCCTTGTACATCTCTGTCAGAGCTCTTGGGTCACCAGGTGCATTGGCACTGAGCAGTAATATTTTGAACAATTTTTTTTTTCTGAGCAATAGGCCTCACAGTGGGTTTGAAATACCCAGTAAACCATGCTGCAGACAGAGGTGCTGTCATCCAGGTTTTGTTGTTTCATTTGTAGACCACAGGCAGAGTAGATTTTGTCATAATTCTTAAGGGCTTCAGGATTTGGGGGATGGTAAATGAGCATTGGCTTCAACTTAAAGTCACCAGCTGCATTAACCCCTAACAAAAGTGTCAGGCTATCCTTTGAAGCTTTGAAGCCAGGCATTGGCTTCTCCTCTCTAGCTGTGAAAGTTGTAGATGGCATTTTTTTCCAGTATAAGACTGTTTCATCTGCATGGAAAATATGTAGTTTAGTGTAGCCATCTCCATCGATTATCTTAGCTAGATCTCCTGGATAACTTTCTGTGACTTCTATGTTAGCACTTGTTGCTTTGCCTTGTACTTTCACGTTACGGAGACAGCTTTATTCCCTTGAACCTCGTGAACCAACTTCTACTAGCTTCAAGCTTTTCTTCTGCAGCTTTGTCAACTTCTCTCAGCCTTCATAGAAATGAAGAGAGTTAGGGCCTCGAAATTGAATTAGGTTTTGGCTTCAGGGAATATCGTGGCTAGTTTGATCTTTTATCTAGAGCACTAAAACTTTCTCCCTGTCAGCACTACGGCTGTTTCACTTTCTTATCATTTGTGTGTTCACTGGGGTAGCACTTCTTTCTAGAGGTAACTTCTTTCTAGAGGAAAAGAACTTTTCCTTTGTGTTCACATCTTGGCTAGCTGTTTTGTGGAAGAGGCCTAGCTTTTGGTCTGTCTTGGCTTTTGACGTGCCTTCCTCACTAAGTTTAATCATTTGTTGCTTTTGACCTAAAGTGAAAGACATGTGATCCTTCCTTTCACAGGTTATTGTAGGGTTATTAATTGGCCTAATTTCAATATTGTTGTGTCTCGGAGAATAGAGAGGTCAAGGAGAGGGGCAGAGATGTGGGAATGTCTGGTCAGTGGAGCAGTCAGAACATACACATTTATTGATTAAATTTGTAGTGTGGTTCATGACACTCCAAAACAATTCCAATAGTAACATCAAAGATGACTGATTACAGATACTCATAACACATGTAATAATAATGAGAAAGTTTGAAATATTGTGACAATTACCAAAATGTGACATAGAAACATGATGCGAGCACATGCTGTGGTCTCCAACCCCCGGCTGCAGACTGGCACTGGTCCACGGCCTGCCAGGCACCAGGTCACAAAGCAGGAGGAAAGTGGGGGCCAGCAAGTGAAGCCCCACCATGCTGCACCCCAGCTGCTCCCTATCACTCCATCCCCACTGGAGCCATGCCTCCCCCCTCCCCCCCACAGAATCCATTAGATCATCCGGGGCATCAGACCTTTATAGGAGTGCAAGCCCCACTGCAAACTGCACATGCAAGGGGGCCAGACTGCTCACTTCCCATGAGAATCCAATTACTGATGATCTACTGTCTTATCACAATGTAATTTTTCATTTATTGGTGTGATTCTTTAATTACTCTCTCCTTTATCAGACTATATGCTCCACAAGGACACTTCCTTTCTGCTCCCTTCTATATCCTTGGAGTCCAGATGAGTGTCTAGCATAGCATAGATGCTCTATAAATTCTTGTCAGATGAATGAAATGGTCTTTGAGTATCTTTTAGACTCAGCTAGACAAGAACCCATTTTATAGCATCCCTGAGTATATTATTTTCTAAATGCTCAGAAAAGCAATTGTGAAGTATGGAATTCTCATTTGGCATGCATAGCTTTTAAATTATAACCTTTTTCCCATTTTGAAAATCCTCCTTTGATTTGCTTAATTTTATTCTTAAACCACTTAGATATGTTGGGTTTTTGTTTGATTTTCTAACAACTTTTTTATTTCTTGGGAAAAATGACATAATATATATTAAGCACTTTGGTGTATATTTGCAGATAAGGAAACTGAGGGGAAGTAATTTTTTATGATCACATAGCTGATGATTGGTAGGGAGAGAGGAAGAATTACATTGTTTATCTTTTTTTTTTTTTTTGGCAAAGATGAAAATAACCACTTATGTAGTAGTGCAGGCGTCCTCAAACTATGGCCCATGGGCCACCTAGCACATTTATCCGGCCCTCCAGGTATTTTTGTCGCTGCTGCCCGTCCTGCTTAGCAGCTGACTCATCCCGGGCCCACAGTGCACACTCTCCAACGGTCTGAGGGACAGTGAACTGGCCCCTTGTTTAAAAAGTTTGAGGACCCCTGCAGGAGTGTTTCAGAGACTTTACTTTCTATTTAAAGATGCAATTATACAGCAGATAATGAGACTATATATATTTTTTCAATATACAACTCCTTTATTTTTTTTTTCATGTCTATAGCATTGGTCAAAACTTTAGAAAAAAGTTAAAAATGTGAAAACAGTAGTTCTTGGCAAATACTCATTCCCTATTCATTATTAAGTAATGATGTTAGCTGTTGTTTCATGTAGGTTTTTTTTATGAACCACATTCTAGTCCCTAATAATAATAGTTGTTAATATATTACCTGAAGAAGCACTGGTAGAGACCATTGAAACTACAAATATTAATCAAAGTTTTGGTTTGGGATAGTGTTTCTTCTAATTTAGATCAGAAACATAATTGCCTTTGAAAATGATCATTTTAGTCATATTAGCTAATAGTATTTATATTTTTAAATTCCATTAAACTTAAAATGAGTTTTTGAAATAGTATCAAGGACTCAAGGACCAGAGGAACCATAGATGCTAATTTTCATAATCCGAGGAGAACCCAAACATGGAACACTTGGGTGTTTGTACAGGTTAGGAATACAACTTAGGGGTTAGGAGAAGATAGATGCTTGAAAGATATAGGTCACCATCACTTCTTAAAGCCAGCTTTTTAGCTGGCTTTGCCCAGCGTTACTCGGTAAGTTATTTTTCATTTGTTCAAAGTTGTATGCTTTTCTGTGAATTACTTTTGAATCATTTTAGAAACAAGATTGAGTAGATGTAAATAAATACTAGGTCCTTTGGAACTAGGTGAACTATAAATAACTTAGTGTTGCAATAATAATAAATTATGCATTAACTAGGAGCTGAATTTTTGATTTGTATGGTGTATCTGTTTTTTTCCAAAACTCCTCTACTGTTTCTGTGTCATTACCATGTAGAGTTTTATTTCCATTACTCACCTATGTCAACAGTGTTGGTCAATATGGATGTCACAAACTTCCTCAAATACCACTTGTGACTTGCTGTCATATTAACCTTGAATTATACCATTTAGGTCTGAATTTTCTTTTCTTGAACATATTTGCTTACTAAGATACAACCTGTGCTCCAAGTCTCAAGCATATAGTGTTTCCCTTCATGGTGCCTTTCCAGCCGTCCCATGGGAAAAAGATTATGTATTTCTGTAGGTCACCTTGCATTACAATGTTTTTCCTGTCATATGGCATTTGTACATTGCTTCTAGTCTTTTACGGGTTGGGACTCATGTTAATAATGACATATTACATTATACAGTCCTGTGTCTCTTAGTGATGAGGGTATGTTCTGAGAAGGGTGTCATTAGGTGATTTTGTCATTTTGTGACCATCATAGAGTATACTTACACAAACCTAGATGGTACAGCATGTTACTGTTATGAATACTGTAGGCAGTTATAACACGATTTTAAGTATTTGTGTATTTAAACATAGAAAAGGTACAGGAAAAATATAGTATTGTAATCTGAAGGGATCATTGTCATATATATGATCTGTCTGACTGAAACGTCATTATGCAATGCATGACTATATATTAATAACGTGAATTCTTTATTCTTCTTGATTTTAAATTAGTTGAGGAACCTATACTTTAGATATCATTGTATCTGTCATAGAGCCTGGTGCTGTTACTTCTACAGATTGGGTGTCGGTTTTTCCTTAGTATTCTTGTCCTCACACTGCAGGTAGCTTGTAAATGCTTATTTGAAAGAAATATTGCTTCTGTTGTATCAGTAACATGGACATATCGAATACACATACACATATGATAGACATCAAGTCTTTATGCAGTATAGAGGGCATGATTGTGTTGACTCCCCATTGTGTACCTGTTGCATCATAGCAGTAGTCTTGACTATCTTTGTGTAAGAGGAAGGGAGAGCAGTAGTGACAGTGGGCTGCCTGCAAGTTAATTCACTGCTACCTTCAGGGAAGTCAGGAAGTCAGGATTGCTCTCTGAGTTTTTTCCTGAAATTTGAGCTGAAAGAAAGCATTAGAACCACCTATATTTTATTAGTATATTAATGTTTGTAAGAACAAACAATTGACATCAGGCATAAGTCTTATATTGCATTATACTTTGGCACATCACTGATGGAAAAGCTATGCTAATCCACACCATCTGCAGCTACCAGATGTGCTTGAGAGGTACACAAGTTCCTTTCTGGAAAACTGCTTGATGTCAGATGTCAACCATTTGTGTTAAAATGACAGCATCTACCATCAAAGGAGGAAGAACTAATACAATTCTTGTGTTTTCTTTACCATCACATACAATCTGGATGATAAATATTGTGATAAATTAAATATAATGATGAGGGGAAACTAACAAAAGTTAATTGTTCAGTCCACCTTTTGTTTTGGTGCAAAATAACTATAGAATCTGTTGAAGACTATCTCATTGAGTGTACATTTATAACAGATGTGGTTATATCCTACTGACTACCTTATATTTCTTGGGTCGTATGTTTTATTATATTAAGAGAATTGGCTGCCAGGGTGTCAGCAGATGGTGGTAGGCAGAGTAAGTTTTTTCATTGCATGGTTGAGCATGCTTCTAGGAACTCTATCCCAAATGTGATCTTTGAAAATAAACTTGTTCATTTAAACACATTAAGTTCTTCATCTGGATTGTTATATCATAAAAGACATTGCCACTAATTTAGTGGAACCGGTTTTGTTTCTTTTGGCTCGAGGAGAAAGGGCAAGAGAGTGGGAAACACTTTCATCTGAAATTTTTTCATGTTCTACATGGGTCTGGATGTATCTATGTTTAGAGATAATGGAAATCCTTTATGTTCCACTTTCATATTTCAATTTTGGCAGCTACTGCTAAACATAAAAAATGCCTGGGCACGGAAGCCTTTTGAACTGTTGAACATACCAGGTACACCCTAAAATTCCATTGGCTTCTAACATATTAATGAATAACAGTGTTTGCCAGCAGCTAGACCTTACTGTAAGATTTTCCTTGTGCAAGAATATGTCCAAGTGGAGAGAATATCTCGTCCTCTCCTTTCCTCATTTAATTCCTCTTCTAAAGTTCCTGCCGGTCACACTGCACTGTTGCTTGAAGGGGCTTTGCGTGGACACCAGAAAGTATTTTCTCATAGCTCAAATATTCTATAAACACACTGCAACCATTGTAACAGAGAAAAGTATATTTTGATTTAAATTCCTCTCCTTAGAGAGTGAGGAATTCCCCTTAATCCTGCTAAATGCTGTTATTATTCTAGTTTTGCCAGGAGATGAGAAATTTTTTTAGTTCTAATTATTTTTATAAACTATCTTGGATAAATATCTAAGATTGCTCTTTGATCTTATAATTGGTATATGCTGTAGTTCTTGAGTACTGAGTAAATGGAAATTTATAAAGAACATGAATGAATAGCCAGATGGGTTTTTTTTTTTATAATGGTATTCTCTGGATGAGTAGGAGACCATAAATGTCAAAAGAATTACATTGTTTTGCCTTTTTGAATAACAGTACCCACTGAACTCTCATCTCATATAAATAAATAAAGCTACATGTTTTAATTTCTTAGGACTGAGGAACAGAGCTTACAATGAATAATGTTTTTAGCAATTTTTGCTGGTCTCTATGCCTTTGCCTAGCTCATTCCCTTTGTATAGAAAATTGTCAAGTCTCCCATGCTAGCCCTGGGCTCAACTCCAGGTGACGTTTTACTTATTCTCAGTATTTAGCTTACTTGCCTCTTTTGAACATGCCTTTCTTGAATTCTCAGGGAAGAATTCTATGCTTGCTCTCTCCACCCCTGGCCTCTTACCCTCCACTCTCAGTGAGCCACTTTTATGCTCTAATAATATGTTCACATTTGGATTTGTCACTTGACTAAAGTCCATGATGTGCTGAGATTGGCTTTCTCATCTCCGTTTTTTAAAGATGTATTTTTGAATCTGTCTTTGGGCCAAATAGGTGTCTATTAAATGTTTGTTGAATGAATGGATGAATAGTTTATATTATTTTTATATGTAAAATTTGTATACATGGAAAATCATCTTTGTTTTTATCTTCATTGTTCATCAGGGTATAAAATGATAGACCGTAAGTTGTCAATAAAATAATTTGTATTCCTTTTAGTTTTGAGACATATAATCACATAATGTGTTATATTGTGATCCTTGGTATTGCTAATACTAAACTTGAAATATTAACATATTAGTGTACATTTGTATGTTTTTATAAAGTGCTATTAACTTTTTTCTATGTTTTAGTCCAGTTTTAAATTTGAGATATTAATTATTACATATATTTTACATTGGAAAACTTAACTGACTTAAAATCTTACTGGCAAAAGTTATTTTAAAAATTACATGCATTATATAAGCAGAACATTGCCTACAGTTTGAAAAAAATGCTTTTAATCCCAATGTCAGTAAATTACTATTGATATTTTTATCTGTAGCCTTGTAGACCTTTTAAAATACATTTATGTACAAACTTTTAAGTAAAAAGGAAATTACACTGCACATATTGTTCTTTAACTGAGCATCACTTTTGAGTTGACCAAATTACTCAAAACATTTTAGGGTAGGAGTTACCATTTGATGATCATCTCTGCAGATGATGCTTGCATTGAAATGAGAAGGTCAACCATATGGGGAGGTTAAAAATAAAATCTGCTGGCCTTCAAAATCCTCTTATCAGCCACCTAACGGGGTCAGATGCTGACAATGATGCATCTGAGAGCAGCGAGTAAAGACAGATTGCAGAAGTTTCATAATTGTGAATTGTGTTCTCAATTCATTTTTCCTTGTCTTTGTTCCTAATTTTGGGGGTCTCTGGACTGTGCAAATTTAGGTGGCAAATCTCAGGTACATCCCAAAGGAATAGTCCTAGTTTATATATTCATGCATGAAATAAAGTATTTTTTGATATGTCTTAAATATAACTCAGAAATAAGTAAACAAGTCCTTTTCCCAAAGTAAGTTCCTTCTAAATGTAGCCAAAAAGAGCTACTTTGTCATTAAAGTGAATGAATATTCATTTTTAGAACAGACATTATGTTTGGATTGTGTTAAACATATGCCTGTTAGTGAAAGTGTGAGTCACAAAGGTAAAATTTTATCTAAAAATAATATATAGAGAAAAAAGTAATAAATATATACTTGGTAAAATAATTCTCTTTTCTGAAAACTTTTTGTTCATTATTTTTAATGGTTATGTTATCGTTTTAAAATTTCTGTTATTAAAAGAAACTGCAGGTGGCTCACGCTTGTAATCCTAGCTCTCTGGGAGGCTGAGACAGGTGGATTGCTCAAGGTCAGGAGTTTGAAACCAACCTGAGCAAGAGTGAGACCCCGTCTCTGCTATAAATAGAAAGAAATTAATTGGCCAACTAATATATATATATAAAAATTAGCCAGGCATGGTGGCACATGCCTGTAGTCCCAGCTACTCGGGAGACTGAGGCAGTAGGATTGTTTGAGCCCAGGAGTTTGAGGTTGCTGTGAGCTAGGCTGACACCACAGTACTCACTCTAGCCTGGGCAACAAAGTGAGACTCTGTCTCAAAAAAAAAAAAAAAAAGAAACTGGAGATGATGTTCATAGTAGCTAAGAGGTGGAAGCAACCTCAGTTCTACTGATGGATGAATGGATAACAAAATGTGTTATACACATGCATACATATGCAGACGCTGGAATATTATTTAACCTTAAAGAGGAAGGAAATTCTGACACATGCTACACATCATGGATGAACCTTGAGGACTTTATGCTAAGTTTAAAACAGCCAGTCACAAAGAGACAAATGCTGTATGATCACTTATATGAGGATATTTAGTGTGGTGAAATTCAGAGGAACAAAGTGGAATGATGGTTAGCAGGATCTGGGGAGAGAGAAAATGGGGAGTTGTTCTTTAAAGGATGTAGAGCTTCAGTTTTGCAAGATGCAAAAGTTCTGGATATTGCTGAGTATACTTAAAAATGGTTAAGATGGTAGATTTCATATTATATGTATTTTACTACAACTAAAAAAAGGGAAAGATACTGGAGAGAAAACAAATCGTTATAGTAAATTTGAGTGGAGCTTATTTACTTTTAGCCATAATTGTTTCTACAGGATAAATACCTAAGACTGTTCTTTAGGTCTTTAACAGAGTTGTGATATGATATTAATACATGATTATGAATCAATTGAAAATATATATTAGGCCATTAAATATGAAATGTCCAATTTCAAATCAAAAGTTTAATTTATTATATCTCAAACGAGAAGCAGTACAATTAATCAAAGGATGTGCCTAAACTATCCACACAGTTTTTCCATCTTAATGGTAGCTTGCTTATGCCAGCAGTGAAGAAGCCTGGAGAGCAAGTGGCCATGAAATTGCAAAAGGTGAATATTTTTGCTTAATAAAAGTGGTCCAAAGCCTGGAAGAAGTGGTAGTCAGTTGGGCAAGGTCTGGTGAATATTGTGAGTGACAGAGAGTTTCCAAGTCAGCTTCTGTAGCTTGAGTGTTGTTTTTTTTGCAGCCTGTGGTCTTGCAGGAGGATTGGCCTGTCTCTATTGACCAATCTCGAGTACTTAATCGCAAGAATTTATCATTTTGTCCAATTGGCTGCAGTAGACATACGCTTTATTTTATTGACCAAGTTTTGTGAGGCTATAGTGGATGATACCAGCACTGGACCACCAAACACTCATTAGCTTTTTTTGATGGATATTCAGTTTTGGACTGTGTTTCTGCACTTCTTCATTATCTAGCCATTGTGCCGTATGCTTGCGATTGTCACAAAGAATCCATTTTTCATCACACGTAAGAACACGGTGTAGAAACGGTTTGCCTTTATGTTGTGACAGTAAAGAAAGGCAAGCTTTAAGATGCTATCTCTTCTGATCTGATGCTTTTTAATTCATGCAGTGCCCATCTATCCAGCTTCTTTACCTTGCTGATTTGTTTACAATGGTCCAATATTGTTGGAATAATAATGTCAAGCCTTGCTGCTAATTCACGTACAGGTTGAGATGGATTTGCTTCCACTACAGTTTTCAACTCATCATTATACACTTTGTCTCAGGTCACTCATGTGTCTCATTTTCAAGAGTAAAATCACCAAAATGGAACTTCTGAAACCATCAATGTACTGTGCTTTCATTAGCCACATCCTCCCAAGCACTTTGTTGATATTTCTAGCTGTCTGTGCTGCATTGGTTCCACAACAGGACTCATGTTCAAAAGTAACACTAACTTTTGACTTATCCATGGTTTCACAAAAATTACTCTAAAAAAATTTGAAAGATCATCACAAGCCAAATCACGAGTTTGAAAAGAAGGCATGAGGATATGGCTTCACAATAATAATAAAAAAGAAGTGTCAACGTGAAATGTCAGAGATATCAACTTTCAAACTTAGTACTTAATGAAATTGGATGTTCCACACTTAATTACCTTAATAAGAAAACAAATATACAAAAAACCAAACTTATCCAAACCAAACCACTCCCAAAACAGAAAAAAAACAAAAACAAAAACAAAAACCACGAAATAGCAAAACTGAGCAGTAGTGGATCAAAAAGGGAGGAGGAAAACCTAGAGTGTAATTTCAAGAAACCAAAGGAACAGGGTATTTTTGGAATGAGGCAGTAGTCTGTGGACATAACAGAAAGGATGTCACAGCAAGGTGCTGGGTGCTATCCTTTTTGGAGAGCCAGTGAGGAGAGCTAGTGGACTGGGCTGGGCTGAAGAGGGGTGCTGAGTTAGCAGAAGTGGGGGCTGAGTGAAGATAGCCTTTTTAGGAATTTTTGCTATAAAGAAGAGAGTAGAGTAGAAAGAATTATACTGGAGAGGAATCTGAGTTTAAGGAGATTTTAAATATTCATATATTTTATTAAAATTTTTATTGTATTCTAATCATTTTTAAGTGTACAGTTCAGTGGTATTAAGTGTATTCCCAGTGTTGTGCAACCATTGCCATTATCTAGTTTCAGAACCTTTTCATCATTCCAGTCAGAAATTCTTTTATCCCTTAAGCAATAACTCACTCCTTCCTACTCCCTCCAGCTCCTGGTAACCTCTGATCTTTCTATTTCTGCAAATTTGCCTATTCTAGTTATTTCATGTAATCATACAATATTTGTCCTTTTGTGTCTTGTTTGTTTTACTTAGTGTAATGTATTCAAGGCTCATCCATATTGTGGCATGTATCAGGGCTTATTCTTTTTTATGGTTGAATAATATCCCCTTGTCTGTATATACTGCAATTGGTTTATACATTCATGTGCAGACACTGCAGTTGTTTCTCCCATTTGGCTATTATGAATACTGCTGCTATGAACATTGTTGTACAAGTATTTGTTTAAATCCAAATTTTCAATACTTTTCAGTATATGCCTGAGTGGAATTGCTGGGTCATATGGTCATTCTATGTTTAGCTTTTTGAGGAATTGCTAAACTGTTTTCAGTAGAGGCTGCAACATTTTACATTCCAGGGTCCCAGTATTAGGGTTCCAGTCTCCACATTTTGCCAATACTTGTTATTCTCCATTTTTTTTTTATTATAATAGCCATCCTAGTGTGTGTGAAGTGGTACCTCCTTGTGGTTTTAATTTGCATTTCCCTAATGACTAAATGATGTTGAACATCTTTTCATGTGTGTTGTGTTCATTTGTATATCTTCTGTGGAGAAATATCTATTCAAGTCCTTTGCTCAGTTTTTGATTGTGTTGTTTGTCTTTTGTTGTTGAGTTGGAGCTTTAAAAACTATTTTGGATACTAAAGCCTGACCTTATATATGATTTGCTAATATTTTCTTTGCAAACCCATTCTATGGTTTGTCTTTCACTCTCTTGATAATGTCCTTTGTTGCATAAAAGTTGTGAACTTTGATGAAATTCAATTTGTCTACTTTTTCTTTTGTTTTCTGTGCTATTTTTACAATAAAAGTGAATTTACAGTAAAATTTACTCTTTTTTGAGTGTATAGTTATATGAGTTTTAATACTTGCATAGATTTGTGTACCTACCACCAAAATCAGGATATAGAAAAGTTCTATCACCACCTACCTCCTCATCCCCCAAATTCCCTCATATTGCCCCTTTGTAGTCAAAGCCTCCTTTGACTCTTGACTCTTGGTTAGCGCTGACTTGTTCTTTATCCCATGTTTGCCTTTCCAAAAATGACATATAAGTGGAACATATGTAGGGAGTTCTCTCTAGGTCTTCTGTATTTCTATATGTCTTGCAAGCAGAGGCACTGATTGCCTGTGTTGAAGACTGTTGTTTCAAGGATGTTTGAATAGTGACTACTCTTGGAAGATAGAGATAGTGTGTGTCTCCCTCTGGAACAAAGGCCAGGCATACTCACTGCTGGTTATGAAAGTTTTCTTTTCTGAATCAGAGTTATTCTCCTGTAACAAGTCGTTATGTATACTGGTGTCACTTGGCCCTCTTCACCTTGCCCTTTTGGAATTGGGGTTCAGGAAATCAGCTCCGATGCAAATGTGCTGATAATCTGACCACTGCTATTGCTGTAGGAGGATGGTAGGAAGAGATAGATGGATTTGGAAGTTGAAGAGCTTGGGGAAGATTAAAAATAGCTATTGTAGAAAATGAGAGCAAGTGTTAACTAGGGAAATATGAAATTATATATTATGAATAATTAAAGCAAGTTGATTATAACAGTAACTAGTTACTATTTTTACAGATAAGCAAAGAAAAAAAACCCAAATAGCAAACCAACAGGCTTTTTAATACCTCCCCTTATGATACTATAAATCTATAATATTGTTTAAATGGACATCAGCAGTGCATAAATGAAATCAGCCTATGTTGTTATTTGCCTATGGTGAATAGATAAATTATTTATCTTGAAACATATGATTTGAACATTTAACATAATCATTAATTCTTATAATTCTTTTGTCATGGCTGTCATAACTTTCATTTAAAATTCATAGCACAAACAGTATTATACCACAATAACAGAAGTGAGAAAAGAAAAATGTGCACAGTTTTGTCATCTAATAAATTATATGTTTTCATATGTTTATACACATTACTAGGCTTTGTCCACATACATACACAATATGAAATCACCTGTTAATTGTATCATAGGCACAATTTAGTTTATTCCTTTTTATTCACATCATTTTGTAAGCACTTTTTAAAACATCTTATTCCTGGACCTTAATAATAATAAGAATTCTTACCCTCTGTCCTCTTCTGGACTTTATCCCTCCAATTTATCTAACTCTGGGAGAGACATTATTATCTCCATTTTACAGATCTAAATATCAAGGCTTAGGAAAGTTTAGAGGTTTGCCTAAGTGCATTACATCTATCAGAGTAAAATCTTTACAAGTATAAAGAATTAATATACTTACCATGTTCATCATTGGTTTTCCTTTTTTTTTTTTTTTTTTTTTTTTTTGTGAACATCAGCTAAGGCTCAAAGCTGAAATGTGTGAGATTACAAAAGTCTGATTATTCCAGGTACATGCAACTTTTACTAAGCAATGGAAATATATATTAATACATAGGTCAGTCACATTTGTTAGAATTGTAGCAAAGAAATCTTAATAACATATAAAATAACTACATGGATTTGATCTATGAATAAAGATTTTTCCATTTTGTATAGTCTTCATACTCTTGAACACATACTGTTGGTAAAAACAAATTTGATCACATAGTCCTGTGTTTGTGTGTTATAATTATATACACGTGCTACTTTATTAATATAATTTATATATTATAAAATATGCAATATATATTTTATAAGGTAAGATTAACATTAGTATGAACATAATCTCTGGTATTTTCTCCCCTTTTATAGTGGCTTTTCTTGCTGATTTCTGGGGTAGATGCATCCCTACTTGTGTAAACTGCTGATGAAAAAATGGGTAAAAGGAATCTTATATGTTAAGGTACCTTTAAAATGAATATTTAGAACAAATGTCCTTCATACTGAAGGTTATTTATTCAAGTCAATTCACAAATGCCTGTCGAATATCTGTTATGTAAAAAGCATTTTGTATAGGTAGTGATCTTGCTTTGCTCTCTGCAAAACATGCAATATGACTGTTTTTCTGACTCAGTAACCTGTTGCAACATCTAATTTTGACTTAATATTTAGCTAAAGTTCCAAAAGTTTGTCCTTGAGGGAGTGCCTGCAATTATAAGGGAATAGGAGAGTAAGCAGAATCAAAATTACTTGTAAAGCAGTGTTTTCTGAGAGTTTACACCCCTCACCTAGGGCTTATATTTAAATTGTCTTTGAAAAAGTGAATATGGTGATAGGTTATCTCAGAAGTTGTTTGTGCTGATGTTTTGGCATTTTGAAGAAAAACACAAATACTTAAAATCTAATCATGTGTCAAAGGGAAACTGGCAAATGACTGTGTGATCTCAGGAAAACAACTTCTAAATACATATGTATATTTTAATAGCCTGAATTCACTTGAATATATTTCTGTTTTGACTGCTTTTTTACATTGATTTGCTCCATAGCAAGTGCCAGATAGAAATATTCTAAAAGGGAAGAAAGAAAAGGAAGATATTTGGTGTGGAGATTGTAAATGCTTTTTGAGTCAGAGCAGTCAACTCTTTTCTTTTTTGCTCTAGAAATTAAGATTTGAAATGTATTTTTGTCATTATATTTTAAGTGTATTAATAAATTTTCCCTGAATTGTTTTTCTGTTTTTTAGTTGGGTGATGAAAATGAATTTCCTCTCCTGAAACAACATCAAATTCAGTTTGTTAGGGTTAGAACATAAAAACGTTTTCCTCAGCGGCTTCTGCAAATCTAATGGCTGAACAGAGGTGATTATGTAGCACAATTCCAGAGAATAAATAGGTGATGAGAATAAATTCATGGAAATGGTTTTTCAGTGAATCCAGCTTCTGTTGTATTGTTAATAGGTCTGGAATAAACAGAAGATGACAATTTTTCGTTTGTGTAGTAGAGTCAAGAACACACCACATTCTCAGGGTGTTTTACATCTTTCATACCTTTTCATCCCTGTCTTAACAGGATTAGTAGATAGTAGCTCTGGGCCAAGTGGTTAACCATCTCATGAAGAGCTGACTTCACTTCCAAACATGTTATCATCTCTTTTGGAAAGTAGATTAATATATGTGACACAAGACCTAGAAACAAGCACTCACTGGACAAGTCCCATGAAGCAGGATAAGAGTACTTCCTATTGTACTCATTGTGTAGTCTAAGAACTGCTCTTTCCAATGAGGATGATGGTAAGAGCAGCTAACTTACTTTGCATTGACTAGAACCTGCTTTGCTAAGAGCTTTGCACATATTATCTCATTTAATCTTCAGGGTACTCCCGAGTTAGTCACGCTTATAATTCCCTTTTCCTATAGGTGGGGAAACTGAGACATGGGGATGGCAAGTACTTGTTCAAGGTCACACACCGAATGGCAGGTTCAACATACGAACACAGGCATTCTGACTGCAGAGCCTGTGTCTACTGCACTCTCCTGCCTCTGATTTGGCAATAAATTTTTGGCAGATGGTGATCACAGAAGTTGCTTAAAGTCACAACTTTTAAGTACGCTTTTTTTCTAAAGTCAAATTGTGTAGTTTTTATCCTAAAAAAATTATATTATCACTTTTGTAGTTTAGAAGAGGAAGGTGTGAAAATTTGAAATGTTATCTATTCTCATTTAATTTCCTACTTTCCATAGAGAGCATCTCATATCCAGATCTGAATGTCATTACCAATTGTTGCTCACACTTACAAAAGGGAAAGTCTATGTTCAGTTTTGAGCAGAGGCTCCTTGTGTAGGAGTATGACAGTCCTCAACGAAATTTTGGCACTTGTGTTTGGCAAAACATCCCGGGCAGATGAGTGATTCATATGGCACGAGCACTACTAATTGAAAAGGTGCATTAGTATGAATATTAGCGCCTCTGAGTGTTTGTAAAGTAACAGAAATGGAAGGACTAGAATATTGACAAAGTATTTTCAAAAAATTATGCTATATTTAAAGATTAAATATATTGACAGAGAAAGTCATTTATGGTAGAAGTCTGTGATAATTCAATTCCAAATTTTTAAAATTATATTTTTAAGTCTATAATTATATTTTAGAGGAATATTGAATACTATAGATATGATCTCCGATTCCTAAATGTCATTATTATAATGAGTTCCAAATATAATCATTCTATAGCCATACATACAATAGATGTGTAACACTACTATGTGACAACCAATACTCTTAGATGTAACAAGAAAAAAATGGAAATTTCAAACATATGTGATTTAAAAATAATTCTTAACATTTCTTCAGGGGCTATTACAAGGCAAATGAAAGGAATTTTTACAAGGTATAGTTCAGTTGCAGTTTCCCTCCTCTGAATTCACATTATTGCCACAGCTTACGAATGACAAACATTTGTGGACTATGGCAGCAATCTGTTGGGTGTTTCAATCTATTTTGAGCTGAAATTGATTAGCACTTTATGAAAAGTGTACAGAAAATTGCCATGCTTATCAAGGCAAATCAAGCCATAATTCTGCCTTTTTTTTTGTACACCTGCAGCTATGAATATTTTTTTTTGGTGGATACATTGAGATGTGCTCAAGAATATACATATTGGACTGCATATCATGCAATTTATTCTGATCTTACTGACAGTTTGCAAACAAAAACTCAAAACAAGATGCAACTGTGTGCAGCTCCCGAACTGTAGGTTCTGATTTTGGCATCCATGAATGCATGAGGAAAGGGGCTACAGCTGAAGAGGTGTGCTTTTTGCTCATCTTACTGTGAAATATAATCTGGGCATTTGTTTGATGGATTTCATGAAATATGGAGGAAATCTGAACCCAGGGTTTCACCTGATTGCTTTATTTTGCCCCACCTTGGTAATAATAAGGCAAAGTGAAAATCAGTTCGTGTTGATGATTGTAATGCCATAAGTTAACCATATTCAAGGAGGATCATTAAGAATGAAGAAATGAGCAATGATGGTGAACTTCATTCTTTGAGAGGAAGAGCCATCCCTGTGGCAACTATTAAAAGAAACAACAAATATTGTAGTTCAAAAGGAAAAGAGGAAGATTATGGACCATATGGGAATCATTGTTTGATAGGGTTTGACAGGGTTTTAAAAACAAAAAATTGATGTAGAAACTGGCTAATTTTTATGGTGTTACTCTAGGATGCAGTTGAGAATAAATATCGTGAGATTAAAAAAACAAAGAAAGAAAATCATTGAAAATTTGCATATGCTTTGGAATAAACTATTCACCTAAAGCCCATTTTAATTCCAGCAAATGTTTTAAATTGCCACTTAAAAGTAGCATATTGTGTACAAATCTGTTATCTTATGCCTGGCTCTATTTAGAAAAATATCATGAATCATCTTGCTCAGTTCTATTATTGGCAATGAGTCCATACTGAATAAAATTCTCTATTTTATATGGAAACACCTTTCTAATAAAAATCATCTTGAAAATAACTTTTTAGATGTTTGTTATAAAAAATAAGGTAGAGGAAGAAAATGTAAATCACTCATGATCCTAACACTCAGAGTTAGCAATTTTTTAACATTTTAGACTACATAATTTCAGTCTTTTTAAATCATAGATTCAATTTGGTAAGTTGTTTTTGGATTTGCTTTTTTATGCAATATGCACGAATCTTTTGCTGTGCCATTAAATATTCCCTTATATTATTATATTTAGAGAATGTTCAGTTTTTATCATATGGAGTTTCCAACATTATCCAGTCTCTACATGGTTGGAAGTTTAGATGTTTCTAGTATTTTGCAGTTAAGGGATACTAATTATCATTATCATCATCATCTACATTAAGAAAATTAATTGAGGTGAAATTCACATAACATGACATTCACAGTGTTTTGCAACCACCAACTCTCTCTAGTTCCATTTTCAGCATTCCAAAGTAAAAGCCTTACCCAGTAAGAGTCATTTCTCTTCCTGGCCACTGCCCAACTCTCAATCAGTATTTCCACTGTCCTTAAAATTAAACTGTCATCCTGTCAGGCCCAAACTGGCTTTATAAATTCCTATTACCATTGTCAATTGCACTTACCTTTGTCAATTGCATTTACTTCTCCATTTCTCTCCATCCATTATTCAAGCCCAAGTCAGTTTCCAACTCTTTTGTGAAAACTTTTCTTACCAACTAAGCCAGATTGTTCTCTCTCCGAAAAGTGTCTGTGCTATTCATTTGGCCCATTTTTCATCTGACCTTGTAATGTCAGTTCAGTAGCATGTGTTGCCTGTAAATTATATTGCAGAGAGTTTCTGTTTTGTTATAGGAGGATCATATCTATTTTATGTCCCCTGATGATTATCTTAGTACATGGTACAACATAAATGCACAACAAGTATTTGTCAAAATGAATTAAATTCAGTTTTCCCCTTACAGATCATAGCATAGTGCTTAGCATGCAGTAGAGTCCCAACAAATATTTGCTGATGGATTTTAATATATTTATACTTTTATCTAATTCTTTGTAGCTAATAACCTTATAAAGGGTACTGTGTACTCTTATTTATATGACCTTATTTATGAGATTCCTGTTCATTTTTGTATACTGAGATTTATAGAACAAGGCAAGGCAGTGTTCAGCATAAATAAATGTTTCTTTCTTCTTTTTTTAAAATAAGAGTTTGATCTAGTTTGTTTTCAGCCTTCATCTTTCTGTGTTTGATGTTTGTTTGCACACACCAAATTCCAAATGTAGAATTCTAAAATGTAGGATTATGTTTTGCTTTATGTTTTCAGAATGGTACTAGTGGCTAGTAACTGCAGAGGACATTCCACAGTGACTTAAAGGTTTTTTTGTTTTTTTTTCACTATTATTTCTGATAGCCATCAGCACAATTTGTACTAGATATAAATTATGTGATTTCTTCCTGAGTATATTTGCCTTGCACTTCTGTCCATATCGATTGGCCTCAGTAAGTGGAATGCATGTTTCCATAGGAACTAGAATAATAAATTGAAATTACTGTGTCTGCAGTTTCATTGTTCTGTGAAAACATTTGCAAAGCAAAAGAATGTTAATTTATATGCTATCTATCAATTTTTGCTTTTTAAAAAATATGTATTTTTGAAAAACTACACTTTAAGAAAACCTCTTTCTCTTCATTATTTCTGAGGAAAAATTCTTATTAGGAATTAGTATATTTTTCATACCTCATTCCTCTATTATATAACTCCATGAAAACTAAATAAAAAAATGCAGTAAAGACAGGACTCAGAGCTAAATCCCTCTAAGTGGATGTACCTCTGTGTATTTCTGATAGACTTTTCTTTATAGCATAAGGACCACTATTCATTTTTATTGTGCTTAAAATCAGTGAATAGGTTGAGCTTAATTTTATTGACACTCCTTTTTAAAACAATTCAGACTGATTTCAGAAGAGACATCTTTTGCATCAGAGAGGACTAAACTATGCAAAGTGGCATCCTTTGAGGAATGCTCATTACCAGAGTGGCAACAAGGAATTTTGCTCAAGCAGTTCCCTTAGTGATTGCAAACTGGCTCACTTCCCAGCTCTTAACAATTTCAACATGGGTTTTTCTTGATTGACCATCAGTCTTCAGCATCTTCCCAACACATGCATTTTACACACACACACACACACACACACACACACACACACACACACACACACACACAACACACACATAAACACACTTGGCCAGACATAAGATAAACAAACAAAAGACTCTTATTAAACTTGAGGAACAGCTTACACAGACCAATTTAATCTTTTTTTGCATAAATAGGATCTCTATTCTGTTATGCTGTTTTCAAATGTAGAAAGCCTATAAATGCTGACTTTAATTTTCAGAAAGCATAGACAACTGTAGAATGTTTTTTAGTGCTTCAAAAAGTCAGGGTCTATAACTAGCACCTCCCTAATTCATTATATTCTAAAACACATTTCCAGGCTAATCATTCTAAAACTACTTTTTGGCTGACCCTTCTAGGTTCAAGAGTTGTTGAATCATTTATTTGTTAATTATATCATCTACTTTGGGGACATTTGCCCTGTGCCAGTATCTATACTAAGCAAAGTGTAAGAACCTTCCTACAGATACCCCCTGCCCAATCTGCTGTACCACTCCTTTGTGCCACAGCCATGGTCATCTTTTAAGATCAAATTTGGCCATATTACCTTCCTGCTTAAAACCTTTCAGTGAAGTCCCATTACAGTTTTCCTAAATTCCAAAGTCCTTATCCTTGCTCACAGAGTCTTGTGTGATGTGGCCCCTGCCACCCTCTCCAGCCTCATTTTGTTCTGATTCTTCCCTTGACCACTGAGTCAGCCACATTAGCTGCCTTGAGCCAGGATCTTTCTTGTTTGCAGCTTTGCACTGTGAGCTTTTGCTGTTCCCTGTGGCTGGGACACTCTATTCCCTGATTCTTTCCAATGTCAGTTCCTTATCCTTTTTTATGTCTTATCTTAAGTGACATTAAAATGTCACACCTCAGAGAGTTTTTCTCCAACCATACTACAAAAATAGGCCTTCCCTGTTAACTCTCTTCTTTTAGACTGTTTTCCTTATAGCACATTCACAGTTCCAAGTGTATATTTGTATGCTTGCTTTATTATTGTCTGTCTTTCCCTCTAGAGAATGATGTCAGAGAGAATTTAAGACAATACCATATTCATGGGATTGAAGTTTCTATCTTATTGAGGAGCAGGTATAGTAGGAATGAGGGTTTGAGAGAGGAAAGATGGACGATTGCGGCAAGATTAGATTTGAAGATTTTAAGTGTACAGCAGTTCTTAGTACAATTTTGGGGGTAAGATTGTGGGTATAAGAGGCCAAGGTCAACTGGAGGTAAAGTGAGGGTTGCTAGATTTGTCTACCTTGTGTTAGGATTCATTGGGAACTTGGTATTTAAGCCTCAATGCATGCCCTCAAGTGCCCCAGACTTGTGTATAAAACAAAGTCCACAGGGTAAAACCCTCCACAATGTTTTTCTTTTTCTAACTTCATTCACCAATGATGTCATTTAGTAATTTCCTACCTCTCCCAATTCTTCTCCTTAAATCCTGTTTAGTCCTACTTTGTGCCTTTCCTTTGTGTTTGTCTAAATCCTGTTCATCCTGTAAGCCTCAACTCCTGGAAGTAGTTTCTAATCACGTCCTTCTGCACTGCCCCCATTCCCTACTTACTTGTGTCATCTGTCTCTCTTCTAAACCTGTGGAGTGTGTGTGCCTTTTTTTGTTTGTGCTTCTATTGTGTTTTATCCTTTCTCCCACACATCTTATTTTCTCAACTAGACTTAAGCACCTAGGGTGCATAGTAGTTACTCATACGTCTTTGTAATATTCTGTCCCAGTGAAGTGTGTTAGACAAGGAAAACATAGGAAAAACATTTGATGATGTAAAATTAAGTGAGAAGTTTTTCTCATGTGTAGCTGGCAAATAAAAACCAACCACATGGTATGAAATGGTGTATGGTGCTAATATATAACCAATTAAGATATTAACCGTTTGACTACTTTGCATGTAAAATGATTGTGTTACCTGTTATTTCAGTAACAAAACTGATGGAGAGAGATGTGTTAAACCTCTAAATGGCATAGTTGAGGTATTCAAGGCTAATTTTTTTTTTTGGTCTAAAATATCAGCAATATATTAATAGTTTCTAAATTTTTATGCCCAGTTTTCTATATCATTTTATCTTGTCATGTGAGCATTCAGAATGATGAATGTATAATAAACATCATCATTTAACATGGCTGAATAACAGTACTTTTCATTCATTTTAATTTTTGGATAATGCAAAATTATAGGTTTTTTAAAAATTAAATTATGTTCACAGAGTACTGAGCATAAGACAACCTTTGTAGGTTATAAAAACTTTTAACTTCTTATGTCTTAATTTTCAACAGTTATTACTGTATCCCAGATACATAAACATTAAGTGATAGTTGTGGTCAATAAAATTCAGGACTAAGAGGGTTTGTTATAATAGGTAATCTGGAGAGTAGCTAGGTAAGTGGAATTCAGGATTTTCTGCTGTTGCCAAAAACATGGTGACACAGAGACATGGCAAATGGCAAGACACAGATAACTAAAGCGACCATGTCTTAGTCCTTTTATGTTGCTATCATAGAATACAGCAAACTGGGGAATTTATAATGGGCAGAAACTTATTTGGCTCATAGTTCTGGAGACTGGGAAGCCCAAGAGCATGGTGCTGACATCCAGTGAGAGATTTCCTGCCTCATCCTCCCATGGCAGAAGGCAGAATTGCAAGAGAGTTCAAGAGTAAGAGAACAGGAGAGTGTGGAACTTGCTTTAATAACCTAATCTTGTGGTAACTAACCTACTCCTGTGATAAGAACATTAATGCATATATGCCCTCATGGCCTAATCACCTCTTAGTGGTCACATTTTTTAATAGCATCACAATGGCAAATAAATTTCAACATGAGTTTTGGAAAGGATATTCAAATCATAGAAAACTGTAACCATTTGGATTTCCTATCACTTTTAAAAATGTACTCATTTAGCAGGTGTTTGTTTAGGGCCTATTCTATTGGTTTGGGGGCTAGAGATAACTACAAAGGGACAAGGAATATGACAAGCACAGTCATCTACCCTCATGATGCTTACATTATCTTCATTATGCAGTTGAGCCTGCCATTCTTTGTTACTTAGCTCCCCTGCATTTTGCCTATTACTGTCATATGCCCAGTAAGTCTTTTCCTCACTGACTGATAATATAGATATAAGTTGGTAGCAATTTTGTGTATATTTTTATAGTTTTAGATGTTTGTACATGTGACTTGTGTCTTAGAAAAATACAGAAATGGTTCAAGATGTGAAGAGTCTACCCTGATTTCTTAGTTCTTTAAAGATAGAGCTATTTGAGAAAAATATAAATATTTGAGCATGTGGCTTGTTAGTTCGATTCCTTCTCTATTTCCCTGCCATTTCTACTTCAATCTCAGGCTGTTGGAATTTTAATTAGATTGCCTCTTCTTAAAGTCATCTTGAAAATGAGTAACTTTGGGTACCAAACTATTCCTCAACTTATCTATATACTCAAACTTGCACTCTCCCTTTGGCTTTTCTGTGTGGTACAATTGTTTTTTCTAGATCTCAAAAAATGACATTGGTATTTTAATGGAGATTGCATTGATTGAATCTATAAATCATTCAGGGTAGTATAGACATTTTAAGAATGTTGATTCTACTGATCCATGAGCATGATGTGTTTTTCCATTTGTTTACATCTCTGCGATTTCCTTCCTCAGTGTTTCATAGTTCTCCATATAGAAGTCTTTCACTTCCTTGATTAAATATATTCCTGGGTATTTTATTTTCATTGTTGTTATTGTGAAAGGTATTGAGTCTTTGATCTGATTCTCAGCTTGACTAGTTGTTGGTGTATAGGAATGCAACTGATTTGTGTCCATTGATTTTGTAGCCTGAGACGTTGATGAATTTATCAATTCCAGGAAACTCTTGGCAGAATCTTTGGGGTTTTCTAGATACCAGATCATATCATCAGCAAAGAGCGATACATTGACTTTGTCTTTCACCATTTGGACACCCTTGATCCTTCTGTTGCCTGATTGCTTTGGCAGACTTCCAGCACTATATTGAATAGAACTGGTGACAGCAGGCAACCTTGTCTGGTGCTAGTTCTAAACAGGAATACTTTCAGTTTTCCCCCATTCAGTGTGATGCTGACTGTGGGTTTGTCATATATATATATACACGTGTGTGTGTGTATATGTGTGTGTGTGTGTGTATATATATATATATGAAATTATGTATTTTATCATTTTGAAGTATATTCCATCTGTGCCTATTTTGTTAAGAATTCTTATCATAAAAGGGTGCTGAGTTTAGTCAAATGCTTTTTCTGCATCTACTGAGAGGAACATATGGTCTTTGTTTTTGCTTCTGTTTATGTGGTGAATCACATTTATAGATTTCTGTATGTTGAACCATTCTTACATATCTGGGATGAAGCCCACTTGGTCGTGGTGAATTATTTTTTGATGTGCTGTTGAATTTGGTTTGCTATGATTTTATTCATAATTTTTCATCTATATTTATAAGGGATATTGGTCTGTAATTTTCTTTTTGTGTTGTATCCTTTTCTGTCTTTGGTATCAAGGTAGTATTGGCCTCGTAGAATGAGTTGGGGAGGATTCCTTCTTTCTCAATATTATGAAATAATTTCTGCAATATACATACCAATTCTTCTTTCTAGGTCTGATAAAATTTGGCTATGAAACCATCTGATCCAGGACTTTTATGTTGGGAGATATTTTTATTGCTGCTTCAATGTCATTACTCGATATTGGTCTGTTCAGGAATTCTATTTCTTCCTCATTAAGTCTAGGGAGATTGTGTGTTTCCAAGAATTTGTCCATTTCCTCAATGTTTTCAAATTTATGTGTGTAGAGATTTTTATAGTATTCAGAAGATGATATTTTATACTTCAGTGGCATCAGTTGTAATATCTCCCTTTTCATATCTGATTGAGGTTATTGGGGTCCTTTCTTTTCTGTTTCTGGTTAATCTAGCAAAAGGCCTGTTGATTTTGTTTGTCTTGTCAAAGAACCAACATTTTGTTTCATTATTCTTCTATATAATTCTTGTTATTGATTTCATTTAATTCTGCTCTGACCTTAGTTATTTCTTTTCTGCTGGGTTGGGATTGATTTGTTCTTCCTTTTACAATCCCTTGAGATGATTTATTAGTTTATTGATTTGTGATCTTTCTGTCTTTTGGACGTAGGCATTTAAGGCTATGAATTTATCTCTTAGGACCTTTGCTGAATCACACAGTTTATGATAACTTGTGTCCCCTTTATTACTTATAAAAGTTCAAAGAATCTTTTGATTTACATCTTAATTTCATCCCTGACCCAATAATTGTTCAGCAGTAGGTTGTTCAATTTCCAGGATTTTGTGTAGAGTTGAATGTTTCTGTTGGAATTGATTTCTAATTTTATTCCACTGTGATCTGAGAAGATACATGGCATAATTTCTGTTTTTTTTAATTTGTTGAGACATGTTTGTGCCAAATGATGTGATCAATCTTAGAGAATATTCCATGAGCTGGTGAGAAGAATGTATATCAATAATTTGGGGTAGAATATTCTGTAAATATCTGTTAGGACCATTTGTTCTAGAGCCCTGTTTAATTCCTTTGTTTCTTTGTTTTTTTTTTTTTTTTTTTTTTTTTTCTTTTCTTTTTTTTTTTTTTTGTTTTTTTTTTTTTTTTGGAAGTAAACAGCGAAGGAATGTTTCTTTGTTTATTTTCTGCTTGGACAATCTGTCTTGTTCTGTCAGTGGGGTGTTAAAGTCCCTGACTACTATGATGCTGCTCTGAATCATATTGTTTAGATTAAGGTGGGTTGGCTTTATGAATCTGGGCACCTGCTTTCTTTTGATTTCCATTTGCGTAGAATATTGTTTTTCATTCTTTCACCTGAGTCTGAATAAGTCCTTGTGGATTAGATGTATTTCATGGAGACAGCGGATACTTGGCTTGTATTATTTTATCCATTCAGCATTCTATGTCTCTTGAGTGGGGAGTTCAAACCATTCTCACATTTATTAAAAGGATTGATATGTGGGGTAGATTTCTGTTCATACTGCTGAGTAGAACTTTATTGCTTTGTTTTATCTGCTGAGCCATTGTGATATCTGGGCTCTGACCTTTAGCTTTTGTGTGATTTTACATTGGTGGGTGTCTATTGTGCTGATCCATGTGTAATGCAGTTCTGAGTACTTTATGTAGGCCAGGTCTGGTCTTGAAAAATTCCCTCAGTGTTTGCTTGTCTGAGAAAGTCTTTATTTCTCTCTCATATAAGAAACTTAGTTTTACAGAATATGAAATTCTATACTGGCCATTAATCTGTTTGAGAAGTCTGAGAATGGGGCTCCAATCCCTTCTGGTTTGTAAAGTTTCAGTTGAGAAGTCTGCTGTTAGTCTGATGGGGTTTCCTTTGTAAGTTACCTGATGCTTTCACCTTACTGTTCATAGGACTGCCTTTTTTGTGTGTTTATTTTGGCCAGTCTGATGACTATGTGTCATTGTGATTGTCTCTTCACAATAAATCTCCCAGGGGTCCTTTGAGGTTCTTATACCTGGATATCTAGATTTCTAGCAAGGCCAAAGAAATTTTCCTGAATTCCCTCCAATAGATTTTTCAACCCTTGTGTATTTTCTTCTTCACCCTCAGAAATGCCTATGATTTTTATTAGGCTTTTTACATAATCCCATATTTTTTTGTAGGCTTTGCTCCTTTTATTTCTCAGTTCTTTCTCTTTAACTGACTACTTAAACTCAGGTGTTGTCTTCAAACTCTGAGATTCTTCTGCCTAATCTAGCCTATTTTTAAGGCTTTCCACTCCGTTTTATATTTTCTTGGAATTTTTCATTGACAGAAGTTGTTTGATTTTTTAAATTTAATAATTAGATTTCTTTAGTGAATTTTTCATTCATATCCTCCATTGTTTTTGTGGTTTCTTTGTGTTGGGTTTCTATTTTGTCTAGTATTTCATTGAGCTTCTTTACAGTCCATATTTGAAGTTCTTCATCTGCCATTTCAATCTTTTCGTTTTGGTTGGTATCTATTGGTAAGGAGTTGTTTTCTTTGGGGGTGTCCTTTCACTCTGATTTTTCACATTACTGGAGGGTTTTTTTTTTTGCTGATTCCTTCTCATCTGGCCTCTCAGTCAAGGCCTGGGGGTGGTAGGCCTGGCTTATGGGCCTGTCTCTGGGTCCTTGAAGATCGATCTCTGAGCATGCCAGGGAGAAGAGTGCTCGTCCTGAGTTGCCTGTGGGCTGTTATAGCAGGTTTGATGAACCTCTTGGGTTATATATGACCTGCTGTCTTTACCTCTTCCTAATAGTGTGTAGTGAGTTAGGTCCTCCAGCTTAATCTCCAAGAAGGTGGATGGTACTTGTACCTGTGAATTAGCTGCTTCCTGTTTGAGTTGGAAGGTGCTATGCTTAGCCATGGGGTTGTTCTCCCTGTCATTGGTTGCAGTTTCCATGGAAGAGCCAGCTGCTGAGATGGTCTTTTGTGCCCCTGGTAAGCTCTGGTCCCCCAGGTGGGGTACACGAATGCCCCAAGCTTTAGGAGGAGCCTTGTAACTCCCAGGTGGTTTCTTGTTCTCTATTCCTCCTGAGGAGGGAGTAGGAGCAAGACAAATCATTACTGGATGACAAAAGCCTGAGAGTCTTTGCCTATTGAAAATTTTTGAAACATTAAGTCTGAAATCACAGCAGTGAACTAGGAAAAAAAATATAACTGAGGATAGGATGGAACCTGGGGAGTTTATTACAAAGTTATGGGCTTAAAAAGTGGTCACAGGTGTTGGGAGCTTGGTGTTCAGCCATATTGTAGGTGTAGTGCTCCTTAAGAACAATGGCAAGCGACAGGTAAAGAGAGCTATAAGCCGATGCTGGCAACCTTTGGTGCTGGAACAATGTCTTAAGAGTCCATCAGACCACACTAACAAAGTGAGTAGCTACTTTGAGTAGGCAGTGGGAAAAACGACTGCTGAGAAATCGCATAACCAAAGTTTGGTCCCAGCCCTTGGAAACAAAGGCTTCCCAACACCTCCTTACGGTCAGTCAGAGTCAGTGAGAAAAGCAGCTTCCACTGGAGAGGGTTCTGAG
Source organism: Microcebus murinus (assembly GCF_040939455.1). Lineage (NCBI taxonomy): Eukaryota > Metazoa > Chordata > Mammalia > Primates > Cheirogaleidae > Microcebus > Microcebus murinus. The sequence continues at coordinate 63,927,016 of NC_134109.1, forward strand.
AAAAACATCAGTCACATCAGAGGATCCAAATTTCAGGTAAGTGGAACAGGTGGGAATCGTGAAGGCCCTATAGGGTGAGCAATGGAACATGCATGCCTTAGGGCCAATGAAAAGGCTGAGAGATAAGAAGGCCACAGCTAGTGTCTAGTGAACTAGACAAGGTTCAGATTAAGGAACGTTGGAAGGAAGTTTAGTGGAAGAAATGGCAGGCCACATGATTCCAGAAAGAATTCCTAAAACTCTTAATAAAGTCACAGCCCTAGACCTGTCCCCAGGATGGTTAGCTTAGATTCTGGCTTAGCTTCTGGTAAGTGTAGTTAAAACAATGCCACCTAGTTCCCTGCACAGTAAGAGATCTTTATGTCTTTCTTCATATGCATACTGGATGAAGACCTTAACTGGACCTAAAAACTGATAAAAAGAGCTCATGAACCATAAATAATTCCAGTAAGTATACTAACTGTAAAAGAAGTGAAAGGCAACTAGGTACCCTTCTTTTTCATAGAGTGTTCCTTTTTAAAGACTTCAAAATTAAACTATTTCCAAAACTAATATAAAAACAAAACCAAACAAAAATCCACTAGTTTTAGGTCTCTATGCTTTGCTGTAGCATGAAGTACATAGTGGGTCTGCCTCAAAAAAAAATTAATTCAGTTCATAATTTGCAAACCATTATACTTTCAACCATTTTCTAATAAATATTAGCCCTTAGCACTAGGATGCTTATTCAACTTTCTTATGTGTATTCAGAGAACATTCATTTGTATAAACTCTTGAGTAACTAAAAATCTATTTTCAAAAAAGACAAATTATGATGAAATATAGTAGCACAAAAGATTTATTTTAAATGGGTACTTATAATCTATGGCTTTTCAGGGATAAATTCAGTACAGGTCTACATTTTACACCTTACGCTTATATAAGTAAAATCAAATGTAAAGTATTGTCATTAATTATAGCAATATGTACAGCAATAGTAATTCATGTGAATAATCATCACTAAAACATTGATTCTCAATCATCAGTAAGATTCATTACGGTTCCTTAATTGTACTTATTGTGACACAAACACATATAAAATGCTGTACACATATATTTTAGAAATATTTGACTGAATTTCAAGCATTGCAGTAAAAACCTTTTTGATTAATTTGGGATATGCCAGATTTACTCCATCAGTACCGATTTTTCAAACACACTTGACTAGTCAATGTTGTACGACATTAGAAAATACTATTCCTTCATTGCTGTGGGCTTTTGGAAGCTGTATGTGTTTCTCAGCAGAGCACAAAACTCCATTTGTGTGCACATACTAGTTTTCACAGGAGAAGACCCAAGAATGCTTTATGAAATGAAACAGACTCTATAGTTTTTCTGAATTTTGTAACTCTTTCAGATAGGTTCTGTGGGTGGTGAATTTTCTGGGCCCTTAAATATAGGAAAATGCCTCTATTTTGCCTTCCCACAGAAAGTTCACATACATGGGTATATCTTTTTTTTTTAATTAAAAATATTTTAAACAGAAAACTGCAGAGTAGAATAAAATAAACATCAATGGAACTACCATCCCAATTTGTCCTTTCTTGTTTTGTTCCATATGTGCTTCAGATCTCTTGTGTATTCAGGAATTAAAATTATAGGTAGATTTAAGGACCCCTATATAAACCTACCAACAAATAATTTTTAGACATATAAAAGGTGTTCTATTTAGCTTTTTGTTATTGGTTTTTAATTTAACTGCACAGTGATAAAAATGGTGTATTTATGCATATATCAGCATTTGGTGCTTATTGAATTGGCTTTATGCCATTGCACTGGGTCCACCTTGTAAATATTCACTGTGTGATTAAAAATATGGTTTATTATCTAATTACTGGGTGCAGGGATCTATATATATCCATTAGATCAAGTTTGCTAATTATTATGATATTCTATCACCATATCAATTTCTAACTTTTTGTTGTTTGATCCAGTGATTCTCAAAGTCTGATCTCCAGAACAGCATGAGAACCACCAGGGAAATTGTTGGAAATGCAACATTTCAGGGCCAAACCCAGACCTACTGAATCAGAAACCCCAGGGTGGGGAGTGGGCCTCAAAACATGTTTTAACAAGTCCTCCAAGTGATTGTGATCTATGCTAAAGTGTGAAAATGCTAGCTTGATATGCCAATTACTGAGCAAATCGGTTATGGGTCGTATGTGATGGGGATACATTCTGAGAAATGTGTTAGGTGATTTTGCTGTTATATGAACATCGTGGAGTGTACTTACACAAACCTAGATAGTAAAGCCCACATACGATAGGCTGTATAGTATGGCCTATTGCTCCTAGGCCACAAACCTGTACTGCATGTTACTGTACTGGATACTGTAGGCAATTATAGCACTATATTAAGTATTTGTGTATCTAAACATATCTCAACATAGACAAGGTACCAGTAAAAATATGGTATAAAAGACTAAAAGTGATACACACTTATAGGGCACTTACCATAAAAGGAGCTTGCAGATCTGGAAATTGTTCTGAGTGAATCGGTGAGTGAGTGGTGAGTAAATGTGAAGGTCTAGGACGTTACTACGCTACTATAGATTTTATAAACACTACACTAAATTTATTAAACAATTTGTCTTTCTTCAGTAATTAATCTTACTGTAACTTTATAAACTTCAATTTTTTAAACTTTGACTCTTGTAATAACACTTGCTTAAAACACAAACACATTATATAGCTATACAAAAATATTTTCTTTTTTAATATCATTATTCTATAAGCTTTTTATTTTTAATTATTTGGGTTTTTTTAGACATTTTTTGTTAAAAACTAAGGCACAAACACACATCATCCTAGGCCTACACAGGGTCAGGATCATCAGTATCACTGTCTTCTACCTCCAAATCTGGTCCCACTGAAGGTTTTCAAGGGCAATAACACACGGAGCTGTCATCTCCTATGATAACAATGCCTTCTTCTAGAATAACTCCTGAAAGACCTGCCTGAGGCTGTTTTACAGTTAACTTTTCTTAATAAATAGAAGTATACTTTAAAATGAAAATAAAATATAATATAATAAATACTTAAACCAGTAACATAATCATTTATTGTCATTATCAAGTATTATATATTGTATATAATTGTATGTACTATACTTTTAGATGACTGGGCAGCACAGTTATGCCAGCATCACCACAAACACATGAGTAATGCATTGCACTACATCTTCAAAACTGCTGTGACATCATTAGGCTATAGGAATTAGCCTTATCGGCTGCATTATAATCTTATGGGACCACCATGATGCATGTGGTCCATCTCTGGCTGAAATATTATGTGGTGCATGACCGTATGTTAAAAATTTATCTATTCCCATTGTGAATTTGTCAGTTTTTCCTTGTAATTCTATTTGTTTTGTTTAGATATTTAAAGGCCATGTTATCTGGGTATATACAATATCCAAATTGTTATATTGTCCTGATGAATTACTCCTTTAACATGTAATAAAATAATCCTTTTCTGTATACTAATTGTCCATCTTTGACCCATGTTGTCCTAAAAAACTAAGCCAAACTGACATGTCCAGGATTGTGAGCATACCAGCCATGGAAACAGCCTTTCCTTCCAACTTCTTTTCTCAGAGTCTCCTGCAAGTATGCACTGGGCAGAGAGTTAGATAAGGAAAGGGGGTCTAGCAGAGAGGAAGGAATGACTGCCAACTCAAAATGTTCAGTAAGAGGTCTCAAAAAGACACTGTTCAAAGGCAACACAGGAATAGTCAGACAGATTGCCCCACCAAGCAGGTCACAGGAAGGGCCAGTCAATGAAATAGAAGATGTTAGTGACTAAATTCTACATCCTCAAATTTCATGTATTGAAATCCTAACCTGCCAACCTCACAATGCAACCGTATTTAAAGATATGGCCTTTTAAGAGGCCATTAAGGTAAATGTGTAGGCCCTAATCCAGTATGGCTGGCGTCTGCATAAGAAGAGGTTATGCAACAGAAGCACAGAAGAAAGACCATGTGATGATACAGAGAGAAGATGGCCAAAGAGGAAGGTCCTTGAAAGAAACCAACTCTGCAGACACCCTGATCTTGAACTTGTAGCCTCTAGAATTATGAGAAAATAAACTTCTATTGTTTAAGCCACCAAATTTGTGGTACTTTTTTATGGCAGCCTTGAAAAACTAACATGGAATGTAAGGACAAGGTGGAAATTAGAGGCTCCAGACCAAAGGGTTAGCAGACATTGACAAAGGACAGGCTTTAGTGCCTGAAAAATGTCCTCTGAAGCCTGGAGAAGTTATAGATAGATACTTTTCACAGAGTCTCTAAAGCCACAGAGTGAAAATTGTAAATTGCTACTCAAACATTTTTATCCATTCAAAATATTTTTTTATTTAAAATATATTACTTATTTTTTTTTAATTTCAGAATCTTATAGGGGTACACTTTGGTTACATATATTGCCAGCACTTATGTGCACATATGGAAGTAACAAAATATCTTAATTGAATACATTTATTCAACAAATACTGAACGCCTACTATGTGTCAAGTACTGTTCTATGAACTTGGCTTCAGTAAGCAAAACCAGATAAACATTCTTGCCTTCAGTGGAGTTTCAACTCTGGTGGGGAGTAACAGACAATGAATAGACCTAATAATAAATAAATGGATTATATAGTATGTTAGAAAATGACAAATGGTTTAGGGAAAAGAGAGTAAGAGTGATGGGTGAGGGTTGTTTGCAACTTAAACACAGCTGATGGGCAGGCTTCATTGAAAAGATGATATTTGAGCAAAGACTTGAAGGCAGCGGATTATTAAGCATCAATCTTGGGTCTACTACTGAACTAACCAATGGATAAACATAATCTCATTTATCATCGAGATACTAACAGTGAGAAAAATAAACTTATTTTACATATAAGCAATCTTAAGCTTAGAAAAGCTATGGAGCTATTGTATGAAAGGGTTGGGATAACTGAGTGAACCAAGTATTCAGCCAGTAACCAAACTCAGCTCTAGACCTTCTCCAAGGGCAAGTGATGGAAGCATGGAAGAAAATAAATAATTATAGCAGAAATGCCACTGTTATACCAGAGGCAAGTGCAAGGAACTAGAGAGGAATGAAGGAATAGCAAACCTAGGACCTCTCTCTCAGAGGGAAGAGCTTTTATAGAAATGAAAGTTTCATGTGCTGGGTTTAAATAGGGCTTTTGGCACAACATACACCTAGTAAATTAAGATATGAATTAAAATATTCGTAGGATAAATTTTCAAAAAGACTGCTATATAATAAAACAAAATAATTATTCAAAAATAGTGAACCAATTAAATAAATTATGGTATGTATACATGTTAAGCAGATATGTAATATTTAAAATAATTTTAATAATATGGGAAAATAATGAGGATATACTCTGAGCCAAAAATATATAAATACAGTAAAGTGCACTATAAACAGTTTAGCTACAATTTTGTGTGAGTTTGTGGATAGGTACAGTATGCACATGTGTGTATGTCAGATAGATACATAGACATGGGCAATGACTGAAAGAGGGAAAGCAATTTTTATCCTTGTATAACAGGATAACAGATAAATCACCTGCAAAAAAATAGTTTAAGCAAGACAGAAGTTTATTTTTATTCTTCATTAAAAAAAAAAAGGTCTGGAAGGTGGCAGCCCAGAACTGGAATCAAGGTTTCACAAAGCCATCAATGACCCAGGCTCATTGTAGTACACCACTCTACCATTGTAGTCCAGTATCACTGTGGAGCTTTAATCCATTCTGATCACCATGATGGAGTAGAAGGGGAAGAAGAAACGCACCCCCTTATTGTTAAGCTGATTTTCCCTGGAGACCACAGAATACATCTGGCTAGGACATAGCCCCCTGTAGCCCAGAAATACAGTCTTTACATGGGTGCAGCATTCAATCTAACTGCTGTTGTTGCTGCATTTCCTAATTAATAGAGAAGGGAGAATTGATTAGGCAGACACCTTATAGTTGCTACCACAAGATTCTTCTGTATTCTTTAAATTTTCTACAGTACTGAGTAATATAATTCTAAAAATTAGATCTTTTCTTGTTGAAGATATGCAAAGTTGTTAAGTGATACAAAACAACATAAGTGGTCTGTAAAGAAAAAGTTTAAACTTAAAGGAAAACTAAATGATTCAGAAGTTAACTAAATGTCTATTTGTCAATAAATAGTAAGGAGCTATACTTATTTTAGTATGTTTAATGAATTTCCCGCCTATAAGCACACTACCAAAATAACTATTCCTATATAGACTTATGTTATAAAACATAGTTTTTAAAAGAGTTACAAAATTATATTTTTTTCATTGAAGTTCAACATTTGGAAAATACTTAGGGAAACTGAACAAAAGATAATGTGATAAGAATAAAGATAGAATTTCAAAAATATGAGTTTAAGTAGAAGAAAACGTATTTTGATAGTATATGATTTAGAAAATACGGCATTTTATATACCAGCATATTTTTCTAAATTGATAAAACTAATACAATTGAAAAAAAAAACAAAATCATCACCCATATAGCATTTGTAGGGTGATTTAGTTTACAGTACAATGGAATTAATGTCTAAGAATGTGTTAATGACTATAGAATAATGTAGAATCAGCTAAAACCTCAACCCAGCTGAGGAAAAAATGCATCTATTGTTATTATATATTTGATAATGAACAGAAATGTGCTGGTTATCCTACTAACTGCAGGCCCAATGTCTTGCATAAAATTTACAATCTGTAATGGGATATTGATGAATCTATTTAATAACAGCTTGGGAGGTTACCCTACCATGTTAAATATAGGTATCGATTGTAAGATTCAACTTGATTTCAAATAATAAATTGAGAAAAAATCATCTAAAAATTAAGAAAATATGTGACACAAATAAGCATTATACCTAACAAATAAAGTTTTGTGTTTTTTAACATCGAAGTGGTAAGTAGTTCTTGGTTGTATTTATTCATTCTTTGCCAAACTAAAATGAATATTTATTGATGTGAGGCATTCTTGTAGGCATTGAGGATACAGGCCTGCACAAGGCAAATCTCTGTTTTATGGAGCTTACATTTTATTGTGGGAGAAAATTAACAAATAAATATAAAATATAATTGCAGATGGTGATAAATGCTACAAGGAAAAATAAAACTGGTAAGGAAAAAATAGAACATGAGGAGAAGGAGGGAGTGTTTTTAATATGGTCAGGGCAGGTCTCTCTGAAGAGGTGACATTTAGGCAGAGTTCTTATTGAAGGGAGGGAGGGCACCATGTGAATATCTAAGGAAATATCCAGGGCAAGGACACTCTAGGCAGATGGCTCAGTGAGTGCAAAAGCCTGAAATATACATGCTTGAACAGCAGGGTGCAGGAATGGAAGGAGCAAAGACGAGGTCACATGTGTCAGAGAGGCAGTAAGGGGCTGGATCATGCAGGGCCTCGTTGGCCAGGCTAAGGGTGTTTGGTTTTACTCAGAATGAGATGGAAAGCCATTGGGAAGTTTTACAGTAGAGCAGAGCCATGAAAGGGCACACTTTTGAAGGATTGTTCTGATCGCTGCGAAGAAAAGAGACTGTGGACATTCAAAGACAGAAGCAGAAAGACCAGCTAGCTGGTAGACTGGCAGGAGACAGTGGCAGTGGAAAGGATGAGAGAGAGAGAGAGAAAGGGGCAGAGAGCATATTTGAAGAAATAATGACTGCAGACTTTTCAAATTTGATGAAAGACAGGAACATAAACATGCAAGAAGCTCAATGAACTCAAAGAGACCCATACCAAGACACATTATAATTAAACTTTCAAAAACTGAAGACAGAGGGAATCTTGAAGGTAGCAAAAGAGAAGCTACTTGTCACCTACAAGGGATACTCAATAAGATTATCATCAGATCTCTCATTAGAAGCTTTGTAGTCCAGAAGTCCAATATATTCAAAATGCTAAAAGAAAAAAAAAATTGTCAACTAAGAATCCTATGGCAGCAAAACTATCCTTTGAAGTGAGGGGAACATTAAAACATTCCCAGATAATCAAATCTGAAAGAGTTACCACTAGATCTGCCCTGCAAGAGATGCTCAAGAAAGTCTTGAAGGGTGGAATAAAAGGACAGTTCAAAATAACTCAAAGCCCTGTGAAGAAATAAAGATCTCAATGAAGGTAAACACACATGCAATGATAACAGCTAGTATTATCGCAACAACAGTGTATAACTCCACTTTTTGTTTTCGACATGGTTTAAGAGACACTAATACATTTCCTAAAAATTAGTCTAAAAGCTAGTATTGTAACTTTGTGGCTTGTAACTCCGCATTTTGTTTTCTACATAATTTAATAAACTAATCATTTAAAAGAATTATTAGTTTATGTTTTGAGGCACACAGTGTATAAAAATGTAATTTCGTGACATCAACAAGAGGAAGATGTGGGCCAGAGCTGTTAAAGGAGCATAGTTTTTTTGTGTTGCTGAAGTTAAGCTGATATAAATTCAAATTAGAGTATTGCAAGTTTAGAATGTTAAATGTAACCCCCATAGTAACCACAAAGAAAATAGCTACAGAATATCACAAAAGGGAATGAGAAAGGAATTTAAGTGTTTCGCTACAAAAAATCAAACACAAAGGAAGGCTAATGCAGGAAATGAGAGAGGTAAAACTATATGGCATATAGAAAACAAATAACAAAAGGAAAATGGTAAGTCTCTCCTTATCAATAATTACTTTTTTAAAGATTAAATTAATTTTTTTTTATTTCAGCATATTACAGGGGTACAAATGTTTAGGTTACATATATTGCCTTTGCTCCACCTGAGGCAGAACTTCAAGTTTGTCCATCCCCTAGACGGTGCACACCTCACCCATTAGTGTGAATATACCCATCCCCTTCTCCCTCGCCACCTGGCTGACACCCGATGAATGTCCCTACTATATGTGCATGTAAGTGTTGATCAATTAATACCAATTTGATGGTGAGTACATGTGGTGCTTGTTTTTTCATTCTTGTGATACTTCACTTAGTAGAATGGGCTCTATCTCTATCCAGAATAATACAAGAGGTGCTAGATTGCCATTGTTTCTTATGGCTGAGTAGAACTCTGTGGTATACATATACCACATTTTATTAATCCTTCAGGTATTGATGGGCACTTGGGTCATTTCCACATCTTTGCAATTGTGAATTGTGCTGCTATAAACATTCTAGTGCCGATGTCTTTTTTTCCTTTGGGTAGATACCCAGTAATGGGATTGCTGGATCAAATGGTATTTTACTTGTATCTCTTTGAGGTATCTCCATATTACTTTCCACAGAGATTGTATTAGTTTACAATCCCACCAGCAGTGTATGAGTGTTACTTTGTCTCCACATCCACAGCAACATTTATTGTTTTGGGACTTTTTGATAAAAGCCATTCATTCTCACTGGAGTTAAGTTATATCTCATTGTGGTTTTGATTTGCATTTCCCCTGATGATTAGAGATGTTGAGCATTTTTTCATATGTTTGTTGGCCTTAGTCTGTCTTCTTTTGAAAAGTGTTCATGTCCTTTGCCCATTTTTTAGTAGGGTTGTTTGATTTTTTTTCGTGCTGATTTTCCTGAATTGTATATAGATTCTAGTTATAAGCCCTTTATTGGATGTGTAGCATACAAATAGTTTCTCCCATTCTGTAGGTTGTCTGTTTGCTTTTGTGATAGTTTCCTTGGATAGTTTCCAGAAGCTTTTCAATCTGATCATGTCCCATTTATTTATTTTTGTTGTTGGTGTGATTGCTTTTGGGGTCTCCTTCATAAATTCTTTCCCTAGGCTAATGTCTATAAGAGTAATTACTTTGAATGTAAATAGATTAAACTCTCTAGTCAGAAATACAGAGACTGGCACAATGGGTAGAAACATATGATGCAACTATATGCTCTCTATAAGACTCCCTTTAGATCCAAAGACACAAGTAGACTGAAAGTGAAAGGATGGGAAAAGATAGTCCATGTAAGTAGTAACCAAAAGAGAGCAGAGATGGCTATCCTAATATCAGACAAAGTAGACTTTAAATCAAAAAAGATTAAAAGACACGAAGAAAGACACCATGTATTAATAAACAGTTCAATTCTGCAAGAAGATATAATATTTATGCACCTAATAACAGACCATAAAAATATATGAAGCAATAACTGACAAAATCGAAGAGAGAGACAGACTTATTTCTTCAGTCCTATAATGCACTTCTCTGCACCTCATTTTATTTTAACCCTGGCTTACAGAATGTGAGAGCTGAACAATAGATTTAAAGGCCATCTTAATAATAGATTTAATTTATAAACTAGAAAACCAAGGCCTACAAACTAAAGGAACTTACCAAAAGTTACATTTCTAGACAGTGGCAGATACAGAATTGTGCATGGGTCATCTAAATTCCTGTACTAGAGCTCTTTCTATTATATTCCATTTCCTTTACTGGTGATGAAGTTTCAGATACAAAACTACATTTATGAAAGAATCACCTTTGATAACAGAGGGCATATCATAAACGATATACAAATCCATTATAATGGAATCATTCTATTTCTTCAGCTTTGGCTTCACTAAAACATGTGCATCTGGATGAAGGCTGGCACTATATAAAGAATTAAGCTTCCAATACCTCACATCACAGAGGGGATAAAGGCCATTTGGAAATACTAGAAAACCAAAAAGTAGCTGTCAGCCTATACTATACAATCAAAGGCAAACCCTTTTACTAAATCTACAAGGAGATTTTCACATGAGACAAGCAGATCATTCTACATTCCAAATATAGCAACCCACCCCATTCCCCAACCCCCTCAAAAAAAGAAAAAAAATTAATGCAGTCAATAGTTGAAATACCTGAATAACTGGTTATACAACTACAACCAAAGATCTGTCAGGGTCCTAGAGTAGAAGAACAAAGATACTAAAAATACAGATTTCTCATTAGGTGTTTTTTATAGGGAATAAAAGTAAACAATCAGTGAAAGTGTCCCCATGGAGAAGGATATATAAATAGCTAATGGATGTGAATAATAGATAAACCTTTTTCCAAAATCTGCAGCGGCAGGCTCTGTTAATACTGATCATGAGAAGGACCAACAGAGTTGTCAGCTCAGTGTTCTAATTGACTGTTCACATTTCTATTTTAAATACTCAAGAGAGGAAAGGAGCCCAGGTACTTGCAAGTCTAGGACAAAGTTTCAGCACACAGGCCTGTTACAGTTCAGGTATGGGAGATAGGAAGAAACCCCTGAGCACGTCTTTGAGCCTGGTGAGCTAACATGGAAAAAATCATTCAACCAGAACTTCTGCTGCCAGTCCTCTCTGTGGTCTAGTCCATTTGCCTTGGCATACAGAACATTAAGAGTCACTTGGTGATTGTGAGTTAACACAGCTCAAGTCTAACAAGGAGATTATTCCTCTGGAATCATTATTTCTGGGATAATAGTAAGGAGGAGAAAAGAGACTTCAGGATCAAACAAACCCATGTTTGAATCTGAACTCCCCTTGCTAGCTGGGTAACCTTGGGCAGATACCTTAACTTCTCAGTACCCTGCCTTATTTATCTGTGAGTGGTGTTATTGTGCACCCGGTAGGACTATAGTAAACACTGAATGATATCATGAACGAACATGAAATGTCTAGCACATTTAGTCAGAAAACAGGCATTAATATTATCATTGTTAGTGTCATTGTTCCTGGCTCCACACCTACACATGGTGGCAGGTCAGATCGTCACCCTCAGTAGCATGAACTGTATCACACTACCCCTCACTTATAAACACCCAACTTATAAAAGGCAGAAAATAAAAATGCCTTCTGTCCCTGCTCTGTCTCTCTTCCCTTACTGGCATGGGAGAGCCATCAGAGAAGAAAACTCACAAGAGGAAGAGAACAAGGTGGAAAGCAAGGCTGTGTTACCTGGGCAGGAGACCGAAAAGCAGTGTGGGCCTTCCTGCCCTAGCAGCCTCTTGCCTGCAGCAGTTCCTCCACACTCTGAGTAGTTTCACCTAGCTTTGTTAGGCAGTTTAAAGCCCCAGCATTTAGTGATTCAAGTACCCTTTTTAGAAGATGCAAACTCCTTTGATTTGGTTAGGGTTGTAGTCACATTATACACCATTCATACACTTATGGGAAGTAATTCAATCAAACTGCTCCCCTCAGTAACAAGAGAAGGAGAATACTGGAATGCCACAGAGCATTTTCTAAGAGTAGAGTGGGCTGGTGGAGGGGAGGGACAGAGGAGACCTAAAAAAGAAAGAAAAGAAAAGAAAAGAAAAGAAAAGAAAAGAAAAGAAAAGAAGGAAGGAAGGAAGGAAGGAAGGAAGGAAAGAAAGAAAAGAGAGAGAGAAAAAGAAAGAAAGAAAGAAAGAAAGAAAGAAAGAAAGAAAGAAAGAAAGAAAGAAAGAAAGAAGGAAAACCCAGTAGTGAGGGAAATAAGGAAAGTCTAGGGTGTTGAAAGTCTGACAGAAGAATGTGAAACCAAAACCAGCTTACCTAGAACTATCTGCCCACAAGATGGCTGCCAGGTATCCAGGAAAGCATCCTCTCTCGGTTCTCCCTCCTATGCCTTGATTTCTTCCTCCCAAGAACCAGCATGCAATCTCGGATCATTAGCATCACAGTGAAATTTTAAGATGGCTTAAAAGAGATTTTTTTGTGAGCCAGCTAACAATCAACTTCATTTGTTTAACTTTTTTTTGCATATGAAAACGAGTTCTAAGTTCATACAACTCACGTACATGATCCACTGAAAGCAAAAACTAAATCTTTCTAAAGATTGATAATTATTTCATTACACTAATAAATGAACAGATGCATAAATGAATGAATAAATGAAGGGGAGGCCTTCTGACCAGCCAGTATAAGGCAGCCAGCTGATTAAGCTTTCTCCCTTGATCTCAGTTTGGTTTTCTCCACAAATCACCATGTGAACTTATAATTCATTATCTGTCTTCCCCTCTAGAAAATACATTCCATGAGAGTACAAACTGGTTTTTGCACACCTGTAGTCCTCACCTAAAACAGTGTGTGGCAAATTGTAGATGCTCAGTATATATTTGTTGAATGAGTGAATGACTGAACTGAATAGAAAATGTCTCTAGCGTCCATAAGACCTTTGATTAAATGCTAGGCCTTTAAGAGCATTGCTCCAGTTCCCTCCCTCCCTCAGTTCTGCACTTCTTGTTTCACACCACCAGTACTTGACTACTTTTGGAGCTTGTGATCATTTCCTTTAAATAATGCCCCACTCATCACTTTTAAACACTAGAGATCACTTGTCATGATATTGGTTACTGTCTTAACTTCTCCCTTGGGAATTTTTTTTTTTATTGGCAAACCTTCAGTGAGTTTCTACCTGCACCCAAAGCAGAAAATTCCACATGTATAATGGCTTTCCTGGATTTTTTTCTCAGTATCCTGTACTCTTTTTTCCCCTCTTCAAAAAGACCTCTTTTTTGCTAAAACCCATAAAGTTACATGACTTGGTAGTAAACATTCAAGACCTACAAAGAGACTTGCAATTTTTCAGTTGGAGAAAATGCTTGGAAAATAATATGGTTTTAAAAATGTTTGGCTACAACATAATCTAAGATATTTCTTCAAAATACTGTATAATTCATATTTTTCATATATATCTAAATGAGTAAACCAACTTTGAATTGAATCAAATGTATCAAAAAGTATTTGTAGGTTTTTAGAAAATTTCCTTTATAATTCAGCACTAGTCAAATCAACTTTTCATTCCTAGAAACTTAAGGGCAAAAGGGTATAGGGGCAAGAAGTAGTTTTAAAGCTCAGAAGGGGACATGAAGATACTTTTCTTAACATAAGGCAGGATAGATTATCTCCTAATAATGACAACTGCAAGAGAAAAAGTCAAACCAGGTTACTCAGACTTGCTACAACCAACCCAAAAAACGATACATTGAGATATCATGTTAATTTAAACTTGAACTCATTGAGCTGAAATATCATCTGAGAAGTTGTTACCTAGAGCTAACACAGAGAGAAACTATTTTTATAGCTATAACTCCAGAAATTAAATTTAGGTTACTGATATAATTTTAAGATTTGCATGTATTACAAATGCCTTTTCACTTAATAGTCATATCTGATTTGTATTTAAACACTTGCAGTTTAGAAAGTGCTTTTTAAAATATTGCCTCCTGCCCTTCAAAGTAGGTCTTTTTATTCTCTCCTAATAGATAAGGAAACTGAGGCTTAAATAATTTAAATGACATTCCTAAGGTCACCTGATAAGTTGAACTCAAATTTAGGTCATTTGACTCCAGGAACAATAATAGCCTGTCCACTATACCAACTTCCTGCCTTTTCTGAGATCTTTATCTCACCCAATTATATGTTAATTCTGTAATTAGGTTACAATTCCTCATTTACTAAAACAATAGTCAATTTTCAAACCTAGATAAAACAGGCTTTCTGTTCCATTATTCACATTTTAATATTTTTATTAAAAATTATTTGAAAATACACTAAACAAGCCAAATTAAATGCATTTATCAGCCAGAATAAACTATGAATGGCAAAAGTTAGCCTAATAAACTATAACTAGCACCTCCTAAACTGAGTATAGCTTTTAGCAAGTGATACCTTTGGGAAAAAAATGGAAAGGAGAATAATGGGCTTTAAGTTTGATTGGTGCCACTTCACAGGGACTGAGTTGGTTTAAGCTGGTCATCTCTAATATGAGGTATCCTGATTTACAAAGTGTATCCTGACATACCATTTCTAGAAGATTTTGTTACCATATGTAACCCTACCTTAATTCTTCAAGCATTTTCTTTTGAAAGCTTTGTAGAGCAAAATCAGCTTTGACTTTGATAAAGACAGAAACATTTTAATAGTTTGAATTATTTTGCCACTCTTCATTGAGAATTTCTTACTAAACGGCCGTAGCATAGGTCAAGGGTTTCCTTTCAGTTACCTCTCAAATGGAAAAACATATAGTAAGTAAAATTGACAAAAGAAAGTCAATTTAGGAGTCAAAAATTAAAAAGCTTATTCTGTTTCATACTATGGACATTTAAGTAGGTTCCCTTAGTATCTTTTCAATATCATTCTTTTTATGTTTTAATTAACAAGGCAGGTATAAATTCTTACTCATATCTCTTTTACAGTAGAATAAGATATTAATAAAAACAAGACATGAGATATAAAAGTACTTTAAAATCATTGAAATTAAAAATGAATGCTTCATTAATATGAAAAAATATACTACATCTCTGGAGCTGAAAACAAACAATCTTATTTCTTTAGTTCTGTTGTCTGTTTTTCACCTGGGGAAGTATAACAAAAGTTGTATTTTTTTGTTCTCACATAATAATGTGACTACTATTCATTTTTCATACTTCTAATGGTCTGTCATTCCAACTTTTTAATTTTGTTCTATTTTTAATGCATTGAGCTCCTCTCTCTGCCATGACACATGATGTTTGTTGGGAATACTAGTGAATAAAAGTATAATGGGAGAGACAAACTGTCATTAAATAATTACATTTACTACTGCAGTAGCTGCCTTGAAGGAAAAAATACCTCATGCTATGAGAAAGTAGAAGAGTGTGCTTGACCTCGTCCAAAAGGATAGGAAAGGTTCCCTCGAGGAAATAATATTTAAGCACACAAGTTCTTTTTCTCCTGAATTTTGCTCCCAAGTATAAAATCCATGGTTTCTGTTCCTTAGTGCTCTTAACCATGATCTTACATCCTACCTCTCAATCCTAACTTTATGCTATTTAAATCATTTTCATTTTTCTGAAATCTTTAGAAGATTAGTTTTCCTTTCTCTGCATATCTTACTCCACATTGTATACAACAAATAAACATAGATTTTAGGCCATGACACCATAAAAGACCCTGAATAGCAAAGCATCCTTTAGCAAAAAACAAGAAAAAACAAATTGGGAGGCATCTTTACCAGACTTAAAGCTATACTGCAGGGCTTTAGCAACTAAAACAGCATGGAACTGACACAAGAATAGAGGCAAAGACTAATGGAACAGGACTGAGAACCCAGATATAAAACCATCCTCATATTGCCATCTGATCTTTGACAAAGCAGACAAAACATACACTGGGAAAAAGAATCCCCATCTAATAAATGGTGCTGGGAAAATTGGATATCCACATGTAGAAGACAGAAACAGGATCCATATCTTTCACCTCTCACAAAAATCAACTCATTTAAACCTAAGATTTAAACTTAAGGCATGAAACTTTAAGAATTCTAGAAGAAAATGTTGGAAAAACTCTTCTAGACATTATCCTGGGCAAAGAATTTATGAAGAATATCCCCTAGGCAATCACAGCAACAGCAGAAATAAATAAACAGGGCCTGATTAAATTAAAAGGCTTCTGCACAGCCAAGGAAACAGTCAGTAGAGGGAATAGAGGACTTCCTACAGAATGGGAGAAAATATTGGCATGCTATACATCTGATAACGGGCTAAGAACTAGAATCTACAAACAACTCAAGCAAATCTGCAAGAAAAGAACCAACTCAATTCAAAAGTAGGCAAGATACATGAAAAGAAATGTTTCAAAAGAAGATAGACCGATGGCCAATAAGCATATGAAAAAATGCTCAATGTCTCTAATTACCAGGGAGATGCAAATCAAAACCACAATGAGGTATCACCTAACTCCATTGAGAATGGCTTTTTTCCAAAAGTCCCTAAACAACAGATGCTGGTGTGGTTGCAGAGAGAAAGGACCTTTATACAGTGTTGGTGGGACTGCAAATTAGTACAACCTCTGTGGAAAGTAGTATGGAGATACCTTAAAGAACTGAAAGTAGACCTACCATTTGCTCCAGCGATCCCACAATTGGGTATTTGCCCAAAGGAAAAAAAGTCATTTTATCAGAAAGGCACCTGCACATGAATGTTTATTGCAGCACAATTCACAATCGCAAAGATGGGGAATTAACTCAGGTGCCCATCAATCCGTGAGTGGATTGATAAAATGTTATATATAAGCCATGGAATATTACTCAGCCATAAAAAATGGTGAACCAATACCTTTTGTAATAACCTGGATGGAACTGGAGACAGTTCTTCTAAGTGAAGTATTGCAAGAATGGAAAAACAAGCACCACATGTACTAACTACTAAATTGGAACTAATTGATCAACACTCATCTGCACATATGGTAGTAAAACTCAACATAAATCAAGCAGGTGGGATGCGGGAGGAAGGAATGGGTAAATTCACACCTAAGGATACAATGCTCACTATCTGGGTGATGGACACACTTATAAGTTGGATTCAAATTGTACAAAAGCAATTCATGTAACCAAAACGTTTGTACCCCCATAATATTCTGAAATTTAAAAAAAATCAAAATTAAAAAAAAAAAAACCCACAACGGGCATGATCTAATGTAGTAAACTGTGGTGGGGCCTGTTTGTTCAGATTCTTCTTGGTGTCTCTGTGTCTTCTTTCCTTTCCTTCATGTATAAGGAGGAAAACAAATCTTCAATAACTCCTCAAGATTTACCAAATAGAGTACCAAAACCTTGGTCTGCCCTCAGCCCCCAAATCAGCTCCAGTTAACTTTGCAAACATTTTCATTTTCCAGCTGGCTATGTGTGTTTGATATTTCCAAGCAGTCTGGTGTTTGCCCTCCTTCCTCCAGTCTGTTTCAATTTAGTCATGTTCTCATGGAAGCTGGCATACTTGCCTCCTCTTCAGTGAAACTTGTCTTGACTGTCTTCTCTGGGGAGTCTTCTCTTTATTCTAATCTCCTGTGGCACTTTGTTCATGCTTTTTAAATAATATTGCTTATTCCTTTTTATTTTTAATATGTTTTATTGGATTTTATGATAACATGAACTATGAAAAGGGGTTCTGGACCACGAGAAGGATATATTATTGATTACACCTGCATTTTAAAATAATTTGTTCAATAGTAAAGCCCAGAAATCACAAGCTTTTAGAGAAACTAGGGACACGGTTCCTTGAATAAAAATTGGCAAGTTTTTAAGCATAATTGGTCTAAAATACCTAATTTCTTTAGATCTACATTGTTAAGCCTTTTGAGGTAAAGAGTACTTTGTACTTAAAAGATTTTTAAAATTTTTAGTTATTCTAGATACATAATGGTTGTACATGTTTGGGGGTACATATGAAATTTTGATACAAGTATGCAATGTGTAATGATAAAATCAGGGTAATTGGGGGTTTTCACCTAACAAAAAAGCAAAAGGTGAATCTGACACCCAGTTTTTAATTATTCAAGCCAATAAAGGCAGGGAATAGAATATAAAATGGAAATTAGTATTAGTGTTCACCAGCACAACCAAGTTGCTAGAGTAAAAGCAACAAAGTGTTTTGAGCTTGTTTTCTTTAACTGCTCCACTATTTCTATAAGTTAAATTTATTTTTTTTCAGTGCACTGGTACAGCATTCACAGACTAAGTACATGACACATTTTTAATCAAATTTACTTGTTGAACAGTGTTCCTGCATTTTTTTTATTTCTTTGTAGGTTAATTTTAATGTGTGAGATTATAAACTCACGTATATGGAAGGATAACATTAGTTCCTCAGAGAAAAAACAGTTCTCAATACTGTGTAACTCAGATCTCTTCAGCTATGTAATAGAAGGTAGTAATTCATAGCATTTAAAAACATTGACTCGGGAATTCACTGCCTGAATACAAATATTAGCTCCAGCACCTTTATCTATGGGATCTTTGGCCAATACTTAACATGTATGAGTCAGTTTTCTCCTTCCCCAAATGAGGATAATAATGTTTACTTCGTAGGATATATACACATGAAATGAGATTATCCTTGTTAAATGCTTTGAGTTGTGCGTAACACATAATTGTTCTATAAATGTTAGTTTATTATTGTGATTGTCATTTAAATAAATATTTTATAAGATAGTCCCACTAATACTTAGTGAAAAATAGAAGAAAAAGCAGTGAGAGAAAAATTAACTATATGTAAATTATCTATAAGCTGGAAAACCAATCATTAAATAATTAAATGATTGTCTTTGTTAATTCACTTTGTTTCTAAATTTTAGGGCTAGCTAAAGCCAGAATTTAGTTATATGTGAGGCCTTATGCTAACAAAAAAGAAATAATTTATTGAAATATCAGTGATGTTTGTGCTATATGAAAGAAACTAGACTGAATCATTTTAGAGGGGAAATATTTAAAAAATATTTTAAAAAATCAGGACTATTTTAAACAAATAAGAAAAAATGGAAGTTAGACACTAGTATGTCAAACATAACAACTAGATCAGTGACACAGCTATATGTCTTCCCAAATCAAAACCTGGATTAATGAGTTCTTCTACCAGAACAATGAACAGCTGACAGCTTCTGTAGCAGAGCCACTTTGGTAAAACTCATTAACAGTGTTTTTACTGAGAAACCCTGCATGAAAATATTTGTGTAGTTTAAAACAAATTAAAGTTTTATGAATGCATATAATTTAACATTAAAATCCATGCAATTATTTTTTAAAGGAAGAATAGGCCTATTGCCGTAGGAAATCTATAGAGAGGATCTCCATCAGGGGAGATTGAGAAGGATGCTCTTTAGGAAGAGAGCTGTCTTCCTTTGCCCTGTATTTTTGCCTTGAAAGGTTTGAATAGCTGCTCTCTTGAGAGTTTTTTTTTTTTTTTTTTCTTTTCAAACCCACTACTATCTAGTCAGTACTGGGTATGATGGATAGAAAATAGAGGAGTAAAAGGGATTACTTTTTATATATGAAATTGAAATTGGTTGAATTCAACCAATAACAATTTCAATGTATAGGAAGATAACTCAACCAAAGTAAAGTTCTTTGGACATCACTTAGAAAATGGATATGGAGTCAATTGTAAAGTGGGATTCTACATTATACATATTCTTATACTGAAATGTCTCCTACTTGATGGGAAAGGAAAGGTTGTTCAATTCTGTCTGTTCTGGGTGCAACAATAAATATCCGTGTGACATCATCAGAATCCATTTCCTCTGAGGCATCCTGCCCTTGGTTTGTGAGTAATGGTTTTTATTTCAGTCGCTATATTAGAGAAGTTGCCCATTCCATTTTGAGTAGCTAAATGTTACATAGAAATTTTACTTTTATGGCTGCTGCAAATGCTCTTTTGGCCCATGAGAATAGATTGTGTGTGAGTAGTTTAACAGATTTATTATAAAGGAATAGAATTTTGATAATCATTTTGCCTTAATTATATTATCTTACACAGAAGGAAAATGAGGTTGAGTGATTTACCTGTGGGTACACAACTAATGGCAAGTTGATAGATGTGAAGAGCTACTTAAAGTACTATTTGCTCATTCACATGATTTCCGAAAGAATAATTGATGAGAGGAGAAACATTCATTAGGTGTCACCTTTCAAAAATTACATGGCTTTTTACCCTTATATTTTTGAGATAGCATATATTTTTAAAGAAATATTTTATAGTTATTATATTATACAAAAAATTGAACTTGCCTCTGTAGTCTCTTTTCTTTCCTTCTTTCTTTTTCTTTTCCCCCCTTTGAGACAAGGTCTCTCTCTGTCACCCTGGCTAGAGTGTAGTGGTGTCATCATAGCTCACAGCAACCTCAAACTACTGGACTTGAATGATCCTCCTGCCTCAGCCTCCCAAATAGCTAGGACTACGGGTGCCTGCCACCACCACACCTGGCTAATTTTTCTATTTTTTGTAGAGACAGGAGTCTCATTCTTGCTCAGGCTGGTCTTGAGCTCCTGGTCTCAAGCAATCCTTTCACCTTGACCTTCCAAAATGCCTCATGCCTTTCCATAATCTCTTTTCTTATGTACTATTCTTCAATTGTATATATAGTTTGTATTTTAATTTCTCTGGAAGCTTAAAAATATGAAAGTTACCTCAGTAATAAAAAATGGACTTCAGGAAAGAAGGATGCATATGCAAAGTGTGATACCCAAGTGAGAAAGGAATAAAATGAACTACCACAAATGTGCCAATTTATAATTACATAATAGACATTTGATGACATTTATAACTATATAATAGTTATAGGGAGCCTTATTAAGATGAATAATGTTATTTTAATACAAATTATAAATATTTTAATATTTTAACTTAAAATAAAAAAATATAAAATGAAAGGAAAACTCCACTTAAAACAAAAATGAATTTTATTGATAATATCCAAGGATTTAAATAGTCACTTTGAGGCATTTTACCCACTGCAAAGAAGGAATTAGTCTAATTCTTTTTCTTCTCTCAATTTTCTCTGAGGAAGTGACAACTAAGGGTACCTATTTCTAAATACTTTGGATGAAAAACATATGCTGTTATGAATTTGATTGTTTTGTGCTAAGCAAGAAAAGTAGATAAATTTTACTATTTCAAAATTAAAGTTCCTATATAATTAAGGATACAATGTACAAAGCTAAAGGCCAAATTAATCTGAAAGAAAATATTTAACAGATAGAAAGAAATCTTATAAATCAATTAGAAAAATACAAACATGCCAATGGAAAAATGGATGAATAATAAATGAATTTAAAGAAGAGTAAATATAAACCATTAAATTTAATGCTTTAATGGTAGTCAGGGAAATGCATGAACTAAGAATGAGAGTAACCCTTAATTTATTCACCAACAAAAATTTAAGAATTTTGATGACATCATGCATTAGAGAAGATAAGGTGATAGTGATGGGGTGGGAACTATCTATATAGTGGGCAAAAGTGTAAGCTAGTACAATCACTTTGGAAATGTACATATATACCTATACAAATATATACAATACATTGAGTCAGAAACATCTGCAAATATGCCCAAGGAGATTTGTATAAATATATTCCCTGTAGCATTGTTTGTTATAAGGAAAAACAAAAACAACTTAGACAATATTATGGTATATTAGTAGGATAGATATAATTAAAAATTAAAAATAATGACCTGGATATATATGCATATATAAACATGGACAGGTCCCCCAAGCATAATTGTGAGTGATAAAGCAACAGTCCTATAGGATATAATGTTATAAACAAAATAATTCTATATATATTGGTCATGGAACCTATAATAAATCATTAAATAATAATTGAATGATTAAAGCATGGGCTAGAAGAATACACAGCAAATTTAGGAAGGGATGAATATAAATGGGGAGAATAAAAGTAAAAACTTGAAAACTCATATGCAGAATGATAAATAAAAAACATTTTAATGACTACAAGACTGAGAGTGAAAAGAACTGGGTTTACATTTTGTTCTGCTACTGACTTAACTTTGACCTTAAATAGTCCTGACCTCAGTTTCCCTTTTATAAAATGAGACAGTTTTATTAGGCCATCCTAAATGTTTCTTCCAAACTTAAAAATTCTTTAAGTTTTGTATGATAATTGGCCTATCTTATAAATAAGCTTTGCCTCAGTTTACTCATCTGTAAAATGGGGATTAAGTAGCACCTACTTAATAGGGTTGTATTAAGGTATGTACAACATAATCCATGTAGAACACTTAGCTTTGTGTCTGTCAGGTGTTATCATCTAATAAATTTTAGCTACTAAGGCCGTGACTTTAAAGTTTAAATTCATGGAACAGGTAAATTATGGGACACTTTAATCATAAAGAATATTTTCCTTCTTAGAATCTTCTTTTAGATAGTAAGTTTATCCAGGTTATTACAATATGTTTGGTGTATTTATGACTCCCAGTTGTGCTATATGTGATTTTTTTCTGAGTATTGAGTAGAAGATCGACTCTGTCTACTTGAATCATACCCTTTATTAAATCTGCTGATTGTTTTGATGAAATACACACACACAGACACACACATGCCCCCATAGACACACACACACACAAATACATGCACATACATTTGAGGAAACACAATGTACCTCCAGAGTAGACCTGCCTTAATTCTTAGATATAATTCAGTAAAATATAGATTTCTTAAATGAGAAGCTTTGACAATGTGCATAATTTAATTGTACAAAGACAAACTCCATTCTGAATGTCTTCTTGGCAAACGAAGGCCCATTAAGCTATGTTTCAATACACACTCTGGGGTGGAGGGTGGGGAGGGAGGGAGGGACAATTTGTAGTACACTGTATCTACTTTATGGCTACTGATTTTAAACAAATTTCAGATTACCCTTATTGTCTAATCATATGTTTGGGAGGATGGGCTATTTATGAGATGTTAGCTTTCCAGATGCTCGAACAATGTGCTTTAAATGCTATATTCATAAACCAGCCCCCAAAATGCAGCAGATTAGCTGTTTCTAATCTTTGAATTCAGAACAAATGTTAGAAAAAGGAACACTTGCAGAGCTGTGTAGTCTCTATTACCTCATTAAAATGTATTTATAAATGAAGTAGACAGAGGAGCAAATGTCTGCACAAAACATTGCTACTTCATTAATATTTTTTTATTACAAAAGCACTTTCTATGAAATCTGTCAGCCTAGAGAAAATAAGTGAATCAGTTGTCTTTCATTTTTGTGTTTTGTTTATTTTCCCTGATGTGCAAATGAAAGTTTAAAAGAAATATTTTAGCAGTAAATATGAACTTAGTGAAATAAAAAAAAGAAGTAGGATGTGACTAGGAACATCTGGTTCAAAGTATGCATAATACTAGGATTTAAGTGGGGAAGTTCAATGTGAATGTTGAACTATTTTTCTTAAATGTGGGGTTTCTGTGTTAGGGTGGAAATACTGTTATGATGGGCTTCATGCCTAGGGGTACTTCCTTAGAAAAAGGTCTCCTATTATATCAAGAGTAGCTATAAACAAACAAACATACAAACAAAACAAACCTTTTTATTTCCTCCACATTAGAAATTTCGTTTTAAATACTCATAGTTTAAAAAGCACATCTTAAAAGAAGCACATCTTAAAAGAAGGTTAAAAAAGGTAAAAATTAAAAGCATATTGTGACACTCTTCTCTATTAAGTTTGTATAATGCAGTTTATTTTATATCCTACTTAAGGAAGTTCTGGTGCTGAAATACCCCAAAAATGTTGTAATGGATTTTACTTCTTTTAACCATGGACCTAGTCCAATATCTATTGCTGTTTAACAGATTACTCTAAACTTATTGACATAAAACAGCTTACTTTTAAATTATGCTGATGGATTTTGTACGTCAGGAATTAGGGTACAGAGTGGTTTTTAGTCTCTATTCCATGATATCTGGGGTCTCAGCCAGAAAGACTCAAGTGGGTGGGGAGGAATTGTCTGAAGGCTTTTTCACTGTCATACCTGGCTTGGGGGCAGGCATGGTTGAAGATTGGAGTCTGCTGGACCATCGACTGGACTGCCCATCCATGTCCACACCATGTGGCCTTGGCTTCTCACAACATGGCAGCTGGTTTCCACCAAGAGGGGTCCCCTAAAAGAAAGCTACTCAAGAGAGAGAGAGAGCGGTGCAAGAGATCCAGGAGAAATTTCTAATGTTTCTTAAAGACTAGCCTAGGAAGTTACATCCTGTTTTTTCTACTACATTCTGTTGGTTCATGCAATTATAAGCCTGTCTAGATTTCAGGGAAAGTGATACACACCTCACCTCTCAAAAAGGGAGCATTGAAAAATGTGTGGCCACTTTTAAAACCTCCACAGCTAGTTTCAAGGTGTTTATATCTAATTTAGTACATTTTTGTTTGGTCCTATCTCTGATTAAGATGTATATGATCAAGGGTGTGAGTGCATGTGTGTGTCTTTTAAACATCTGAGATCAGTATTATTCTTTTATCTACTGAATTTCTTTAAGGGCATGTAAATTCAGAGAGAGAAGACTTTTTTGTTCCCCCTAAAGATCCAGGGACTAGCAAGGCCACATGTTAGTCAAGGAGAATAAAATCATAAATGTGAGTTGTTGCTACTATTAGGTAAGATAATCACAAGGATGAAACTGGAGTGAGAGAAAAAGAGAGTAGAATCAATGGAGGAATAGAAGAGTATCAAAGAAGAATGAGAAGAAAAGGGGAAAACAAAAGGAGGCCAAGGAAATGCAGTGGAAAATATATGAGAGGAGGAGATAGCATGAGAGGAAGAGAGAGACCAACAGAGAAGGAGGTGTCAGAGGAAGAAGAACTCTGTGGATAATTAGGTGAGTGTCAAACCAATGATGAAACCACTATTAGGAATGTAAGAGTGAGACCTTTAAATCTAGTTTTTCTCCCAAAGCAATCCTATTGCTCCACTCACTAATATTTTAATAATTCCACTCTGGAATAGAAAATCAGTGAAGTTACATCAGTGTGGAAATTTTTGTTTTTTAGTAGTTTGGCTATATTCTAAGGTAGTGCCTCCCAAACTTTAATGTGCAAATGAATCACCATAGGATCTTATTAAAATCTGAATTTTGATTCAGTAGGCCTGAGGAGGAGCCTTTGAATCTCTTCTATCTAGCATATTCCCAGGTGAAGTCACTGTGATTGGTCTTTGACCCATGCTTTGAGTAGCGAGGTTCTCAGGGCCTCATGAGGGGGAAGAGAAGGCTGCCTGGAAGGAAGCATGGCCCCGGGAAGGAGCACTAGTCACAGGCCATACTGGCTGCATTTAGAGTTCTGGGAACACATCCAATTTTTTCTTTCTGCTGTCTAACCATAACTCCCACATGCCTCAGTTGCTGCTTTCGCAAAAGGGTAGATGGTCATATTTACCTTGATGGAGTGGGAAGGATTTCATGAGCTACCATTTGTGGCATAAATAATGTTTGATGGCTGTTATGAATCCTCTGTTTCTAAGAAGACCTAGCATAATGTTTAGAGAGCAAAACCCAAGCATAGGTGTTATTTTTCACTTTGGTGGGGAAAAATAAAAAAAACCCAAAACAAGAGAAATCAAAGACTCGCTTACCTTCCTGGTGGAGGGGAAGGAAATGAACAACCTAACTATGGTTCCTCATAATTTAGCTTAACACAATTGGATGGGAAAAAAATATCTTTCATACACCGCCATGTTGACAAAATATTGATGGGCTGGAAAGTTACAGTTGATAAACAGTCCAGTTTTAAGAATTCTACTTTATGTAGCATGACTAAAATATGAAATAAAACCATGTCACTATCCTCTTGAAATTATTTTAATAACTGCCTCTTTAGGGATTAGGTCCCTGCCATGGTGTAAATTTGTTATAAACAATCTGGGATGATCTGGCAAGTGTCTACTTCTCATCTTCATCCTCACCACTGAAATTTATGCTGCTTTTATTAGAGTGAACTTCTCCTGCTTCATGGCAGTAAGCACAAACAAAAACACACATACACAAAAGCATCCATGTACACACACTTTCAAAGTTATGACTCTTTGCCTGACCAATGACTATTTTTATTGTCTCTCAAATGTCAGCTCAAGTATAATTTTTTTCAGACCTTGTATCTGCTACATATCCCTCTTTTGGTACATATTTCTATCATAGTACTCATGACACTATAAAGAAACAATCTTTTTATACATTATTTTACCCTTTGGTCTGTGTTAAGTCTTTAGTTCTATTTCACTAGGAAGTACCTATCATGTTTCCTGGCACATGTAACCTGAGAAAAATCTCTCTTCTCAAACTAGAAAATACTACACATCTTTGAATTGAGGAAAACTGGCAGTCTACTAGATTTTGAACCAAAATTCCTATATCTCTTTGGAAAATTCTCATACTCAATAAAAAGCCTGGATATTCCAGTCCTTTCATAGAATAATACATCATTAATCTGAAAGGATTCCCTGTTGAGGTGATAATTCTCTGGCTTTTTCAGTATGTACTGACAAGGGATGTCTACTGGGTTAATGTCCAGTTGGACTAAATAACATGATGTCATCATTACTAACAAATGCTGGAATATCTGCAATAATAGGGCTCTCTAATTTTTAAAAAAAATACAAGCAAGACATATCCTCAAGAATCTACCTAGAGATTTCATATGGCTCATTGCATAACTATCTCCAAATCGCTGACACTGACCTGTACTGGCAACCAGTAAAGAATGTACTTAACAGGATGTCTGGTAGAATACTTTCATCAGTATAACGCATACATTTCTCATGTATGAATATATTCTGTTGATGTCAGGTTATTTGTTTTTCAAGTAATATTTTTGACAGATCATTTGATACATTTGATTGAGTAGTATTTTTGAAAAATTATTTTTTATGATTGGAGAGCTTAACATTTTTTTTTCCCGAGTATTGGTATGGGGCCATGAACAGAAAATGATACTGACTCTAAATTGACCTCCAGTTGATAGATCTCATTTAACAGATAAGGAAGGTGGCACTAAGCTGCTGCTGTTGCTACTACTTAAAAAATGGTGATGGGGGGGGGTTGAAGGGAGATGGGAGAGTTAAAAATCAAGTTTAGTTTTTAAATCATTATGGTTCAAAATGTTAAAGTATAATTCTTACCTTTCATTTTCATAAATGGAAAATTGTGAAAACTTGTTTTGGAAACTTGGACAAACATTATTTAGCTTAGTTGGCTACCACTAAGTTTGATTCTTGTAGACTTTGGCAGAAGGTAGTAAGTGTGGCAGAGTCTGTTTCTCTGAAATGAACAAAGGAACATTAAAACATTTGGGTCCTATTATTTCCATTTAAAAACTTTCCAAATACATAATTGCTATATCCTCACCCTAGCTGATAACTCACTTAAAATTCACACAAACTGATTAAAAAATGCAAGGGCCTCAAGCATTGCATTCCAACTGTGCATATTCTGATTATACTGAACGCATGCAGTGTCCCAAGAATGTGTCAGCTTACGGAGACAGGGGGAGTTTCTAAGGCTTAGCCTCAGAGTTCTCAAATTGAACATTTGGAGAGCCAAAATACACAATGGAAAATACACACAATCTAGCTGTTTCCAATTAGGAGTGGGCTCCTGTTTCTTCGACTTCAGCAGGTGGCTATTCATCATTAAGTTGAAAAATGTTTATTAATGTGAATAGATATTTTGGAATCTTTACAATTGGGAATTAAAGATTAAAAACCTTTTCTGTGCTTTTCTATTAACAACTTTTAATTGTCTCATTCTAATGTTTCTGTCTTCTTCTTCTTCATTTATTTAATTTTTTGAGACAGTCTCCCTCTGTGGTCCAGGCTAGAGTGTCATGGTGTCAGCCTCAGCCTGGCTCACAGCAACCTCAGACTCCTGGGCTCAAGCAATCCTCCTGCCTCAGCCTCCTAAGTAACTGGGACTATAGGTGCATACCACCACGACAGGCTAATTTTTCCTATTTTTGGTAGAGATGGGCTCTCGCTCTTGCTCAGGCTGGTCTCAAACTCTTCAGCTCAAACGATCCTCCCACCTTGGCCTCCTCAGTACTAGGATTACAGGTGTGAGCCACCGTACCCAGCCTTTTTCTGTCTTCTGACCTGTTACTTAAGAGCTATACAAAAGTGCACTTGACCTTCTTCCCTTTTGTGTTAACTGTTGGGTTATGTAATGAGGACACCACCCCATTAGAGAGTGTTTTGTATTTGATCCAGTTTACTAGGTAGTACAAAGGAAGAGGTAATGTGGCACTCATTTGATGCTTTTGTCATTTGGAACAATCAATCCGATGGGGTTAAGACCCAGTATATTTTTAAATTATGAGCCTTGTTTATATCTAGTAATCAAATATATACTTTAACATGTCTGCATTTGAATTGGTTTTTCTTTTGCATTATTCTGTGAATACATAGCCTCTACAAATAACAAACATTAAAAATAACAGCTTGTGAATTCACTTGTGATGGTTATTTAACATGTATCAAAATGGAATATTTTATGATATTCTTCATTTACAGACTGGCATGTAATCATTGAAATACAAACCACTCACACATAATGGAAAATAATAGAATTACTTAATCATGTTGTTATTTACAGTATCAACTGGAAAGCCAAGGAGAAAAGTGATATTTAGTGTATGCCTATGCATACCAAATGCTAGGCTTAGTTGATTCACATAGTGTACTCAATTATTTTCGTCTGGAGTCTCAGCAAAGTCAAATAATTTGTCTAAGGTTACCTGCCTGTAAATGTTGGAGTTTACATCTGTTTAATTAAAAACGTGACTTTTAAACCTACTGCACTGTTTTCAATTTTGAATTAGTCTTTTGTATAATTGACTTACTTTTGGCTTAACTTTAAAATTTCCTGGAGATTTTTTGATTTGATTTGGTTTGATTCTTCATAGAAATGTCTATCTCTTCTTTAGTCACATGTCCCTTTAGGAATCTTGTGGGACTCAACCAAGAACTGTAGGAGTATTTTCTTTGTAGAAGGAATCAGTAAAGATTGCATCCTAGCTGCTTGTGGGATATTCCCCAAACCGAATAGTTTCCAGATATGCATGAACAAAACCCAGGATTCTGTACTTAGAGCAACATTTTAAAAAATGTTGATGAAAATCTAGATATTATGTACCTAAAATAAAGGGCAGAACATTAACTGCTTGCAAACATAGTGATTGCTTTCTTCCTTTGGAAGCTAAGGATCTTTTAGCATGAGATTTTATTTATAAACAGTACTGCTTCTCTTACAAGAGGTTCATCATAAGGTCATCTTTTTGACTGTCCAAACTGAGGCACTAAAATAATTATTTCTCTGTTAACATGCTAGACAAACAGCAAAGCCATTTTGGATCTGAGCTTTTATTTGCTGATTTAGAAAGGCACAAAGTGAATATTGACCCAAGAGAAATATTCACAAAATGGAAAAAGAAAATTGTGCACTGCACATAGGATGAAATTCAGATAATTTCTGGAGAAAAGAAACCACTTTAAGGATTCTGTAGAAAATCATACCTACGTCATTTTTTGAAGCGACTAAACTTGATCTGTGAGTGATTATTTTCTGTGGCTCATGTATAGTGAATACTTTCAGTCAGATAACTGAGTATTATTTATTCAAATGATTGTATAAGAAAAACAGATTGCTTTCCATAGTGACCCGGGAGGCCAAAAACATTGAAGATCTGGGCAGTAAATTAATCATAACATTTAAAAAGAAGAAGATTAAATACAGAATAAATTGGTTCATGGAGTTAGTTGCAAAACCTGGTTGCTATGCTGAGTTACTGATTACAGGTATCACAGGCTCTGTGAGAGGAGAGATGATTGCACTAGACTGGTGGTCGCTGTGGGTGATAAAGGCAAAGTGTTTAAAAGGTTGCTCTGACTGTGAAGTCTGTTTGCGGAGGTTGTGTGTGGGGCGTGCGTGCGCAGGCACACATGCTCTCAGCTGTGCATCTGGAGCCATTCTATGTGCAGGATGCTATTGTTTAACCTAGAATCGCCTGGGATTCCTATATTCTAATCAGAATATTTGTATTATCTTAACAATAGCTTATTATACTATTTTGCCCATCAATAATTTCTAAAAGAGAGGCACACTAAAAACCTGACTTTAGCATGATACAATTCATCCATGTAACAAAAATGCTTGTACCCCCTTAATATTGTGAAATAAAAATTATTTTATAAAAAGAATTAGTGTGTGAACCTTTTTTCCTTTGTTTTGTTTTAGAAGCCCAAAGTCTCTATAAAGTCTCTAGTGTGCCTGTTGATTATGCTTCCTATTAAAATAAAATCCTTTGTTTAATTTTGCAGTTCAGTGTGTAAGGAGAGGGTGAATAGAATGAAAATTTAACCTTCACTCTGTCTCTATTCAAAGTTAAAAGTCATTGTGTCATTCAGAAAGAGCAGAAAACCGGGCTAATGAAATAGTCGGGTTCTAGCAAAGCATCTGGTGCCTGATAGGCCTTAGGGGATTGAATGAGCTGTCGTCACTGGGAACCTAACCTGTGTACAAACAAGGTACCATATACTGTAGGTCACCACGTAACTGTGGCTGCTGCTCATTCTCCTTCTTTCATCTGGTTTCTTTTCTTTCTGATAATCTTAAAATATCTACTTTAGCAGTCTCCCTGGTCTACACAATCTTCCTTACAGATACAAGAAAACAATGTTCTATGTAATCATCAGGGTAACCGTGGCATTTGTCTATTTATCCTTATCTCTCTTCTGAACTTCACTGTATTTCTCATAATCCTGAATTCTGTATTGAGCATCTCTTAGCATGCTACACTGGAATTTCAAACTCTTGCATGTTCAAAGCTGACTTCATCTTTCCCCCTTTCCCCCATTACTATTAATGATCCCCAAGGTATAAGCCAGGAAGCCTCGACACCTTACCCTGTGCCCCTGCCCTACCTCATAGTGCACAGTCTGGTGGTTGCTGAGTCCTACTCATCTACCTCGCTCGTGTCTTTCCTTGTTGATGTTGTCTCAGTTGAAGCTCTGATCACAACATTTGAGGGCTGTTGCAACTACATGTGAACTGCTATTTCTAATTCCCAACTTTTCTTGATGATTTGTGCTTGACATTTCAATTAGAAATAGAAATACCATTCGACCCAGCAATAGCATTGTTGGGCATCTACCCAAAAGAACATGAGTCTCTTTGTTATAAAGACATCTGGACCTGAACGTTTATGGCAGCACAATTCACTATAGCAAGGCCATGGAAACTACCCAAGTGCCCGTCAATTCATGAGTG
This sequence comes from Microcebus murinus, assembly GCF_040939455.1. Classification (NCBI taxonomy): domain Eukaryota; kingdom Metazoa; phylum Chordata; class Mammalia; order Primates; family Cheirogaleidae; genus Microcebus; species Microcebus murinus. Next base: position 63,958,568 of record NC_134109.1, read on the forward strand.
GATAACTAAAATGTGGTATATGCTTACAGTGGAATATTACTCAATCTTAAGAAATGACAGTGAGCTAGCACCGTTTATGCCATCCTGGATTAAGCTTAAGCCTGTAATACAAACTGAGACGACACAAGATCTGGAAAATGGGCTACATGTCTACTTGACGTCAAATTGGTACTGACTGACTAAAACTATGGTGCTCAAAAAACAGTAGTATTCAACAGGGATGGGGAGGGGAGACCCACATCTTAAGAAAGTGGTGAGCATTGTGGAGGGCGGAAGGGATTACCTCTACTCCTTTTTAGGGAGAGGCAAAGATATACATTGTAACCAAAATGTCTAAAAAAAAATCTGTAATCGGGAGGTGGGCAGGTGGAAGGGGGGAGGAGGGGAAGGGTCTGTACTTACAGAGTGGGTGCGGTGTGCACCACCTGGAGGCTGGACCTGTGGGAAGCTCTGGCATAGTGGGGTGGGGGAGGGGAAGCAGGGGCAAGATATGTAACCCTAACAATATTTGTACCCCTATAATATGAGGTAAAAAAAAAAGAATGGTCTTTCTAAAAGAAAAATTTCATAACTTAAATTTTCCTGCTCAGCTGGGCACAGTGGTACTTGCCTTTAGTCCCAGGTACTCAGGAGGCTAAGCCAAGCCTGAGATTTCTGTGCCAACCTGGGCAATGTAGGAGACCCTGTCTCCTAAGAAAAAAAAATCCATGCTGACAATGTTCTACCATTCCCTCCACAGAGTTATCTTGTGGTTCCTTAGCATATTATACCAGGCCACTCAGGGTCTGACCCTGGTTGGTCTTACCTTCCCCATTATCCACATGCCCAGGAGGTGCTGTGCTCCCAGCCACACTGATCCCCGTACTTTTCAATGAAAGCACCTTATATGACTTACACTTGTATGACTCTGCCATTGTCTTGTGTAATTAGTTGCTTTTACCTGGAACTCCCTTCTCACTTCTTTTTCTGTCAGCTAGGGGAACACTGCTAATTCATCCTTAAGGTCCCTTTCCCTGACAGAGTGAATATTTATCAAATAAGTGATAAATAAATATGTCTTATCTTTTCTCGGATGCCTTCTCAGGACACTTGGAACACACCTTCATTACAGCAGCATTTCATGGATTCTACTGTAATTACAGAATTGTATGCTTTTTTCTTCTTAGGCTGTGTATTCCTTAAGATTAGTGCCCAAGATTCATCTTTTCTCTTCCTAGCACAGAGATCGGTGCCTGCACGTGGTAGGCACTGAATAAATATTCACTGAGTCAAACTGCTAGCATTGTAGCCAGAGGTGTTGCTTCTGGCTTGCTGGTGTGGATTAACCTCACTTCCAGGGAGGCGTAGGGTGGCCTTATGATTCTGCAGCCATTGTGTTTAGGGTGGATGTGCCTCACTTTCTTGTTGTGGAGGCTGAATTTATAGTGGCTGAGCACCTGGAACATGTCCAGTAGTGCCTTTGTGCAGAGATCTTAGTGTTTGAAATAACTGGTATTTCATGTGGACCAGCATCTTTTGAGACTTGAATGTCTGTGATTCTCTATAACGTAATATCAGTACCTTGAGGGCAGGTGTCAGGGACTCTGTGCTTCTGTCCTGCAGAGAGTGAGTGAGGTCAATCCATGGGGCTCAATTCATTCTGCAGGTTCAGGTCAATAGTTTTTCATTGTCATTTTTACATTTTATTTGAAAATAATTTCAAATTTACATAAAATTTGCCAACAATAAAAATAACACAAAGAACGTTCCTTTAGTTTTTTTTTCCCAGATTCATGAAAACATTTTACCCCATTGCTTTATCATTGTGTTTTCTCTCTGTCTCTCTTTCTCAGACTTTTTCTTCTAGAACCATCTGAGGATCTTATATACCATGGCCCTTTGCACACATCTCCTTCAATGTGTATTTCCTAAGGATTGAGTATTTTTTTTATACAACCAGAGTGAGTTATCAATCTCAATACATTTATCATTGATGAAATACTTTAACCTACCATTTGTATTTCAGTATTATCAACTGAGCCAATCAGTACTTTCCGTTAAAGCATTTTCCCCCTGCCAGTACAGGATACAGCGAAGGGTCAGGTATTGCATTTCAGTGTTATATCTTCTTCCCTTCCCTTCTGTTAATGTAGACATTTCCACCATCTTTCTTTGTATTTTATGACATTGACTTATTGAAGAATACAATGTAATCCACCTCCCTTTGTAATAGAACATTCCTTATTTTGAGATTTGATGGGTCAGTAGATTTTGCCTAATCATTTATTTTTCTTAAACTAACAAGTAGCTGGATTTGAAGTACTAATATGCTATTACCATATCTAATATAAATAATTAGCACATTAAAGTTATTAATTAATTTTCTTTGAGTAAATTAATACTATTTGTGAAACTTCACATAGAAATAAAACAGATCCTTTAGAAAAAGTTTATATACAAAACAAGCAGATTGAGTATGCTGATGTTTGGTAAATAAATAGGCTTTTTCTGGTACTGCAAGAAGAAATAAAATACCTATTATTGGATTTCCATTGATACTAAAACCAAACAAAATAGTTGTACTAAAGAACAGGTGAAAGTTTTTTTGTTTTTCAAGTGAAAGTTTTTCAAGTTTTCAGTTTTGAAATCTTAAAATGCCAAGAAGACTGAATTCTCTTTCAGGCCCATATTTTGACCAATTAATTGATATTAAGTCTTTGAATAAAAGCTTTTGTTGTTATTTTGAGGAAAGTATGCTATTTTGACGATAGGTATTTATAAATTAATTCCTTGGAGAATAAAACCCTGAAGGTATTGAAACACAATACATGAATATTTAATAGATAGTAAATATTTAGACTGGTTAAACAAGAAAGTAAATTAGCATCAGATTAAATTAAACTGCTATGGATATTTATCCCCACTATTGGAGAGAATTGTGTGGTATGGTGTTTCTGTTTGTTGTTGTTTGTCATCTGTTCTGCCATCTCAGCTAAACTCATGAATTGAGAAGCAGCCTGGGCTTATTTCCACAACATTCAGACCTTACTGTGCATTTACACTTGCTTACAATATGTTTCTCTTTTCTTTCCAAGCGTGGTCATCCTTCATTTTCACACCTTAGGGTGCTCAGGACAGCCACTGAGCACAGTGCACTCAAATTGTCATAGCCAGCAAGGTAAAAGAGATACTGTCAAGTGCTATTTTTCAAAAACTTTAATTTGTTTTTCTCTCTTTATTGTTTATGATAACCTCCTAGAAACTTGAAAATAGCATTTCCTTCCCTGCTGTTTTTGTCATTTGTGTTTGGAAGACAATCTTTTTCAATAAAATAATAGTTGCCTTTAACTGAGAAGGAAAAAATGCCAAAGCGATACACTTTTGTTTTCTTTTGTAATCACAATGTTTTCTTTTTTTTTCTTTATTGGATTTTTGGGTGACGTTTATAAGAAGAATTAGGGAATTCCAACCCTGCAATGCTGGGCAGAAGCAGGATAGGGCAGTGGTTGGGAGCATGGACTCTGGGGTCCTGCTACTTGGGTTCAGATTGTGGTTCAGAAGTTGACAAGCTGAGTGATCTCACTCATGCAGGTTACTCCATCTCTCTGTCTTCTGTAGTCTCATGTGTAAAATGCGGATTACACAATGGTATCTACCCATAAAGTTGTTATGAGGACTTACTGCACCAATATTTATAGAGTACTTAGAACAGCACCCATAATGTAGTACATGGTATGTGTTGCCAAATAAAAGTAAATCTCCCCCTTCCTCCCAATCTTACTGCACTCATCCTTTTTTCTCATGGTTTGACTGAGTGGAAACCAGAGTTAGTTCATAGCTCTTCAGAGGGTCCTCTTCAGAGACAGGAGACTCTTCCTGAAGAAATGTGGATCTTTTTTGAAATTTAATCTTTTCTAAAGTCAAAATGTGTCTGTTTGCTACTCATCCTTGTGCTTTGACTTGGTAGAGAGAAGGCATTATTAAAAGGTTAAATACATTTATGTACCACTGGACCCTCTGAGCACTCACAGCATGCCTTCCTTCATTTTGATTTGGCAGAAGCCCACTCTAGTTATTATAAAGAACGTTTATTTTAGTTTAAAGTTTCACAGGTGTCAGGTATATAAATTAAAAGAAAACACATTTCCAAGGATGACCCAAGGAAGTATGTTGTCACCCTTTAAAAGATGCTCCAGCTGGCATAAAAAGTTGAATATATATATATATATATATATATATATATATATATATATCTTTTGTATCTAGTGTAATTAACATGAATCATTTTTGAAGCCTATTAGGTCACTGGTAGTTTATTTTATACTGAAGGCAGCAACAGAGAAAACATGATCTCTTGTATTTCAAGGAATTTGGGGCCTTTCATACGTGGAGACCATTTTTAGTAATCATACGGTTACATGAAATGGATTATTTATGTTATTGAGGAAATAATGTCTTGGATGGCAACTTTTACAATACATTGAAATATAAACCTGTCAGCAAAGCTAAAGAAGCCCTAAATCAACATCTTCATAGAGGGCAAAGTCAGTAAATGTAAACTTCCACATTAATGATGTGGCTGAGGATATATCTTAACAGAAAAAATATCACCTAGGACTTAAGGTTAATAGACAAGTAAAAGATGTTCATATGTTGGACTTCATATGATGAGAACTTAAAAAGCAGATAACTTTCCAGATAATTTAAATGTTGCATTTTTGGGTAACAATTTTTCTCTTAATTATGTTATATAAATTTCATAACAATAGTTTTAAGTAACCATAAAACATATCTTTAACAACAATGAAAATCAACAGCCTATCACCCCATTTCTGTTGTCCTCCATGAGCGTGCAACACATAGTTAGTTCCTTTATTAAGCAGTGATGGTAGCTCCAGAAGCCTGGTTTTGTCTCTGTACTGATTTCTACAACTGCTGATAAAAACTCTCTAAGAGGAGTTCTGACTAACTATTGACATGACTACACTCTGTTTATTAAAATTCTCCCTTTGCTTATATCTACACTGAAGGTAGAAATAAGTTAATGAAGAAATGATATTTTTAATATGTAGAAAACAGGCGCCTCATTTAAACTGGTAGTCATAAGTGCTAGTATAATTTCTGAGGCATACTAGAAATAAAAATGGGGCTGTAGTTGTGCTGTGTGAGGAGCACAGTTGGAAGTGTTTAGTGAACTATGAGTCCACTTAGACTCGTAAAGCCCATACATTCTTAATGGTCCCTTAGGAAGAACCCTGAGACAAGGAGATAAGTTCCATTATCCAGGCAGGGTGGATGTTGTAAGATGTGTTAACCTGAATTCTTAGTGAATGTTCCATTGCATAGTTCTGTGAATTGTTCCAGGATCTCTTAATGGTTACATTGTTAATAAATTTCTTCCACATTTTCTATTTTTTTTTTTTCGTATTCAGATTTGAGTTTGTGCCAAAGGCATGTATTTTATATTTGGATTTTTTCTCTTGTTGTCATGTTTAGCATCTATCTTATTTTCAACAGTTTCCCTCTGGATACATTCTGAATTTCTGGAATGGAGAGGTGAGAATATGTTGGAAGTATATAAATCATGAGACTATGATATTCATGTTAATTATATGTGCAAGTGGATTAGAAAGAAATAACTATCATATGCTTGATTTATCTTAAATAATTTAGATATTTCTAATGGTAGTTTTCCCATATCAAGATTAATTATTTAATGTTATAGTGTGTAGTCGACTGTGGTAATTTTTGTTTGGCATGTTTTTAAGTAGCTTTTTAGTCTTAAAGTTAGTGAGAAACCTCTCAAATAGAGCTTGCATTAACCAGGGAACTTGGAGCTGCAGTTAATTTTAATGGCATAATTTAGAAAACTAGTTTTGAAGAATCAACACAAAACACTTTGTATTGTTCATCTATGTTAAACCAGGTATTTTGTCGTCTTCTTTTAAATTACTACTTATTTAAATATTAAACCATCCTTTACACTGCATGGTGACACAATTCAAGTTGGCTCTTGCCGGTATTTTGCTTAGTCATTAAAAATTTTGCATATAGTTAATTAAATTGCATGAAATATAATTAGCTTAGTTTCTAGTGCTAAGGAATCAATGAGAGAAAAGAACAGATTCAAGGGTTCTGTGGTGAGTAGACACAAAGCTGCATTTGTGTCGGTGCCAACAATGGAGGCAGCAGAGAATCCTCTAGACAGGGCAAGCAGCCAGCCTGGGATCCGAGCCTAAGCTGTGCGGAGACGCTTTTGAATACACCTTTGAGAAAGTGTGTCGAAGTCATGTGTGCAGACTGCGGTTAGGGCACATAAGAGGTAAGCTGTTCAGAACTCGTAAGTCCCCAGATGGGGCAGGGCAAAGCCCTCTTTCTTCGAACACTGGCTCAGTCAGGAGCGTAGGAATCCATAGGAACTTGAGACTGTCACAAGGGAACTAGGGCACCACTAGCGAGGAGACGTTGATAGTCAGCCAACACTGCTCTCCTGCCTCAGGAGGTTCTTAAGTGCTTTCTGTTAGACTCCCAGGCTCAAAGCTTGGGTAGAGGAAGATGCAGTAATTTGCCACACCTGGCAAACTGTGACATAGAGTTGTTGGCACACTCACACCCACTGGTACCAGCAATGATTAATTATGTACTGGGACAGAACAATACAGTCAAGCGAAGTCGTGAGCAAAATGCTGTTTTATTTGTGGTTCCTTCCCTTCTACTTTGATATTTTCACTTTAAAATGAAGCTGCAAGGGAATTTAACTAGTAAAGAGGGAGGAAAAAAAAAGCCAGGTGGGAGAGAAGTCTGCACATATCCATTCATTAATTCAGTCTTTCATTCAACAAATGTATTTTGAATGCCTTAGTATGTAATTACCCAAAATGAATGAATATTCATTCATCTTTGAAATTCAAATTCCGTTTTGCTAATGAGCAGCCCAGTGTTTACCCAGAAGTACAGAGTTAGCAGTGGCAAAATTAATTTGGATCCCAAACTTCTTTCTTTGTTTACACAGTTCAGGTCTCTGCAAAGTCCTGGCTAAAGCCAAAGGTGGGCTGATCATGGCTGTGAGCATCTTCTGACAGAACAAGAAATGGTAGATAAAGTAATCAATACGTTATTTACGTTAAGAGTTGGTGCTAAGCACTTGAGAGATCAGAGTGGGAGCATGCTGCTGTTCTTGATATTAACTGCTAAGATCTGTTGAGTATTTCCAATGTGCTGGGCTGTGTGGACTTAAACGAGTTTCTTCCATTACCTCAATTAACACAGTTTAAGTAGAAATTGGTGCACTTTGTATAGTCTCTGATTCTGAGGCCGCACAGAGTTGGCCATACCCTTTTCCCTAGGACAGCGACAAGAAAGAGCTCCTTTGGGCATTCGCTCACATACACAGTCCTAAAAAGCAACATGGAATTCTCATCTGGCTGAGGTCCTCTGGGAACTCAGCCTGGAGAATTCATTGTCCCTAGTGTGCTTTCGATATTTCAGTATCTGACAGACAAGATGTTTTGTCTTTTGTATATAAAAATTAAGTGACTGTCCTAGTATCAAATATGTACTTCCAGTTTTTAAAGGTATATAGATTAATTTTCCATATGTGAGAATTTAATTTTAATGTTGATTCAGGCTTTCCTATGTATAGTTATCTCCTCCTTTTATGAATAAAAGCATGCCTTTGCATAGACCACTTCATTATCTACAGTGTTTTTGTAGTTTCTAGAATGCGTGTTTTCATTTTATCTGTAATAGATAAGAGAAGTTTCAACAAGAAATATGGATGAACACATTCCTCCGGAGAGGAGGAATTAACATGGTTAAGATGGTGTTTGTAGAATTTGTATTCGAGTAAGTTATTTTAAGGATTGCTTTTTATGTCATGTCAAAGTCAAATTATATTCAATTTAATATTCTGGATATATCCAGATATAGGTAGTTTTGTTAATGATTTCCTGTATGTTGTATGTGTCCATTTAATAGGCCTTGGATCTTTTTTTAGTGGAGATAATTACAATTTGCAGTTCTAAGAAACAATACAGGGAAATCATTGGTAACTTTACACATTTTCTCCCAATAACATTTTGCAAAACTTCAATAGAGTATCACAACTAAGTTATTGACATGGTTACAATCCATCTTTCCCCAAGTTTACTCAAATTACTCCACTTTTATGTGTTTTCTGTTGTGTGTATTTAGTTATATAAAATAAAAACGAGGAACACATAAATCTGTGTGTCATCCTTGTGTAGGCGCCGTGCTGATCTCTCTATTGTCCAGTTTTACTATATGAGCTGAAGTAAGCACAGGCCTTGGATTTTTATGTGCATCAACCCAGCTTCATCACTCGTCGATGACAGCAGTCACTTGGGGTTTAATGCTCTGAGCTTGCTGTCTGGAAATTCTTAATTTTATGTTTGTATTCGTGTTTTGTAAGTGAAGCCCAGTGCGGTAATGGAGCATGCCCCATGACTTGAAGCCTTGGTTTAGGTGCCCACCTCCTTGAAATGGGTTCTCTGGGCTGTCTGCTGCTCGCTTCCCCACCTCCTAGGACCCCAAACCCTCTCTGGCCTCTTCATCCCTGCTCCTGCCCAACAACTGCTGGTATCCACAGCCCCAGGCAGGGAGGATCAAGATCTGGAGCAAGAAGCCTACAGGTCTCAGAACAGGGCATTGATGTGGCTGCCCCATCTAGGAATGCCACAGTGGGGCAGTCCTCCCACCAATCCCTGATCTAGGTGCCTAATGCATACCCTTGTAGGGCTGCTCCTGGGGGTCATCTGTCTGCCTGTGCACTGAGGCAGTGGATCTGTGTGTGGAAAGGGAGATGCCTGGCTCGACTTCCCTACTTGGTGCATAGAGCGTTGTTCCGGTGACTGGTGGGAGAGAGAACTCAGCCCTTAGCTGAGTGGGCAGTTTGTGTGCATTGTGGGGGTGCACATGGGGTGGAACCCCAGAAAGTCTGCACTCACTGCAAGAGTGTCTCAGAGCCTGAGGGATCAGATTAAATAACAAACAACACTATGGCAGGTTGAGGGAGAAGCTGCAGAAGAAAGGAAAATGCTTGATATCTTAATGCTTTCAGTGGCACTTTCCCTCTGTTTTTTGAACAAGGGGCCCTACAAATTATGTAGCCCTTTCTGATAAGGCATAGTGTTATCTTCAGCAATCATTTACTATACACAGTGCCCACTTGTTTTCATGCATCATCCTATATTTGCTGCAAATCTCAGTGACATAATAAGAAGATATTCAGTGAGACTGTGTGGGGACTAGAGCAGCACAAAACCCGTAATGATATAAATATGTGGTAGAAAATTACAATAAAACCCTTGCATCTTCCACTTTAATTTTGCCTCAAGGAAATGGCAAGATGCCCAGCTGGCAATAACCAGTTCCAAATGAGCTGCCAAAACCACTAGGTGCTGAAATATATAGTTTGTTGCACTTCCCCGTTTTGGGGCCTGACTATAGGTTTTGGGGTTGGTGTTTCAAAGCCAGAGCAGGTGCCTGCCACCTGGAAACATTTTCTTAAGTGCCATGTTAGTATCAACACACTAAGACCTATTGAAGTGTATTTTTAGGTAACATTGAAACTGCTTTACATGTGTATACATGTCTATTGAAATCCAATCATAAATAGGCCTAAAATGTTTTCATCTGGAATTCAAAGCAATATGATTTGTGTCTTGGAACAATGAAGGATTCTTATAAAAAGGAGCATGCTGATGGAAAACATTTAGATAAAATTAAAATATTTGAAAAGTTTGTAAATGTAAATTGAAGTACTGGCATAACAAAATTAAGTTACTTCACCTTAGAACTTGACAAACAGAGGTGCTGAAGTGATTGCGAAGAATAACTACAGGTATACCTCCCATTCCTCCTTTTATCACACTTCGAAGATACCGCGTTTTTTTACAGTTCAAGGTTTGTGGAAACCTTGCCTTGAGAAAGTCTGTTCAAGCCATTTTTCCAGCAGTATGTGCTCACTTCCTGTCTCTGTGTCACATTTTAATAATACAATATTTCAAACTTTTTCATTATTGTTACATCTTTTCATTATTGTTATATGGTGATCTGTGATCAATGTGTCTGTCAACGTTACTATTGAAATTGTTTGAGAAGGAGTGGGAACCAAGAACCATGCTCATATAAGACTACAAACTTAATTGATAAATGTTATATGTGTTCTGACTGGTCCACCCACCGTTTCCTTGTTGATTTCCCTCCCCTAAGTCTTCCCTATTCCCTTAGAGATGAGATATTGAAATTGGGCCCCAATTAATAACCTTACAATGCAATCTGAGTGTTCAAGTGAAAGTAAGAGTTCTAAGTCTCTCACTTTCAATCAAAAGCAAGAAATGATGAAGCTTAGTGAGGAAAGCATGTCAAAAGCCAAGGCAGACCAAAAGTTTGGCCTCTTGCACAAATCACTTAAGCTAAGTTGTGAATGCAAAGGAAAAGTTCTTGAAAAAAATTAGAAGTGCTACTCCAGTGAACACTCACATGATAAGTAAGCAAAACAGCCATGTTAGTGATAGGGAGAAAGTTTGAGTGGTCTGGATAGAAGATTGAATCAGCCACAACATTTCTTAAATCCAAAGCTTAATCTGGAGCAAGGTCTTAACTTTCTTCATTTTTATGAAGACTGAGAGAGTGACAAAGCTGCAGAACAAAAGCTGGAAACTAGCAGAGATTGGTTTATGAGGTTGGAGGAAAAAGTCATCTCCATAACATAAAAGTGCAAGGCGAAACAAGTGCTGATGTAGAAGCTGCAGCAAGTTATCCAGGAGATCTAGCTCAGATAACTGATGAAGGTGGCTACAGTAGACAACAGATTTTCCATGTAGATGGAACAGCCTTATATTGGAAAAAGATGCCATCTAGGACTTTCACAACTAGACAGGAGAAGCCAATGCCTGGCTTCAAAGCTTGAGAGGACAGGGTGATACTCTTATTAGGGGTTAATTCAACTGGTGACCTTAAATTGAAGCCAGTGCTAACTTGCCATTCTGAAAATTCTAGAACCTTTAAGAATATGATAAATCTGCTCTGCCTGTGTTCTATAAATGGAACAACAAAGCCTAGACGACAGCCCACCTGTTTACAGCATCGTTTGCTGAATATTTTAAGCCTGCTGTTGAGACCTGCAATTCAGAAAAAAAGATTCCTTCAAAATATTATTCATAAAATATTATTGCTCATTGACAATGCACCTGATCACTCAAGAGCTCTGATAGGGATGTACAAGGAGATTAATGTTTTCATGCCTGCTAACATAACATCCCTTCTCCAGTCTATGGATCAAGGAGTAATTTTGACTTTCAGGTTTTATTATTTAAGAAATATATTTTACAAGGCTGTCACTACCATAGATAGTGATTTCTCTGATGAATCTGGGAAAAGTGAATTGAAAACTTTCTGGAAATGATTCACCATTCTAGATGCTAAGAACATTCATGATTCATGGGAGGAAGTTAAAATAGCAACATTAACAGGAGTTTGGAAGAAGTTGATTCTAAACCACATGGTTCACTTTGAAGGGTTCAAGACTTCAGTAGAGGAAGTAACTGCAGATGTGGTGAAAATAGCAAGAGAACTAGAATTGGAAGTGGAGCCTGAAGATGGGACTGAATAGTTGTGATCTCAGGATCAAACTTGAATGGATGAGGAATAGCTTCCTGTGGATGAGCAAAGAAAATGGTTTCTTGAGATGGAATCTGCTCCTGGTGAAGATGCTGGGAACATTGGTGAAATGGCAAAAAATGATTTAGAATATTACATAAACGTAGTTGATAACATAGTGACAGGTTTTGAAGGATTGAGTCCAATTTTGAAAGAAGTTCTACCATGGGCAAAATGCTGTGAAATAGCACCACATACTATAAGAAATATTTTGTGAAAAAAGGGTCAATTGATGCAGCAAACTTTATTGTTGTCATATTTTAAGAAATTGCCATAACCACCCTGACATTCATCAACCACCACCTTGATCAGTAAGCAGCCATCAACGTCAAGGCAAGACGGTACACCTGCAAAAAGCTGACCATTTGCTGAACACTCAGTTGATCATCAGCATTTTATAGCAATAGGATATTTTTCCATTAAGACATATACATTGGCATTTTTAGACATAATGCTTTTGCAAACTTAATAGACTATAGCAGGAGTCCTCAAACTTTTTAAACAGGGGGCCAGTTCACTGTCCCTCAGACCATTGGAGGGCCGGACTATAGTTTAAAAAAACTATGAACAAATTCCTATGCACAGTGCACATATCTTATTTTGAAGTAAAAAAACCAAACAGGCAAAAACACCTGCATGTGGCCCACGGGCCGTAGTTTGAGGACGCCTGGACTGCAGTGTAAACATAACATTCGTATACATTGGGAAACAAAAACATTTGTTTCTGACTTTATTGTGATGCTGGCTTTATTGCAGTAGTCTGGAAGGTATGCCTGGCGCAGTTGCATGACATGTTTCAGTTATGGAGGCCACAGGACTTCTCTTGTTTCATTTGAAAAAAGTGTGCCTATTTTGGTGCTTGTGAATACCTTTTTACATCTGATCATTTCAGGCTACTTAAAGGCAGTCCCTTGTCTTCCATTAAGGTTTTTCTTTTCCTTAAGTTAGCACTAGGGTTTTCTAGGCACATCTCTGCATATATATTGCATTAGGGATCAGTGAACTTGAGATGTTTCCAAGGTCAATTTTTTGTTTCAATGCATGTCTGAACAATCTGAACCATTTCCCAGTGCTCATCTAACCAAACAACTACTTTGTTTATCCTTCTGCCTGACCTGAAATATTCTCTGTATAATGTGCTGCCTGTTTTCGAATTCAGACTACATATTGAAGATAGGATCCACTCAGTGTATATTTTTTTTCTCCAGCAATCTGAAGGCCAGTCAAAGAAGGTTTGGTGAAATCTAGTATTAATAAGAATGTGTTTTCATCATTAGTTTCACATCCTAACCTCCTTCTTCCAAACCTGTTGCCAAATCCCAGAATGAGGAAGAAATAAACTGACTGAGCTTTCCCTACTTGCTCTCACAGAGTTGCTAATTAGAAGCAAAATGTCCAGTCCATCTTGTAGGAAGAAGAAAGAGATCCAGCAAGGGCACTAGACAATCTGTAAATTGGGTAATTAATGTGAGAATAATCATGGCTTAGTTGTCTTGGTGAGCTTTTTTAGTGTATTAGGTGGAAAGACACTGTTTGTGTCCTCTCGTAGTTAGTGAGATCTGTGACTTGACTTGCTTTCTCCTGGGCATTTATTTGCTGAGATTACTCTTAATTCTGCCCATGTGTGTCTGGGTGGATAATGTCTCCACTACTACAGTACACTGTTCTAAATCTATTATTTCACCATGAATTACTTCCACTTGCTAATTTTTCCCTTCTCTAGCTTGTCCTTGTGTTCTGTCTTGCCCTAACTTTTAAAGTTTCCTCTCTGCTCTTCATTGGCAACTTACAAGTCCTTACATCAGCTTGTGGTGATTCACACTTCCCATCAATACTGAAATGTGTTCGTGTTCTAGAGGGCAGAGCTGGGGCTCTGGAGGCAGCCTGCCAGGGCACGAGTCTTGCCGCCACCACTCACCAGCTCAGTAGGGTGGTGACCTTAGACAAGTGACTTAACATCTCCTTGCTCTCTTTCACATCTGAAAAATAGGGATAATATAGTCCCTACCTCATAGAGTTGCTGTGAAGATTCAATAAGTTATTCTACATTATGTACTTAGAACAATGCCTGGCCCATAGTGAGTGCTTAAACTTAATTTTGTTTAACTCAGTTATATGACCATTTGGCCTCTTTTTAGCATCTTATTTTTCTGGCAAGACCTATTTGTATCTCAGATAATTAGAGTTCCTTGTGATACACTTAGGAAATGCTATTCTTCAAGGTAAGTTCAGTGTTGCCATTTTTCTCTGTTGTATTTTCCAAGGAGGGCAGCTTGAGGTGGAAGATCTAGAAGTAAAACTCTCTCTTATGGTCAAATCCTTATTTTGTAAGCATCCCTCAACCAATGTGTATGACTTTTACTCTTTCTGACCAATCTGATGGAGTCAATGTCTTGCTACTTCAAGTGTGTCTGCTTACTAGAAGTTTGGACATTACCTAGGAGGCTGTAGAAATGCAGATCTCAGGCCACACTGCAGACCAACTGAATGGGAATCTGCATTTTTACAAGATAACTAGGTGATTCTTAAGCACGTTAAAGTTTGAGAAGCACCGTGCTAACATTTCTGGGCCTAGAGCACCATAATTCTGCTCTAGGGAAATAGGAAGAAACCAGCCTGAATTCTGTTTTATAATACATAATATTGACTGTTTCTACAAGTACAGCACTTTTTAAGCCCTATGAGATTTCCTGGAAAACCTATGTTGGTATTCTCTTGGGTGTAATTGTTATCGATTAATGTCATGATTAAAAGTGCAGCTTAGGTCTACTGGGAGCTTTAGCTCATTGAAAGGAAAAAAAAAACACACCTCATTGATCTGAAGCCTTCAGTCAGTCATTCTTACCTTTTCAGAACATACTTCAGATAAATAGCAATAATCTTAGCAGTGAGAGATTTGTCTCAAGGGATAATCTTTCCAACAATGACTTGCATTGATTAAGTTCATTGCTTTTTAACTGTTCACTTTGTTGCTGTGGTAACTCTGTTTTAAACATTAGAATGCTTCTTTTTAGTTGGGATTGTGTATGAGTAAGGTAGCACAAAGAAGCACATTTGTGCTTCTTGTACTAGTAGGGAATTACTTGCTGAGAGTCCAATGCTCTTGTTGTTTTCTAAATATTGCTTTGTTGAAACAAGGTTCTAGGAAAGGGGCAGGTGTTGGACATGTTTATGGAGCAGACAGCATACAGAAAAGTCAGGCTCTTATTAAGATTCTTGGTATCTATTTCAGCTATCAAGAAAGTACTAAAAGTTCCAGATTTATTAGTTGGAGAACTTTGTTTTTGGAATAGTGTACTCTTGTAAATCTTGTACAATAATATTGTTAGATTATCCTCTTGCCTTTTGCATACATCTGTTTTTATGGTTCAAGCAGTTGGAAAATCTTCAGCTCACTGTAGTTGTAGGGTGGCAAGAAAATAAACAGATTGGGCTTTAAGGCCAGATTTCCAATCTGGCCTTAAATAATGAACCAGTTGCTGATGCTATTAAATAATGATATTAAGAAGTTCAAACCATTAATGTAAAATGATGTTTGAAAATTATATAACAGAATATGGATAATTAAAAGCAAAAGGGCATTATTGTACTCTGCAGTACTACCCTTAGAGTATGCATCAACCTTTCCATGCCCCTCATCTTTCACAGCAGATTTGATGCTCAGTGAATCCCAACAATTATCCTTTCCTTAGGGTCTCACATTGCTCTCCTCTGTTTATATTATAACAACTGTCTTTCTAGCTTGGATTACTATTACCTCTTACTTAAGCTGTTGCAGCAAACTTCATGGGTCAGTCACTCCCTCAAAGTTATCCACTAGGTTTGTAGCAGGTTAATTACTCTCATATTCACTGGCTAAGAAAAAAAAAATCAATCAAAATTTAGTGGCTTCCTGTGGCCAGTAAACAAAAACATTTTTCCAATCCAGTGACTTAATATTCTCCAAAATGGCCACAGTTTACCTTATAATCTTCTTATTCCATCTTTCTGTGAATGAGCCTAGTGTGCTATCAGAATCACATTATTTAGTCTAGTCCATGTATACACTGTATTTCTTAATCTTTGAATCTTACCTATGCTTTTCTCTCTTTCTGGAATGGTCTATTTATAATTTATGCCCATTGACATACTTCTTATTTTTTATCTTTTTCCTGAAGCCTCTGGGTCCTTTCAGCCTTTTAACACTCAGGTAAGCTGAAAGACGAGCATTTGGGAGGCACGTGGAGAGGAAAATTGCACATAACGGTTTAGCTAGCCTATCTGGTTCATTGAGGTTCATTGAGGTAAAGTTTCTAGTTCTCAAATTTTAAGCTCCAGAAATTTTATTTTTTTCTATCTGTCCAGAGCTGCTATAGTTTCTGGAACACAAACCAGGCTAATAAACCTCACAAAAGTATTCTTATGGACTAGAATGCCTATTTACTAATTTACAGTGAGTGATGTGATTTTCTAGGGTATTGCCTCTCCACAGCAAGATGCCTGCAAAGCAGATTGAGAAACTAGAAAGTTGCAAAATTGGCTCAGAGTTGAAACGTAAGGAATTGGTTGGTCTTGAAGGATATTCCATCTAGGTTATGGGAAAACCTCATTGCTTTATTGGGTCACCCGATAAGATTATTTTCCTTGGATAATTTGATTTAAGTGCTGATGGATACCTCAGGTTCCAGTCTCTTATCCATTGCACCAACTGACTGAATTACAGTTCTCCTTTACAACATTTTCCATTCGAACAGTGTCATTCTAGAGATGCCACTTCATTACTTTGTTTTAAATTTAGCAACTCTGTATCCTTATCAATTAATTTGTAAAGTAATCCAGGTCTATAAACCCACATTTAGATCCATCTGTTATGGTGCCTAAATCTTTGGATGGCTGATTTCATACATCATGTGTTTGTTTTTGACCCTTTATAGTCCCAGAGTATGCCTTTTGTTTGAACTTACACCAGAAATCTCGAGTTGCTAAATGCATTAGATGTATTCACTTCCTTTTGTATTTCTTTCTCAATATATTTGTATTATGGTTATTTGCAAAGTGGCCTCATTTAGTGGTCAGGGCTGAATTGCTTAAAAGTGGGAACTATTTTTTAGTGTTGTTTATTTTTTCTGTAATCTCAAGGAGAGTGAATTTGTTTTTTCCAGAAATAAAGTTTGGCATTCATTTCTTCATTTACTGATTTATTCGTTTATTTCCTTCCTTCAACCAACCTACCTTCCTTCCTTCCTTCCTTCCTTCCTTCCTTCCTTCCTTCCTTCCTTCCTTCCTTCCTTCCTTCCTTCCTTCCTTCCTTCCTTCCTTCCTTTCCTTCCTTCCTTCCTTCCTTCCTTCCTTCCTCCCTCCCTCCCTCCCTCCCTCCCTCCCTCCTTCCCTTCCTTCCTCCCTCCCTCCCTCCCTTCCATCTTTCCTTCCTTCCTTCCCAGACATTTTATGAAATACCACTACCTGCCAGGGAATACAATTATAAAAGACTTAGACTAATAACACAATTAGTGCCCCTCATTGACTGCCTTAGGCTCTTTATGTAATCCATAGGATATTACAAAAGGTAAGTGTTAAAGCGCCCTACTTTTTTAAAAAAATAAGCATTCTGAGGTTAAGAGAAGTGACTTTTAAAATACTATACAGTTATTAAAACCACTGGGATTTGAGACTAGGCCTGTTGCCTCAATTGGTTCTTTCCCACTATTGCTTATTGGTGTTTATTGGATGCAGCTGTATGGTTTAAGGTACTGTGATGGTTAATTGTATATGCCAACTCATCTAGGCTATGGTGGCCAGTTGTTGGTAAACACTAACCTGTGTTTTGCTGTAAAGGTATTGTGTAGGTGTGGTTAACATCTACAGTCAGTGAGCTTTAAGTGAAGTCATTAGCCTTGATAATGCGGATGGGCCTCATCCCATCAGTTGAAGGCTCCAAGAGCAAAAACTGAGAAGTTTTGCCTCAAGACTGCAGCATCAACTTCTGCCTGAGTTTCCTGCTTGTCTGCCTGTTCTATGATTTTAGACTTGCCAGCCCTCACAATGGCATGAGGCATACACACACACACACACACACACACACACACACACACACACACACATACATATATACATACACACAAACACATACATACATACACTATCAGGTCCTCTTTCTCAGGAGAATTCTGATTTGATTGACTGATCCAGGTTCTGGCAATTAGACAAAATATTATACTAAAAATTATTTATTGCATTATCTTAAACTCTCAAATTCAAAGTATTTTAACGTTTAAAATATATACAGCATATTTTGATTTTTTAAAATAGGGAGAATCAGTTCCAAGGGGCTTATTAGGTAGGGAGCAAGTGTGGAAAGGGAAGGGAAGGGATGAGAGATTGGATTGCTTTTGAAAGTGACTGAAAAAATAGAGGATTGCAACAACCTGAAGGTGTTCATTTTATGGCTGTCCAGGGAAAGTCTTTATCAATTTCTAAAATTGCTAAAGGTTTTTATTTTGAGAAAATTAAATAACAACAAAAACAACAAACCCATTTTTTTCCCTCTGATTTAATGTTAAGATGTGTCTATGTGTAGGGTCTGTGGTGTTCACAATTATACTTTTGGCTTTTATAAGGTAGACTAAGTCAGCTATTTTCGTGAATATGGTCTTATTAAATAAGAAGACATTGACAAAAAAATAATAGTTATTTTATGAATTTGGATTTCAGTAGAAAAGTAATTTCATTGTTAGACCCAAAGTCATAATGGTCAATCCATAGAAGTTTTTTGTTTGCTATAAAGAAGAGTTAACCTTCTAACAAACCCTAAAGTCTAAAATACAGATTTTTATTAAATAAAAATGGACAAATGGGAGAACAGAGTTTTAAGCAAATGTGAGTGCCCTGCATTTTATATCCAATGCTGCCTCCCCTTGGGATCATATATCACAGCCAAACTGAGTGGAAATAAACAGTCTGTCCTCATTATTTGAAATAGTTTTGTTCTGTAACATCACCTTGAAATTTAATTAGCAAATATGAAACCATTTATCCAAGGAGAAACGCAGGGTAGTTCCTGTGAGCCTCTTGTCACATTCACATTTTTCTGAACTAATCAATACATAATTTTGTTTATGTGTTTCTATTTAAACATACCTCATTTATTATACTCCTGGGCAACAGCCTTATAACTCATGGCTGAACTAAGTTTATCTAACACTCATATTTTCTCTGGAAGGCACATACAGCCTTCTTGCACTTAGGAACACTAGACAGCGCTTTTGCACTGTGCTTGGGGGTCCTTTTCAGCAGCAAAATCACCAACAAGAAGCACAGAATGTGAAAAACGTGGCATTAAATAGACCATGAAAAGAACATTTCCTCTGTTGAGAGTACGAGAACCGAAACAAGACGGCAGAGTGTCAGCTGGGAATGTGCACAGTGGGCAACTGAAAACAGCGGCAGATAAATATATTGGTTGTTAAATAGCTCCCCCAAAGACACTCTGTACAGCACTGCCAAAGACAGTTGTTTGGCTTCTAAATATTTTATGTTCATTTGCAAGATTAGTTAATAAACATTTTTAATTCTTGCTAATTCAGGCTTTTAGAATAAAATATGTGCTATAAATAACAAAACTTCAACTATGGCTATATGCTTTCCTCAGGAAACCCGAGCAATTTCAGGTGCCTGTTTTGAACCACCGGCTTGATAAATAACATCAACTCAAATGAACAACAACAACAACAACAAAAAATCCAAGCAGAGTAATTTGTCATTTTTTCCTAAAATATTATTGGAGAACAATTTGTTTTCTTTCACCAAGATTTACAAAGTCAGTTCAGTAAAATATCACTTGTTTAACCATGTTAAAACAATTACTTGTTTAACTGAGGTTTTCACCTTTTAATGATTTTTGTCATATTGAAATTTGCCAAGAAATTAGCAAGTCTACAACTTTGATTCTGCATACTATTTTTGTACTTTTAGGTTGATGCCAATCCTTTAATTCTTTATTTGTCCAACACTTAGTATGTGCAAATTTCTTTGCTTAAGAATTCTGAATTAGCAAACCAGGGTTTTTCTTGACTTAAGCAGCTGCCAAATCATGGAGGTACTCCCACCCAAGAAGGAGGAGTAAAAGTGAAATCTGCTTTTTTATCCTACTGTGGCAAAATTATAACTCAAGGGCAGAGGGGGGGAGTAGATAAGCTCAACTACTGGTGAGATTATTACATAAAAAAGAAAGTCAGTGATGTCAAAGATTATTTGAAATTTTTATTGTCAAAGTTTCCACTAATAGACCATTGGATACTAAAAAAAAAGGTTATGTTATTTCTTTATTTTGGAAAAATGTTGCAAGCCTTTTTTCCTGGTCATTTCATAAATTAGAATAGGAGAAAATAGATTTATAGCAAGTACAATTTAGTTTACACTCATGGAAGGGGGGGCACTATTTACTTTGATTATGAATATTTATAACCTGAAATGGATGTAAGAAGAAAATTAGAGAAATTAGCATGGGCAATAATCATATTCATATAGTGACACTGCCTTGCAGGGAATTATATTAGGTAGTCAGAAGACTTTAGCCTATTGCTGCTTGAAATTATGTATACATGGATCCTTAATGTTCTGGGCTTGAATTTGAAAGGCTCACTCATCAAGATTTTTAGACACATTATATTTGCTTTTGCAAATTAGAAGCTCCAACCACAGATGCAAGTATACATTGCCATGTGTGGAATTAATGCTTCAGACAGCTTATGAATATGTATGTGTATTTTGGTGGCGCTTCTGCCACATAAGTCTGAAAAGCAGTGGGTGGAACCGCGTGGAACTGCATATTGCTGTCAGAAAAGTGCAATTCTCAAAGAAAAAAAAATACAGGGGCAAATTTTCATTTCAGACATGTCTTCAGAAACATAAAGTTTTCTCAAAGAGGAAAGCTTTTTTGGGGCAGGGTGAGGTGGAGGAACAGGAAAGCTAAGGTGAATGAATGGCTGCTCCTCTGGTGTGTATCTCTCCACCTCCAGGAGTGAAAGTATCACAAGGTTCCTTGGGCTCTAGAGAATGGAGGGTCTGCACCAACCTACTGTAGTCCCCATGGGTAGTTTGAATTAATTACTTATTTTGATCTATGCAAAGTAGCCCATTTAAAAAAGTTTTAAGGTGTTCTGGGAAACCTTTTTACTTAGTAATAAGTTGTTGTAAGAGTCTGGTTAGAGCAGGATCGGATCATATTTACATATTTCCTATGTTCTAACATTACAATTATGATACTTCAGACAGACATTTAAACCATTCCAGAGCACATTTTAAATATCAGGTTGAATCAGTGATAGATAAAAACATCATTCTACAGCTCTATTTTATTGAATTAAACTTACTACATTTGACCAATCAAATAATTATCACCACAGAGGTTTTAATCCATCACTTACATACACTTTGTTTACACGGCATACTAATATCCTCCTAAAAAAAACACCTGATACAGCTTTGCATTTTCACCTGTTCTTGGATTAATTTCCTTTAGGGATTTCCCACTACCCCAGTATCATTTAGGAAAGGGAAAAGAACACTTGGCTGTTGCTTTGATACGTAGATAGAGTCCCTGTAAATTTTAATCACTTTGATAAAAGGTTTGGCTTAATTGAGAATCAAAAGTTTTCTAGGTAAAATTATTTTCCTCATTTTAGCCCAAGTCATTTCTTAATGGCCTTCCTCATTAGAGCTCTAAATTGGGTTAAGGGAATATGTTGTCTAGGAACTTTATAAGGAATTATTACAATTTACAAGAAACAACAACAAAAACCTTTACACCTCTTTTTTTTTTTTTTTTTTTTTTTGAGACAGAGTCTCACTTTGTTGCCCTGGCTAGAGTGCTGTGGTGTCAGCTTAGCTCACAGCAACATCAAACTCCTGGGCTCAAGCGATCCTCCTGCCTCAGCCTCCCGAGTAGCTAGGACTACACTACAGGCATGCACAACCATGCCTAGCTAATTTTTCTATTTTCAGTGGAGACGGGATCTTGCTCTTGCTCAGGCTGGTCTTGAACTCCTGGAGCTCAAACGATCCACCTGCCTTCACCTCCCAGAGTGGGGATTATACATGTGAGCCATGGTGCCTGGCACCTTTTCACCTCTTGACCTCTCTTGCCCCTAGCTTCTTTGTCATTCTTTGTTCCCCTTTGCAGTGAAACTCAACAGATCTATACATGTTGTCTCTAATTCTCCTTTGTCTCTTAAACGTACTTTAGTCAGGCTTTTTGTCCCCATCATTCCACTAGAATGAATGCTGGTCAGGTTCAACAGTGACCTCCAAGTTGCTATATCCACAGTCAGTATTTGGTCTTCATCACACTTGACTACCCCAGAACATGAGAGACAGGTGCATCTTGCACCAAAAAGAAAGAGCAGTCTATAAGGTGATAAATAACTAAAGAACACATTAAAAAACTTTGATATTGCTATAATTAAACATTCATACTAATTTCCATATTCAGGAGTTGGGAAATTTAATTTAAGATAGACAAGGTAGAATCACTGAATTCAGGAAAGCACATCATACACATTTAAATAATTTTATGCATACTTGTTGATTGCTATTTCATATTTAAGGTTATCTACCTAACAAACTAATTCATGCCAATATAATATACCATGAATCCTATTGGGAGATATCATTTAGCTAGAGAAATCATTTGCTTGTTTGGAAGAGTGTAACAAATATGCATTTGTCACTGTTACTTATATATCAGTAGATGAAGAGTATAGCATTTATAATTAAGGAAGAAACACGGATACTGATATGACCAGCTAATGCATTTAAAGTGATCTTAGGAAATTATGTTTGCTTTGCTTGCCTTCATTTGTAAACTTTATTCTTTATGCCTACATACCAATAAGCAGTTAAATAAACTGCTTAAATAAGTTGAAAGTTGAATTTATAACTGAAGTATGTAGTCTACAGAATACTAGTATTTTTGAACTCAAAAATATCCAAAATTTTCATCATGAATGCACATCCTAGAACATTTCGTGTTCTGTTAAGTGCCTTAAGCGATTGCTTTAATATCTGGAGTTTGGGATATTCCAAATTATTGTATTTATCATTATTCCTTAGCTGGTCAATTTTGCTATAATTTCACACTAGAAAGGAACTCTGATTTAGAAGCAATTTCAGACTGATTAATTTTAACCTTTGAGTCACCAAAATGTTTATTTATCCTCTAAGTTACACTAATACTACTCACGTTAAAGAAAAGACAATATTTAATTAAAGATTTCATAAATGTTTATTAGTATTTATTATGTCAAAATTAGGTGAGCATATAGTGGGAACATGAATTATTTAATATACATTGTTGCAAAATTGAAGTAAGAATACAGAGGAAGATAAACTTTCCCTATAGCTCATTAGATTCAGTAACAGGATGACATTTGATATATAAAATAGATTGAATGTGATTAAATATATGTATATAAATAAATATAAATTATATTTCAAATATATAAAAATAAAGAAATATGTAAAAAGAGACAAAAGCAAAATGGTTTGGGTATGACATTTTTTGGCTTTCTCTATATTTAGAATCTCAACAAATTTAATAGTTTGATTAACTACTGATATATTTAATGACAAGATAATTGATATGGATGTCATTTGGAGAATTAGTGAAAACATATAAGATTGGTATTCAAAGGACAGATGTTCAGAGAATGTAAACAAATGCTGGTATAAACGAAAACACAGACATCAAAGTTGAAAGGAAAAATGTTCAACTTAGCAATATTACAAAAATGTAAATTAAAACCTGTGTGTGCACTACTGTCCATCTACTAAATTATTAAATCACTAAAAATTATAAATCTGATTTTTGGTGAGTCTGGAAGGACATGTGTGAACTCACACATTTCTGCTAGTATTATAAATTAGAAGAACTTATTATGATATTGAGAGGACTACAAACTGTGATCATATCTTTCATTCTACCTTTTGGCTTCTATTTTTGAAATTTTTCCTCAAGAAAATAACTCCAAAATGAAATATAGCAGCAGAGACAGACAGATGGACAGGTACACATATGCAGGGAGAGAGAAAGAAAGATGTGGAGGGACAGGGAGAAGAAAAAGAGCAAGAGAGCAAGAGATCTGCCTATACAACTATGTATTCAATCACTTAAGGCACTTAACACAACACAAAATGTTCTAGGATGCGCACCATTATGAAACTTTTGTTATGGAACGTAAAGAAGTCAGGTAGAAGGCCGGGCGCGGTGGCTCACGCCTGTAATCCTAGCTCTTGGGAGGCCGAGGCGGGCGGATTGCTCAAGGTCAGGAGTTCAAAACCAGCCTGAGCAAGAGCGAGACCCTATCTCTACTATAAATAGAAAGAAATTAATTGGCCAACTGATTTATATAGAAAAAATTAGCCGGGCATGGTGGCGCATGCCTGTAGTCCCAGCTACCCGGGAGGCTGAGGCAGAAGGATCACTCGAGCCCAGGAGTTTGAGGTTGCTGTGAGCTAGGCTGACGCCACGGCACTCACTCTAGCCTGGACAACAAAGTGAGACTCTGTCTCAAAAAAAAAAAAAAAAAAAGAAGTCAGGTAGAATTTCGAGGTATGTTCCTTCTGTACCTAGTTTGTTGAGGGTTTTTATCCATGAAAGGATGCTGAATTTTATCAAATGCTTTTTCTGCCTCTATTGAGATGATCATAGGGTCTTCAGCCATGAAGAAGGGTGAATTAAGGTCTTTTGCAACAGTTTGGATAGAACTAGAGACCATTGTCTTAAGTGAAGTGTCTGAAGACTGGATAAACAAATTCCATTTGTACTTGCTGTTAAATTTGAACTAACCAATGAGCACACATGTGCACAGACAGAAGTAAAACTCAGTGGAAATCAAGCAGGGGGCGGGAGTAGGAAGGAATGGGCAAAAACCTACCTAATGGGTACAGTGAACACTACCTGGGTGAGGGGGACACTTATAACCCTGACTCAAGTATAACAAAAGCAATCCATGTAACCAAAAACATTTATACCTTCGTAATATTTTAAATTTTCTAAAAAAGAAGTCAAATAGAAACTCAGTATTATATTTAAATTTTTATATCAATTATGAAGATACAATATAGATGTGAAAGACTATGTTTGAATTAAGTAAATCTGTGTACAATATTTTATCTATATAATTATTATAAATATCTAAGAGTCTATATGTAGAAGGGGAATGAAAGGCCAAAAAAAACCCCTAATAATTTATAGATATTATTTAGTGACAGGGGTACTTTACATTTCTATTTGTCTTTATTTACTTCACCAATTGACATTTTTAGTTATAATAATTGTTGCATATTTTATACTTTAAAAATAATATAATAATTTTATATACTAAAGTATACTCTACTATAATATATACGCTAATGTACGTTATAAATCATTGCCTTTATTTTATATGCTTAAAGTAAAAACTTGAAAATAGTCTAAAATAACTGTTTGAAATTCTGAGCCTCCTTTCATAAAACTAGCATGTTAACTTTAAATTACAGATGGGATTTGAACCTAAAATGTCTATTAATGTGTCTGCATTTTATGGCAACAAAACAAACTTACCATGCACAGCACAAATTTACTAATACACTTGATTTGAAATGGCCACAGTAAAGGTCTGCTTGTGTTGGAGCAAACACTGGGATGTTAGTAAATTCACAGCCCCTGAATTGCTGCATTCAAAAATGGTACTCTCCTAGCTTGCTTGTTTCATTGTCTCTCCTTAGTTCTACCATCAGTGCAAAAATACACCTATACATGGGATAAAAATAATACTACATGTTAGAGAAGAAAATTCTAGTCAAATTGTACACGTCCTTTTCTGTGGGTAGACAGCAGCTGTGGATGATTTAAAATCCACTGCTTCAATAGAATTATATAGAAGGGTTTTAGAGACCTGCTTCATTTTCTTTTGAAGCTTAAGAAATTAAAAAAAAAAAAAAAGGGAAAGACCAAACTTGTGCTTGTCTCTTCCTACTTGAATCAGAAATTCTCACTGATCATGCATATGATTATTTTGAACATTGCTCCTATTTAAATGAAAGAAACCAAATAGTGCAAACCAAATAGTGTGTCTACCTCCCAACATCCCATAGAACACGCATTGAAAAGATAGCTGTGATATTCTTTATAGAATGTAGGATTTAAGTACACAATATCTTAGAACAAGTCAGTTCTCGATAGAGGCTTTTCTTTTCTTTAAGGAAAATGTATCTCACATTTACCTGAAGAAGGAAAAAAAGGGAACAGATGAGGTATTTCCTTGATTATTATACTTTGGATGATTTTAAAATAATTTTCCACTTTTATTTTTTCTTGTGAACATTTTTTCTTGCCAACAGTTTAAGGATGACTACTATATACGAAGTATAGAATTGGATGTCTTTTTAAGAGCAGTTCCATTCTCTATTCTGCAGAAACACCTACCATTTAAATAAAATTACAGTGCTCCTATGAGTAAAAAATAGTCTTTTGTTATCTTTGTATATTTATGCATATTTTGCTTTTATTTTAAATGTAAGAACTTTCTCCAAGTTTGGCGGCGCTAATAATCTGCAGATTGTCATTTTTTTTCATGATGCGAGTGTGAAGTTTTAAAAAAAGAATCTGATTTGTAGTTATCTCTATATTACCATTACATTTCCTTGTATGTTTTTGAATGCATTTTATTTTGTGATCAGAACACTTTGATCCAATGAACATTAGGGAAAATGTTTGGCTTTTTAAAGAAATAGCCTCAAATTGGCAGTATTTTAACATTGGCTATTTTACTAAAACTTTGGTCAGTGAATTTTAACTATTTTTCCTGTCTAGTTTTCATCACGTTACTGCTTTTTCTCAAGTATTGCTATGCCCAGGTATTTGTGAGTTGCAAGTTTCCATATAGATAATAAACCTTGTCTTTTTGCCTGAGTTCTCCAACAATGCCATGTTCTGGCACTTAGGACATTTTAGCAATTTTCCTGGCTGCTGCTGTCACTAAGATGGCAAAATTATTTCCTCCTCATTTTTGTTGACTTATTTATAATATTCACCAAACTTCAGCATCCTAGGTGAAATTTCACAATCACAAACTGTGCCAAGTGTTGGCCTTGGAAACTTTAAATATTGAATACAATTCTTCTTTGCAAATGAATCATTTATGATAACATTTGAGATAAATTGGCATGTAAAATATATATGATGTTACTAATATTTGGTAATTTTACTAAGATGGTATCTCATCCTGCCTAACTCTAGAGGATTACAGTACAAAATTTGGACTTTCTGACCTTATAAAAGATATTTTGTTTTAATATTTCATGTTCAAATCTGTGCTTGGGATTAAAACTCACTTGTGTGGCAATTTTACAGTGATATAAATCTATACAAGAACGTTCAATTAGAGTATTACATATCCAAAAATTGACTTTTGTAAGTTTTATATTTTTATATTAGAATACAATTTTGTGTATTTTAGAGACTTTTTATAACTTATCTCATTGGAAGGATAGCATTGGTAGAGCTTCGCTTCACCTTTCTGATCTATGACATGGGGATCATATATCTTTTTCATAGAGTTAGAATTAAACAAAGTTCACCTTAAAAATGGCTAATATTAAAATGATTTACCATACCTAGTGTTGGTGAGAATATGAAAGAACTGGAATTCACATATGTTGCTTGTGGGTATATACATGCTACAACCACATTGAAAAATGGTGGGGCAGTTTCTTAAGACATTAAATAAATGCCTGTCATGTATTCTAGCTATTCTACTCCTGAGTATGTATTTACCCAAGAGAAATTTGCCATACCTTGGTATGGTGTGTCTGTACCCTGAATTGTATACAAGTGTTTAAAATAGCTTTATTTGCAATAGCCTAAAACTGAAAAAGCACCCAAATGTCCATTAACAGGTAAATAAATCGCTGTGTATCTGTATAAGAGAATATTATTTGGTAATGAAAGGAATGAAATATTGATATCAGCATGGATGAAAGACATTACACACTACAATATACATATGATTTCATTTATAGAAAATTCTAGAAAGTGCAATGTAATCTGTACTGAAGAAAAGGAGATCAGTGGTTGCCTGGAACTGCAGTGTAGGAGGAGCTAACGGAAGGAGTATAAAGGAACATAAGTGATCATGCATATTTTTTTAGGATGAAGCCTATGTCCTTTACCTGGTAATTTTAATGGTATGTTCGTATGCCATAGTTTATTAAATTGTCTACTTCAAATGTGTATACTTTATGTCAGGGATACGTTGGTTAAGTGGTTAAAAAATTAAACAAGGTAACACATAGGAAAGCATGTACAATGTTGCTTGGTAATTAATTTTGTCCCAATCCATGTTATTAAACTGAAATGCCAAAATGATGAGGTGTGGGAAAATCAGAGACAGTTTACCTTCCACTACAAGGGTAAAAATGGTCAAACAATAGTTTCTCTTTTAGTGCAAACATTGCTGTGTATATTTAAGAATTGGTTTATACACTAGTTCATATTTTTTTGTGTGTATTCATTGAAGCCACTTTTACCCTGTTTTAGTCACCTGGTTGTCCACACAGGTAGGTGAATACGATAGCAGATTGTAGATTCTGCAAGTGGCTGTGAGACTAGACCTCACTGAGATGGCCCAGACTGAAGAGGAGCTGTGACTGAGGAATGTGGAGAGATGGAGGAGGGCAGAACTGCACAGCTGAATGATGCCAAGTTTCTCAATGGATTCATGCAAACTGGAAGAATGAGAGACCTAATTTCAGCTGGAGCTGTCTGTACTCATCCCCAGCCCTTCTGTTCCCTGGCAAATAGAATGACAACTCCCATTTGGATCTCAAATAACGTATGTGGAGTAGGAGAGCCAGAAATAGGCTGGGGAGGCACACATTATTAAGCCTCTGATGAGCAGATTCTGTGATAAAGTTGAGGACAATGAAATAGACAGTTACAGATTCTAATGGCCTTTGTTGTTATTCTAAAAAAAAATAGCATATAGTTGTTCCTGAAACATCTGATCCTATTCATAATGTATTCTAAACATGCCTGGTCTGAGGACTAGAAAAGATCTTGTGCTGAATAGTTTTAACTGTGCAATCATTGTCATAGTTGTCATCATCATCATCATCATCATCACTTCATTGAGTGGCTGCTATATATGCTAGACTCCAGGCTGAGTGCTTTTAAAGCATTTAATTTTCACAGTAACTCTTAGAGAAGCCTTTCTTTTGAAGCCTTTTCTCCCATCCCTCTTTCTCAAATTAAGTCAGAACTTCATTTTATATGGTCTCATAGCATCTTGTTCACCTCTCTATAACACTTGTGACTATTGCAGTCATATAATGGATTGCATAATTAGTAGATTAATATCTATCTTCACTTTAAAATGCAGAACTAAATATGTCATGTTCATAGGACCTTGCACATACTTAAAGCTTAATATAATTTATTGAATTAAGGAATGAATAACATATCATCATAACAATGGTTTTGTGGTCTGGTCAGTAAAGGCCCTGTTATATAGTGGTTTGAAGTTCTCTGTAAGGATATTTAGTGTAGGGATAATTTTAATTTAAATAAGAAAACTAGAGAGATTGAAAACTAGCATAGAGATTGGGAAATTGTGATGTTGTATATAGGTTAAATCAGATTTAAAAATCTTTTGGGATGGCTAATTCCAGGGATTGTTAAATTCAATCAATTGATGAATGCTTTTATCAATAAGAGGCATCAACTATTTTTTTTTAAATGTAGAAGTAAAGACCTAATGGTATTTATGGCATATGGTCAGTATGTTATTGAATAAATTATGAATCTTCTTTTATAGCTGGCATTATAAAAAACAAATAATAATTAGACTATATATCCAAATATACCTCTTTTTGTCATAAGTTCATTCAGCCAAGCATACATCATTAGCTATATATTAATAACTCTTATGATATGCTTCTTTAAATACAACTTACCTAGGTGATACTTCTAAGTAGTTTGCATCTTTACTATTAAATCAACAGTGAAAGGGCATCTTCTGGGATCCTGGAGATCAATCTATCCTGCCCACTGCCTCTTGTATCTTCAAGTACCACTGGGCAACCTGAGGACAGGCCTGCCCCATCTGCCACTGCTGGCACCCATGCATGTTGTTTGGGGCCCTGAGGATCTACTTGCCTCTCCTGTTGGTACCGGCACCCAAGCTTACTATCTGAAGGCCTGACCATAGACCTGCTCTGCTTGCCACCACTGGCACACATGCATGCTGTATAGGTGCATAAGGATAGGTCTACCCTGTCAACCACTGATGCCCTCATATGTCCCCTGGGGACCTGGAGAATGTCCTGTGCAGCCTGCTTCAACTCCACTAGTGCCCATCCAAACATGCCACCCAGGGGCCTTTAGACCAGCCTACCTACCTTTCCTCCACTGGTGCCCACCCACATGCACCACCCAGGGGCCTATAGACCAGCTTGCCCAGCTTGCTACCAGCAAAGCCTCTCCACAGCTTCCACTAACAACCACAGCTTAAGCCACTGAGGAAACTCAAAGACACAGCTAACACTGATTACAGCCAAAGAAATCATATAGAAACTACACTACTGCACTCACTCAGAATCAAAGCTAAAGTACCCTACCCAACCAACGCTACAGATAAATCTATAGTATAAAATCTCTCCCAACAAAAGGCAATCTGTAAAATTGAAGGAAGCAACTATTACACCAAATGTGCAGATATCAATGTAAGTACACAAGAGACATAAAAAAACAAAAAGAAAACATGACACCTCCAAAGGTATACAATTCTCTAGTAACAGAGTCCAAAGAAAAGAAAATCCATGAAGTACCTGAAAGAGAATTCAAAATAATGATATTAAAGAAACTTAGCAAGATAACAAGAAAACATATATATAATACAAAGAAATCAGGAAAATAATTCTTGATCTAAATAAAAAATTCAACAAAGAGATAGATGTCATAAAAAAGAACCAAACATACATCCTGGAACTGAAGAATTTGACTGAAATAAAAATACATTTGATTGCTTCAACAATAGACTAGATCAAGCAGAAGAAAATCTCTAAACTTGAACACAAGTCTTTTGAAATATCCCAATCAGATTAAAAGAAAAAAAAAGAATAAGGAGTGATGAAAGCCTACATGACATATGGGATACCATAAAGCAGCCAAATATTAAGATTTTTAGATTCCAGAAGGAGAAGAGATGGGCAAAGGCATAGAAAATTTATTAAATGAAGTAAAAACTAAAAATTCCCAAGTCTTGCAAGATATATAGATGTTCAGATACAGAAAGCTCAAACATCCCCTAACAGATTCAACTCAAAAAGGTCTTCTCTAAGATATGTTATAGTCAAGATATGATATATCAAACAAAGAGAGAATTGTCAAAGACAAAGAGAGAATTCTAAAAACAGCAAGAAAAAAGCATCATTACATATAAAGGAATCTGTATCAGAATAACAGCAGATATCTCACCAGAAACCTTCACAGGCCAAAAGAGAATGAGATAACATATTCAAAGTATTGAAAGAAAAATGTGCGAGGCAATACTATACCCAGCGAAGCTATCCCTCAAAAGTGAAGAAGAAATAAAATGTTTCCAAGAGAAACAAAAACTGAGGGAATTCATCACCATTAGACCAGCCCTATAAAAAAATATTTAAGGGAGTCTTATACCTGGAAGCAAAAGTATGATATTTACCATCATGAACTAGAATTATAAAGTCACCAGTAGAGAAGATACACAAAAGAGAAAGAAAAAGGAGTCAAATGTTATCAATACAAAACCCTACCAAATTTTAATGATAAATGATAAAAGAGGAAGAAAGGAACAAAATATATAGAAAATAATCAGACAACAATTAACAAAATGACAGGAATAAATCCTTACCTACCAGTAACAACCTTAAATGTAAATGGTTTAAATTCACCAATTAAAAGATATAGACTTAATGGATAAAAAAGACCCAACTATAAGCTGCTTATAAGAAACTCACTTTACTTGTAAGGACACACATAGACTGAAAGTGAAGAGATGGAAAAAATATTCCAAGTAAACAGAAACCGAGAGTAGTTATGCTTATATTAGACAAAATAGACTTTAAGTTAAAACACATAAAAAGAGACAAGGAAAGGTAATCATAAAATGATTAAGGGATCAATTCTGTAAGAGGATATTACAACTGTAAATATATGTATTCAACACCAGAGCACACACACACACATATATAGCAAATATTATTAGAGCTAAAGAGATATACCTCTAATACAATAATAGTTGAGAATTTCATCACCCCACTTTCAACATTGGACAGATAATACAGACATAAAAGCAAAGTAACATCCAATGTAATCTGCACTATAGGCCAAATGGGCCTAATAGACATTTACAGAGCATTTCATCCAACAGCTTCAGAATACACATTCTTCTCTTCAGCTCATGGAACATTCTCCAGTATAAACCAGATATTAGGCCCCCAAACAAATCTCAACATATTATAAAAAGTAGAAATCATATCAAGAATCTTCTCAGACCACAGTGGAACAAAACTAGAAATCAGTAACAAGAGGAAATAGTGAATGAACCCACAGGGAATCAAGTAGTTCAGTCCTGAGTTCAGATTTACATGTGAGAATCTTGGCAGCATCATTAGTCATCTTTATAAATTCAAAGGACTGAATAGCTCCTAAAATATTAAAGGAGATTTTCCAGAAGAGGTAATAGAAATATATGCAAATTACCGATTGGTAAATTTAATCTCAAACTTTAGCAAAATTTCGAAATAGATTACAAAACTGTATGAGCACTTAGAAAAAGTAGCAGTAATTAATAGAAGATGTCTGGCTTCCAAGTACATTTAATTAAGTTCTAGAATGAAGGTAGAGAGAATCTATATTTGCTTCTGCTAGGCATCTAGACACACTTTGAGTCTAGCATCAATCAAGTTCAAGGCTTGATTTTTTTTCTTTTTTTTTGGAGGATTCTGATAATGACAATCCGGCCTGCAAATCCATTCTATTTCACCTGTACCCGACTTTAAGTTGTGATGCCAAAAAGAATCTATGCTTGTTTCTGCCAGCATGATCTTCTAATAGACGCCTCCCACCTTTTGCCAGCTTGGGAATTTGATCTCAGTCACCCTTCACTAGTAAGGCCATGAGGACTAAAGTTGAAATTTGCAGGAATTTTTGAAATTTGTCAGAATTGGCAAATGCAATTGCTATGGCTTGATTGGTTTTGTCTCCTATAAAATTCATGTTGACACTTAATCTCCAGTACAACAGTATTAAGGAGTATGGCCTATAGGAGGTGATTGATCATGAGGGTTCTACTACCATGGGTGGGATTTGGTGCCCTTATAAAAGGGCTTGACAGAGGAAGTTAGCCCCTTTTTTATCCTCTTCTGTCCCCTCTTCCAGCGAGCATGCAAAACAAGGTAGAGAGAGTAGCCCTCACCATATATCAAATCTGCAGGCACTTTGATCTGGGACTTCTCAGCCTCTAGAACCATGAGAAATAAAATTCTGTTATTTATGAACTCCCCAGTCTCAGGTTTTTTGTTATAGCAGCACAAAGGGACTTATGGAAAGATGTCTTCTATGCTAGATAACCTTCATGGATTCCAATTTTTCCTTCAGTATTGACTTGATAATTTTGTATTATTTTGTCAATTCTTTGATGCTTTTAAAGAGACTTATTTTTAAAATAACTATCTGGCATTTTTTTAGATTTTTTTTTTCCAAGTGGAAGGAGATTTGTCTGAAAACCTAGTTTGTCATTCCTGGAAATTGGCAGTTCTGCAGTGGTTGTTCAACAGAATAAATTAGAACCAAATAGAGACTTCCCCCCCATATATATATTCTTGAGTGCCCCTGCAGAGATTTTGATTCAGTATATCTGTGGGATAAAATAAGTCTATTTTTGAAAGTCTCCCCAGGTGGTTCCATTCGGCAGAATGATTGAAATATCATGTAAAAAATAATCCCTCTCTTTATATATAGACAAACATATATGCATGTATGTATGTGTGTGTATATGTATGTGTATACATACACAAGGAAATAATACAAACTGCTCTAATTTACAAATTTAGAGCAGATTAGAACCAACAAATTAGAGAAGGGAGGGGTAATTTAGGCTGCCTGGATTGCATTTGGATCCAAAATGAGCCAAAATCAAACAGACAATATATCCTAACTAGAGTAGGAACTGCTGCATCCAATTCTTTGCTCTGTGCAGATTCACAGACTAAGAGAAAAGAGGAAGGAAAGAGGGAGGCAAGAGCAGCCAGCAGAATGAATGACACCTGCAAAAAGGAGAGACTTAGGTGCTCAGTTGCAAGTCCAGTGTCCTTTCTGTGGCTCCTGTGAGACACAGGCCAACTCCTTAGATCACCGAACATCTGTAGAAGTCCCAGGAATAGCTCATTAGACTATAGGAGCTGCCTCTCATTCTCTGTGCTTCACCTACCACTAGGACCACAAAATTAATAATAATCCCATCCTCTGTCTTCCTTCCTGTTACTAATTTACTTTGAAAATATTTAAGTGTAATAGATGGTAAGATATATGTGCACATATATCACAGAATAGTAGATATATGATAGTAAGATATATGCACAAGCTTACTTTCCACCATAGGCATAGTCAGTGTTATAAGAAGAACCTGAGTGGGAGTCTGCAGTCTCAAAGTGGTCACTAAGAATACTTCAAATATTGCCATATAAGGCTGGGTATGGTGGCTCATGCCTGTAATTTCAGCACTTTGGGAGGCCTAGCCAGGAGGATTGCTTGAGGCCAGGAATTTAATACCATCCTAAACAACATGGTGAGATTCCATCTCTACAAAAAATAAAAAAGTAAAAAAAAATTATCTATGCGTGGTGCACATTCTGTAGTCCCAGCTACTGAGGAAGCTGAGGTAGGAAGATCCCTTGTGCCCAGGAGTTTTAGACTGCAGTGAGCTATGATCACACCACTGTACACCAGTCTGGGTGACAGAGTGAGACCTTGTCTCTTAAAAAAAAAAAAGCCATGTAGGTACAAAGTACAAAATTCATTTATTAGTGACATGCATATTAGAAATAATTCTCATTGTTGAGATGAATGTGTTTTATTAGAAATAATGCAGGTACCTTCATCCTCTCTCTGCATGAGAGGCATATAAGAATCTTCCAAGTAGAACAGCTAACACCTTTAGAGTAGAGCACCTAAGTCAAGAATTCCAATGTGTCCACTCAAAGGAACATTCTGTCTTCTGATTTGATCAGAAGATTAGCCGATCCTTTTGGAATGGTGACTGATGTAGAGTTGTGGCTGACTGCCTAAAAAGACAAAGAAAATGGAATTTAAGAGTCTATAGGCCAGGCACGGTGGCTCATGCCTGTAATCCTAGCACTCTGGGAGGCCCAGGCAAGCGGATTGCTCGAGATCAGGAGTTCGAAACCAGCCTGTGCAAGAGCGAGACCCCGTCTCTACTATAAATAGAAAGAAATTAATTGGCCAACTAATATATATAGAAAAAATTAGCCAGGCATGGTGGCACATGCCTGTAGTCCCAGCTACTCAGGAGGCTGAGGCAGGAGGATTGCCTGAGCCCAGGAGTTTGAGGTTGCCGTGAGCTAGGCTGACGCCACGGCACTCACTCTAGCCTGGGCAACAAAGCGAGACTCTGTCTCAAAAAAAAAAAAAAAAAAAAAAAAAAAGGAGTCTATAGTAACAGGTAGCATGGGAGAATATATTTACACCTACTTTCTAATACATGTTTGAGTTTGTGGCTGAGTTTAATCTAGGGCTTGATTTCATTGTGAACATATTTTTCTGATTATCTGAGGCCAGCACTATGTTTATCAAAATAATTGGATAGTTGTGATTGGCCAAATTGGCTTAGATCAGTTTGTAGTATCTCTTCTTCCCCAGTCTTCACTCAAGAATCTCACTGTTTTAGGGAAACATACTTCTCTCATTATAGTGGGAAGATGGAGAATTCTTCCTGTCTTACACAGGAAGGATCCTTTTTAAATATTGTATCCTGTGCTCTCTTTTTCTTTGTTAGGCCACTGGCTAATGTAATGATATCAGTGATAGCATCAGCTTATAGCACAGGAAAATAGACAATAAAATCAGGCACGAGAATTCTGTTCAGTGGTTCAGAGCTAGTTAGAGTAGAGGTGGAAGTCTCATCTCTCTCGGCAGATTCTGAGAACACTTCAGCCTCCCAGATGAATGACACAGACTTACGGTGTTTGAGTGCTGCTAATAATCTAACTCAATCATCCCAGCAACCATACAAGAAATGTGTTCTTATTCCCATTTTGTGGGTAATGTAATCCAAGGCTCAGACAGTCCTAAGTAACTTGATGAATTTGGCCCTTGAGCCCAGGACTTTATAAAATGCTGTGCTTTTGATACTCCATGGTGTTACTTCCGGTAATTATTGGTGTTTATTATGATGCCCTTAAGGCAATGTTCAAAATTTAAATTATGTTTAAAAAATATACTTAAGATATCAAGGAAGCATGTTTTCTGTGTTAGAAAGATTTTAATACTGGTTGCTTAACATAAGAGATTCAAATGGTAATGAAAATAAAACATTATGAAATTTAGCCAACAAAGGTGTGCCTAGGACCACCGATTCTATAAGAGTTTTGTTTAGGATAAACTTTTACTATATAACTGTATAAATATAAGCTTTTACTATATTTACTGTATAAATATAAGCTACTCAAACATAAACTGATAATGAATGAGTTATTATCAAGGTCAATATATGTGTTTAAAAGGATCTGGAAGGACTGAAGAACAAAGTAGAATGACTTATGTCGTAAGGCCTGGAAGAAGATGCTACTAGATAGAAATCTATAAATATTTCACCAATATTCATTTTAACTGACATATTTAAGAAGGTGAGAGAATTCCAAGTGGTAAGACTTAAGTATGACCTGAAAGCAAATTTGAAATCTTGAAGCTGTTCTAATGAACCACTGGCGTAAGCAGAACTGAACTATGTGCGTTCTTTTATTGGCATAACTCAGTGACTATGCAAACTAGAATGCAGAACAATTTCTCCAATATGAGTAAAGAGGGAATTTGGGGTAGGCTGAATGGAATGCTGTCTATTGAAAGGAAATAAGAGAGCTATTGAAAACTGCCATCATACAAAAATAGTAAACAGTGATTCTTGCCCATTAACTGGACACAATGGCTTCTTATTTAATAACTCTGGGGAGGTCTGTATTTCTAAAGACTTTGCATGTGTTTACAGTTAAGGGTATGGTTGGCCAGACTATTTTAACTTTTGACCATAAGCCTCTGAATATGAAAAAGTTGACATTAATTTTATAAATAGAAAATAATTTACTAATGACTATTATGCAGTTTTCCCTAGTCATAAGGAAAATATATGTACATAATTTTCTGTAGGAGTGCTCTCTTTTAAAAGCATCTTCAGTTGATGAATTTTGCCACAGTGCACCAGCTTTTCACTTAGATGAGGTTGGTGTCTTTCAGCACACACAGCCAATTTCTACCACTATGCTGTGGCTCTTACATTTTCTATGTGCTTGGTGAGCTCTCATATTTCTTGCTTCAAAATACAGTATTATACATTTTAATAGAAGCCCTCCCATTATGCTAAAATGACTCCCAAACTTATTCTTGGCATTGCTACATTGCATAACCTTTAAACCATTGCCAGAATGAGTGGAGGGCTAGTAATGCAGTTGCTACTCAGGCTGTGATGGCTTCTGGAACATTTACATTTTATATTAATGTTATGACAGTGTTTAAAGTTATCTGAAGTGTGAAGATACTTAACACATTTATGAATATGACCAGCTTAATGACTGAGCTTACTTTCATACTAATAAATAGATTGCTGTTTTTAAATTAATTAGCATTTATTGAGTGGGCCCCATACTTTCTCCATACCAGATGATTCACATGCTCTTTTCAGGTGAATTCCATGTGTACTTGGAACATTCCCAATTACTCTATTGTTTTTTCTTTTGCATTTTTTCTTTCTTTCTTTTTAATTTCAGCATATTATGGGGGTACTAATGTTTAGGCTACATTTATTGCCTTTGCCCCACCTGAGTCAGAGCTTCAAGTGTGTCTATCCCCCAGGCCTCTTCCCCCACCATCTGCCTGACACCTGATAAATGTTCTTACAATATGTACACTTAAGTGTTGATCAGTTAATACCAGTTTGATGGTGAGTACATGTGGTGCTTGTTTGATGGTGAGTACATGTGGTGCTTGTTTTTCCATTCTTGTGATACTTCACTTAGTAAAATTGGCTCCAGCTCTATCCAGGATAATACAAGAGGTGCTAGATCACCATTGGTTTTTGGGGGCTGAGTAGAACTCCATGATATACATATACCACATTTATCTTTTGCGTTTTTTCTGTTCTTTGGTTTGAATCCCAATAGTATGCCCCTTCTTACTACATTTTCCACACTCACTGCCTTTGCATGTACTTTCAGTAGCATGTGTCAACTGCAATTATGCAAACCCACCAGAACACAGCAGTTTCCTTGTATTTGGGAATCTTGTGATGCTTAGGACCTAAACCACCACATGAGAGTAATTAACACCATTTGAAAAATGTTGAGACACTGGCTCTGGAAGACAGCTTTATTGTTATATATGAAACTTTATACATTAGGAGTTCATAAGTATAGAAACTCTTATATTTAAAAATTTATTTCTGCTGGAAATGAATGTGTTTATATCCAATGAAAATAATTTCAGTACAGTAAATAACTGATATGACAAGAGGAGTCTTTTCTTCAAGAGTGATAGTCTGAGGCAAAATTCTCATGTTCTCCATCTGAAGAGGGAGGCTTCTCTGAATTCCAGCTTTGGATGCCATGGAGGAAGATGGGCTTTATGTGGCCAGATTTTTTAATTTTTGAAGAGGAATCCACAATTATGTGAAAGTTTAAAATATTGTTTAAAAAGTGAAGTTTGGAATAAACCCCACACCTGTGTGGAGTTTACCTCTTGTGCTCTAACATTCAATTGAAGAATTGACTTTTTACAGATGTAAGTCTTGATATTTCAGTTAAACTTCTAGTTGTATATTTGCAAACTGCCTGCATCTGTTGTAAGTGAAGTGCAGTATGCCCTGCTATGTCCTTCTAGTTGGCTCAATTGGCTCCCTCAGGGGAGAGCACAGCCATTTTCTAACAAAAAGGGCCTGAGGTCTCTGACTTCCTGCTAAACTGTCAGCCACCACTGGAAGTTTTACTGTCAGGGTTTTTGGGTCAAAAGGGTTTTGGAAACTCTTGCTGTAGCTGCCTTGAGGTCAAGTCTGTACAGTTGCTAAGGTTTGGCTCACTCTTGCTGCTGCTAATTATTCTCTCTCCACTTTTTGTGGTTATTGCTTCCCTCTTTTTCTTCCATATTGCTCACTCCACTCACTGAAGTAGCTTTTTCCCCCCTTTCCCTTTTCTATGTTTTAATCCATCTCTCTTGGTAGGGAGGGATTTTTATTTACCCCATAGGAAACTATAATTTTGGCAGAAAATTACTGGCTTCCGAGCAGTGCAATCAGAAAGAGAGGCACACCCAGGAAACCTCCCATCCCGGCATTTCACAGCTCCTTAGAACAGCTCCTCGTCTTCTCCCCTAAGGCTGCTCTTCCTGTAGTCCCAGTTTTGGAGAGACTGTCAACATGAACTCTCTGGTGGGTCAAGCCCCAGATCTGAACGTTGTCCTCTCTCTGTCATTTCTCTTTGCATACTCCACCCTTGATATTAAATCTGTTGCCCTTAACACTTCCTATTTGGACTGCTGCCTCTTGGCCTCACTCTCATTACCTTGAAGCCAGTCTTTGTAAAATGTCATTTATGATCAGTCTATGTTTCTATTTAAAAAAAAAACACGAAAAATTTCATTTTTGTGTCCACAATAAAATGAAAAGTCCTTGTTTTGGTAATCAAGAACTATTCCTTGCCACCTCTCCTGCCATGTTTCTGAAATATGATTTGTTCTAGCCTGCTCAACTGGTAGTCATTCACATGGAATGCTGTATTTTTGCACATGCCCTATGTCTCTTTATTCAGGTACACCTCATGATTCAAACCTCAGGTTAGATGAACATTCTCCACGTAACCTTCAAGGAGGGCTAGGTACCCTTCATCTGAGTTTCCTGTGCACCTTGCATCAAGCTTTATCATTGTGCAGATATTGCAGGGTTCTCCAGCTCTCTCACTAGACTGAACTCCATCAAAGCTGGACATATCTTTCATACTAGATCCTTGGGATTTAGTATGATGCTTGTCTTTTTGCCCAGGCACTGTGCAAGCCGTAAGAATGATTGAACAGCTAACAGACTTCAGTTATTCATTCTTTCAGGGTATGGAGCTGTTCTAATTGCTAGCAACATGGTGTGTTAACTCTAGTAATACTTATTAAGAATCATTCACATAGTGTTGATTCATTTAGCATATGTATTACAATGATTATTTTCTATATAATTGAAAACTTTGGGTTACAGTGAAATGATTTTTAGTCTTTTAACTACTGACATAAATACATCTAAAATTAAAAACATGGAGTTTATCTGGTATAAATGACTTTAAAGACAAATAGTCTGTTTTACTGGAGGACATTAGAGTAACAGAGACATGGTTCCATAGCCACTCTGCCCTTTCCATAAAATTTATGAATAGCTAATTCAAAGGGCAATCCCTTATGAGGAGTCCTGGGCCTTTCAGATAATTCTGAAACACTACATCCCCCAAGTCTGGGGCTACCACTGTGGTTTTGCCTCTGTGCAGGCTCACATAGCTTTGTCTACAGGACTTCAAACTTTCTGAGTATGTGGTAAAGACCCTGACCTACACAGAAGCATAGGAAGGACCAGTGTCACAGTTCCTGAAAACACTTGAGTACCCAATATCCACACTGGTTCTGTTTCTATCAGGAGATATTAAGGACAGACATTGGGCAAGTTTGGGTAGAAGTTTTGTCTTGATTTTTATTTTAGTGTTTCAAAGAGCTAGCTATGTGATTAGTATTTTTTAAACATTATTTTTATTCTTAAAAGTTAAATTATAGAGATGAATTACCACATTCATATTTTAAGATTTTACACACACACACACACACACACATCCTCAAAATCTTGAATATACCTTCATCACTGAATAAATTTTGATTTAAGAACATAGAACGCTTTATACATAGTACGGAGAAAGAACACTTCAAACAGACTTTGGCAGCATGTGTCATTGTTTCTAAATGTAAAGTTTTTAAACATAGCTTGGTACAACAGTTTGTTACAGTTAAAATTCAGTTTGTGTCACTTTTGGAAATCTAAACATTGTTTTTCTGTCATATGTCTTTGAAATGATATCATATGTTCTGGGAACTCAATGGGGTATTGAGAGTGCCAGAACTTACTAGAGGAAAAATGGCTGTGTATAATAGATATAGTTATAGATATTACTATATATAAACATGTTATATTTGTTTCTTGTTCTTTCTCATTAGGCTTATGATACAGGTGTGTCACAACTGGGGTATGACTATAGACATGAAGTGATAAATGTGTATGATAATAGGTGTAAATCTCTATTGTATCTGTAAATCAATGACTCTGTGACCTGGGCAGTTTGGGTTATGCTAATTGTGTGGAGAGCGAAAGAGAAATCTGATTGTTCCCAAGTTCCAAACAAAGTCAAGGTCTGAAAGTAAGACCAAAGCTACTGTTTAAGATCTTCTGTCTCAGCATGTGTGAGAATAAGCAGAAAACGGGGACTTAAGATATGAAGGCAAGGGGCATGGAGTCAACAATTTCCCTCAAGTCAGAAGAAGGGCAACATTTTAGGGAATGAGAGGTCAGTGACCCAAAAAGAGACAAGGAAGACCCATTTTACAGGCTAAGTTGAGGAATAAAGTTTTAGAAATCCTATGATTACAAATGACAGAAACCAGCTATAAAATGTTTTTTGAGGGACTCTCATGATACATAAAACCTATCAATCAGAGGTAGAATTTATTTTTTTCTAGGACTTAGTGTCACCAGGCCTCATCTCTTGGCATTATTGACTTGGCATTTGGCTCAAAGTTTTGGCAACTGCTTATCAAAAATATATTTTGGGAAAAAAGGAATAGAAAGGTATACAATTAATTTGGGAAATGTGATATACAAGAAACATGTAGAAATCATTGTATTTTATGGAGAAATTTAGTACATATTTTTTAAGCTATGGAAGAAAAAGGAAAAAGGAAAACACTTTTAAAGAAAAGAAAAAGAAAATAAATGGAAGGATGAGAATTGAGGAGATAAAACTCTCATTATTTGCAGATGAAATGACCACCTATCTTTAAAAAACACAGAGAACTCATAGATAAACTATTAAAACAACAAAAAGAGTTAAGCAAGGTCTTGGATACATCAACTTTCATAAATCACTAATATTTCTCTATACCGGGAATGATCAACTAGAAATTATAATGGAAAAAACAACCACCACAAAGTATAAAGTATTGTGAAATTAACATAATTTAGTTTATACAGGATGTCCATGTGGGACATTAAAGCTCTAAAAAAAAATAAATGATGTATTGGAAGAAATAGTCCATGCTTTTGGGATGATATAATTTAATATCATAAAAAATAGGTAATCTCCCTAAACTCACCTTGATCTCAATTTCAGTTGGATAAAGATATATGAAACTTATTACACAATTTCTATGGAAGAATGAAAATCTACAAATAATTGAATCAACATCAAGAAGAGAAAAGCAGAGGGATTTGGCCATGAAATATTAAGACATAATACCAAGTCATAGTACATTTTTTAAAAAGTGTCTTGTAAATTTTTTAAAACAGTAAAAATTTTTTAAAAGTATTATTGGCACAAGAACAGATAAATAGACTAAAGCAAATGAATGAAGAACTTATAAATAAACTTATATATACAGGAAAATTTTATATATGGTAAAGAGTTGCACCACAATCAATGGGGTACAGATTGATTAATAGATGATTTTAGAAAAAAATAAAACTGATGCCTAGTTAATACAATAAACAAAGGAGTACTCCAGGCAAATGAAAGACCTAAACATGAAAGCTAAAGTTATAAATTTAACTGAAGAAAATTTAGGAGACTGTGTTTGTAATAGAGAGGAAAGAGACCATCTTAAA
This sequence comes from Microcebus murinus, assembly GCF_040939455.1. Lineage (NCBI taxonomy): Eukaryota > Metazoa > Chordata > Mammalia > Primates > Cheirogaleidae > Microcebus > Microcebus murinus. The sequence goes on from NC_134109.1 coordinate 64,001,407, forward strand.
ATTTTGAAAGCAAAATCATAAAATGAAAAGTTGATGAACTGATGACATCACTTATAAGATTTCTGCTCATCAAAGGACAACATTAATGAATATGTGATTAAATGGATAGAGATATTTGTAATATTTAAAATCCAACAAGTGACCAATATGTAAAACACAAATTAAGAAGAGAAAGAAAACAACCCAGTAGAAAATTAGGTAAAGACTATGAACAGCTAATTTATAGAGGAAGAAATCTCTAATGTCCACAACTTCAAATTATTTTGTAATTAGATAAATGCAAACTAAAGGAATTATGACATATCTTTCACCAATCAAGCTGAAATTAGAAAGTAGGATGATGCCAAATGTAGACAAAGATTTTTATATTCAGGAAACGTAGGCACTGCTGGTGAAAGTATAGACTGTTTCAGTAATCCTAGAGAATAATCTGGCACTATTTAGTTAAATTAAATATGCAAATATTGTAATTGAGCACTTTTGAGTACATATGGCCCCCCAAAATTTCTCACACAGGTCGATGAAGAAGCCTACGTGAGCATATCCATTGCTGGCTGCATTGTTTGTAGGGGCAGCGAGTTGGTAGAGATCTGGTTATGATGACATCACTGGAAAAGTGGATAAGTAGAATATAGTAGGCACCAAGGAATATTATGCAGTGGGTAGAAGCTATGTATTTGATGTGCATATAGCAACATGGATACTTCTCAAAAGCCAAAAGTGGTATGTTGCATAATGCTATTTATATAAATCAAAATATATGCATACCCATACAAAGATACAAATGAAACACATTATGATGTTTTCTTGGGGAGGAGAAAGAATGTGAGCTGTAGGAATATAGGAGAGGAAAAAAAGGCATATGTCAAGGGAAATAGGAAGCACAGACACCATTTCCAAAAGAAAGGGGAATGGCCTCTGTCTGGCCAGAAATGGCAAGTGTGCATTGTCTCAGTAATGTGCAAGAAAACCAGAACCTCAAAAGCAGACTCTAATAGGCAGAATATATGTTATAAGAGTACTGTGTGAAAAACTACCTAAGGCATATGATGTTTACTTTTTTATAGTTATTATTAAATTTATAGCCACCCAAGGACTGGGGCCCCCCAAATGTGGAGAAAATGGTTAGGTACTTAAGTTTAAGGCAAAGGTTTGGCAGGCATTTGTAGAGAGTGGATACAGACATATTCATCATGGCATAGTAAGCCAGACATTCTCATTGTGTTTCAAGCAGAAGTTTCTTTCTATCTCTGGTAAAATTTATTTCATTGTGATTTTATCTCTTTGTCTCTTTTTCTCATCCTGTTTCTTTGCCTCTTAATTGTTCTGTGTCACCAGTCACATCTCTTTGTTCTATCCTTGCACTTTTTTTTTTTTACCGTATTGACTTGCTTTTTCCATTGTCTTTTTTCTCTTGCTGTCTATACATTTAAAAAAATCTATTGTCTTGTTTTTTCTCTTTCTGTGTTTTTCCTGTCCCAAGCAGTCATGCAGCCTCTGCCCCCATTCTTTTCTACTAAAAGATTGATTTTCCTCAGCCTGCAGGTCAACCCTGCTTACCTCCCACACTCGGCTTCTAATATGACTTTGGGAGGAAAATGGTAGGAGTGAATAAACTACTAGGTTCCTTGATCTTATTTTCATGCACATATTTTAGCAATAAAAAGTAAAGGTTATGAAAAAGCCAGGGAATCAGAAATGTTTGTTTCTAAATATAGTGTTTTACATTTTTTTTAGTACTTGTAGGTTGTTCTTTGGTGATTTCACATAAATGGAAAAATTAATTTTAATCATGTGTCAACTAACATTTTTTGGCCTTTGACTTTTTCATATTAAGTTGGTGATGTCCTCATGGATTCTCAAAAATAAGGCTCACATAAGAAAGTATTACCTGATTTCTATTTCTAATTGGTACAGCTATTTCAGAGAGAATGGATATCATTAACAATATTTGACTGTCTGCTCATGGGAAGGATTGCAAATAAAAAGTGCTTGTATTTGGAAATCTACCTCCTGACTCCATCTCCAACCATTACTTTAGCTTTCCTTGCAGGTTTATAAAGGAAATTACAACCTATTTCATTGATTATGCAATTCTTTCCTTATAGAGTCAAGCAGCATTCTCTGAGGGCAAAGTAATTTATTATCTTTTTTTCAAGGTGAAGAACTGGAAGAATCACTTCTCTGACTCAGCACACTGGTCCTGCAAGAGCACATTATATCATACTCAGTAGTGTGCTGGTAAATATTTAACAACTGACCCTCTGAAAAAAAATTTATTTTAAATTTTAATGATATAAGGGCCATAGCATATAATTTATAAATATTAATAAAATATAAAATACCTTTTATTGTAAACTCCATATATCCAACTATATATCTCAGAGAATAATTTTCTTCTAATCTCTCTTCCTATAGACAACCTTTGATTGCAAGTGATGAATGAGTATATTTCTGACATGACTATGAATACTGGAAGGAAATTTCCTTATGTGTGTATGTGTGTGTGTGTGTGTGTGTGTGTGTGTGTGTCTGCTATTTACATGACAGTGGCAGGTTTCAAGAGTAGCAAGAGAGACAAACCCTAATCCACGGAGCTTTTCAAGCCTCAGCTTGAATCATGTTTGCTTACATTCTGTTGGTCAAAGCAAACTCACATGGCCAATCTTAGAATCACAGTGAAGGGCACTCAAAATTATAAGTTAAAAGAACCAATATGGATACAGGGAAAGGAATAATTGCTGGCCATCTATGTATTCAATCTATCTTAGATGCTTTCAGCCACATGTCACAGAGAGCTCCCATAACAATGTTAAACTATAAGGACATGTAAATGTATTTAACATGGAGTGTGTAGGTAGGAGGTTCTAGAGTGTCTTTTTTAGTCCCATAGTCTTTAGATGTTGGGTTGGTGTCTCTTTGATTCCTTTGGCTTTATCTTCTTGGACACAAGATTGCTGCCAACATCTAGTCTTCACATTCTTATAACCTAAATAAAGGCAGAGGCATCTTAGGGGCCAGACAGTGAAAGTACTTAATTTGCATGCCTCGTCCTTTTATCATGAAGGAAAAAGCTTCCTAGAAGCCAGCAGTAGACAATCCCCTGTGTGTCACTGGCCAGAACTAGATCACATTGCCTCCCCTGGTTTGGGAAGTTGGAATAGCAATTTTCAGGCTTTTTCAAAGAAGGGGTGGGAATAGCTTATGCACAGTCAATTAATAATGTTTGAAAAGGACTCAGAAATATCCTGTGATTGATCAAAAGTCGAGTCAGTGTCCCCTCTCATGCCTTTGTGTCACTTATCTCAAGAATTAGAGGCACGACAGAGGCTAGTGTGCATAGCTTGGGTCATGGAGTTGCCCATTTCCTGTAAGAGGACAATTTTTTTTCTCTTTCTTTTTTTTAACATTCAGTGGACCATAGATGGAATAGTAATTCCTTCCACCAAAAAGTGAAATGCCAGTTCTGAAAGAGAAATGAATGTAGAAAGGCAACAATAAGTATAACCATTGGGGTGGGGGGCTGGAACATATCTTTTGAATAGGAAGATAATCCTTTCTGACTAATTGCTAATATCTCCTGTGCTGCATTGCTTACTCTCCTGACACAAAAGTACAACAGGTCCTCAAATAATGTTGTTTTGTTCAATGCCATTTCATTATAACTTTGATGGGGGAAAAATTGATTTTCAGCCAGGGGACACCGTTTGTGTTCTCCATGTCTGCAGGGCTGTTCTCTGGATACTCCAGTTTCCTCCCACATCCCAACGATGCGCCCATTCGTTGAATTGTGTGTGTAAACGGCCCCAGTCAGAGTGAATGTGGGTGTGTGTGTGAGTGTGCCCTGCGATGGGATGGCATAGCTGGTGGGGTGGGGGGGTGAGGGGGTACAGGCTCCAGCCACCCTAACTGGGGAAGTTGGGTAAATCATTATCTTACTTGTTTTTATTAATCTTTCTTGAGTGTATGTATAGCTCACATTTATTTGAATGTTTAATGCTAAAAGTGTTTAGGGTCTTTATTTGGAAGTTTGGTGATGTTTTTGTGACCAGAAATATGGTATAGGAATTTAACTCTGTATCAATTAGCCTATGGTAGATTTGGTTTTGTTATATGTCATTTCACATAAAGTCACAGTTTCCAAGAGTCTATACATGACATTAAGTGAGGGCTTACTGTATATGATTGGAGTTATGGTAGACTTATAATTTTTAAAAACTTATAGTTTTAAAAATCCATAGATGATTTTTTAGAAATTTGCTTTATTGGAATGAATGGATTCTCTTACGGGGCTTCCCTTGTTCCACATTTGTTAAAATATTGATCACACCTCTGAAGGAGCCTCATAATGAACTGAGATGCAGTTCCAGACAGTGAGAGGAGGAGATATATCCTTGGACTATTCTGCTTTGTCATATTTCCTTTATACTTCTTTTATTGTAATCTTGAGCACATTCTTCTAATTTTGTTTTTCTGTTTAAACGTTCATGTTTGTATGGCATATATCTCCAGCTAATTCTGCTAGCAAGTTGTATTTTCTTTAAAGCAGCCTTGCACATGGTAGGAGGAAAAAAATATTAGATTTGTGATTAAGTAAGGGTTTAGAGGTACAGAGTTTCATCTGTCAGTCTGATTTTATACCATCTCCTTGTCTTATTTAATAATAATTATGATAAAGTTAATTACTTACTAAACTCTACTGTATGCCAGGCCCTGTACTAACAACTTTACAGATAGCCACATGATTTACACGTACAGGTAAGGAAGGTGACACCCAGTGTGGGCCGTAATGACCCATTAAGTTAGTAGTTGAGCTAAGTGTGTCTGACCTGCTCCGCCCGGCCTCGGCCATGTTCTTCCCATGATTGCATCTTGGTGCTGGGTGGAGGAATCACTCCAAAAATGCTGGTAGGAAATGAATTACTGGAAGAGTGACCCCGACGTACCATCTCCAACACAGACACACATACACCTCTGGCTTATCTTCCAACCTGAACAGACTATAAAAATGCTATCCTGGAAGACAGAGCACAACTCATAGCCTGGTTCTTGCCTGTCTCTGTAACTACCTGCCTGCCACCCCTCCATGTTCACCTGCCTCATGGCTGCTTGAAGAATGGGGCATGTTAAGATAGTATGAGCTGGCTGGGAGTGGGAGAGGTGATAGCATAGCACTTCTTAAGAGAGCAGAACTAATTCCTTCTGATCAACAATAGCTTTTCCCTATCCTTAATAATGAAGAGATTACATATAGGTAGTAGAAAGTTTGAAATATGCAGGAAAGCATAAAAGATAATACAGTCTTTTATAATCCCAAACTTGGATATATTTACAGTTAATATTTTTTATTTCTCAAGTCCTTTTTCTATGAAAGCTTTATTTTTTAACAAAATAAGGACTCCATTATCTATTATTTTATAATCTTCTTTTCCACTTACTGGGACTTCATGACAAATTTTTCACAATTGTAAGCATTTCGTGTTTCACTATTCACTCATTTGTTCTTTCATTCAGAGTGTATTAATTGAGAACTTACTATGTGGTAGGCACTGGATTTAAAGGTGGTATAGTACATTAGAATGATTTATCTTAATTATTTTTTAAATTTTCTATTGCTAGCTGTCTAGATATGTATTGAGCATTTATTATGTGCCTGGTACGTCCAAGGTGCTGAGGGGACAGCAGTGAATGATGCAGACAAGGTCCCTGCTTCCTGGATCTTACATGGAGGGAAATGGTAGACAGGGTCATCAGGTAAACCTGGGCACAGGAGAGCTGAGGGCCTCTGTGATCTGTTTCCATCAGATTTCCATCCTTTTGATATTTATCAAAAGTTTTGGTCCATCGATGGCTCTCTCCACTCCCATGTTCAGTGGTGATATGGATTAAACTCCCTTTGTACTTTACTGTTGTCTCAGTGGTGGAGATGAAATATTAATGTTCATGCTTCATCTATCTTCTTGAGCCAAAAGGCTTCTTGCTTATGGCTTCAAAAGGACTTTCCTTAATTAGATAAATATACTCAACATTTCTTTCTGATTCATTTATTTAATCATATTTAATTAATTTAGCACACATTTTTGCTGGTTGTAGAGATTTAAATTTATTTTCCCCAAATATTTTAAAATTCAAAATCATAGCAAATTATATGTATTCAAAAAATTATAGCTGTAACTCTAGGTATTGTTAGAATCAGAATATTTTCTATTGATTTTTCTACTGGAAAAATATTGTAAATAATAATTCTTTAGTGACATTTCACACTGCCCAAAGTAATGTTACATAAAATATATGGAGTGCATTTGGTATATGTGTTTAACACGAATTGTGATTTTTATAAATGTGATTTTTTTTTAAGAGATGATGTCTTACTGTTACCAAGGGTGGGCTCAAACTTCTGTGCTCAAGTGATCCTCCTGCCTCAGCCTCCTTAGTAGCTGGGACTATTGGTTCATGCCACCATGCCCAGCCTAAAAATGTAATTCTTTAAAGCTACCTACATTGAAAATATTTGTAGCATAATGGCAATTCTTGTAGAAAAAAATTAGGAAATTATTCTAGAGAAGTAAAGAAACAAAGTCATGGATGCCTAAAGTATGTCAATTCACAAATTAATGAAATATGTTATTATTTGTTAGCTATGAGTAATATTTGTTTACATTCTGATAATATTCTCTAAATCAATAAAGTGAATAATTTCATTATTAAGAAAGGAAATCATATTCTAAAGTAGGTGTCAAAATAGCCTGCTCTTAGTAGATTCTGAATTAAAGAAAAATTCATTCAGTGAGTAATGTACAGAATTGGGAGATGATGAAAATCTGCTAGCATTTACTGATCATTTGTTTGACGACTGTTTATTGACTGCTCTGATTGTGGCCTTGTCCTGGGTACTGGGGATACAGCAATGAACCAAATACACACAGTCACTACTCACATGTGCATACATTTTAGTGAGTAGAGAAATAATATACACATACACAGGTAATTAAATAATATAATGTTTGGGGAGAGACCTGAATCAAGTGAAGGTGCATGCCAGTGGACTGTTAGGTGGAAGAGCATTCCAAGCAGAGGGAACAGTAAGAATGGAAGCCAAGAGGCCAGCTGTGCTTGGTGGTTGAAGGTTCTTGAGAAGAGTGTATGAGGGTGGGTGGATTGTGGCAGTTGGTAAATTAGTGAGGCGAACAGCGCCAAGATTATGTGGTTATCTATGGATTCTGTGAATAAGCATATTCAGGTTTCCTTGTTTAACTAAAGGTTTCTAGTGGTAAGAAGGTCAAGACACTCTGATAAGGCAACAGAGGAAATTCCCACAGTGGCACAGAAAATGAGAATTAGGCCCGCAGAGACCCGGAGGTTCTACACGGGGGAAACATGCTTCTCTAGTGTGAGCAGTCTGCCAAAGTCATCGTAAACATTTGAGTGTTCAAATGTGTCTGGGCTGTAACCTCTGCAGGGAAAGGAAATCCTGATTTCTAAAAATAAAGAATGTTTTTATTTTAAGAGCCAAAGGGGAACAGACAGTCCCAGTAAATACAGGTCATTGAAACCTTTTAATTGTGGAATTGAAATAGGAAGCGGCATCATCTCTTCAAACCCATTTTCTTAAAATGTCTTCAAATAGAGAGAGTCTAAAACCCTCACTGAGAAATCATGAGTTTGTTTTCAGTATTGTTTGGGTAGGTAATGTTAAAAAAAAAATTGTTGGCTAATTTCTCTATTACTTTGTGATATAAAATGGCTCACTTGTTTTGACTTATTTATTCAGTCATTCAACATTATATTATATATTGATCATATACTGCATACCAGGCATTGGTCTAGGCTCTTGATATACAATAGTAAGTTTGGTGTGAAAAAAACCCTGTTTTAATCCCTGTTTAATAATCCCTGTTTTAATCCCTGTTTTAATTCTAGTTGTGACATAAATAGCTTTTGAATAAGACATATATCATAGAACTAAAGGTAGTGATGATTTCTCTGGAGTAAAAGGAAGCAGGGCAGCAGAAATGAATAAGAGGAGCTGTTATTTTACTTGTGCAAGGTCAGAGAAAGCCTCTCTAAGGAGGTGAGACTTAAGCAAAATGGAGAATTAGCCACATGCATATCTCGAGGAAAAGCATATTGTAAGGCTGAGGTGGGGGAGGAGCCACAGGTGCAAAGGTCGTGAGGCAGAAATGCTTATGATTTATTTGGAAAACAGGAATGAGGCTACAGTGGAGGAAGATGAAGGCAGAGACAGCTTGGGTGAGAGCCTTGGGGGCTCTGGTTATGACTTTGGGATGATTCCATGTGTGAAGGGAAGCCAGTGGAAGGCTTTGATCTGATGCAAGTTTTAAAGTGTAACTCCAATTCCTTTGTGTAAAATGATTGTGGGGGGCCAAGGGTAGAGGCTTGTGCAGTTATTAGGGCCTTGCTGAGAGATTGTGGCTTGGACTAGGGACATAGCAGTTGAGATGGTGACAAATTTTGGATTTAGAGTATATTTGCTTTTAATGTAGAGCCAACAGGATTGTGGATGGATTAGATATGAAGTGAGAGGGAAAGAGAAAATTCAAGGACGATTCCATACCTTTGAATTGAACATCCAACCTGAATAACTGGATGTTAGTGCCATTTCTTGAGATGAGGAGCCAGCAAGGAGGGGGAGTAGGGGACAGGCAATTAAGAGTTCTGATATATATATATATATATATATACACATATATATGTATATGTATATGCATATGTATATATATATACACACACACACATGGAGAGGGAGAGACACACACACACACACATATATACACACATGTGTATGTATATAAGCAGAGATGTTGAACATCAGTTAGATTAATGAATCTGTGTTTTAGGAGGAAACTCAGTGATAAAGATAGAAATCTGTGTCATCTGCATACATAGGTATTTAAAGCCTAGGGACTGGATGAGGTCCTCCAGAGAAATGATGATAAATACAGAAAATGAACTTTCTGAAGGAGTCATGAACACTCCAGCATCTATCTATCCAGAGGTTGGAGAGAAGAGGAAGAGTCAGTGAAAGTGACTGAAAACTTACAGCCAGTCAAGTAAGAATAAAACCAAAAGAATGGACAATTCAGGCTGGGCGCAGTGGCTCACGCCTGTAATCCTAGCACTCTGGGAGGCCGAGGCGGGCGGATTGCTCAAGGTCAGGAGTTCGAAACCAGCCTGAGTGAGACCCCATCTCTACTAAAAATAGAAAGAAATTAATCAAAGTATATATACAAAAAATTAGCCGGGCATGGTGGTGCATGCCTGTAGTCCCAGCTACTTGGGAGGCTGAGGCAGGAGGATTGCTTGAGCCCAGGAGTTTGAGGTTGCTGTGAGCTAGGCTGACGCCATGGCACTCACTCTAGCCTGGGCAACAAAAGTGAGAGTCTGTCTCCAAAAAAAAAAAAAAAAAAGAATGGACAATTCTGAAATCTAGAGGGGAAAATGTGTTGTTGGAGGGAGTGATCATCTGGGTGAAATGCTGCTCAGATGAGTCTGTGGGGATTGAGAGTTACCTTCAGAATCTGGCCATGTGAAGGCCATTGACTGGCAGCCTGAGGAGAGGGATTCAGGAGTTGGGGCTGGGCAGACAGCCACCTGAAGTCCATTCAAGTGAGAGTGTCTGCAGGGAGCACAGGTACTTCTTGTGAGGAGAATTGCTATGAATGGGGAGATATTTGGAATACAATGTGCCTTGAACTTTTGTCAGCAACCTGAAGATTGATTGTTGTATTTGAAGTTTCGTGAGGCAAGATGTTCTGATTATTAATATGTTCTGGGTCTTAACTAATGAATTTTATTTTCTATGAATTTAGAAATTACAGTGAGACAGTAATTTTTTGGGTTGTTGTGAGTGTAGAAAGCCACCGAGTAGGTGCTTACAGCACAGGTGGAGAAAGATTTCTCACACAGAGATTAAGATATGAAAGTAAAACAAGTTTATTTTATCCTTTAGAAGGACAGAGAGAAAGAAAGAGGGGGGGTTGGGGGGGGAGAACAGGGAGATGGCAGATGGCGTGCCATCCCAAAGAAAGAGAAGGGGGTGCCAGCAGTGAGGCCAAGCAACTTGCTGATTTTAAGAGGGATGAAGAGAAAAAAATAGTGATGGTTTTCAGTTGATAACAAAAGTGGTAGCAGGAAGATAACACAAGCTGCAAGGATGTCAAACTCTTAGGAGTTGGTTTCTTGCCTTTCTTGGAGAAGGGACGATCACAGGAAATGTGACCCTGCCTTTGAGATATGGTTGAGGTTATAGCTCCTTCTTCTGTTTACTCAGGAACTCTATAAAAGCAGGTTTTCAAAACAAACAATTTTGAAAGAGAAAGATTTACATCTCTTTTCCATTCATTGAGCTCTTTTCAGAAGTTGTGCAAAATGGGGTACTCCTGCAGGGTATCTGTTAGTGAGAGAACTCATAGGATTGATCTTTAACTTACTGGGGAAATTGTGGGATTCGGTATTTGACCGTTATTTTTGCAAGGCTGCCTCATTCAGTTCTCAACTTTTGGTTCTCTGTGTTCAAACTACAGTTGATTGTGTGTGCGTGTGTGTGTGCACGTCCACGCGTGTGTATATATAAAAAATACCATATTTAATTCAAATTAGTGTAATGACTGAGTCTATATGAAATGACGTAGTTATACAGCCAAACTTCTAAACTCCCAGTTGTTGCTAGACTCTAGCAAAGATTTTTGAGAACTTCCAGTTACTGACCTACTCACATGGCCTAGATTTCTCAGATATCTCGGTTGTAAACTGGATTTATCTCAACAAGATTTAGTTCTGCTCTCTTTTAAAGGCAAATGGAACTTCTCTCAAAATGTCTTGCTGAAAACATTTCCCACGCTGACTCCTTTACTGTCTTGTTATTATAAGCAAATAGGATTACAAAAATACAAAGGGAACAGGATAAAGAATGCCAAGAAGTTAGCTTTTTGGGGACTGCCTGTGGCAACTCCACAAAACCCATGAATTTTACGCAGAGAAAACAATGAGCATATCTTATATCTTCATGAGGGTCGGGGCTCTTTGTCTATATTGTTTACTGCTATGTCCCAGAAACCCAGTAAATAAAAATACAAACTTGTACTGGAGTAATTTATGTCACATGGTATTAGTATAGCTATTGGCAGATAAGCTACCATTGTATTTATTCTAAAAAAATTGAACATATTTCATATTAGCACACATATATATTTATAAATTATGTATATGAAAATGAAAGAATTAGCTATTTTATGCAAAGTCATAGTAGAATGTTTCACTTTTATATTCAATTTTACTATAACACTAAATCAGAAAATATGAACATCTATAGATATTTTTCTCAATATTTCATCCTTTATTTCAGCCTCTCTCATTGGGTCAAATGTACTTGCTCTTTCCCACCATTCTTTAAATTTAGTCTTTGAAAGTTATATCTGCCTTTAAGAGAGACAGCAACAGACCATTGGTTCGTTTTGCTGGAAATACAATACATTTTGTGACCTACTAACCTGAATCAAGATCCCAGGTCATCACAGATATCCATAGAACCTTTGCAGATAATCCTTTTAACACAAGCTCGGGAGGTAGGTGGGGCCAAAGCCTGGCCTCAGTTGGCTGTCAGTTCAGCTGAGGACATTTGGCCACTTGTAAGTGAACTGAAGGGCAAAATGTTAAACGTTAGTTACTTCTGGTGGTGTGGCAGGTGGTTTTATTTTCTTTGGCTTCTCCCGACCCTCCTACATACTACAGCATTTTTTCCAGAAGCTGTATAGCATTTTACATGGGGAGGAGAAATTCTTTCCTCTCTTGAGAAACATCAAAGTAAATGAGAGAAATTGTTTTCATTTTGATCCTTTAAATCAGATGCACTGCCTTCTTATCAGCACAAAGAAGAAAGAAATACACCAGCTCCTTGGGGATTTAGCTTTCGGGAAATGAGATTTTTATCCATGGAACCAACAGATCATTAACAGCACAGTCAGAACAATGGAATTCCATTGTTTTAATGCCAACATCCAAATCTATGGCCCTTGCTCGGTCCTAAAACAATACTTTAAATTAAAATTAATGCAAAAATGTCTTAATATTAATAAATATAAGGAAGGGAGTTTTAAAAATCTATTATTTAGATTTAGATTTAGTTAACTATTATTCTTCCACCAAATATAGTTTAGTTTTTAAGAAAAATAAGTTATACAGATATAATGAACATATGTATCTGAAAATTCATAAAATGGAAGTTAAGAAAACCTTAGGCTTTAGCCATTTTTTTTTGTTTTTCTTTGGTTTGGGGTACCTGGGTAGAGCCAATGAGAAATCATGTGAGCTGCCTTGAAGCTATGAGAGCAGAAATAGCAGACCACTCAGTGTGTCTGGTGTAGGGGGCTGAGTCATTCCTTATGAGGTTTTTAAATAAGTACAGAATAGCCTGTAAAACCTCTCAAGACTGTGGTTCCCCATAATAACAACAGCAAACACATATAAAGCATTTACTATGGGTCTGGCCTTATTGTAATTACTTTATATGTGTTTGTTTATTTAATCTCTGCCATGGTCCCAAGAGGCAATTAATCAATTAATAAACAAACAAGAAAATATATGTGTATGCATACAAATATGCACATACACATATATGATATATTACACATATATACAAACGTGTAAAATATGGAAATATTGGGAAAAACGCTTCTTATAAGCATTAGTTATGATAATGTACATGGTGAATTTTCAAGAGGGTGATAGTATAATATAATGCCACATTTTCCAGACTTATTTCAAATTCTTAAATGAATGATTACTTCGTGTAGTTTCATGTAGTATCAGAGCTACAAAGTAGATCCTGGCTCAGGCATTGGACACAGTGTGGAATACAATGAGATGTGAAGGGATGGTGATGTGAGAGCCAGTAATACTTTTTCTTACCCTGAATCAAAGGAGACATAGCACCATTATTTATAAGGGTAACAAAGAACACGTAAGATTTTGAACAGGTGCTTGTTTTGCCTGGCACTTCTACCACCCTCCATCTGAAATTACTCCTTTTGAGCATTGGATCTTAGCTGAAATGTCATTTCTTTGAGAGGTGTTTCCTAATTCCCTGTCTAGGTCATATTCCTTTGTTATATGCTCTTTTATAATAACATGATACTCCATTTCTTTATAATACTTTGCACATTGGTGTTATGACACCCTCATTTGTGTGATTACCTGTGTAACATCTGTCTCCCTTACCTGTACCCCGCTGCTTAGACACTCTCCGCTTACTTATACCCTAAGTCTCGTGAGAACAAGGGGCCTTGTCTGGTTTTGTTTATCATTATATCTCTAGCTAGAGATGCAGTACCTGAGTATTTGCTCAGTGTTTATTGAGTGAATGAATGACTGTGAGTACTTGGTGTTATGCCACAATGTATTTATACCTCTGTCTCCTGAGAGCAAGAGTGTGTGTTATATGAATGCTGTGATGATGCAGGTGAGTGAGTTCTCCTCACGATTGTTGGATTTATAGCATCAGCTTTTCAACTTCATTTGGAAGGCCACTGTCTAACCTAATTCATTGTTTCCCTGTGATATATCATTTAGGTAGCTTTGATAAGGAAAAAAAAAGCTCTTTACCTCCAAACTCTTCTCTCTAATTTCCATTTCTGTGTTTCTGAACTAGGGCTTAATCCAGGCAATTTTCCTTTCTCATGTACACTTTCCACTGTTGCTACGTTCCTGATGATTACTCATACTTGTCTTTTTTTTTTTTTCCTATTTACACCACTTTCTTTGAACTTGGAGATTACTCATACTTAGATCTATCAAATTATTCCTTTTATTTTTGCTATTTATTTTTAAAACAATTTTTATTGGTGTATAAAATGTGTGCATTACTTTGGAGTACCTGTGTTAAATATATTCACATAATTTGTAAAGATCTAGTCAGTGTACTTGGGATAGCCATTGCCTTAAATACCTGTCTTTTCTTTATGCTAGAAACATTCAAATTACTCTCTTCTAGCTATTTTGAAATGTACAATAGATTATTGTAAGCTATATTCACCCTATGGATCTATCAAACACTAGATATTTCTTCCATTAAACCATATATTTGTATCCATTAATCAATTTCCCTTCGTCAACTCATACCCCTTACCCTTCTGAGCCTCTGGTAACCATAATTCTTCCATTTCCGTGAGTTCAATTATTTAGCTCCCTCATATGAATGAGAACAGGCAATATTTGTTTTTCTGTGCTTGGCTTATTTCACTTAATATAATGACTTTCATTTCCAGCCATGCTGTTTACAAATGACAGAATTTTGTTCTATTTTATGGCTGTGTAGTATTCCATTGTGTATATATACCACATTTTCTTTATGTTGATGGGCATATAGGTTGATTCCATATCTTGACTATCGTGAATAGTGCTGTAGTAAACATGGAGGTGCAGATATCTCTTTGACATACTGATTTCCCTTTTTTTTTGGATATATACATAGCAGTGGAACTGCTGGGTCATACAATACTATTTTTAGTTTTTTGAATAACCTCCATACTCTTTGCCATAGTGGCTGTACTAATTTACATTCTTGCCAACAGTGTATGAGGGTTCCCCTTTCTCCACATCTTCACCACCATTCATTATTGCCTGCCTTGTTGATAAAAGCCATTTTAACTGGGGTGAAATGATATCTCTTGATTTGCATTTCTCTGATGATTAGTGATGGTGAGCATTTTTTCATATATTTGTTGGCCATCAACTTATTCTTTTTAAGGAAAATTACCTAGAATAAAATAAATTTAGTAAAAATCAGACATTGTAGAATTTGATGGTAACAGTTAAAAAGGAAATGGATTTTTATTTTATTGAAGATTGACATTTTTAACTGATCTTCATAAATGAGCAAACTGTTTATGTAGTCCCATAACTACTTGAAGCAGTGCCATCTTTAAGGATTATATACTTCGTTGCAAATCTGTGCTGTTAGTATTAGCATTTTCTGGTCATTGGTCTAAATAAGTTAATGTTAAAATTTAGTTTTAATTTACTTGAAATTATACATAATTTATGCAGCTGAAATACAAAAGCAGACTATAGTGCACTAATATCCTTTGTTTATCTTTATTAATGATAGTGAAGATAGTAGTTCAGATGTACAAATTTTCCAAATGAAAGAAGAATGCATTCTCTAATTTTATTTTAGAAAATTTAATGCAAATATTTTTCAAATGTCTTACAGAAGACTGTGTAAATGTTTATTTTATCTATGGGACCAATGCTTCTGTAAATATTAATTATAGTTCTCTTATAATGTAATAATCTTTGGAGTGTGGGACGTGTAAGATTGATCTTTGTCCTACTGACACTAACCAGTTGTTCTATTGCTGTTAACTGTCCATTTTGTTGTCATTTAGTGGGCCACCCCACTGCCAAAACCCTTTTAAGGACTTGTCTATCTAACAAAAACTAAAGATTGCCAGGGACAGCTGCTACAAAGCTCATTAAGTTATTTACCTTGACTTTATTCAAAAATCTAAAACCTGTAAGTCTGGGTTCAGGGGTTTCTGGCAAAGAAAAGTGCTCAGGGGTTTCAGGTCTGAGTCACTATTTGCTAGACATTTGGCCATTCCATGCATTTCCTTTCTAAGAGAAGCAGAACTGAGAGGAAATTCAAAGAAGTATGATCCAGGAGACTAGCTACTAGCCCTTGACCTGGCACCACCTAGCATTGCCACCTTGAATATATTCCTTAGTATGTTCCAGATATCGATGTACTCATCTCTAAAATGAGAAGACAAAATAAATAATCTCTGGAAAAAATCTACTATATGCTATAGTGACAGTTTTATTCAGAGTGAGACAAAGAGTGTGAAGTACACTTTTTTTTCTTTCTAAGCTGCACATCCACATACCTAATTACTGTTGTGGGAATAATTTCAGTGTGTCTACTAAGACTTCTAATAGCTATCACGAACTAGTAATCTGTCAAGGTATAATGCAGGATAATATGTTTTTACACAATAATAGTGAGGCTCTCATTAATTGTTACCACCTGTAATTGCTTGATATGAACATTTATTTTAAAACT
Source organism: Microcebus murinus (assembly GCF_040939455.1). NCBI lineage: Eukaryota > Metazoa > Chordata > Mammalia > Primates > Cheirogaleidae > Microcebus > Microcebus murinus. The sequence goes on from NC_134109.1 coordinate 64,017,485, forward strand.
TAAATTATATACAACAAAATAATGATTTAAACTACCTCTAGGAAGTCTATATACAGAAGTTGCCTTGTTAGAGCTAATGATTTATGAAGGCATTTCTTATTGTTTTTGTCTTTTTAATAGATGACATGTTATATGAATTAAAATAGAAGAAAAGATTCTGCCAACAATTAAGCATCACACTGAGTCACATCTGCTATCTGTTGCCTTAAAGACACACATATAATTTATTAGACTTCTTTAGCAATATTTGATACAAAACATCAATGTGTTTATATGCTCAAGGAAGAAGAAGTCTTGGGAATAGTCTAGCTTTATTCTGAAAAGGTTAAGGAAGTTCAGTTTATGTGATATCTATGTTTTGCAATACAACCAACTTTAGAATCTGATAGCCATTTCACATTTAATCTAAATATTGTTTTCTAAAAATTCCAAGCAGACTTCTTTTTTATGAGATATATTCGTTTTTTTCCTCAGATATCTTTTTCTATTTTTTTTGCTGTAATTTTAAGTAGAGGGTAGAATTAAGGTCCAGATTTAAAATTATGAATGAAAATGATGTTTTAAACAATGGACTTTTGAACTTAATATAAAGGATGGTGGCTAAAAGAGAGAGAGAGAGATCGATTGAGATCTAAGCTGAAGAGAGTCCATGGGTCAGGTTATAGATCTGACTTTGGGAAAACAAGAGTGGATTAAGTTAAAGTCTTGTCTTGAATGAGAAAAGGAAGTCTTTGGGGCAATACTGTGGGGAAAGGAGGACTAACTAGAGTGACTTTTGTGTTTCTAAATTTGGACTTGAAGATTTCTGAAATTGATAGACAGTGGTGTCAGGCATTCCTTTTGAGAGGAAGCGTTGGATTTGTGGAGCAGAGAGTCGTATGACTATAGGTGCTAGTGTGAGAAAAAAGACTACACAGGGAGCAAGGCAAGGGGTGTGAGTGTTTGCCAGTTATCCGCATTTGGACAGCATTCCCTTGGTCCAGATAATAACAAAGTAAAATGGAAAATGAGCATGTTACTGGCTCTACAGTGGGCAGTTTTGCTCTTTTGCATGACTTGGGAGGGAGGGAGAGAGGAAGAAGAGCATGAAGAAAAAGGAAATATTTTTATTTATTCTGGTTTCTGTTTCCTAAGATTACATTCAGAAACTAGACACATAGCTATGTGATCATAGGGTGGAATTCTTTTCATGTGCCTCCCTTTGAAGACATGAAATCACCAAATAAAAGCCTGTGCCCAAATTTGAACAAACTTCAGAAATATGCCTTTAAATAATATAAATTATTCACTTTTTCTTTTCCCCTTTAATTTATACATTATAACTTATGTTTCTAATGAACCTCTAGCGTTCATGCTTTTGGTGGGCTTGAGCCATCTCAATAAATCTTTGCTGTTATAGCTGCTTTGTGCACGATAATCACTCAGTTCACTAATGTATTTATTGCTGCTTCATTGATATACTTAAATTTTCTTAGTATGTTAGAGGGTTTTTAAAAATTGTGAGGGTGATTAAAAAGGGGTGGTTTTATTTCCTTGGCAAAAGTTAGTAATAGAAGTTTATGACTCTGTCTTGGCTCTGTTGCACAATGCAGTTGACCTAAGGGTCTGTGCTGAAGATTGCTCAGCCTTCCCTGCTCTTACAGCTGGGGGCTAGAACCACTCAGGTGTAACTCCACCAAGGGAATTGGGGGACATTTTCACCCAGGTTTTTATGCCTAAAAAATGACTTGCTTTATGTCATGTTAAAACAGTTAATCACACTGTGACTTGTCGTCTGTCTACTCCTGGACCAACACTTAAGGGGTATTTTGGCCAAGTTAGGAAGTGATAGCACCTTTTTAGTTGCTTTGCTCATTAAGGGTGACCAGTCAGGACACTAATATTGTGAACAGGAAGAGTTCTTGGAAAATGACTTGGGAATCATCTTTGATGAGAAGAGTGCAATATCCAACTGCCTGATGTATTCTGTTATTGATCAGAATAATTTAATGTCAGGATTTTCATTGAATCCTCACCTTTTAGCAAAAGCAAACTGGCAGAGTGTTTTCATTTCCTAATTGGGCCATGTCTCTCTCTCTTTCTCTTTTTTTCCACTTGACTGAGTCATGGATTAATTTGTTTGTAGTATTGCTTGTTCCTCGCCTTTTGTGATTGGCTCCAACTATGGAAAAGCACCCTTTGTTCCTTAGATTTCCCGTTGGCCAGGTCGCATTTCAGCTACTCATTAAAACATGTATTTATTCTACTCTGGAGCACATTGTCTGGCCAGCCATGAATTTATAGTGAAATGTAACAGTAAATTGTGCTCTGTGGTCAAAAATGCCAAATGATACACACAGCGGCACAGAGGTTTCCAGCATCGGGTAGAATTAAAGAGCTTAGGACCAGTGCCGGGATTGTTGGCCATATTTTCACAGTGGCCAGTGTTGTTAGACTCAAACTTGGAGAGAGCTTGAAATCACTTATCTGAGATGTTTGCACTCATAACCACAAAGCCCCTGAGAAACACAGAACTGATCTTGTAATAAGCTCCAGCTGAGTTTACAAGCCTCTGAGCCTTTCTGAAAGCCTGTTTAGTTTAATGAGGGTTTTCAGATTTCAAAGCTCACACACCTTCACATAAAAACAGATGATTATGACCAAATTAGGGAATGTTGTTTCATGAGTGCATGAGTGTTTTCTCCCAATATGTTCTCTTTTCGGATGTCAGGCATTGTTTCACTGCACTTTTCACCTCTGGGCATAATTTTAAAATATGATTTCGATAAATCTTATTGTATATAGTTTCTATTCAAGCAGAATATTATGTTATATAAAACAAAAGCTTTTTCTCTTAGAAATCCTAGACAAATATACATATTTTTTTCTGTCTAATAATACAAGGAACAATCTGGAAAAAAAATTGAGCCTTCAGCTTCTGCTACCATGACAACTGTCCTGAGAGGCTAGACCTCTGTGTTCACTTCTGTGACCTACTACGTAGGGCTCAGAACCTGTTTCTGAATGGCTTGAAGAGAGGAGAGCCTTGTCTATGAAACAGTAAGAATGAATGTGGGAGACAAGATATCAATACGTTAGTTATTTATATATTGTATATATTATCTTAATCAAAATTTATAACTCTTAATTTAAAATTTTAGTCTTTAAATGCTAGCTTTAGTGTGTGTAGCATATTATTGATACTATTTTGCCTATTCTTGTTTTTTATAATGTTTCCTAAGTCACCCTTCGAAGGTAATATAATAATAATTAGAATGTGAGACAAGCAAGTCTTACTTGAATACCAAATTATTACATTATACCCATGTTTTTACAAAGAGGCACAACACAGAATGTGATGTTCAAATGTCAGCAATACAAGACCAGAGAGAAGTGGCCTATAGAGATGTCCTAAAAGAAAGCAAGAGATGTGGATGAGGCCAGACTGCACTGAAATTGTGATGAGTTGGCAGAATCCTTGTACTCTGAGCCCCTTCTTAAGTTTTCCTGCCTGACTTTTGTACCACACAAGTCAGGAGGACATTGACAAAACATTAGTCGGAAATCTCTATAAAGTTTTGCTATTCTTCAGGGAAATGCTTTGCTGTTTTATCTCTCTTCTCCTCTAGGTATTATTTTCTTACCCTAGTCCAAGAACTAAATTCCTTGAATTTTTTCACTACTCTCTTAAATCAGAATCAGCTGCCCAAAGTTTGAGAAAGGATGTGGTAAGAGAATCTATATGCATTGATTAATGTCTTATATTTTGAAGAACATTTGTATTCTAATCAGGACAAAGCTTTAACAGTTAAAGTTCAAAGTTTATAGCTCAAACTGGGGTCTGAGAGTCTGTAATCTTCAATTCTGTATTTTTATTTCATTTTATCACTGATCTTAAAAATGCGCTCTTACCAATTATTGAGATTTTATTTTTCTTTAACTTACTTTTCTCACAAATACAGTTTAATACAGTTTACACTGTGCAGTGAAAGTGTTAGGTAGACAATATTAGTATGCTGTTCTTAGAATGCACATGAGACTTTGGCTTCCACCCATAAGGAGTAACTGGTAAGGGACATGCCCTCCTGCTCTCAACAACAAAAAAACAATACAAAATTTATAAAGTGCCTGTTTAGACACTGGCCAGCACACAGTGCAGGATTGTGATCCCCAAGAGAAAGGAAATTAACAAAGTAAGTACCACAATCACCTGAGTTTTCTGCCTGGAGGCAGGATCCAGAGTGTGGTATGCAGAGAGAACCCAAGCAGACCCTAGTTGTCTGGCTGCATGGAGAAGAGCAGAGATAAGAGCTCGAGAAGGGCAAGTCGATGGGATTTTAGGGGAGGAAGACTAGAAAAGTTGAATTTATACAAAGAGCTCCAGAAGTTTGCTTGAGGGTCCAGTAGAGTATTAGACTGAATACAAATCTTGTATGCATAGGGTGAAAATCTGTAAGGTAAGAGAAAGTGCACTTTTGTAAGCTATGAAATTGATCACTTCTCAGAGCTTTCATAGGGCTAAGAGACAGTTGAGTTTCTATTAAGCAAATAGGAAAGATTTCGCTGAACACTTGGGGCAATCTGTAGAGACATTCAAAAGAGTTGTTAGCATTAGTAGTAGGGATAAATTATCCCTAGAGCAATGACCACTGTAGAGCTTCCCTAACAAAGCTTTTAGGCCTTGGAAGGATACAACTGAACTGTAAGTAACTTAATGTTCTGTCAAGACATGTATCAACATTCATTAAAGGAAGACAATGAAACCCACTCCACATTAATTCATAGTATCTGCCATCTAGTTGTAAATGTAAACATATGACGAAGGAAAATGTGACTCCTTAGCACTCCACTACACTCTCCTGTCAGATATGTCCATGTGGGCTCTCTTACCACCCAAGTCCAGCTCCTTGACTCCCCTGCATCCCCTTGCTCCTCTCTGGAGTCCACCAGGACCAGCTTGCTTATCTGAGCCACTGGCCTGCCACCCTGCAAAATGCCAATGGGCAGGGTCTTCCCAAATTGTACTCCCTTGTTCCACCACAAGTCCTCAAGGGAAAAGGTATGGATCTCACTCTCTGTAGACACCTCAGACTGAGATGCACACCCATCACAGAGAAGTGGCCTGTTGGGGAACTTCTTGGCTCAAAAAACACTTGCAGTTATAATGGGTCAGCAGAGGCTACAGCTCCCAGTCAGCTGAGCTCAGTCTGCTTTCTGGGTAGCAATGGATAGGAGGGGTGCAGCGGAGGAAGTGTCTGCATGGGAGAAAGCTGCACTCCAGGCTCTCCTGGCACTCTCCCAGGGGGTGCCCCTCATGGACTGCCCAAACCCCTGGGGCTGGCTAGTTCACCCCTCTATTCTCTATTTGCTGCACCTGTGCTCATGGAGGGGGTAAAAGCCTTCAGTAGAGTTGGCGTCCTGCTGTTCGGTGAAGACATATGAGGGGGAGGGGAATGCCCCCTTACCCTTTCACTGGATTCTGAGCCCCTCTGAGTGTGATCCTTGCTGATGTCTTCTCCTCTTTATGTTCTTCCTTCTCAGCTTCGCCGTTTTTTTCCGTGGGGTCCCAAGTCATCTCTGACATTGCTCTCCATGATCCTCACCTGAGCTTCGAATCTTCTCTCCTGTCTATCTGATATCCTTCCTTCTGTCCAGGACAGTCCAACAAGTGATGATTCTAGCTGGCTCTCTTGCCAGAATCTCCCTGATTTTTAAAATAGTACACAAGCTATCCATTGTTTGTAAGGTGGGGAAGTGTTATTTTAATTTTGTTTCCTTGTACTCTAATAATATTATTGGAGATATTTCAAAAAAAAACCAACTAAATTTTGTTTTTCCTGTTAATTAGCATGTGGAAGCAGTGACATCATTTCAGCTGTTGTGTTTATTTTAAGGAAGTCAAGTTTACTAAGTGACGTGCAGAAGTAGTTTTAAGCCTGGTCATCACCATAGACTCTTAAAGAGCATGTTCTGATTATATTTATTTTTAATTCATACACATTGATACATGAATGTAGCCCCTTATTTTATGAATAAGAAAAAGAAAGAGGAATTTACCGTATATTGTGTTTATCTTCAGAAGGTGTCAGATTCTGAACATATTTTCTTGACAATAGCACCTTAAAACCCACATATATTGACATAAGTGTCAGACCTTTCACCAGTTCCAGGATCAAGAAAGATAATTTTCTCTTTCCCTGACTTAGGAGCTTTTTACTACATTACAAAAATCAACTTATAAAAAAATCTTTAATAATTATATCAAAAGTCATATAGAAATAAAGAGCTCCATTGCATATAACAAAATAGACTAGGATGTTTGTTTTAATGAAAATCCTTCATGCTGGTGCAGATGGACCTTCTCTTACACTGCTCATGAGATTGTGGATTGACAGACTGCATGAAAACTAAAAGGGATGTAGTAGGGAGAGGAGCAGAAGGGAGAGTTGGTTGCCTCCTCTGGTGCTTCCTTAAGTCAAAGGCTATCTAGATAAAGCTGCTGGCCACACAGGGAGCACATTTAGATTTATTGAGTCATCTCTTATTTTTTAATATGCTCAAACAGACAGACCTCTTTTTTTTTTTCAAACAAATTGCCACAGTTATGTGAAATAGTATTATAATAAAGTGACTCCCAATTTTATGTTATTGGATTGCTACATAGATTGTGTGAAAAATGCACACTTCTTCTCATCTATTATGTTTCTTAACTGCCTTACTGCCAGGAACTTTGAATCTTATCTCATATTCTCTTGTTTTCTTACTCTCTAATTAGGAAGCCACTTGCTTATTATTGCCCTTATGATATGTGACTTCTTCCCTCCTGATTGGTAGTTTTGTCGATGTCAACTTTGCTATTCATTTAAGAAAAATATTTAATGTTCTAGATATGTTGAACTTTTCTAATGAACTTAAATTTGTGGCCTGACACGTACGTATATTGTTTTTAATTTAAAACAGAATATTTAGGAAGATCTTGACATTTAAACTATTGTCTTATTTGTATTTGCAGTTCCCTGAATGTGGTTTCTATGGAATGTATGATAAGATTCTGCTTTTTCGCCATGATCCTACCTCTGAAAACATCCTTCAGCTAGTGAAAACGGCCAGTGATATCCAGGAAGGTGATCTTATTGAAGTGGTATTGTCAGGTAGGATACTTTTTTTTCCTATCCATAGATTAATAAATTGTATTTGGAGAATTTGGGGCATATGTTTTTAAGGCAATGTAAAAAGTATATGTCAAACTTAGGCCCAGTAGGAGATTTTGGAACTCTGTATACATGAGGAAGGGAAACAAAATGTTTCCCTTGAATTGGCTATTTCCATACCCACTATTGTCCCAATTACATCTCCCGACTTCACCCTCCCTCTGAACCCCCTCCCAGCCCCACAAAACACACACACACACACACACACACCTTCAAAGATTCAGCACCTTAAATCATCCAGACAGCAGCAAGAGCAAACAAAAATCTCAACAGTGAAGCTCAACAGCTGTCAGGGCTCCAAATGTGTTGAATGTATAGAAGCTGAGAAATAATAATAGGACTAAGAAGCCATTGACTTATTGCAGTCAAAAGTCCAGTAGCTATGAGGTAAGCTGAGATCAACAAGGAAGCTGGGGCTCAAGAGTTAGAGCAGGTCAGGTCATGCCACGTGATACTAGTTAACTCAATGGATGCATTTCCATCTGCTTACATTTAGGTTTCTTGTTTAGAATTTAGGAGTTAGTGATAGGACTATACCTAACAATACAGAAAAAAAAAATGGATGTATTTAACTTAAAAAGATCCCTGCTGTAGCAGGGATCCTTACAATTATGGTCAATGCAGTGATCATGAAGATGTCCAGATTTTTATTGTTTATTTTTGTGAAAAATAAAGTCATTATAGAAAAACTCAGCTTGCATTGCTGAGTTTCTCCTCTCTAGGCTTCTTTGCTTGCTATGTGTTTGAAAAATGAAATACAGTAGCATTAATGATTCTAGAGTCATTTCCTCAAGTTGCACAACTTGTTCAAAGACCAGTACTTGGCTATACTGATGATACTTCAGTTTATCTTTGTTTTATTTACTTTTCTTTGGTTCAGCCTAAATCACTTTGTGTCTTTATTGATTGCTTACCAATTATGTGAGGTCCTGGGATTGCCACATTTTCATGGTGTAGATGGATCCTATAAGATAACTATTTTGCTAGATAAAAGTAATAACTTTTCCTGTTGTTTATAGGGTTGTCTGTTGTTAAATAAATAAACCAAAAGAGCCAAAGCTTTGATGGTTTTTTAATTAAATTTTTTGAAGGAATCACTTGCTTTGGCTGGTTTCTCCTTTTTTCTTTTCTTTGGCTCTTTTGACATTTGCCTACTGTACGTGGACTCTCAAAACTAGAGACTAGACATATCGTTTTCTAAGTTTCCTATTTCTGAACACTAGGGGCTACCTGAATTAATTTATTCAGGAAAGTCATGCGCTGGATCAGTGCTCACTATAATTCATATTAAACTCATAGCCAGGCTGCTGTGCAAATAATACAATGTGTTTTATGAGTCCTTTTTCTCTGTGGCAATGTCCAGAAATATATGAGGACTTTTAAAATTGCATCTCTAAACTGAATTTTTTCCCATTTTACTTTTGTTATCAAGCATTTTATAGTAGTAGATAGACTGAATGCAACCTGTATGTGGGTGTGATTGTGTAGGGGATGGCTGCCTATTTTCATGTTATCACACCATCAGTGAACTGGACCTGCCCTTCTCTCATGTTGACCCGATACAGCACTTTAGAGTTCCCTTGCTTCATAAAGAACAGCATTTTGCTTTTCCTCTTCCCATTTTTGCAAACTGAGAACATCATTGTGCTTTTTGGCCCACTGCTCTTGACATCCATCCTTTATGTCTCATCTCTCCTGTCTCCCTGGCCACAATTGCTGGGAGGGCATTTAAAAGCAGCCCTTTTCCTCACCTGCTTTGCCAGCACCAAGCTCAGGAGGGGCCATACCCTTAACAGCTATATTGTTGGTATGTAAAAAGGGCCATTCTGTAACAGTCAAATTCTAATTTTGAATCACCTAGTCCCACTTCTTCAATGTCATTGAGCCTGTAACTTATTCAACTGTGTATATTCAGTTATACACACACACACACACACACACACACACACACACACAAAATTATGTTTAGATCTCCTGCACTTACCTATAAACATCGTTGGCAGCAGTTTTCTCCAGCTCCTCTCTCACTCCAATGCTTAGCTTGTAATTTGCTCAACAAATATTTAAAATCATCTTTAAACTTGACCGCTCCATATTTGAACCCTGTTTTTCCCCCATATCTCTTACCTCTTTTCCCATACTCTTTTTAGGCCCTGAGTACATTGTGATCATATGCTTGATTTTCCTTCCTTCTTCCTGGTCTTTTATTACTTGCAGCATGACTTTCTTGAGTGATGCCCCATTTCCTTTAATCCAAGAGGTGTTGACTCTTATTTTCCTCTTATTTTCACTCTTAGGTGAGGAGTTGAATGAAGTGATCTTCTCATTTCCCAGTGCCATTTTTGGTTATTTTCTGACCAACCCTCCCTCTAGACCAAAGGTGTCTATTTTACTTATTGTCACCTTCTCTATAACATTGCATTGAGGTTATTTATTTTCTTGAAGACTCATTTCCATTTAACAATAGTTATAACCAGTGTCAGACTCCTAATCTTACTACCCATTTTATGCACTATTCATCTTTGGTGTTAACATGCACGTTTATGATCCTTTGATTTCTCGTTATTTCTTTTTGTAATCAGTCACCCATAATACCATTCCTGGACTTCACCAATAAGTCAAGGCTCCAGCTGTAACATCTCCACTTGTTGTCACTCTTCCTTTATAACTCTTGCCTGTTCATCTTGCCCATTTCTACAAAATGCATATACCTGTTCCCTGACATTTTAACCATATTTCAATCACTTCCTATTATTTTTGACTATATTTTCCCTTTCTCTTTCTCTCCCCATAGCATGTGGCCCATTATATGCATATCTTATACTACCTTGTTGCCTTCTCAATGATTTTGTATACATTAGCAGGGTTCACTCTACCCGTTAGGAATCTGAATTACTTTACGGTCCCTTTTTGCCATTCCTGTTCTTAGACCACATGTGACTACTAGACATACAGTCCACTGCCTACCTGGCTAAATAGAGATCTAACTTTTATCTGACCTTACCATTGTTCAGAAATCTTCTTCCCTCCACCCCCATCCTTTTGTGATGAAGTTCTCAGTGAACATGTACGAGTTCATTGAGTGACCACTGACTATCAGAACAGAAGTTACCACATATACAATGTTTTGTAAAAAATATTGATTTGTTGTAAAAATATTATTTCTAGATATATCCTCAAAAGTAAACTAAAGTTCAGGTTTTCTTAAAGTGAGCAGGACTATGCTGTGTTACAATTTGAAGGATGACAAATGATAGCTACTAGGGCACTTTAGCCCATGGGTACAGAAAGCTTGGATGACATACTCATGTCTGCCCCAGTCTCTGAAGAGGATGGGTGCAATGATTGGCTTGGGATACATGCTGTTTCCTGGAGGTGTGGTTACGGATCAGTTTCATCCAAACTGCAGTGGGTCAGGAGTATAGGAGAGGAGAGCAAGAAATGGGACATTCCTTCTACTGCATTTTGACAAGTTCTGCAACATAAACAAACTATAGAAATCTTCCTTATGAAGAATATAGTTTTAATGTTAAATTTTATTTATCCAAATTTTCTCTTTTTCCCCACCACGAATTAATTTTTTTTTAATTTCAAAATATTAAGGGGGTATAAATGTTTTAGGTTGCATGGATCACTTTTGTAATGCTGAGGTCCCAGTTATAGGTGTGCCCATCACCCAAATAGTGTTCATTGTACCCATGAGGTAGGTTTTTCTCCCTCCCATCCTCCCTTCTCCCCCACATTGATTTCTACTGAGTTTTACTTCCATCTGTGCACATGTGTGCTCATCAGTTACTTCCAATTTAATAGTACACGTGGTATTTGTTTCTCTATTCTTGAGATGCTTCACTTAGGATAATGGTATCTAGTTCTATCCAAATTGTTGCAAAAGATATTAATTCATCTTTTTTATGGCTAAGTAGTACTCTGAGGTATACATATACCACATTTTATTAATCCACTCATGAATTGATGGGCATTTGGATTGATTCCATGTTTGCACAATCATGAATTGTGCTGCAATAAACATTCAAGTACAGGTGTCTTTTTGATGAAAAGTCTTCTTTTTCTTTGGGTAGATACCTAATAGTGGGATTTCTGTATCAAATGATAGATCTACTTTTAGTTCCTTGAGGAATCTCCATACTGTTTTTCAGAAAGATTGTAGTAATTTGCAATCCCACCAAGAATGTATAAGCATTTCTTTCTCTCTGCATCTACATCAGCATCTACTGTTGGACTTTTTAATAAAAGCCATCCTAACTGGGGTAAAAGGATATCTCGTTGTGGTTTTAAATTGCATTTCCCTGATGATTGGTGACTTTGAGCATTTTTTTCATGTTTATTGGCCATTTGTTTTCTTCTTTTGAGAAGCTTCTGTTCATGTCTTTTGCTGACTTTTGTTTGTTTTTTCCTTTTTGACTTGTTTGAGTTATTTGTAGATTAATGATATTAGCCCTTTACCAGATGTGTAGCTTATGAATATTTTCTCCCATTCCGTAGGTTGTCTGTTTGCTTTGTTGATTATTTCCTTAGCTGTGCAGAAGCTTTTAAATTTAATCAACTCCCATTTATTAATTTTTGTTGTTGCCATGATTGCCACTGGGGTTTTAGTCATAAATTCTTTGCATAAGCCGATATCTAGAAGAGAGCACCCTCCTGTCACACCTCAAGGAACTAGAAAAGGAAAAACAAACGAAATCCCAAGCCAGCAGAAGAAAAGAAATAACAAAGATCAGAGAAGAACTAAATGAATTGAAAAACAAACAAACAAAAATTACAAAGGATTAATGAAACAAAAGTAGGTTCTTTGAGAAGTTAAACAAAATTGACAAACCTCTTGGTAGATTAACCAAGAACAGAAGAGAAAAGACTCGGATAAACTTAATCAGAAATGAAAAAGGTGACATTACAACTGATAACCACAGAAATACAAAACATCATCCACGAATAATACTATCTAACTCTCTGTGTGTATAAACTAAAGAACGTAGAGGAAATGGACAAATTCCTGGAAACAAACAATTTGCAAGACTCCACTAGGAAGAAATGGAACTCCCAAACAGACCAGTAATGAACAGTGAGATTGAAACAGTAATAAAAAACTTCCTCCCAAAATATGGCCCTGGACTAGATGGATTCACAGTTGAATTCTATCAGACCTACAAAGAAGACCTGGTACCCATAGCACAGAAATTATTCCACAATATTGAGAAGGAGGGAATCTTCCCTAATGCATTCTATGAAGCCAGTATTATCTTGAAAACAAAGCCAAGAAAGAGCACACACACAAAATAAAACTACAGACCAATATCCCTTATGAATATACATACAGAAATACTAATAAGCCAGATTCAACATTACATCAAAAAAAAATCCACCATGACCAAGTGGACTTCATCCCAGGAATGCAAGGATTGTTCAACATATATAAATCAATAAATGTGATTCATCACATAAACAGAAGCAAAAACAAAGACCATATGATCATCTCAATAGATGCAGAAAAAGCATTCAACAAAATCTAGCACCCTTTCATGATAAAAACCCTCAAAAACTAGGCATAATAGTAATATATCTCAAAATTATAAAAGCCACATATGATAAACCCACAATCAAAATCCTCATAAGAAATGGAACAAAACAAAGATGCCCACTGTCACCACTTCTATTCAGCATAGTGCACTCTAGCCAGAGCAATCAGGCAAGACAAAGACATAAAGGATATCCAAATCATGAAAGAGAAGGTCAATCTATTTCTTTTTGCTGATGATAAGCTCTTGTATCTAGAAAACCTCAAAGATTCTAGCAAGAGTCTCCTGAAATTGATAAATAAATTCAGCAAAGTTTCAGCATATAAAATCAATGTACATAAATCAGTAGCATTTCTATATACCAATAACAGTCAAACTAAGAGTCAAACCAAAGATTCAATACCATTCATAAAAGCTACAAAGAAAATAAAATACTTAGGAATATACTTAACCAAGGAAGTGAACGATCTCTACAAGGAAAACTATGAAACTATGTGGGAAGAAATTGTACAGGATACAAACAAATGCAAAAACATACCATGCTCATGGATAGGCAGAATCAACATTGTTAAAATGTTCATACTACCCAAACTGATTTACAAATTAAATGCAATCCCCATCATATTACCAATGTCAGACTTCACAGATCTAGAAAAAATAATTCTATGCTTGATTTGGGACTAGAAAAGAGCCCAAGTAGCAAAAGCAATCTTAAGCAAAAAGAACAAATCTGGAGGCATCACATAATCACATACCAGACTTCAAATTATACTACAAGGCTATAGTAACAAAACCAGCATGGTATTGGTACAATAATAGAGACATAGACCAATGGATTAGAACAGAGAACCCAGATATAAAACCATCTACCTACAACAAACTGATTTTTGACAAAGCAGACAAGAACAGACCCTGGAGAAAAGAAGCCCTGTTTAATAAGTGGTACTGGGAAAACTGGATCACCACATGCCAAAGTATGAAACAGGACCCCCTACCTCTCACCTCTCACAAAAATTAATTCAAGATGGATGAATAAAAGAGTTAAATGTAAGGCATTAAGAATTCCTTAAGAATCTAGAGGAACATGTAGGAAAAAGTCTTCACTCTGTAGTTTGACGTAAGCATAATTTGGTTCTTTTTACATTTAACTACATTCCACCCACAGAAATATTTTCTGACATCGGATTGCAGTAAAAATGAGAAAAAAAAAACTGGAAAAAAAGAATTTTAATGAAAGTGAAATACTTTTGTCTATTCAGACAACATTAAGAATTTTCTTCTGCTTATGTCATTTTTCTCCTGAAACCTTTCATCATCTGTTAACCACTTTGGGAGTTAAAAACTACCAGGCTGCTCTTGGCTAATTTGCTGAATTTTTTTCTCCCACCCTTTCTTTTTGAAAAATACCACTTCTGTGAGCTAGTACATTTAGACCCAGGAAGCCAGGAAACGATTGCTCATGAGTGGATGAATTGGGTTTTGGAGGAAAAAAATTAATAACTGCATGAAAATTCCCCACCACACATATCCCCACCACTGGGAAATTCTCTTTGTTCAGCTAAGAATTGGCATCATTACTATTGTTATGAAGTAGGAAAACATTGCAAATGGAAATTTTTCTTACCAAAGCCAGTCAAGTTCAAGTATTTGGTACTGAACTATAAAATAAAGGTCATAGAATGTATCTGAAGCCTTTCTCATGAGGGTTCTCTATCAGATTTTGATAATTCAGCCTTAGCAAAGCAATTTAATAACAGGACTATATTTGCAGGAATGATTTTTTGTTTTTTTGTTTTTGGCTTGCTCTCTAATAATTATTAATGTATGTATATATATGTATGTTTGTGTATTATGAATGTGTATTTTATAGGTGGTTAAATAGAGAATTGACTTGGACTACAAAAATTCCTCAGATGAAATCACAACTATAAAGTCTGAGAGATAAATGTCAAATCTTTCTTCCATTCATAGTAAAATTTTATGTTTTTCTGAGAATTTTTTCATTATATTTTTACAATAGATTATGTTGTACTATATTGTAACTTTTGCAAAAAGCTGTTTCCACAGCCAATTGTTCTTCACTGTCAAGACACAAGAGCCTTGTTAGAAAGCTAGTGCTATGGCACAGGCAGAGGACTTGTGGGTCTAAGGCAGTGACAGAAGAGCTGAAAATGAGACAGAGGTCATGAAATATTTTAGAAGTAAAATTAAAGAGTTGTAGTAATCATTTGGATATAGTTGTGGAAGGAGAATAAAAAAATGAAGAGAACTCTAAGGAGAGCTATAGTCACCTGAGATTGATAACATTTCTTTTACCCCCCATCCTCAGTCTTGCCCTCATACATTGTTCCATGTGTTTGCAAAATGGTTCAGGGACTTCCTTGAGTGACTAGGAACTAATGTCTTGGGCATGTAATACCATCAGTTTCTTTTGTGATTTTGTACACATTGCAAAACCTCTGAGCTTCAGAGTTTTTTAATAAAGCTACATGAAAGTATTGTACTATACTAATATTATTAGTACATGGATTCTGTGTTGTTTTTTAGTCTGCAAGTAAAGTGGTATGCATAATGATTTACTATGATTTTCAGGGCCAGACCATCTGAGTTCACATCCTAGTTTTCTAGGATTCATGCCCTAGTTTTCTCATCTGTAAAATGGGGACAACACTAGCACCTATGTTGTCAATTTGTTGCAAAAATTAAAATGAATTAATGCATGTAAAGTACGTCAGAGAGTCTCTACACACAGGAACTGCATGATAATAAATGCTAGCTGTTATGATTGCTTCTCCTCCTTGTACTCTAAAAAGCCTTTAACTGTGATGTTTCAGTTATTAAATATACCACAAAAGAGAATCCCAGTCCAATAACTTTGAGAAATGTTGGGTTTAACAACTTTAAAGGAATTCTTTATTGCAGGAGTCTTCAGAGCTTTGGGACATGCTAATAAGAAGTATAACCCTCTAAGATCATTTCCCAAGTTCACTTTATCAAAGAATACTTTTTTTTCCCTCTGAACATCTGGTGAGTCTTGGTGTAGTTGGTCCATACTGGAGATACTCCTCTGTGTCATGCCCATGGACCTGGAGAAGGTGGTACAGTCTCTCAGAAACCACTTCTCTCTCATGGAGGCAAAAATCCAGCCATAGAAAAGTAAGAATTAGAAAGAATGAAATCTTTGTTTACATTTATATCACAGCTTTTGAAGCATTTTACATAAGTAATTTTTTTCCTTCACAGTGACTCTGGGAAGTAGAGAAGTCAGATATTTGGCAAGCCATAGAATATAAATTCAGTTTGCCTACATCCTGCAGAGAATAGGGGTAGTATCAGCACTCGAATCTAAGTATTCAGTAGCTATTAACATCATTTCACCTATTATTTAGCCCTTTGAACTTGAACCAGTAAGGTGAAATACTTGAAGACTTGTTCAAAGAATTCCTACTACAGTAAGATAGTTTATATTTCAGGGAATCATTGATGGTATTTGTAACAACAAAAACAATGAGCTTTCAGGATCTACTGTTATAAATTTTATCATAGAACATTATCCTCCTCGCCTCATAAATACATAAATATTTAATCCATATATTCAAACTGTAATGAGGTCAAGAAAACCCTGAAGGCTCTTCTCTAGAGAGTTGTAATGCAAATTGCAGAATAAAGTAACAGTAAGCCACTGCTTAACCAAGATCCCATCATAATCTTACGATTCTGATTAAAATTGAAATAGTGTCTTAGGGTCACTCTTCTTATGACCATGTTTTTCTCTAAGATTTGGTGCCTAAAACACAAACCAGAAAAAAAATATGATAACAACATTCTATTAAATCCCCCCTTTCTTTTATAGACAGTGTAAATTATTGATTTTATATGGATATATATCTATTGATATATAAAATTGATTTTATATGGCATCATGCCAGTTATATCTATTTCTCTTAGATATAGTACATTGCTTAGCAATGTAGTAATGTTTATGAAATACAGGTGGAAGAGAAAAAAACACCAATAATGATATGTTAAATCACCGCATAATTATTTTCCTAACAGCACACTATATAGATATGGTTTTGTTTGTTAGCTTTTGAGAAAATTAATTATGGGCAATACCTTCTTAACTCATACTGCTAGGGTAATTAAGATTGTAAAAGACCTGGGCTTTAATAGTCAAATATATTTTTTTTTTTGTAGTTTTACTTGGATATCTAAATGTCCCTGGCTGAATAGTGCCAGTTCCTATCCAACTTCAGTTGCAATTTTCTGTGCAAGTGGTTTTGTAACAATGGAAAATTTAAATGTAAGATTACCGGTCATTGCTCTTGTCTCCTAAGCATGACTTAGTTAAGTGTGTCTCCAGCATTTCCTTTTTATTATTGCTAATACTAATTCTCTTTCCAATCTTATCATTCAAGTAAATCTGGTTTTAGTTTCTTTGTGCCACACTAAACCATTTTCACAGAGAAAGTAGACAGCAGGTAGATTGGAATGTTTCTATAGACTTCCCACCTTTCCCCACTTGTGACTTAAATTGGGATATGGGGCTTGGAGCACGTCTTTCTCATTTTGATAGTTTTCTTGGTCACTTATCTCTTTGTGAAGTGGATCCTCCAGGAATATATGACACAATAGGGCATTGCTTCTCTATCTTCTTTTCCCCAAGCACTCTTAAGTATCAAGGCAGAGGGAAGACATTCTCTCCTGGTCAGATGGAGAATAAGACAAACCTTAGGGTTCTTTGAAGCCTCTTATTTCATATGAAAATTTTATGCACATTTTTCATTCTGCTGCATTATATTTCTCTTGATGTTTAGTTTTGAATAAATAATATTTCTTCCCCCATGTTGTTTGCTCAGAAATAATAATGATAGTAGTGGTGGTGGTATAAGGGTATATAGTATTTATGATGTGTTAGAAACTGTTCTAAGAGATTCACATATATAAACTCAGAAATATGCATCATATTTAATTTATGACATATATCCACATAGCTTTAATTTAATAAATAGTTTATTTTCAGTCAAAGATTCTGGTTGGAGTTCCAGAGTTGCCATTGATTTCTTACAAAATGTTTGGCAAGTTACTTCATTTTCCTGAGTCTTGATCCATCATCTGTAAAATAACAATAACAATATCACCAATATAAGGTTGGGCTGTAGATTTCATGAGAGTAAATGAAAACCATTTCCCTAGGTGCTTGACAAATGTGAAGTAGTCAGTCCTCTCACCTCACCTCCACCCCACTTGATTTCGTATTTCTTTTTATTGTTATATTTTTATGTTTGAATCCTTAGGATCTGTACATCGCATGCAATGAATGTCTTTTTGTTGACTGAATGAATGCTTAAATGAATGAAATGAAAAAAAACAACCAACAAACAAATGATTAAATTGGTGCTCTATATATGATATCCAAATGTTGCTGCTGTTCTGTAGGAATTGAATTTCAATGTCTAACATTGACTCTCCTTGGCCTAAGCTATAAATAAAATTAATATTATCAGCTGATCAATCCTTTTTTCTGAACTCTTACAAAATATTCTCAAAAACAATTATTTTTTAAAAATTATTTATTTCTGGAAAGCCAGTCATGCTTTTAAAAGATTGCAGTTTCTTTCACAACATTTCTCTTGTAAAATGAGACTTAATACATAGAATCGCAGTTGTTTTCCTATCTAATTTCTACAAGTCCTAGATTATGCTTTTCATCATGATCAAGTAACCACATTTGCTATTGGACTTAATCCACTCTTCCTTGAATCAGTTTTCCCAACACTTATTCTTTTCTGCCTAAGTATTCTTTCTTTCTTTCTAAAATGTATTCAGTCACTCCTTTTTGATTCCCCCTCCCAATACTAATCTTACTTGATTTCATCAACGTATTGATTGTCTCTTTCTCAGTGGAGCCTCTGTTTCATATCTGCATTAAGGCTCCTAAGAGGTGGCCCTGAAGCTGGCCTTGGGCTCTGGCCTTTCTGTTTCAGAGTCTGGAAGGAATGAGGATTGACATCCTGAGGTTCTGGCTGAATTTTCCTGCTGCTTTCCCGTCCCCTCCTGCTCCCCACATTGGAGCTCTGTAGCTTTATTCATCTAGCAGAGCAGCTGTCCCTGCCTAAGGGTCAGCTGGCAAGACCTATAGGAAAATGTGAGTCATGTGCTCCAGAGCTAGAGTCTAAATCTCCATAGATCTCTGTCGGTGTTCGTACTGTGGTTTTCAGGGAAGGACATATCAAGCTCCTCTGTTCACACAGAATTAGCCTAAGGCCCTAGTTTTTCACCATCTGGTTAGTGGATATCTAGCCAGAAATCATAGTTTCTCCTTCCCCTCTCTTTTCATCTATTACTGTGCTAATTGAGGACAGTATTATAACTGTCATCCAGATAAACAGGAAAAGAACAGTAAGGCAATGAAAATTGCACAAAAGGGATTTTCATCTGTATTCTTTGGTTGTTGTGTAACCAAAAATTCCTTATATTTGATTCTTAAGGTGAAATTTTACCAGTCTCACGTTTATAAGTATTACCATGTTAAGGCCTCTGTGTTACAGCAGGAACTCAGAAGATGTTGCATATTAGGAATCCTTGAAGAAAATATAGTAATACCTTAGCTTGTTCTCTTTACCATTTTACATGAATTGGCTTATAAACCACATGCAAAAAGTCTTATTAATCTACCTTATTTACCAGATTTGACTGTGAATTATTTGGGGCTTATTTCCAAAAAAAATCACATTCCATGTCAAAAATGAAGGACTGAGACATAGGAGATACTGAAATAGATGAGTTGCAGAATCTGACGATAATATGAAAAATGTTTGAGTTAACAACAGTGCCTTGTAAATAGGTATTCCCATGGCTCACTTCTGTGAAGAGGTGATAGGCCTTTTTTTCAGGTCAGAATCTTTCAAAAACTTATTAGTCTTCTGCTGAGCTGGACAATACAAAATACTTGTGCTCTAGGCTTAAACTAGAGAACAAAAATATTTGGTTTTCATTTTCTCCATTTATGATAAAATGTGAAATGATATTGATGAGCATTGGCTGAGATATGCAGTCCAGCCATCCATCTAGATCTGCACTGTTCAGTGTGATAGCCACCAAATACATGTGGCTCTTTACATTTAACTAATTAAAATTAAATTAAATTCCTAATTCATGCTACCTATTTTTGAAGTGTTCCATAGACACATATGGCTGATAGCTAGACCATTTTCACAATCAATAAAAGTTCTATTAGAGGGAACAACTAGATAACGCTAATTTTACCCAAAAAGAAGTCACAAACCTGGACCACAGGTTTGTACACCCATGTCCTGCAAAAATGCTTTTACTTTGGAAAGGATCTTTGGTGTGACATATTGAGTGATATTATTAATAACACACTTATAAATTTTGATAGCATATATATTAGAGAAATCTCATGGAAGAAAGTGTCTGCTATATGACCCTGTGATTTCCCTACAAGATAAATTCCTCAGACCTTAGTACCCGAAACAGCTCTATTTTATAAGTAATGTTACTTTTATGACATCTAATTTTTGTTCCTGCTTTGGCCTTGGACTCTCAAATCTTAATTCGTGGGTCACTTTTAATAATGGTACACACCAATACTGTACCTCTTTTACTATACTAGCAGTATTCAGTTTCTCTAGGGTTTTAAAATTTCTGTATCTTATTTCATTGTGTGCTACATAGAATACTCAAGTGATTAAAAGCATGGGCCTGGAACTAAACTGAGTTCAATTCTCAGCTGCATCACTTACTAGCTGTGTAGCATTGGGAAAGTTATTTAATGTTTGGGTGCCAGAGTTTCCTCATCTTCAAACTGAGGATTGACCATAATAATAATGTAAAGTATGTAGCATGTTGCCTAGGACATAAGGATCTTGTAAAATCAACTTAGAAAGAAAGGGGAAAGGGAAACTAGATAGGAGAAAAATAAGGAAATGGGTCAGGAGGAGAAATACAGCATTATGGCTTTGTTTCTTTGTTTTATCTCACATTTTTCTAAAATATATGGTATAAGTTATGGTCACTTACAGATACATACAAAACATAATAAAATGTCGTGAATAACAATAGATGTCTTCTAAGTTAAAAGAGACATTAGTTTAGTATATAAATTCTAGAATTTTCATTTTAAAAAAGTCATAAAACTTTATCCTTATACTCCATAAGTTACTTTGAATCAGTTGAAACCTGCTTTTGAAGGCCAGATCTTTCTGTGATAAATTCCCTGATGCTTATTCACAAAAGAATCATCTATCTGGGTTTGGAGGAAAATTACATAGTGATATTTTGAATGCACTTTTAAAATGTATTGGTCGAGATTGATCAATGAAGGTTATTATTGATCAAGATCGTTTCATTATCTTATATGGACGGATTCTGTTTTCTACTATGAGAGCAAATTGGAATACCTTTTTGACTTCTTCCTATGCAGTGATAATCTCCCTTAGTAATGGAAAACATTATAACACATACTTTGTTTCCATATTCAGTTCTCTCTCTGTCTTTCTTGCTACACACACAGACACACACATGACATAAGATCCTAAATGAGGAAAGGAAGGAAAGGCAGAATTGTATTTACCATCAAAATCAATGAGATTATACCGTCAAAGTCATTGAAGTCTGCTTGCATTAACAAAGCCAATTGGAGAATGGCTACTGAATGGCTATCTGAAGATTTAATGGGCATGAATAATTTTTGTTTGGGGTAAAAGATTGGTCTTCACTTGTAAATCTGCCAAATATCCCTTTTTGATGTTCCGTGATTGGAGGCACATAACACTTTAGTTCAATAACTCAGCCGTGACACCATCTGCCCAGAACTCTCATTCTGCTGGTTGGCATGTCATTTATTTGCTTTTAACATGCAACCCATATAAAAATCCCTCATAATCTGCCAAAATTAGAAATGCAGCTGTTTTAAGTCTTAAACAGCAATAGCACTATTCATTATGCCAGTATGGAGGAATAAAATAGAAAGATGTATTTGAAAAGAGCAATACTAGACCAGAATGTATTTGTACCTTCACTTTTTAAAAATTTAAGACAACTACAGTCCATTACTCTTGACTCTAGGCTTGAAGTCAAGTCGACACATAAATATACCAGTATCTCCTTTACTATATCTAGTTTAATACAAAAGTTGGGATTCGGATCATCTCTGAATTATGTTTCATTTTATAAAGCAATTTCAGCCTTTCAGTTTCTAGAAGATAAAAAAAATTCTGGCTAACCCTGAGTCTCATCTTACTCTATTTTTATTTTCCTTAGCAGGTTTTTGAGGTTCTGATTATTATAATTTGCTAATCCTGAGAACATTTATCATATTGAGCTGTGTGGAGAATTCTCAATGAGAACAAACCATTGGTCACCTATTTAGAAAAAGAAAAAATGAAGAGTAAGAAAGATATTTTCTCCACATATAATCTTGTGATGCTGAAAAACAAAACTAAAGCAAAAAACCACCCCTGGTATGCTCTCCACTGTCAGAGATTATTTAGGAATGATAGATGTTGGGAAACAATAAAGATCTGGTAGAATTCACTTCCCAAAGACACCTTCTTCATAGTGACTAGATATACTTGTTTTGAACTAAAAGTTGAATAGTCTGAAATTACTTTGCTTCATCTTTTATTCTTTGATATTTATATAAGTTTAAAGGTCTAAGTTGAATTCATTTGGCTATGTGTGAAGTTTGATCCTACATGGGCTCTTTCACCATGTAACTTTCAGGCACTTGTATTTATATTTGTGAGAATTGACATATAAAAAATTATTTGCTTCCTGTGATATCAGGGCAAGAAAACTAATGATTAAGCATGACACAAACTTGCTAAAATGGATTTACTTGATATGTGTTTATTTATCTTAAATGGCCATCAAGCTTAACAGTACTAAAGAACAGGAACCGTAAGCTATGGTTCTTAAAAATCGATGTAACAGTTAGGTCAGTACCAGAGATACAGTAGTCATTCTAAAAATACTGTTCATGATTGATGTGTTTTGCTTGAAAACTTAAGATTTTAAAATTGAGTATCAATTTTAAAGAAAACAATTTAATTTTGATTTTAAGGAATTAATATATTTGGAAAATTCCCTCTTTAAAATACTGTAAATCTAGTTGTTTGGTTTTGCATGCAATAGTTTCTAAACGCTAATGAAAGAAAAAAACGCATCACTCTACTGTCTCTTTTACTTATTTCTTTGCATTGTATTATGTTGGATCTCATTTTATCCCTGTGTGACTGTTAATTACTATCTCAGTTACCTAACATTGCAGTGTAGCTTTAAGTTCATGGGATCTTAGGTTTATAAAGTTAAAATACTGTTCTTTTCCTTTATGCTAATTGGCATAGTCCTGGCTTCTCTTATTCATTAGACATTAGACTTTATGGGATGTTATTATAACAATTATAAAATTTTCATGAAAAATATTTAATTATATAGACTTTATATATACCTTTTTCACCTAGAACAAATGCGTAATGTTTATATATTGAGCCAAATAGATTCATCTTGTTGCCCTTCAAGGTCAATAGCAATCTTGGTATTATGTCATGTGTAAATCTCTATTCTTGTTGGTTTTATGCTTTTAAAAACATTTAGTGCTGAGCAGAGGTCTTGGTTTGCCATCTCTAATGACTGAAATCTATTTTTGGTCTCTTGGAGTACTTAACATGCAGAACTAGGGAGACAAGCACAAATGCCTCTTTCTAGCTTTGAAATCAGACTGCCCATTATAGATGATACAACCCTAGCAAGGGTGTCAGCAGTTAAAATCCTATATTTTTTAAAACAAACTATTTTGCTTTAGAATAGTTTTAGATTTATAGAAAAGTAGCAAAGATAGTACAGTGATTTAGTGTTCCCTAGTGTTATCATCTTGCATTGACATGGTACATTTGTCAAAACTAAGAAATCAACATTGGTGTATGATTTGAATTTACCAGTTTTCCCCATTAATATCCTATTTCAGTTCCAGGGCCCAATCTAGAGTACCACATTATATTTAGTTGTCATCTTTCCCCAGTCTCATCTGGTCTGTAACAGTTTCTCAGACTTGCCTTGCTTTTCATAAATTTAGCCATCTTAAGGAATGCAGACCAGGTATCCTGTAGAATGTCCCCCAGTCTGGGTTTTTCTGATGATTTTCTCATAGTTAAACTGGGGTTATGGATTTGGGGGAAGAATAGAACTGAAGTACCCTTCTCGTCACGTCACATCAGGGATACATGATACCCACATGACATCACTGATGCTGTTAATCTTTATCACTTGCTTAAGGTTGTGTTTGCCACGTTTCTCCACTGTACAGTTACTGTTTTCCCTTTCCCTATTCAGTCACTAATCGAGCCCACCCTGGATGGAGGGAGTATAAGTTCCACCCTCTGGTGGGGCAGTGCGTCTATATACATTACATGGAATACTTCTTCTGTAAGAAACATTTGTCTGTTCATTATTTATTCAAAACTCAATTTTAGGTCTTTATTATTATTTTTACTACACTTTATAACACTAATTCTAGTGCCACTTACCATGTAACATTTTTGAGTTTAGCTTTTCTTATTAAACATATAGAGAAAATATACATATATATACACACACAGTTTACAGAAGTAATTGTGAACACTAGTGAATATCAGTATAACCAACTGTGATGTTAAACTGTGTTTAACTTTATGTATCAAGTTGACTGGACCATGAGGTGCCCAGATATTTGGTTAAATATTATTCAGGGCATGTGTGTTGAGGCTGTTCCTGAATGAGATTAACATTTCCATAGTAGACTGAATAAAGTAGATTGCACTACCTAATGTGGGTGGGCATCATCCAGTCCAGCGAAGGCCTGAATAGAACAAAAACAATGAGTAGGGGAAACGTTGTTCTCTCTGCCTGACTGTCATCAAGATGAGATATCAGCCTTCTCCTGCCTATGAACTCAGATTTGGATTGAAACTATACTGTTGGCTCTCCTGGGTCTCTAGCCTGCCAACTGCATATCTTGGGATTTCTCAGCCTATGTAATAGTGTGAGCCAATTCCTTATAATAAATCTCTTTAGATACCTATATCTACATCTGTATCTATATCTGTATCTTTATCTGTCTTATTGGTTTTGTTTCTCTGGAGACTCCTGATATTCCAACTGTCCCATTGAAGATTGAAAGCAATACTATAATGTGACCCTAAAAAACCTTTGTGTGCCCCTGCACTGGCTCTATTCCTTTCTTTTGTGTTGAAATTTGTGTTAATTATCTCCTTGCATTTATTTTTTATATGGTGATATTCAAAAACTTATAAATTGGAATTGTTCTGGGATGGTTAAGTAGGTCTGGTTCTTAAGGCAGCAAAAATTGTAAAATAATTCTTTCACAATAATTCTTTAGATTTTTCCCTTGTATTTAGAGAAATAAAATATATATCTTCCTTTAATTCTTTTACTAGTAACAATAATAAAACATACTCTGTTTACTGACTAAGCTAACTTGTATGAAACAACTTCACTCCATAACTAACCTGCTTCTGAAACAGGTGCTAATCACTGGGTGTAGGGAGCTCTTCTCTTTAGATCTAAGACATAAGAACAAAATATTTAGACAAACCTCTTATTTGATACCATATCTAGCTTATAAATTTTGAAGTTAATTTTTCAAAAAATTCAAATGTTTATGAACTTACAGTAGTTATGCAATCACTAAAATGAAAACTTGTAGAAGTAAGGTAAAAATCCTAATAATTATCACAATTCTCTATTTTATTTGTTTTCCCTTTGAAGATATATAAATAAACCTAATCCCACTTCATTATGTCATCTTTTAAATGTTCAATGCTCTAAAGTCTCATCTTTTCTAGGATATACTTTCATAGTTCTTTAAACTACCCATTTGCCTGATTTGGTCATTTTATTAAATTGTCCCTCCTAATGTTATCTTACCTGCTTGATGAGGACATCATTATGTGTTAATCCATTACATAGGAATGATAAATATACCAGAATGACTAACAACACATTTTTTGTTGTTGCAATGGTCATACAGTGTCCTTTTGTAATATTTAATAATTATGGGTACAGAATAGTTGTATATCTTTAATGGTACATGTGATGTTTTGATACAGACATACAATGTGAATTAATCAAATCAGGATAATTGGGGTATCCATCATCTCAGGCATTTATCAGTTCTTTGTGTTACAAAGAACATTACAATTTCACTCTTTTAGTTATTTTAAAGTGTATGCTAACTTATTTTTGATTATAGTCACTTTGTTGTGCTATCAGATACTGTTCATTTTATCTAACTATACTTTTGCACCTATTAACCATCCCCACTTTATCCTCCCCTCTCTGCTACCCTTCCCAGCCTCTGGTAGCCATCATTCTATTCTCTGTCTCCATAAGATCAATGAACAACTCTTATTAAGTGACATTTGTATCTCGGATAAGAGGTGAGCCTCCAAATGTAGGGGTGACAAGTTTACCTTTAGTGGTCACGGAACTGCAGTCAGAAGAGATGGGCAGTTAATAAAGATTAAGAAGCCAGAAGCCCAGTAGTTTTGAGAGGTCTTGACAGAGTAATCTATTAGCCTGAAAGATGTATCCCAGGGGTCATCTTATGATGATAAATAAGCAATGACTCCAGGACAGTACATCAGCATTCAGAAAACCAATAGACATAGGCTGGAGTCAGGAGTCCAGAGAAGGTTACTAATATCATGAAGTAGTCAGTTAATGAGCTTCATTCTGGGGAGTAGAGCCCCAGAATCAGAAAAAGTGCCTGAAATAGAGGACATGATTTAATTTGGAGGTGAAAGTTGTTAGAGGTTTTTGATTGCCTTTGGGAAGATACTGATGGGAGTGGTGGGTGATGCTGGACTTATAGATGTGTACCATTTATAGATGTGTACCATAAATTATCTGTTTAGCTTTTGTTTATTTTTCTTCCCCATGAGTATATAAGTTCTGTAAAGGCAGGTGCATTCTGTTTCTTCTTTATAGCTGTATCCTTGGTGCCTAGAACAGAGCTTGACACTTTGTAAGTACAATAAATATAAATTAAATGAATGAATGAATGAATCTAATGACCAGCAAGTTCTGTTGATATTAACTTCTATTAAATATCTACATCCCTTACTATTTGCTAGTTCAAATACCATATTCTCTCACCTATATCACTGGAATATCTTCCTAATTGGTTTCCTTGCCTTCTGTCTTATTTCTGCTCATCTATTTTCTTACATTGTGCAATCATAGTAACTTCTAAAGCCTAAATTGGATAATGGCATTCCTCCATATAAAGCCTTTCAGTATCTGATGATAAATTCTTGTACATGATGTATGCAACAGTTTGTGATTTGGCTTTTACCTATTTCTCCTTTTGGCTTCCACCTATTTCTCCAATTGGAATATGGCTTCCAATTCTATTCCCTACCCTACACAACTCTAGTATATGGGCATTTGGAACTTCTTTCATTCCATCAAAAATATTATAATACCCTGTCTTTCTTCCAGTCTCGTTTTATACCTGCTAGCCCTTCAACCTGTACCATTCATATATATTTCCATGCTCTTTTGATTTGCATGATTAACTTCTATTCATGACTCGTCAGATATATTCTGCTCCAAGAAGTCTTACCTGAAGCACCAAATTTGGATGAGGAAAATCTTCTTACCGGGTGTTCCTGTCATTAATATTTATCACACAGGTGGTTTCACAGCCGAATTTTATCATACCTACAAAGAATTGGTACCAATACTGCAGAAATGATTTCATAACATCAAGAAGGAAGGAATCCTCCCCAGTTCATTCTACAAAGCCAGTATCACCTTAATACCAAAGCCAGGAAAGGAGCCCCTGTGTCCTTTACCCTCGCCCCCTACCTCTGATAGCGACTCGGACTGTGAGGGGCCTGAGAGGGACCTTCAAAGCAGCTTCCGGGGCCACACGCCTCTTGACCTCACTCGCAGCACCAAGGTGAAGACCTTGCTGCTCAATGCCACGCAGAACACCCTGGCACCTCCTCTGACGCCGCCTAGCCCGGCAGGGCCAGGGCTGTCACTTGGTGATACAGCCCTGCAGAACCTGGAGCAGCTGCTAGATGGGCCAGAAGCGCAGGGCAGCTGGGCAGAGCTGACAGAGCGGCTGGGGCTGCGCAGTCTGGTGGACACGTACCGAAAGACGGCCTCGCCCAGCGGCAGTCTCCTGCGCAGTTACGAGCTGGCTGGTGGGGACCTGGGGGGTCTGCTGGACGCTCTGTCCGACATGGGCCTAGAGGAGGGAGTGAGGCTGCTGAGGGGCCCTGAGACCCAGGATAAGCTGCCCAGCACAAAGATGAAGGAAGACAGTTCTTATGGGAGCCAGTCGGTGGAACAGGAGGCAGAGAAGCTGGCCCACTCCCTGAGCCACCAGGAGGGCTCTGCCATGGGCACCCCCAACCTCAGGTGCACTGAAGGGTCGCCCATGCACCAGCCCCCTTCTGGACCCTCTGTACAGCACCCCCACCTCTTCCAAATCTTATTTAACTCCCCATGCCCACCCCTCAGTTCGGGCAAATAAAGGATTCTCAAGGGAAGGGGAGGGTCCCCTTCCCAACTTATGGTTAAAAAAAAAAAAAAGAAAGATCATATGATCATCTCAATAGATGCAGAAAAAGCATTCGACAAAATTTAGCACCATTTTTTTTAAGATGATTCTTTTTTTATTAGAAAACAAAGGCCATATTTCAATACACCACCAACAGACAGGAGAATGCATACCAAAGAATTGTTAAGAAATTGGTCTTAAAAAAGAAAAAAGCACAATGACAGAAAACAAGGTATACCAAACCTCTAAGGATGGTTCAAAATACATAAATGTTATTTACCACATAAACAGAAACAAAAAGAAAGATCATATGATCACCTCAATAGATGCAGAAAAAGCATTCAACAAAATTCAGCACCATTTTATGATAAAATCTCTTAACAAAATAGGCCTATATGAAACATATCTCAAAATTTAAAAAGCAATATAGAACAAACCCTTAGCCAACATCATACTTAATGGGGAAAGTTGAAAGCATTCCCACTCAGAACTAGAACAAGGATGCCCAGTGTCACCACCTCTATTCACCATAGTGCTGGAAGTCCTGGCTAGAGCAAGAGAAGGAAATTACGGGTATCCAAAAGGAAAGAGAGGTCAAATATCGCTTAGCTGATGATATGATCTTATATCTAGAAACTCCAAAGATTCCACCAAGAGACTCCTGGAATTGATAATTTATTCAGCAAAATTTCAGGTTACAAAATCATTGTACACAAATCAGTAGCATTCCTATAAACCAACAGTCAAGCTGAGAACCAAATCAAAGACTCAAAAGCTTTAACAATAGCTACAAAGAAAATAAAATACCTAGGAATATGTTTAACCAAGGAGGTAAAAGATCTCTATAAAGAGAAGTATAAATCACCAAGGAAGGAAATTGCAGATTATATAAACAAATGGAAAAGCGTATCATGCTCATGGATCAGCAGAATCAACATTGTTAAAATGTCCATACTACCCAAAGTGATTTACAAATTCAGTGCAGTCCCTCATAAAAATACCAACCTCGTTTTTCACAGATCTAGAAAAAATAATTCTATACTTCAACTGGAATCAGAAAAGAGCCCGAATAGCCAAAGCAACCTTAAGCAAAAGGAACAAATCAGGAGGCATCACTTTACCAGACTTTATACTCCAGGGCTATAGTAACCAAAACAGCAGTTTACTGGCACAAACAATAGAGACATAGACTAATGGGACAGAACAGAGAGCCCAGATATAAAATCATTCTCATATTACCATATAATCTTTGACAAAGTAGACACTGGGAAATATCTCTGGGAAAACTGGATAGCCACGTTTGCTGGTTTTAGATGATACTCTGTAAGGGAAAGGGCCACAGTTACCTAATTTGTATGTGTAATAATAATATCATGAGATTTTTTGTGAAGATTACATACTGAAAACCACTTAAATGTTTTAAATTTTTTCTTATTGTTATCTCCACTGTTTTGTGCAACATTTGGCAATAAGTGCTGCCAAATAATTATTGTTCAATATATTGAACCACATTGATTGTCATCATGGGCACTTAAACTAGATTTGATTTTAAATGTGATATGGTTGATAATCAGTTCAGAAAATTACCATTACTACTTGTAAATCCAAACAGAAAATTCTTTTAATCGATGTTTGTGTAATTTTTTAAAACTCGTAACTGTAACAGCATCTAACAACAAGATTTCCTGGAAAACACTCATCACTGAACAAGAATAAAGAACATATGGATTGAATTTTCATTGAAGTTCAAAGGCTTCAAAAGAAACGGGGAAACAAATTTTTAAAATGAGGAAATAATTTGAATAAAAATGTCTCCAAAACAGATACACAAATGACCAATAAGCAAATGAAAAGATGCTGAACATCATTAATCATTAGGGAGATGCAAGTCAAAACCACAAAACGATATCATTTCATAACCAGTAGGATGACAATAATCAAATAGATAATAGCAGGTTTTACCAAGAATGTAGAAAAATTGGAACTTTCATAAATTGCTGATGGGAATGTAAAATGGTGCAGCTGTTTTGGAAAACAGTTTGGCAGCTCCTCAAAAAGATTCCAGCAATTCTACTCTAGGTTTATACTCAAGAGAATTGAAAACATAGCTCACACAAAAACTTGTGCACAAATTTTCATAGTAGCATTATTTATTGTAGCCACAAAATAGAAAAAAAGTGTCCATTAAGTAATGAATGGTTAACTGAAATGTGGTATATACCTATTCAATGGAATATTATTTAGCTATAAAAATGAAGTACTGATACATGCTATTTCATAGATGAACCTTGAAAACATTATGCTAAATGAAAGAAACCAGTCACAAATTATATATTGTGTGTTTTCGTTTACATGAAATGTCTGGAATAGGTACAAACAAAGAATCAGGAAATGGATTAGTGGTTGCCATGGGCTTGACAACCACTTGGAGGAGTGAAGAATGGGAAGTGACTGCTAATGGTATAGGGTTTCTTTTTGGAATGATGAAATGTTTTGGGGTTAGATAGTGGTAATGGTTCAAAAACCTTATAAATATTTAAAAACCACTGAGTTATAAACTTTAAATGGGTGAATTGTATAGGATGTGAATTATAGCTCAATAAAAATAAAAGAAAAGATAAATAGGGAGAATTTGGCTTTTCTGTTCACCTAGAGGATAAAAGTTTGGTGAAGGATTAATATTAGGGAGGATTTTATACTAAAAGTAATGTGGAGATCATTCATATAAATCATAAATTTCAGTAGCTTAGGAGCTATAAAGTCAAGAAGCTGAAAATAAACTTTGTTTCTTGGGACCTACTTAAGGAAGGTGGTTTGTCAAATTATCCTCTTTTGAAGATGACACTTCAATGTGAGTAATTCAAAGGATTTAGCTGTAGTATCTTGTAGTACTGAAGTACAATTTGAAGAAGAGATTTGACCCTTTGGAGGAGAGATTTTCTATTCTTACCAGTGCAGAGCTATCTCTGCTTAACATGTTTATGCAATAGTATTCTTGATGGGACAATACCCCATCTTTAGCATTGATAAGACATGGACTCATTTAAAATATAATTAATTTAAAATACCCAAGTAAATGTGCATAAATGTAAAACCATTGGATATAATAGAAGTTTGGGGTCTTATTGAAAGGAAAATAAAACAAAATAAAGCAGTTACTGTTGAGGGGACACATAGGCTCCTATGTGAATGCTCTTGAGATTTGTATTAATACAGCATTAAGAAATTAGGTGGGGGCATTATTGTGTTGTAGTGGTTGCTTTGGAGTCAGATGTACTTTGGTTTGATTCTCTCTGCCTTCCTTGAAGGCTCTTTGAAGGATTCCTTAGAGTATAGTTCTCCAATCAGAAAAGAAATTTCTTCTCATTCCAAGTAGCATAGTCATGTGCTGTAAATTTGAGTTTTACTTTGAGAAGAATAGTAAGGAGATTAATTGAACACAACACGTGATTCTGTTTATCTAGGTATAATGGATGGAGTCTGGTTAGTAGTACAAAGGTGGGAGAACATTCCATAGAAGTTGAATAGCCCTTACTTTTATACATTTCTGATGGTGAGTCCTTTCTGTGGGTATGCCATAATTATGTGTTTTATTTTTGTATCATGGGTCATCTTTTATAAACAGATTTTTCCCCTTGATCTCTGTCAAATATAGGAAGGAAGATGCCTTTCTCTTCACTTAGACACCCCTCATTGGCCACAGCTTTCCCTCCCAGTTCCTTGCTGGAAGGTCTTCTCACATATTCTGTTATGTATTTTTTCTGTGGAGATATTCACTACTACCCATCATAAAGAATATTCAAATAGAATATTTGTGTTTTTCTAAGTATTTTGATACTCAGAATCTAGTACTCAGTGAAAATATTAGCTTGCCCACTCTGATGTTGTTACTTCAGAATATGAACAACTCTGAGTGTTTTGGAGCTTGGGAATGGCCAAAAGGACCCTGGTGGCCATAAATATTCAAATCTTGATTCATAGAAGAGTTTGATGGTGGCCCTTGAACTTGTACCTTTGCTCTGAAGGTATTTATTGCCACTATCTCGTGTATGTTTACCTGACTGGTTAGCTGTCACCCCAAAATGCATTCATTAACATAAAAGTGGGGAAAAAGCATAAACATAAACCATATCATATTCCTTTATTTATCCCTGCATCTTCCCTTTCTACTATTCTCTGACATATTATTCTTAATTTCTCATTTTCTATTGACAGTGTGATATTAATTTTCAAAACTCTTTCAAATTGCTATCTCTTTCCCTAAGAAGCTGAAAGTTATGATCAGTGTCTCATTTTCTGACATAATGTGTAACATTAGATCTTACAATCATTTGAGTTAAGAGCACTAGAAATAATTCTCAAACTCAGTGGAGTATGATGATTCATATATAGCAACATGTATGGTCTGCGTACGAAACAGCAGCCTAAGAATTTAATTGCCATGCCTAGTGCAATTTGGGGCTTGGTAGAGTTGAAGTAGGTTTCTTGAAGGATAAAAGGAAGAAAGTAAAAAGGAGACATTAGATTTAATCCAAAGTCTGGTAGGTATAGTTATAGATGTTACCATAATTTCTTCATGGAAAGGAGCAGGAGATTCTTGAATGTAAATAGGAAAGCTTCTTGAGCTGAGTATCAGTAAATGTAGTGGAAGTAACTGAAGGGAAAGCATAGAGAAAGTGACTGAAGGCAAAGCATAGAATGATCAAAAACCCATGGGCATGGCCGGGCGCTGTGGCTCACGCCTGTAATCCTAGCTCTTGGGAGGCCGAGGCGGGCGGATTGCTCAAGATCAGGAGTTCAAAACCAGCCTGAGCAAGAGCGAGACCCCGTCTCTACTATAAATAGAAAGAAATTAATTGGCCAACTGATATATATAAAAAATTAGCCGGGCATGGTGGCGCATGCCTGTAGTCCCAGCTACCAGGGAGGCTGAGGCAGAAGGATCACTGGAGCCCAGGAGTTTGAGGTTGCTGTGAGCTAGGCTGACGCCATGGCACTCACTCTAGCCTGGGCAACAAAGCGAGACTCTGTCTCAAAAAAAAAAAAAAAAAAAAAAACCCATGGGCAAAAAAATCACAGATTTGACTACATTGCAAAGAAAATCTTAATGCCTTCCTCAAAGTAGAAACTTCCCAGGCTATGTTCCTTAACTTCAGTGTAATAAAGTAAAATAAAAATCTAAAGGACAAATAAAATCTGTTAACTTGGAAATTTTAAATTACCCTTCTAAAAATTCAGGTTATATAGAATAAACAAATGACAAAATTATAGCCAATTTAAAAGAAATGATAATGAGAGCATTGTATATTATGTACTTTTAGGATATTGCCTAAACAACTTGAAGAAGAAAGTGTGTATTCTTAATTGCATTTATTAGAATACAAGAATGTTTGGAAATAATGAATTAATCATTTCCATACTAAAGAACATGTAAAGAGAACAATAAAACAAAGGAATTCCAAATGATTTTTAAAATTACAAAAGATGAAAGAAAATACTGCACATGAATTACTAATGCCTTTGAAATTCTAAATAAGATTTATTCTAGAAGTGAAAGATGGTACAGTTTCTAAAAATTTCCTTTTGCAGTTTCTTACATTAATAGATTAAAAGACAAAAATGTTGTAATCATCTTCATAGATACTGGAAGCTTTGCATCCATTTCTGAGATAAATCCATAGCAAGTTAAGAATAAAGATAAATTTTATTAACTTGATAAAGCATATTTTAAGAAATCTGTGTCAGGCATATCATATAATAGCGAATTGACAATCATTTTCATAAAAGTCTGGAATAAAACAAAGTAAAACAAAATAATAATACTGCCATTATTAAATATTATATAATTGGTCATAGCTAATGGCATAAGAAAGAAAACCAACTACTATTTTTTCTAAACAATTTGGTTTACAGTTCAACCTAAGAAATTCAACTGAAAAGCTCCTACAAGTGATTAAAGTGTTTAAAATGGGGTTGATAAAAAAAAAATCACAAATCATCAAAGAAATCCATAATTCATAGAATACTTAAGAATAAACTTTGGAGATATTGATACCTCTAAAAGAAAACTATAACACATTTCTGGAAGACATTAAAAGAAGAGCAAAGGAGATAATACTATATTTCTAGATAGGAAGGTTCAATAAAATAAACATTTTAGTTCTTCACAGATCAATTATGAATTTATTACAAACCTAATACCTTTCAAAAGGAAGTTTATTTTATGTGAAAAGCTGATTTGGAAGGGGAATATGCCAAGAATAAGAATATCTTGGCTGTCCCGATTGTGGACTCTTGTGATTCATAGAAGATTGGAGGATTTAAGTCTGAGACTGGAAATATATAAGATGAGCTCACAATATCGTTATGCTATTGAAGCAAAGAAATTATAACAAAACTGAGTCTCATCAAAAAGATATAGGAGCCAAGATTGGGTCTCCCATTGAGTAAATGTGTAGCAACTTAAGCATCAAAAAGAATAATAAGTTCACTTGATAGAAATATATTGGCTATATAAAATTCTGTGAGCTCATGATATAAAAAAGAAAAAAATAATTATTGAACATTGGTCCTGAAATTTAGTGTGCATCAAAATCTCCTGGAGGACTTGTTAAAACACAGATTGTTGGACTTCACACCCAGAGTTTCTGATTCAGTATGTTTGGGATGTAGCCAAGAATATGCATTACTAACAAATTTCCAACTGATGCTGATGGTCTAAGGACCATACTTTGAGAGCCTCTGCATTATATGAAATTTTAGTGAGGAAGTTCAGAATGAAAAAACATCAGGATGTCACCACCTGAATCTACCCATCGATAAGTATTACTAAAGTGGGATAAGCAGACATTGTGGGCCTCTGTGTGTTATACAAAATGAAGTACACAGTTCTGAGTTGTATTAAGCAGAGTTCTCCAGAGAAACAAAACCAACAGGATGTGTGTGTGTGTGTGTGTGTGTGTGTGTGTAGGGGTGGTGTGTGTCTGTGTGTGTGTGCAGAAAGAGTGAGAAAGAGGGAAAGAAAGAGAGAGAGAAATTGGCACATGTGATTGTGGAGAATGGCAAGTTCAAAATCTGTTGGGTAGGCCAGCCTCCACAAGGGAAGGCTTGATCTTGCAGCTGGAGTCCCAAGGTTGTCTACCAGCAGGCAGAAATTCCCTCTTTCTCTGGGAAGGTCTGTCTTTTTGTTTTGTTTTGTTAAAGCCTTCAATTGAGTGGATGAAGCTCGCCCATTCTATGGAGGGTAATCTGCTTTACTCAAAGTCTACTATAATCTCACCTAAAAAAATGCCTTCCCAGAAACATCTAGAATAATGATTAACCAAATATCTAGGTACCACGGTTTAGTCAAGTTGACACACAAACATTCTTACCAAAAGAGTTGAACCTGAATTTAATCAAACCTCTAGTGATAACTTTCTTTTATAAGAAATACGGGACAAAGAGGAACAAGTTAAATGAAAAAACAAGGAGCAGAAGTAATTAGGCTTCTCTACAGGTCAGTGGCATTTAAAAAGAAAGAGAGAAAAAGGAGCGGGGACTGCTACAGACCAAAAGAGATTTAGGAGACAAAACCACCAACAGTGCTGTATTGTTCATACCTTGTTCAGACAAATCAATTGTAAAAACAAGATTTGAAACTATATGGGACATTTGTTTATGGAGTAGAAATTAGATGATGCCAAAAAATGAATTTATTAGTATCATTAGATATAATAATGGGATTTGTAATTATGTATGAAAATATTTGTTTTTTTAAGAAATGTACTTTGAAATATATAGGAGTGTGGTGACAAAATGTCTGTGATTTACTTAAAAATGTTTTGGGAAAGGGAAAAAAATTAAAGAGGATAAATGAAATAAATGTGAAAAAATCTTGATAATTTTTTAATCTGGTGCTGGGAGTAGGAGTTCACTATATTAATGAACTCCTACTTTAGGTTTGAGAATTTTTATAATAAGATTAAAAAATACCAAAGAGAATACCTTCCAAAAGAAGAATGATAGAGGAACACCTACTTTTCCAGATATCAAAACATACCATATGTCTACATAATGAAAACATTGTGGTTTTGTTTTAGAGCTGGATCAATAGAAAAATACAGAGTCAAGTAAGAGATGTGTATGTGTGTAAAAATCTAGTTTCATTTTGAATCAGTAGAAAAAAGAATGGATTATACAATAGATGATGATGGAACATATAGATATCCACTGAGAAAATAAATTCTAAATAGTCAAGAACTAAGGAACAAATCTCAAATCTCTAAAACTGTAAGGGAAATTATTGCCAGATTCAAACTTACTAAAATATTTAAACTCCTGAACAGTAAAAATATCATAAATATAAAACACTAACATAAGAATTGGAGAAAATTTTGCCATAAAAGACAAAGGGTTGAGTTAAAATATATGTGGAACCTCCTGCAGAAATAAAAATAAGTCAAATTAATGAAAGGGAAAATTTACAAAGGTCTGGACAGACAGTGCACAAAAGAACTAAAAATATATGAGGACAAATGGAAAATGAATAAACATTTTAAAAATTGTCCAACCTCAAACATGTAATGGGTATGGTGTGCACCGTCTGGGGGATGGACATACTTGAAGCTCTGACTTGGGTGGGGCAAAGGCAATTTACATAACCTAAACATTTGTACCCCAGTAATATGCTGAAATAAAAAAAAATATTGGTCAACCTAATTTGTAGTCTGAGAAATGCAAGTTAATCTGATATAGTTTTTACCTAGCAGGTTGTCAAAAGTTAAAAGGACAGTACTAGATATGAGGGTGCAGGGGGATGTGTAGCCTCATGTACTGTTGGTTAGAAAGTAAATGGATAAAGCTCTTTTGTTAGGCGACTTCATAGTACCTTTCCAAAATTTTAAAATGAAAAACTCTTTGACCAAGCAATTCTACTTCTACGCTTTAAAAATATTCTCAAATGTAGAAATACTCTCTTACAAGGATACTAGCAACAAATTAGAAATCCACTACAGTAAGTGCCTATCAGTGGTCAAATTTTGATACTTCATTGCCATGGAAATATTATATAATAGTTAGAAGGAAGAATGAAGGAGTTGTATAGTTATTGACACTGAAATATTCATGACATTGAATTAAGTGAAAAAAAGTAAGGCAGTTGTATTCTGTGGTATGCACTTTGTCAAAGGCTGGAGGCAAAGGGTGATATTCTTCCAATGAGGAGGGCTGACCTTCACCCTATTTCAAAAGTAATAAGGGGTTTTATTATGAGAAAGCAAGAAAAGAATTGGACAAGCTAGGATTTTCTGTAGCATTTAAATTCTTTTTTTTTTTATTTCAAACTATTAAAGGGTATAAATGTTTTCATTACTTGGATATACTGCATAAGTAGCATTTAAATTTAAGTGACAACCCGAAAGGCAGAAATTAATTCAGAAGGCCAAATAGTGCCTACCAGGTAGGATTTTTCTTTAATAAGTCATTTTTAATATCTCATTTCTACCCTGTCAAGCTTGATAGAGCTTGATAAAGCTTGTTAAAGCTTGCTTTATGAAATTTCAAAACTGGAAAAAAGCTTTCCTTTTAAATAATACTGTTATACTTGTTCCTTTGCTCTCTTCATTAAAAAATGACATCCTGGAGAACCATCCTTACTTCACATAATTTTAGTAATTTTTAAAGTTTTATATCATATGTAATTATCTAGATAATAGTAATTAGAAACATTTGTTTATGTTTCAAATGTCATTTTTCAATTTTTACAAAACTTATTTCAAATACCCAAATCTTTGAAGCTGGGAAACACCAGGTTAGTTCTGTAAATATCTATGCGTTGACAGATGCCATATGACTACTGATAACAGTTTTTAGAAAAATTTGAAATATAAGATGTAATCAGACAAATACATTTCAGTAAAGTTTATTTGAGCATCTCTTGTTTTCTGGTGAATTTTGACCTCAAGTTACTTTAGAAATACATTGTGCATCTTCAGATATTGCTTTACAAGTTTAAATAGGCATTTATTCTCAGGTGCTCTGTCTTCTCTGGCATATAAAATTACAGGGTTCTTATATAATATCAAAAAGCAGAAAGCTGTGGGAGTCATACAATTTCATTATGTCAAACAGGAATACATTAAAGCTTACTGTTTGTTAAAGTTAAAAATACATTTGCTGAAATTGCTGGAGAAATCCAAGTACAATCATGTCAAAAAAAAAAAAAAAGAAAGAAAAGAAAAAGAACTGAAGTATGATTACCTAAAATTTCTTTAGTCCAATTCATGAAACACAATTTTATATTACAACATGATTGCTTTTCCCCAGAAGTTATTTTGTACATAGGTTTTAATAAAATAGATGTTTGCAATGGGTTAACATACTGCTAATCAGTGGCTGTCATGAAGCAGCTTCATGAAATTTAAAATGTTAGTAAAAGCAAATCTGCATACATGATACACACAATCCTGATTTTAGAAAATGGTAATTCAAATGAAATTTTAACTTTTAATTAAATGTTTAATCTTGTGTACATATATTCATTTATGCTATAGAAATGCTAGGAGTTATGTTGATACTATTATTTACCATCTGAGTATAAGAGGCCATCTGCTTTGGAGCATGATGTAAGAACAGTTTTCAAAAGATACAGCCATATGCATTAGCCGCTGATATTGAGATTTTAAATTTTATGATCAGAGTAGGAATGGCTTTAAACACAGGTATATTAATTTTTTTTTCCCTTGGCTATGTGACAAACTGTGGCTACAAACTGTCAATGCATGGGCCTAATGTGATTTGCAGAAATGTTTTATTAGGCCAAATAAACTTTCTCCCTAGAATTTTAGGGCAGACATTTATAAATACACATTTATCAAATAAAAATCTGGATTCTAGGATTTTTTTGAAAATTCAGAGGAATTGGCCATGGTGGCCACCATCTGGAGTAGGTGGCCTCTCTTCTAATGGATTTGAACTCTTGTGTTCACTACAGTCACCTCCACTGAGGCTGAGTATCAGTTACCACTCCTTTTTGTAATTTTAAATTATGTTTCTCATAATCCAGAAATATTTAGCAGAAACTGTATCTCTAGCAAATGACAGAAAACAAAAATCTTAGATGGCTAAATGTTTGTTTCAAGCAGAATGTGTTGAAATAATATGAAGTAATTCACTTCATTCACTTTGGTTTGTTTTCTGCCAGCTCTTAGAGACATTTTTAAAAGATCTTTACTGAGACATATTCATAAACCATAAAAATTACCCATATGAAATTTACAATTCAGTGGTTTTTAGTATATTCACAAAGTTGTGAAGCCATCAGTCTTATCTATTTGAGAAATTTCCATCACCCCAAAAGAAACCCCATCACTATTAACAGTGTTTATAGACATTTTAAAGTATTAACCTGGTAATTGGCTTTGGTCTGTAATCCAAATTTTACTTCAAAAATTGGGAAACTTGATTTTCATGTGTTATAAACAACTGTTCTTTTCTAGTTTTTTGTATACTTCATATTTGATAGTAAACTTCTTGTCTCTTCATCCAAGGTACCGATTTAAAAGAAAGAAAAAAGAACGCCCAAAAAACTTTGTACGTATATAGAACTAGTGCATAGTCTACAGAGTAGTGTTAGATACTTTGTTGGTGATGGCCATGAACCCATTAATCAGCAATCCATATGTGTAATGTTCAGCTCATATTTTGTTTTGTTTTGTTTTTTTAACTTATTAGCCTGAGTCACTGTGGTATGTGATTTGCTGAAAACAAGAGACTTTATTTGCTGGTCATTGCCTTATCTTTCAGTAAATACCAAAGAACATTAATGGAAAACTCACTCCTGAAACAAAGTAACTTCATCTGGTCTCTGGCTCTAACTGATTAGCAAATCAGTATTCTTTCGCCCAAATGCTCTCAACCTCTTT
The DNA here is from genome assembly GCF_040939455.1 of Microcebus murinus. Classification (NCBI taxonomy): domain Eukaryota; kingdom Metazoa; phylum Chordata; class Mammalia; order Primates; family Cheirogaleidae; genus Microcebus; species Microcebus murinus. The sequence continues at coordinate 64,057,707 of NC_134109.1, forward strand.
GATAATCCAATCAGAGATAATATTTTATGTTTATTGGTCTATCATTTTCTCCCTTTCTTTCTGCTTTTGAAAATCTTTGGAAAATAACATTTACCAGTTTCCATTGCCTGGCACTCTTCTTTTCTGTTATTTCCCCGAAGATTAACTGTAAACTCTTTCCAGTTGGAAAATGTCTCTTCTTAACTCCAGACTCTCAATTCCAGCTGCCTCTAGACTCAACATCTCCATTTGGAATGTCTGATAAGCTCTGCACAGGCAACATGTCTAAAACTGAATTCCTCATAGTTTCCTCCAGACCTGCTGCTACCAGACTCTTCTCATCTCAGTAAATGGAACCTCTATGCTTTCTGTTGCTCAGACTACAAATTTAGAGTTATATTTGTTATCTATTTTTATATTCTACATCTCCTCTTTTATCAAATCGTATGTACTCTCCTTTCAACATATATCTAGATGTTGATCCCTTCTCCCTTTCTCTGCTGCGGTCACCCTGGTCCTGGCTAACATCATCTCTCATCTGCCTCTGTTCTTCTCCGAAGTCATAAAAATCTTCCATTTATCAGGCTTCCTATAAGGACATGGTGACATTTGTTTCTTGAAAGAGCAAAGGGGAAGGATGGGCGAATTAAGTGTCTCTGGAGTAGCATTCAGAGTAATCCGAATTTGGGAAGATGAGGATAGTGAATAAATGTTATATCCGGCTCTGGCCATCCTTATACAACAACTATCCATAATATTTCTAGTAATTTACAGTTAAAGCAAACTTTAATTACAGAAGGAAAATATTCAGGTTGTCCCCTCTTACCAACATTTTAAAATCTTTTATTTTGGTAGCTACCAAATTTTGCAATTCTTAGGGAAGAAAAATAAAAAATAATCTCTTCCCTAAAAGCAACACTGAGAATGGCCATGCTTTGAGGTGGTCCTCATAGATGTTGAAGATGATGAATGTACTAATTATCCTGATCTCATCACCATATACTATATGTATCAAAACATCACTATGTGCCCCCTGAATATGTGCAGTTATTATTTGTCAAATAAATTAAATTAAAAACTAAAAAAGCCAGTGCTTTCAAAAGTACAACTGAGGTCAAGTACTGAGACAATCTGAAGCTCTAGGGACAATTAATTTTGTATTTCACTCTGTATACAGAAAGATTTTAAGGCAAGAGTGTAATCATCCAACAGGTACACTTGGACTAATGGCTACTTAAACTCTCTACTTTTTCTTTTGAGCAGAATTTTTAAAAATGAGTGGGAAGTCTGTTGTGAAATTTTACATTTATAGAAATTTTACGTTTTTAAAATGGCCCACACTTAAGTGGGAGGAGGAGGAAGAGGAGGCAGAAGAAAGAGAACCAGGATAATGTCAGTGTCAAAGCTTGGCCTGACGTTATTGGCCCCAGTTTGCTGTCTGTGGCTGAACCCCTGAAAGGAAAACTGACAGTATCAAAATGGGACAACAGATATAAAGGGTAATTACTTAGCTATGGATCACAGTACAGACAATGAGAAAATAGCGGAGCCATCAGAATTGGGCACATGGAGCACCCTGAGTGTAGAGAAGAAGGCCAAAGAAGCACAGTTGTCACAGTTGACTGACAAGCATAGCTGGATGTTGTGCAGAATGTAGAGCAACAGCTTAGGGCCTCTGACCCTCTTCCACCTGACCACACCTCCAGTAGTCATCCCCCCACACACCTCCCCCCGAAGACCCTGTGTGAAGATCCTGGTGCTTGTGGGTTCATCTAGTCACAGTTGGACTCATCAAGTGAGTGTGTCGCCAGCTGAATTGTGGAGCACTCTCTCCATCCAAACAAGAAACCAACAATTCAAATTAAGAGCAGGCAGGCAAAGAGGGTAGGTTTCAAGCCATCAGTGAGACACGACCTTTGTATCCTGTGTCAGAAAACTATCAGAGAAAGTAAGAAGACATTTCTAAGGATTGTGCAAATCAAATTCAAAGCCTCATCGTGTCTTCCCCCTTATAATACTGTTACTATGGAAAGATATTATATGTGCATTTTTGAAGACTTTAAAATGGAAATAAACATTTCCCCAAATCAGCTGTCATCATCAAAATGAGAATCTGTCTTACTGTTAGAAATTCTGAGTTAAAAATTTCTATTTCTAAAACTAAATGCTGATGAGAGCTATACAGTCCAAAATAGAAATTTTTTTTTTCTAAGCATAAACATCTGAACTTGAGTTATAGTTAGCTGGTCCAGTATTGCATAGAAAAGACTGTTCGCACATCACACAACACACACACACACACACACTCACACACACAGGTGAGGATACAGATACATGTTTGCTCATTCTGTGAGTTATAATTACTTATCTTTCTAAAATATTAAACTAAAGATCCATAAAGGGTGCTGTTTACCTCCAAAAATATATCACCTTTACTGGAAAATATGTTAGAATGTATATCACAGGATACAGAGTTTTGACTGTCCACATTTTTGTTCAGTTTAATCAGAGTCTTACACAAGGTGAAGCCAAAATTGAATAAAATGCTCCCCTTGCAGTAGGAGAGTTTGGGACATCATCTTCCATTGCTATCGTATTTTAGTCACCAAACTGAAACTTTTCAGATGTTTGGATGCACTATCCTATCACTTCTGTCAGAGTGACATTCACTGCAGATGATGAAAGTAACAGCACTTTTACATGCTTTCAATTTGACATTCACTTTCTCAAATACATTTGGAATAACATGGTGGAACATATTTAAGCAAGTTGAAAACAAGCACTGAAGCAGGGGAAAGACATACATCCTAGCAGTCATCAAGTTAGATCTTCATATACAAACAAGTAAGGTGTCCCCAACCACAGGGGTAGTCAAGCTTCTACCAAGTGGGCTGTTCTTTGCACTTTGAGTGGGAAATGGCAAAAAGTCAGATTGACCCTGCAGCCTGAAAAATGCTCCCAAATGGTTTTGCACCAAGGAATCTGAGGGGCTTTCATTTTGGCGTTTATCTAAACTTTACACCAAAGAAAGACTCCATCTTTTTTCGTTTTGTTTTGTTTTAACCAAGAAAAATAAAAAGCTTTCTGGGAGAGGTATTTTTTGTAGACTACTCCCTATGAAGGGAGAAAAAAAGTTCTTGTGGAATTCAGAAATGAAAGCTTCAAGAAATCTTCTAAAATAAGCCTAAACTGCTGGTCCGCTGGAAAAGTTGTATGCTTTAATTTGCTAACATTCTCGGGGGTGTGATAACTGCAGGAGAAGCCAAGTATATTTTCAGAACTTTTAGCGAAGAAGAGCCAGCCTTAGCACCACCCAGTGTCTTTCCTTCCTACTCACTGTCCATTCAGCCCTCACATTTTAGCAGGCTGAAAATGTCCTTCTGCTGTCTTAGAATCATCTTGGTGAACACAGATAACTGGGGCCATTTCTGCCTGCTTAACCTCAGTCCAATTTTTATTTATTTTAAAATCTGGAGCATGGGTTGATTCATAACAAATTATTCCCACCCTGGGCACATCACTCCCTTCACTGACAACAAGTTGCTATGTTGGATACAGAAGAGATAAAAAGATGATAAATCTCTGTCTAAAGGCACAAGCTACTTGGATGAAAAGAGAACAATAGACTTAAATTATTGGTGCATAAGAGAGGAGATTGCATTATTCTAAATGGTCATCTATGTCTTGAAGACCAAATGCTATAGACATTCCAAAGAGAAGATATTAAGAGAGTCAGGGAGACTTCCTAGAAATGATGGCTCTTGAACTAGGCTCTCAGAGCTGGCTTTGAGGAGTGTGAGGGATATTTCAGCTAAGAAAACCCCACAGCATTGGGATATGTGGGCACAGGGGTTTGTTACGTGTGAAAAAATGGCCAGTGCATTCAGATAACCCTGGGCACATCCGTGCTGTATTCATACTAACTAGCAATATGTCATTAGAAAATTCCTTAAATTCCAAAAGCCTTTGTTTTGTTTTCTCATTTGTTAATTGATGATATCATTAGAATATACCTCGGTGTGGTTTGAGGTCAGGATTAAATAGGATTAAACATGTAAAGTATTTAACATAGTGCCTGATATATTTTACATGCAGAATAAATGTTAGTTTTTATTATTCCTCAGTCCATACTCTACTCAGTCGTCTCATCTATTCAGCATTTAATAGTATTTTGAAAGCCCTTCTATCTGGACTTTGCTTCTTCCTTTTCTTTTCTTGAATCCTTGCCTCTTCTTTGTCTATGCTCCTTCATTCCTCAGAAGAACTCCACTTGGCCTCTTTCCTTAGAGGAAACCTTCTGAATCACATTTCTAACCATCTGCTGGACTGTTCCATTTGGATATCCCAGTGGCACTCTAGCTCAGCATTTCTAGAACAGATACCACCCGCCATTCCTCTGCTCAACTCACACCTCCTGCTGGTGATCTGTCATCATTGGTACCAGCTGGTTTCCAGTCAGTTGTTGGGGCTCATTGTCACCGGTGACTGCTTTTCTCAATTACTTTTTACTGCATTAGTTGTCAGGTCTGTAGCTTGCATTTATTTTTTTCTCCTTTGTTTCCACTGTGAAAACCTCACATGGAAACTCTGTAATTCTTTCTAACTAGCGTCCTCTCTCCTCTGAAGTCCTTTCTCTCCTCAGTTCATCCTCTCTGCAGGCCATCCTGCATATCATTTTTCCAATAACCTGGCATGATCTGATACCAGTTCTGCTCAGAAGCCTCCAATGTCTTCTGCTGAATAGTTTCGCTAAGCAGCCATCCAAGCCTGACTTCACAAGCCCTGGCTCACCTTCTAGCTTTTTCTGGCACACTTCTGCACATATCCGTTGGGTATTCAACCATCCAGCACTGAATAACCACCACTCCTTGAACTGCCCTTGGCTTTACAATTCTGGGTATGTCTTTTGGTCTAGAATGCCTGCCTCCTCCCATCTTTGCCTTTTACACTTTACTTTTACCTTTCCAGACCCAGCTGAGACCCCACATTCTGCATGAAGTTCCCCCACTACTGTTATATTTGTCCTATTCTACATATAATTGTGTTTATACATCTTTTATATGTATTACACCATAAGCACATAAGCATGTGAACCATATCTTAACTTCTTTTAGTATATTCCTAATCCTCTTCTTAGCTACCTCCTAAGACTTTCCAGTAATTGCTGTTCAAAAAATGTTTCTCAAATGAATAATGCTTTGGGTAACAGAAAGCCATTTAGTAAGAAAGGGAATATTGATAGAAGTGGGATCTCAGGAAGATTTGTCTGTTACTAATTACATGAAGGATATAAGCCAATTTTTAAGAATATTTGAAAGTTACAAAGGGAAGTAAAATTATCTTAATGAGACACTGAACCCAGTTTATTCTTTTAGGCATATAGAGGCTTTAGAAAAAGCCTTTGAGATAGAAGTTAAAGGAAATTCTTCTAATTTGTATTTCCTCTCCTACTGATGTGTGTAGTTCAGTATCCTCATTTTAACTGATGCTAAATAAATAAATGCACAATAATCACCAATATGTTGACATTCCTAGATATGACATTTACATTTCTAGATGATCTGGCACAATAGAAAACCATAAGTCAAATTGCATACCTACATTCTTAACTATATGAATACTAGCACACACAGATATGTACTTTATGATTTAGTGGATATCAAATTATGAACAGTCATCCATGGCCATTTTTCCAGTTCTCACTTTCCACTTGTTCAATATCTTTAGGTGCAGTGTAGTTTTTTTGCTATAGAAAATGCCATTGGTAGTGTAATAGAGAATTACCATCTATACTCAGCAATTTTGAAAGCTTAACTGTTCATTTTCTCAGCATACCATTAGTGTTATTGGCTTATACTAATCCTTTTAAAAGCATTACACCATTAAGTATGTGAATTCTTGAATATAAATTGCATATTTGAATCAAAAGTACAGAATTAAAACTATGATCCACAAGAGCAAATTTGGTTTTTACATAGGACCGTGTAACTATGACAAAAGGGAAGCATTTCTCGGTGATAATAATTTTTTCTTATTTTATTTAAAGATATTTAACTGTGTAATTACTTAACATATCTAAGTACCCTCCTAATAATTTCAACATAATAAATATCCCTGCTTGGTTCGTGTTCCTTAGAATGCAGTGGAGAATAATGCTGGCTATAAAATCATTTCAGATATGCCTTGGCTGGTGACATGAGTCAAAAGGCAAGATTGGTCCCATGTGAACATTCTTTATAACATTGACACAGACAGCTCATTCATCTTTCCCTTTACCCAGTGTGACAATATTATTATCTCTGTTATGGACACACAGAAATGAAACTAACTTTGATTACTTAGAAGCAGAATAAGTTTTCCAGGAATTTAGCTTTTCTTCTCTTTCTTTTCCTTCTTGATCTTTTTATCTTACTACATATACATTCTTATTTTCATGAGAAGACATAAACATAAAGGGTCAAGAAGCCAACTTGCATATAACACAAGAAAACCTTTAACTTTTAGTGTGGGAAAAATTGAGAGTGGTAGGTAAATAAGGTTTGGAGATTTTTAAAAATGCATTAGCTTCCTCATTTCTGAAGGCAAGAAAATAGGAAAGGGAGCAGGCAAACAGAAGTAACACTTTATTTGCAGCAGGAAATTTGTCCCAAAACATCAGTTTAGAAGTCTACAGAGCTAAGCTGAAATAAATGGAACAGTGCTTCTCTGTATTAGCATTCTTTTGTTACTTTAACAAATTATGACCAATTTATTGGCTTACAACAAGGCAAACTTACCTTGAAGTTCTAAATGAGAGAAAAAGTTCCTGCACCATTATTTTCCTCTCTCTCTCTCTCCCTCTCTCTCCCTCTCTCTCTCTCTCTCTCTCTCTCTCTCTCTCTCTCTCTCTCTCTCTCTCTCTCTCTCACTTTCTCTTTTTCATCCTCAATTCCAGTAGGCTGGATTCTGCCCCTAAGCTCCCTTTTACAAAGATCTATAACTGGCCAGGTGTTAAAAAATATGGAGGTGTTTATTCAGGCCACACAATTCAGCCCTCTCCAAAGACTTTTCTTTTTCCTCATCTGTGACACTGAATGCCCCGTGTTCTCCTCTTCCCTGTGTTTCACATCTTAAAATCAATTCCTCCATCTACTTTTTTCTTCACCCTCAAGCCTCAAATCTGAACTCTTTCTTCTGCTTGTTACTTCTCAAAAGGCTCATGTTGTTTCAAATTCATCAACAAACATTTTTTTTCAAAATTGTTTCTTGAACTCCTGTTCTTCACCTGAGCTTCATTGTATGATACATTTTCTTCTGGTGATTCGGTTTTCACACTCAAATGTCTTGAACTATGGGTCTAAAATATAAGCTTTCCCTTCAGATTTTCCTCTCTTTCTTATTTCTATTAGTAGTACCAATACTTTGTTTCATCCATGCAAAATCAAGCAAACTAAAACAACTCCAAAAATGAACAAGCAAGACAAACAACAAATGGGGAATAATTGTCATTCCGTATTTTCATAAGACTGTTTTGTAGGTTTTTCCTTTCTTTTCTATTTCTCCTGCTGCTTTCTTAGTTTAAGGTGCCCAGGATTCTTATTGGTCTCCACAGTGTCTCTTTCCTTTCTTTCTGTGCCTCTCTCTATATGTATTCCCTAAACACTACTTGACTAATTTCACTGAAATTTTGATGCTTCTCTATTTAATCCACCCAACTGGGAGAGGATCACAGGGCAGCTTCAAAGAGAATGGTGTGCCTTTTTCTTCACTTGCATGGAGAGCACAATGGATGTTTATTATTAGTCTTTAAACTATGCATATGTTATATGTGCTCTTTTGCATATGTGGTACTTTTAACTAAAAAAATAGTATTTTTCAAAAGACTCCAAACTCTGTCTTACTGCATTCTAGAGCCTTCTCTTGAAATACCCCAGTTGGCCATCAGTTAATTTCAAATGAATTATCCACTGTCTTTCCCACTGCTTGGCTATATTAACCTTGCCTTGCAATGCTGTTGATTCCTTCAGTTTCCCTCACTTCCCACATTTGTTTCTTCTTCTGAGCTTTATTCCCACTGTGTTTCTATTTGAGAAATTCTATTTCTTTTTCAGTTCAAGATTTATACCTTCCTTCATCTTTTTCAGCAAATCTTTCTATATACCCTCCCTTTTCTTTGCCTGCAACTCTTCTTGATCTTTATAATCTCCAAATCCGTGTTCAGTTACATACTGTTACAGTCTACTTGACCTATTTTATCATCAGTATATTTGTCATCTCTCTTCAGTTAGAGGGTTGGCCATGAGTCTTCTGCTAGTTTGTTTTAAATGTGCTGTAAGACACTGTATTTGTTTGGTTTAATCATACTGAGTGTAGAAATAATCCAGACAATGTTACTGTAAGTGTGAAGGGAGCCAAAAAATGTTGAAGTCCAGATACAATCTTTGAGTGCTGAGAACAATGGCTTTTGAAAATGACTTCAAAGCTCTACCAAATGTAATAATCCTGCAGGCAAAATCACCTTTTGGAACATTTTGCTCAGAATCACTTGTGCTAATGTTATGTTTACAGCACACTTTAAGAAGATGGGCTAAAATTGCCATATGGTACATGTTTAATCTGTTCTCTACTTATCATCAAATAAATCTTTCTCCTTAAATTTCCATTTTTAGGTTCATTTTTATAAACTTTTAAAAATAAATGCAGCACATGGCTACATTTCAGAGATTTATACTTTTTTTTCTTTTTCACTGTCATCTAGGACAATTACTAAAAAGAATCTAGGAAAGTGATTGCATTCTCTCCTGCCATGTGGCCTTCTGATTAACAGGCAGTTTTTAATAGTGGCTGAAACTTTTAACTCAGCCTAAAGCTGGAAGTTAATATACAAATTATCTTCTGTTTTTGGTATTTATTTTAATACTTATTATCATTTCAAATAACATTTCTGATTTAAAAGAGAGGATTATCATGTTAAATGTATGCTAATTACATTGTGACTCAAATATACACAGCTTATTAATTTAAATCTGCATATTTATGTTAAAATCCATTATTTCCATCAGACATACAATTAAATTCAGTTAAGTATTGAAATATAATTTAATAGGAACATTTACCTACTTCATTTAATTTGGATTGTAAAAATTTATTAGAATGTCCTCTTTACCCTCTGATACATACAATGCACACCCACACACATATTTTTTGAAATTTGAATTTTGAGACTTTAAGACATTTTGAAATTGAAATGTGTTTAAGATGTATCAAGTCCCCAAGCCTCCCACTCCCCAAAAAGAGCATTTAGTCAGGCAATTTTAGGTAAAATTTCTGTCAAACGCTTTAGGAGAAACTGTTCCAGAACACAAAATTTAAAAATCTTCTCCAGTAAATTATCTAAATCTAGCTGAATTTTAATTCCAAAACCTAAAAAGATAGTATAAGAAAGAAAAGGAAGAAAAACTATGGACCTTGTCCACTTACAGAATGGCTAATGTTTTTGAGGACTTACTATTTACTAGGCACGGTGATGAGCTTTTTATCAAGAAGTAGAGACATGAAATAATTTGCTCCTGATCACCAAATCAGTAATAAAATTGTACATAAATCCCAGAAATATCTGAACTGAGAGCCTACAGGCAATTAATGATATATTTTTATTTTTGCTTTCTGGGTGCAAAATTAAAATGTTTGGTAAAATAGAATCCATAGGCTTACATAGGAATAGTATAAAATAACCAAGTAAGTTATTCTAGGAATAAGAAGATGATTTGACATTATTAATAAATCAGTTTTATAAAATGTCATGACTATTATGATTATTCATAAATTCAAAATCCACTTCTAATAAAAATCATTAGAACTTTAGAAATAAAGATAAACTCTTTTAAAATAATAGGGAATAGCTCATTCCAATCAATAGCATCATACTTAACTAGAATATGTAAGATAAAGTTCAATCAAGGTTAGGGGAAAAAAGAACTGCATTTATTAGTATTTAACATTATTCAGGAAGTTCTTAGCCAATGCAATAACACCACAAAGAAATCAAGTTGAAATATTGGAAAAGAACAAAGTGATACTTATTTTTAGTTGATATGATTACTTAGAAAATTGATATGTTTCAGTTTGATCCCGATTCAGTTTGATCTAAATCATTCTCCACAATTTCCCTCTTACTAGTTTGTAGCCTAATCTGTCCACATTCAAAGATTTAATTTCATCATCTATAAAAAGAGGATAATAATAGCATTCATTTTGTGAGTTTTGGAGATTAAATAAAATAAAGAATAAATTGCATTTACCATAGTACCTGATAAAGAGTAACTGCATAAATGTTAGCCTGTTATAGTAACTATAATAATAAAATAATAATAAAACTTAAGAATAAAAATGAAACTTGAGCTTAATAGATAAATATAGAAAAATAAGTATCAGTCTTAGCTACCAGCTACATGGTCCACTTTTCTTCATTAATTCTCTCTCTAAAGCAGTGTTGTCCAGTTCAACTTTCTGTAATCATAAAACTGTTCTGTGCTGTCCAATATGGTAATCACTGGTCACATGTGGCTATAGGTATAGTGTAACTGAGGAACTGAACTATTAATTGTGTTAAGTTTTAATAAATTTAAATTAAGTAACAACATGTGGCTAGTGGCTACCATATTAGGAATTAAAACTCTAGAGGGATATCATAAATTCTGTTGTCTTTACTATTATTATTATGTTGATGATTCCCAAATTAACTCTCCAGTCCATACCCTACTCCAAATCTAAACTTTATCGTGTATCCTGTGTATGCATTTGTCTAATCCTCATCCAAATACTTGAATATCTCAGTTTTCTCAGTTGCGCCTTGCACTTAGCAGATCTAAAATTGAATCATGAATTGGCCCCATTGCTGTTCAAGGCAATGAAAAACATAAAAATAATTCACTGTGAAACAGTCTATTTCCTTCCCAATATCCATCCCTCTCCTCCTTCTTTAGTGATTTCAGCCACTAGTTTTTCTTATCCTGCTGCCTGGAATTGATAGCTACTTTGGGAGCTGTAGAAAAAATACAAACTGAGAGGATATCAGAATGGTCAGCTGGAAGAAGCCTGGGTTCACGGGGAAGCCATAAGCAGCATGGAGCTGCATACCTCTGTACATGAGAGAGTAGCACATGTCTATTGAATTATTAAATATGAAATGCCCGATTTCCTTAAGTACTAAGTTTGACAGTTGATGTCTTTGACATTTCATTTTGATACTTCTCGTTTTATTTTTATTGTGAAGGTACATCCTCATTCTTTCAAATGCATGTTTTGGCTTGTGATTATCTTTCAGTTTTTTTAGGTGAATTTTTGTAAACTATGGATAAGTCAAAAATTCAGGTTATTTCCAAATAAGAGTTCCATTATGGATCTCACACAGCACAGACAGCTCAAAATATCAACAAAGTGTTTGGGAAGGATGTGACTAACGAATGCACAGTACGTCGATGGTTTGAGAAGTTCTGTTCTGGTGATTTTAATCTGGAAAATGAGCCACATGGGCAACCTGAGAATAAGGTGGATAATGATGAGCTGAAAGCTGTAGTGGAAGTGAATCAGTCTCAACCTACCCGTGAATCAGCAGCAAGGTTTGATGTTACTATTTCAACAGTATTGGACCCTCCGAAACAATTTGGCAAGGTAATGAAGCTGGACAGATGGGTTTTGCATGAATTAAATGAGCATCAGAAGAGAAATCGTCTGGAAGCTTGCCTTTTTTGCTGTCATGACATAAAGGCAAACCATTTCTATAAAATATTGTTAACGTTTGATGAAAAATGGATTCGTTTTGACAATCACAAGCATTTGGCACAATGGTTGGATAAAGATGAAATGCAGAAATAGTCCAAAACTGAATATTCATCAAAAAAAGCTAATGGTATCTGGTGGTCCAGTGCTAGTATCCACTACAACTTCAGGAAACCTGGTCAGTCGATTACAACAGCTTTCTACTGCAACCAACTGGACGAAATGATGAGGATACTTGTGATTAAGCAGCCAAGATCGGTCAACAGAGAGACAAGCCAATCCTCTTGCAAGACAACGCTCAACAGCATGAATACTGCTCAGACTACAGAAGCTGGACATGGAAATTCTCTGTCACCCACTGTATTCACCAGATCTTGTACCAACAGACTACCATTTCTTCCAGGATTTGGACCATTTCTTGGAAGGAAAAGTATTCATTTCTCAACAAGCTGTGGAAAGCACCTTTCATGATTTCATGGTCACTCACTCTCCAAGCTTCTTCACTGCTGACATAAACAAGCTACCATTAAGATAGCAAAACTGTATCGATAGTTTAGGCAAATACTTTGATAAATTGAACTGCTTCTTGCTTGAGATATAATAAACTACATTTTTAATTTGAAGTTGAACATTTCATAATTAATGACTTAATATCTTCTTTGTGCCACTGTTACTTGGAGTTCTTTGAAATAAACATGTGGATATAATCCCACCCTAATACAAGTATACGAAAATTATGAAAACATTAAGGACATTCAAAATACTGAATAAATGGAAAATAATCTCAAGGAATGATAATAATGATCATGATCATGCTAATGTTTGATTAATCCTTTACCTGGAATATGCAGTAAATGCTAAATAAATGTTTGTTTATCACAGCAAAAATAAATATTTGTTGAATGAATAAATGTTCCTTTGAGAAAGATAGAGATAACACATTCATTCAACAAATATCTAGTCTATAGAATAAAAATAAAACAAACAAACAAAAGCAACAACAACAACAACAAAAAAGAATTAAGATCCAGTACCTAGATTATATACGTTTGGAACAGGACTGAGAATCCACATATAAAATCATCCTCATATTGTCATCTAATCTTTGACAAAGCAGACAAAAATATACATGGGTAAAAGAATCCCTGTTCAATAAATGGTGCTGGGAAAACTGGATAATCACCTGCAAAAGATTGAAACTGGATTCCCACTTCTCATCTCTCACAAAAATCAACTCATGGTGGATAACAGACTTAAACCTAGGGTGTGAAACTATAATAATTCTAGAAGAAGATGTTGGGAAAACTCTTGTAGACATCGGCCTAGGCAAAGAATTTATGAAGAAGACCCCCAAAGCAACCACAGCAGCGACAAAAATAAATAAATGGGACTTGATCAAATTAAAAAGCTTTTGCACAGCCAAGGAAACTATCATAAAAGCAAACAGACAACCTACAGAATGGGAGAAAATATTCACATGCTACACATCTGATAGAGGGCTGATAACAAGAATCTATATAGAACTTAAGAAAATTAACAAGAAAAAAAAAATCAAACAATCCCATGAAAAAGTGAGCAAAGGACATGAACCAAAGCTTTTCAAAAGAAGACAGAATAATGGCCAGCAAACTTATAAAAAGTGCTCAACATCTCTAATCATTAGGGAAATGCAAATAAAAACCACAATGAGATATCACCTAACTCCAGTGAGAATGGCCTTTATCAAAAAGTCCCCAAACAACAAATGCTGGCATGGATGGGGAGAGATAGGAACACTCTTGCACTGCTGGTGGGACTCCAAAATAGTACAACCCCTGTGAAAAGTAATTTGGAGATATCTCAAAGAGTTAAAAATAGAAATACCATTTGATCCAGCAATCCCACTACTAGGTATCTACCCAAAGGAAAAAAAGACATTCTATAATAAAGACATCTGTACTCGAATGTTTATGGCAGCACAATTCACAATTGCAAAGATGACGAAACAACCCAAGTGCCCATCAATTCATGAGTGGATTAATAAAATGTGGTATATGTATGCCAGGGAATACTACTCAACTACAAAAAACAGTGGTGAACTAGCACCTCTTATATTTTCCTGGATAGATCTTGAGCCCATTCTTTGAAGTGAGGTATCACAAAAATGGAAAAACAAGCACCACATGTACTTGCCATCAAATTGGTGCTAACTGAGCAATGCTAAGGTGCTCACAGGGAAGTAATATTCACTGGGTGCCAGTCAGGTGGGAGGAGAGTGTGGGGGTGGGTAAACTCACAACTAATGGATGTGGAGTGCACTATATGGGAGAAGGGCACACTTACAGCCCTGGCTTGGATGAGGCAAAGGCATTATATGTAACCAAAATGTTTGTACCCCCATAACATTCTGAAATTTAAAAAACGATCCAGGACCTACATTTAGTTCTTTTCACTGATGACTTGCAAATGTTGATTAGAGAGTTGGATGAGATGAACTTTCACTTTAGAGATAGCATCTTAAAAATTATTCTATGGAAGCTAAATAAAAAGTAAAGTCAAACTGTCCCAGCCCTGCAATATCTTCACATAACTTCAAAACAATTGAACTATACAGTAGATGTAAACAGAATAAGCAAGACAGAACAAGCGTGTTGCAAATATCATAGTGTGTCAACAATAACTATAAAGTGAGGATAGGGAAACATAAGAAAATTTCCTAAACATTAGCAAATGTTTATTATGACAAAGTTATTATACACCAGGTACTTGTTTAAATGCTTTATACATATTTAATACTTCAACAGTCCTGAGAGATTTACTTTTGTATTTTTCACCCTCATTTTACAGATGAGGTGACTAAGACATACAGAGTTGAGAAAGATGGCCAGGCCTCAGACAGTTCATAAGCAGTTCTGAGTAGGATAAGCTGGGTTTCAATCTTAGGCACTCTTACTCCAGAACTGGCAATCTTAACCCATTACTGTATATTGAACATCATGATCCTTTCTGCCTCCATGTAATCTATATCCATTACATGGAGAGTAAACTCTTCCATTTTACTTCCATTGGAAGTAAACTCTTCCATTACATGGAGAATACTCCTCCAGACTGGGAAGGGGGCTATCATCAGAATTTCAAGGAATACATCTATAATTTGAAAACTACTTCATCACCACCCCCCACATGGTAGTATATCCTACTATGAACACAGTAACACTGTTTTGGAATCACTTACCCAAACAAACTATGAGAGGAATCATCAAATTTAGATTAAAATTTATATCTATATTCTTTAACCATTTTTCCTGTACTTTTTGTCCTTTATTGTCCTGAAATTGCTAGATAATTGGTTCAGAATTTATATAATAAAATTAGCCATTGTTTCTTTTAATAATATTGACATGACTTAAAAAAGGAGAAGGAATAGAATTAAAATAAATGCCCAAATCAGGTATAATAATATTATGCAAAAATAAAATACATATTAAATGAGTAAATGAACAAAGTTTAAAATGATAATTTACTTACCATATACATACAGAGAATTTTGATAATCAAAAGATTGTTTCATTGCAAAGCAGGGTGATTACGGTTAACAGTAATATATTTATTGTATATGTCAAAGTAGCTAGAGGAGAGAATTTTCTTCTCACCATGAAAAAATGATAAGTGTTTGAGGTGCTAGGTATGCTAATTACCCTAATTTGATTATTATACATTATATACATGTGTGGAAACATCACACCATACCTCATAAATATATACTATAATTTATTAATTAAAAATGAATGTAAAAAATTTTAAAGTGAATATTATTGCACAAAACAAATTAAAGGCTTCCTCCAAATAGTTAATTTTAGATTAAAAAATCATAATCTGTAACTGCTTGCAATGTTTCCTAAAAATTGGTAATGATGACTTGACCTTCCAAAGATTCCCTGAAGTAGAATCAGTTTGTGGTTTCAACCGAAGATGAAATGTGATATAAGATCCTAAAAGAAATGCAGATAGCCCTGCATATGATTGAGCTATATCCCAAAGCACATTAATTTGTGAGTTAAATATTTAGAACACAGAATAATTTTGTGATTTAAAGAATATCATAAATGGTGATTACAGTCCCAAACTAGTTTACCAAAGCCAGCTAAACCACATGTACCGCAATCAGCTATATTTCATGTGCTTTTTTGCCGCCCATGTAGCTTCTTTAGTCTTTCTTTTTAAATCTTTAGCTCATTTTTTATTTGCTTGTTTGCTTCCTCAATATTGTTGAGTTTTCAAATATATTTTGGATAAAAGTTCTTTAGCAAAAATGTGTTTTGCAAATATATTCTCCCAGATTGTGGCTTTTCTCTTCATTTTCTTAATACGTCTTTCAAAAACCAGAAGTTTTTAATTTTTATGGTCTATCAATTTTTAAAATGAGTTACACTTTTGAGGTTGTATCTAAGAAATCTTTGCTTAAACCAAGTTCATAAACATTTTCTCCTAGGTTTACTTCCAGAAGTTTTATAGTTTGGTTTTATATTTAAATCTATGATCCATTTGAGTTAATTTTTGTAAATCATGTAAAAATATGACTATTATAAATCTACATATGCACATTTGAAAATATGCCCATCCTATTTTATCATATTTTGTGTACTAGTATAGTGCCAAGTACTATACCGTACTTTGTTTCCTTATTTAAATAATTATGGCAGCTATTCTTTGAATTAATAATTATACTTAGTTCAGAAGTGAAAAAATGAGGTACAGAGGGTTCCTAAAGCTTTTAAAAAGTAGTAGGTGAAAAAAGCAATGAAGCTATGTTATCTGACACTAAAAGTCATATGCTGTCCAGTGCTATAAAATTATTTTCAACAATAGAGTTCTCATATTATGAATGACCTGTACAAATTACAAATAACCATACCTTTCAGTCTCCATCTTCTGGGAGTCTGCTGCTCTGGATTCTTGATGCCCACCTTCCTCAACTGCCAGGTGACCCTCGGCCCTCATTCCCTGGGAAATGGGTAAACTGATGCTGTAGAAAGGATTCAACTGGTGAATGGATGAAGACACTGGCATATCAACAAAATGAAATACAACTCATCAATAAACAGGAATAAACCAGGATGCACAAAATGTGGATGACTTTCAAATGCATTATACTGGAAGAAGTAGCCTCAAAAGGCTGCACTTATATAATATACTGGAAAAGGGATAGAAAATAAATCAGTGGTTCTCAAGAAAAGGATGATAGGGAAGGGATTGTCTACAAAGGGGAATAGGAAAATTTAGTGGGGGGGGGGTAAAGGGAAGGATGGTGATAGCATTGTTCTCTATCTTGATTGTGATCTTGGTTACACAGTGGTATGTGTTTGTCGACACTGTACACGAAAAGGAATGAATTTTACTTTTGTAAATTACATGTCCATAAACTGACTAAAGAGCATAAAATCAGATTTTCAGTTAATAAACCTTTTTTTTCTAATGGACCAGAGTGAATCAACTGAATAAGCCAGCTTCATTTTTCACAAAGAATATGGGTAGTCTCTCAGTGCCAAGTTCCTTTCTCTCATCGCCACTGAGCCCCAGCCAGAACAATTCCTGCACACAGCAGGTGCCTGGTCAGCAGGCACTGAATTGGGTTCAGCAGTTGTTGAACTGTCGCTTCTGCTAAAGTGGGAATACCCAGCAGATTTCACAGCTCTTATGGGTTTTGTTGTTTACGAATCAAAAATAAGCATCTGTTCTCATGAAAAGTATAGTGAGACTTATAGAAACTTGAAGCAAAGCATATAGGACCTCAGCCTGGTGTCTCTAAGTGCAAATATATTTTGACAACAGTGATGCTATTTGTCCCGAGAAACCCTGCTGCCTATCCGAACATTTCTGTATAATACTGTACCTAGCCTTTGTCTACCATCCTTTTATAAGAAGTCTAAAGGGTAATTTGTATGCTGGTGTTCTTCATGTAAATTAGGTCATTATCCTTTTAAGGGTATAAAGTCTCTCATATACGATGGAGCTTTCTAAGAAACAGGCTTGACCTTTCTTTCCCTCTATTCAGGTGCCTGCAGAGCTTGCACTCATTAGCTAGAATTTGACTCCATGACATTTTTACTTAATTTTCTTTTTCCTCTATGTTGGACACATGGGGCAACCATTTATATTCTTTCTTGACCTGAGATGCTCTCTAATCTCTTTCCAGCTGTGGCATTTGTCATTCAGTCACATCAGGATATGGTGACCCTTCTTTCCCCACTGCAATTCCCAACTGTTAATGGATTCATTTTAGGGAAGGAACTAGACACAGGCCTATGGACTTAGCTACATTTAATTAGTGTTAACCAGAACAGTGGATAGAAAAGCGATTTCCTCTGGAGTGGAAACATATTCTTTATGAAATGGTAAAGGGAACAAATAATAATAGTTTTTATAGCCCTTAGTTTTTAAGTGCCCTGGATTAGGAATCGACTTATAAGCAATATTCCCCTTCATTAGTTTTGATAATTATGACAATAATTATTATAAATAATATTAATAACTGTGATTCAAACCCAAGTCTTCTGACTACGAAGCTCATACTTTTTATCTTTATGCTGAGAACTCTCTGTGGCAACTGCCACTGGTATGCCAAGGACTATGCTAATCACTTTGTATCCCAACTGTGTCACTTTTGTAACATAACAAGGTGAGTTTCATTAAGCCCATTTTACAGAAAGGGATGCTGAGGTTCAGAAAGGTGAAGTAACTTCCCCCAGGTCACCAGCTGCTGTAACCAGGATTAGATCACAGATTTGCCCTGGTACTCTGTCCATGCTTTCATCATGACTGACACCATACTGCCTGTAGAATAAAAAGGTACTGGCAAGGACTTCTCTAGAAAGCATTGCTAAGTACTTTTTAAAATGTGATCCAAACTATGATTCTGATGGGCTTAGCTTTTGAACTTGAAAAATATATTTACAGAGTATTAGGACTTAATAAAATGTAGAACCTTAGAATCGCATCCAAGCAACTTGAGTTTTAAAGGCATTGCTTTATTTATTCAACCATGATTATTAATTGATCATTTTATTAATATGTGCATACACACTCAGAGAAGTTGTGGTCTGTGTCCTCCAGCAATCTTTTATATCAAATGTGAACAGATAGATTAGTAAGGGATGGCAGTATTCAGTGATACATTTTATGACAGAAGTGTGCCCAGGAGGCAATAGAACAGAGAAGAGGGCCGTCTGCTGCAGGTGGGTGTGGGCATATCCCAGGAGGCTTCCCAGAGCAGGTGACACTGAGCTGAGATGTGGTTGAATAGGAGTTAGCTACATGAGGCATAGCTGCATGTGAAACAGAAGGAAAGATTGGTGTGAAAGGTAAGTGGGCATCAGAAATGGCTGAAGCAAAAAGTATATTGAGGAGAGTGTTCTCAAGCAACTCAGTATGGAGGTAGATGGCATAAAATAATTCCACTTTACAGCTCTCTTCCTTTAGTTACATAAGATTCCATTTTGTAGTTATTTTTTAAATGAATTTATTTTGGGGTTGACAAGTAATTATTGTATATATTTTGTAGCTCTTTACCATAGCATCATCTTCCTGGCAGAGGAATTACTCCATCTAAAACAGATGTTATGCAACAACCATAGAGCTTAGTTGCCTGGGAGAGAAATAAAGAGAAATAAAGGATCCTTCATATGTTAACTGTAACTCTCTGGGTTCATGAGTAGTAAGTACTAAGCTACTTCTTGAGTAGGGTTTTAGGCACACCGTCAAACACTCCTACTGTCCTGTTGCTACCTTCTGGGTTTTTTTAAAAAAAAGGACCAAAATAATTTTATTCTTTATGAGAAGGAATGCAAGAAAAAAATCAAACAATCCATTATAGAGTGGGCAGAAGACATGAACATAAGCTCTTCAAAAGAGGATAGATAGGCCGGGCGCTGTGGCTCACGTCTGTAATCCTAGCTCTTGGGAGGCCGAGGTGGGTGGATTGCTCAAGGTCAGGAGTTCAAAATCAGCCTGAGCAAGAGCGAGACCCCGTCTCTACTATAAATAGAAAGAAATTAATTGGCCAACTGATATATATATAAAAAAAAATTAGCCGGGCATGGTGGCGCATGCCTGTAGTCCCAGCTACTCGGGAGGCTGAGGCAGCAGGATTGCTTGAGCCCAGGAGTTTGAGGTTGCTGTGAGCTAGGCTGACGCCATGGCACTCACTCTAGCCTGGAAAACAAAGCGAGACTCTGTCTCAAAAAAAAAAAAAAAAAAAAAAAAAAAAAAAAAAAAAAGAGGATAGATAAATGGCCAATAAACATGAAAAAATGCAATGTCACTAAACATCAGGGAAATGCAGATCAAAACCACAAGATAGATATCACCTAGCCACAGTGAGAATGACTTTTATCAAAAAGTCCCAAAACAATAGATGCTGGCCTGGACGTGGAGAGAAAGTAAAGCTTATACACTGTTGGTGGGAGTGCAAACTAGTACAGCCTCTATGGTAAACAGTATGGATATTCCTCAAAGAACTAAAAGTAGACCTACCATTTGATCCAGCAATCCCACTACTGGGTATTTACCTAAAGGAAAAGAAATCATCGTCTCAAAAAGACACCTGCACTCGAATGTTTATTGCAGCAGAATTTGCAAAGATGTGAAATCAACCCAAGTGCCCATCAATTCATGAGTAGATTAATAAAAAGTGCTATATTTATACCATGGAGTACTACTCAGCCATAAAAATGAATTTAATACCTTTTGTAACAATATGGATGGAACTGGAGACCATTATCCTAAGTGAAGTATCAAAGAATGGAAACACAAATAATATCACATGTACTCATTATTAAATTGGAACTTACTGAACAACATTTATGTGCACAATAGGAAGTAAAGCTCAATGGGAATCCAACAGGTAGGAAGAGGGAGGAGGAAGATGGGTGAAATCATACCCAATGGTTACAATGTACACTATCTTGGAGAGGGGCACACTTATGACTTTGTCTCAAGCAATATTAAAGCAGTCATGTAACCAAAACATTTGTACCCCAGTAATATTCTGAAATTTTTTTAAAAAATGAGAAAGAATGAATACATATTAACTTTCTTAATTTTCATAATAGAACAGAGGCCATGTCAGCTGCCTACCTGGTATCTAAAAATGCCTAGGGATTTCTGCTGGAATGTTAGTAATTATGGTTCTGTATACTGGAAAGTATTAAATGTAATTAGCTTTCTGTGGCCTAGAATATGTAATTATTATAAGTAAACCTGTTGCAACTATGCTAAGTATAAAAGACTATTATATGGCTCTTTGGCAATCAACCAGTAGTACCTGCTACATGATCATGCTAATGAATCTCTCGTTTGATTTCTTCCATCACTTTGTAGATTTGTGAACTCTTCTAAGTCATTTTCTTTCCAAAGATTTGATAAGTATTACTCTGTTCCCATCTAGTTCTTCTATAGTTTTGTATGTGTATTTAACTTTTTACTTACCAGGTAATTAATTTAGTGTAAGATAGGAGAAAAGTTTCTATATTGTGTTTTCCCCCAAGTTACTAATTGCTACTGTTAATTATTTTTAAAATAATGTCTCCCTTTTGTATTGAATTATATATCTTCCTTCACGTTTTAAATTTATACATCGGAGAAATTTCTGGATTTCACTTCTATCCTATTGATCTCTCTCTTTTGTCTTACATACCCACCACACATTTTTAATTATCATTATATTATAGAATAGTTTGATATCACATAGGGGTAAATGTCTTCATTACTCTCCTACTAAACTTTTCCATTCTTATTAGAATATTGAAGTCAATATTTTGTTAATATTAAAATAAACTTTTGATTCCTCAGAAGTCATTTGGGCCTATTGAAAATAATTCATTTAAAGCCCTTAGATAATATTTGTTCATCCATCCTAGACTTTATTTTCTTCTTGAGTATGTTTCTTCTTACTGTTTTTAAGCTATCTTTTAGCTTAAAGATGCTTCACTTTTCTAGAAAAGATATAAACAAAATTACAATGAAATAGTTCAGCTTTTCCTATTTTGTCTGTTAGCATTAAACTATTTTTTTTTCCCTGTGGTTCAGGCCTATCTCTGCATTCTTTTCACATAAAACACAGTTGAAAGATCTTTTGTTCTGTTTTAGCTTTTTAAAAGCTTCAATTTTTTTCTTCTTTGTCCTTTCTTGGGTGGTTTTCTGGCCGGAGCATTCAGCCTCTGTGCTGCTCCTTCTGTCCTTGCTATATTCCCTTTCTGAGTATGAGGTTCTCAGACAGTTCCTTCATTCTTTCCTTCTCATCAGTTTATCTATTAATAGTTTCCACCCCCTATTTCTCCCTAATTAGGATAACTGTATATTGTGTTATCAATCTGGTTTGTGAGATCTTATTCCTATTGGAGCCATAATTTTTTTTTTAGTTTCTGATCGTGGACTTATAAAATCATTTCCCAGAAACTTCTGAGCTGCCTAATCAACATATCTAAATCAAGTTTATGTTTTTTCTCTTGGCTACTATGAGCTTTGGGATGAAATATTCACAGCCTCCCAAGTTCCCATCATTGAACCTCACTTAATGATTTTTTTGGTGAGATGTTCAATAAAAAAATGGAGATTCTCTTCTTTGTCTCTTCAGCCATCTGAAAGATGCTATTGTAAGTGTCTCGACAAGAATTTATTGAATGTTCCTGTCGTTGGAGAGCTGTGGAGTCTTTCCAACTCTAGATGTTTCCAGGTGTTAAAAAATGTGAAGTTTGAGATTAATTTGAAAAAAGGCTGCATCAGGGGGGGAATCTGATATATAAGTAGCTTGGGGAGACTGGGATCAATGGAGAAGCAGGAAAAATGACCAGCCTTGGGGTGTAGGTATATGTTGTACTGGATGGGGTAGGTATACATGTACTGGATGGGGTAGGTATACGTGTACTGGATGGGGTAGGTATACGTGTACTGGATGGTTTAGGTATATGTTGTATTGGATGGTGGGGAGGGGAGTATGCACATGTGCAGGCTTAATTTTACAAGCACTGTCATAGTAGTGTGGAAACGATCTGGTGCCATCTCTCAGTTACTTGCCTCATGGACAATTTAGAGTTACTTTGCTGACCACCCTGACAGTCCACCAAAGATGAAGTGTCAAGAACACACAGTGATTGTAAAGAAATATGTAGATAATCCTACAAATTACTTATAATTAAATAAAATCAGACTATATAAAAATGCTTCCTTTTTTCTTTATCCCGTTCTCTGCTCTTCAAAATATTCCTCATCCTTCAAGATTCTGCAGTGCTTCTTCTTGAGGAGGCTTTCCCTGACAGACCTAGGCAGACTTAGCCATTCTCTCTTTTGTGTTTCCATCCCTGCATTCTGTGTGGTAGTTATTTATGAGGCTGTAATCCTCACTTTGACTTTGAACTCTGGACAGATAGTCATTTTTCTATTTCCAACAATTACTATATTTCCTAGTAGGTTCTAGCTATATTAATAAAACAAGACATAAATCAGCTATATGCATCAAGTTATTAGGGCGGTTTGGCCTATGTGAACTGACTTAAGTATATAAAAATGTCTTAGTTTTAAAGGCTTGCTTTTAGAACTGTGACAACTAAATAGATGTTATAGAGGAATATTGGGGGCTCAATATAAGGAACATTCTAATAATTTGAGATATTCACAAATGCAATATACTGATTGTGAGTAGTAATCATTTAACCAGTGAAATCCCTCAAGCAACAGAGGATAATTTATGTATGTCTATTATGTGTGTGTACGGATGAATAACCGGAGGTTAAAGTAGATGCTTTTTTAATCCAAAGAATACCTTTATATTTAACTGGGACTATGTGAATCTGTGGGGGTGGGGTAAGGAGGGGGAATTGACATCCAGAAGCTATTTTCAATACAGAGGCTAAGGAAAAATTAAGTTTTCCCAACAAAGCTTCACAGCTTTTAAAAACTTCAAAACATTTTGCTTTGGGCCAGACAAATCAATTCAATGTGGTGGCATGTTTATCACTTGGAAATAAAGCACCAATTGACTGTTAGCTATGCACTACCTTTGATTTTTGTAAAAAATTTAAAAAACCAATTGTTATTCCTAACTCCAATTTATTTGGAGGGGAAGGAGTTCTAAATGTGGAGTCCATGCAGAAAACATATTAAAAGAATGTTCATTCTTGAGAATTGAATTAATTTTGTTCTATACTTTATTTAGTGGACTCTTACTTCCCTAAGTTTTTAAATATCTCTTAGATAAGGATGCATATTACAATGGGCTATGTGTTATATATATTTAATTGCAGTGTTTAAAAAAATATTTTCCAATGGTACATAAAGTAAAAGGTGTGGCATATAATCCATAGTGTTTTTATGGTCAAAGAAATGCAGTAAATTGAGTCATAATGGCTGAGAGAGTTTATATGATTCTGGTGTCAGGACTGCCTGAATGTGGATCCTATGCTAACTAGTGTAGCTCCTTAATTTCTGAGTATTAGTTTTCTCATCTATAAAATGGAGATAATAATATCTGCATCATAGATAGCTTGTCAAAAATGAAATGAAATTATGCTTGCAATGTGTTAAGCATTTCTTATTATGTCAGTTCCAACTTGTCATAGCCAGAAAGAGTTAATGCTTCTCCCAAATTGCCAAAATTATCAGAAAAAAAAATTACAAAAATTTTTGAAGATCTGACATCATTTTATTATGCAAATAATTTTGACCTCCAAAGATTATTTATTTTGCTTCAGAAGCCTCATTTCTTCTGTACTGCTAACCAAACAGTTTATTCCATTTTGTGCAACAATTTATAATGAACGTTAAAAGAACTACTGATTATCTTAGGGGTTTTTGGCTCAATTACCTGTTTCAAATGCTCAATGACTAAGAAAAGCATGTCATTTTCTCTTCTCTTGCACACTGGAGTATAACAATAGACTGTGAATAGAGCAAATCAAAGAGACAAAAATACCAATATAAGGGGCCCATTGTGTTTAGTTTGTTGCCCTGTCATATGGTTTTAATTTAGGTCGGCTGATTGATTATGACAAATTGACAGATAGCACATTGTTCCTCTCTTGGAATCGCTAGACACTTTAATATTCCTATTCTTATCTGTCCATTTTGATTCCTAAACTTAAATGAAATGGAATTACAGTATTCACTTTGTTTTCCTGTGCTAAGTGATTATCTCTGAAGTGCAATTTTGTGATTAGGCGAGACGGCATGCACACACTCAACTAATGCTGATTTCCCCCAGGGTGCAGAACAGGTAAATTCATAATGAATGGATGTTGTGCTTTGATTTCAAATGGATGTAAAACCTTACCACACTTGGTAGTTTTATTTTAAAAATGTATTTAATTATTCTAAAATTAACAGGAGAATATTAAAATTGAACTTTAGAAATATGGCATTTAAACATAAGTCAAGGGTGCTAACTGCTTGTGAATGTTAATCCCCTTCAAAAATTAGAAAACAAATTTACCTGACATAAATTGGGGGATGGGGTGTCATTGAAAATCTTTAGTTTAATTATTTATATTCTTCCTGATTAATTCCGAAAATGTCTGAACACAGCTTGGTATTTGTATTGTCAAATTTCAGTGTTCCTTATTTTGAAAACTACAGTAATTATTCAACTAATTGCTGCCATAGTATTGTCATAGTTGTTTGATCCTGAGGGATAACTTTGGGGATTAGGTAAGAAGCTGGGAGTTAGTGATTGGCATAAAGTATTTACTTTAACTATTTCCACTGATATTTTAAAAACAAATTTTGTACATGAGCATGAGAGACCAATTTTGAAGAGAATTTAGCATTCTCCAAATTAGAGGTTGCCCAAACCACATCTTTTTACTAATTTTACTTGGAATAAGCATTGACCATAATATTGTGAATCTTGAAGTGGGAAACATAATATGCTATTTCCTAAATTTATTTTAATTGAGGAGGGAGGGAAAGGAAGGCAGAATACATGAATTTATCTAAGGCCTACGTTTTCCCTCAAATTCTCTTTTAATAAAACCTATAAAATGAAGTGCTTGTGGTTCTAATATAACATTAATGGAAGTTTTAACTTTAAGAAACTGGAGAAGTCATCATCAGAGAGACCTTCTCTTCTTAGGTATGAGGAACTGAGGCTCATGATTATTAAGTGAGATGTCACTCTAGTAATGGCAAAGGCTCACTCAGCTCTTCCGACTGCCGGGATGGCACTCTCAGTATTGTTGTGCAGCCTCAACATCAAGCGTATGGATGCAAAGAGGTCTGGAAATATCCACAACTTTCCCTTAGAACTTTCGAAGAAGGGCCAATTTCTTAGTTTTAATTCTCTGTACCTTTCTACTTCTTGATTTGAACAACAGCAACAACAACAAAAAAACCACAAACCACTTTTATAATATAAAAATATCATATGGAAAAGTGTAATTTAAAAAATGGATTTCGATATTCTGAACGATTACCATATTGAATAAGCAATTACAAAAAATATGCTACAACACAAATATGGTTCGCTAAAGTGTATTTCTCAGCGTGCACCCCAGTTCACCAGTGTATGTATTCACTCCCTCTGTCTGGCAGCTGGTGAAGAGGCTGCTTAGTTCTGGCTCAGGTATATTGCCCAAGCGTTCAAACAGCTCTGTCTTTCCAAGAAGAGGCTGCTCAGATTTCTCATCTTTCTTTCAGCCGCACTCTGCACTTCTAGTGTACCTCTTCGTGATCATACTTCGGTACACTATTTTCAGATCTGTCTGAATTCATTAACTTTTTATTTTCATTAGTAATTTTAATGCCTTTCCAGTTCATGTAAAAAAGAAAAAAAGCAAAATATTTTAAGTAACATAAGGCATTTGTAAATTGGGTTGACAATCTTTCATTCATGCTTTCTTCCATCAGTTCAGCTCTTTTCAAAGTGGTCTGAAGCTTTGCCATTCAGGAGGAGGAGGAGAGAGAGGGTTGCTGTGCCATCACTTGTAAAACCATGGCTGGAAAGAATAAAGGCTAAAAGTGCGAGCTGTGTTGCATCTTATCTTCCCTGGCTTGGCCTGGAGCGTTATATCCACACCTGCATATTTATTATCTTGAATACTTACTGTTTACGGATCAGGGTATCCATTCAACTTATTTTTCAACGTCACTATTTTTACAGCGTCCGCCACCTTTGAAGACTTTCAGATTCGTCCGCACGCTCTCTTTGTTCATTCCTACAGAGCTCCAGCGTTCTGTGATCACTGTGGAGAAATGCTGTGGGGCCTGGTGCGTCAGGGCCTTAAATGTGAAGGTAAGCAAGCTGATTTCTTCCCCTGCCAAGTCGATTGCCTGCTGGAACGTTCTGCTATGTCGTGCCCACCATTACCGAATCTTTCCCTCAGAATTATCTTCCAGGTGTTTTTGGGTGCATGGATTCTGTTCTGTTCATTTCTTTAAATTTCATGTCTTTGATATACTTGGTCTAATTTGGGAATCCATGATTTTCACATCCTTTCCCCTTTATCATGTGGATGTGTCTCTCCCCTGTATTGTTAGATGTTTTAATAATAGACTAAAAATAAAATTTTTGCATCTTAAATAAACCAGAAATTGGTATCATAGGCATTCAACATGTGTTTGTTGAAATGAGCATAGATTCAAGAGGTTAATCAAATCATCTAAGGTCATTTAGCTGTTGAGTGGCAAACTTGAAATTGTACCTGCATTTCTACACCGATACCATAGTTTTATCATGCCTGTGGTAGGAACTCCTTGAACTGCACAATTCAATGTGCTAAAACAACATGATAAAAATGTTAAAATCTTACCCAATCACACCCTGTTCTCTTTGGATTGGGGGATAGAGCTCTTTGAATTTTGACCAGTATGACTGAGCATTTATGATGCAACCTATAAATAAGTTAACTGTAATTTTTGAATTTCTGTGTTTTGAGGAGAGAAATTAGGAGTCAGTGATATAAAAGAAATTCTGCCTAAAGTGTAGTTTTATGAATTTGTCTGGCCTGCTGTGACACATGAGGAAATTCTAAGTAGTGAACTCCAGCTGCATGGGGAATATGAATAGTAGAAATACTGAAAGGAAGATGATACTTCCCTGAGTGGGAAATCTGCTTCCAATTATTGATCACCTAACATGTGAAAACCAGCATGTGAGGTATTTTACATATCTTTTTAATAATTCTTCAGGGTTGTTATTACTATCTTCATTTTATAGACAGGAAAACTGAGGTGAGATAATTTGTTCAAGACCATGTAGACAAAACAGTTATAGGGACAAGATTCAAACCTGGGAGTTTTGTTACTTGATCCCTCAAAGCCCAAGTCTGTTATATCACAGACGTTTTGAAAAATGATAATCAGTGTAGTCACTGAGCTTGTCCAATTAAGATCAGAATTCAAAACCCATTTACAAATGGGAAAAAAAAAATCAGATAAAGCCAAAACAACAAAATTTGAATTTCCAAATAGCCTCAAGAAAAATGGGAGTACTATTTTTTTAAAAAAATGTATACTTTACAACTAATATTGGAATAGGTCTTTAATTTATGGTTGAACAAAAGCTATTTTTATTTTCACCTTCCAGGATGTGGTCTGAATTACCATAAGAGATGTGCATTTAAAATCCCCAACAATTGCAGTGGCGTGAGGCGGCGAAGGCTCTCCAATGTTTCCCTCACTGGACTCAGCACCGTCCGCACATCATCTGCTGAGCTCTCCACCAGTGCCCCTGACGAGCCCCTTCTGGTATGGCCTCCTGTTTATCCACTTCCCCGTTTACATGAGAAATCTGTGGGATGATGTGATAACAGTGTCAATCCAAGACAGTGTGCTGGGAGGGAGGACACAGCTGGGGTGTTAATGACAGTGTTTCTTCAGGGCCTGTGCTGTAGATTGGTCACTGCTTCATCAAATATCCAACAGCTTCGAGTTTGCTTTTTATCACGGAGCTTAGCGAAATTATAAAATATGTGAGGTTTTATCGTGGTCATAGGGCCAGAGCAGCACCGACTAATGTGTTAATGTTGCAAAACATAGTTTGTCAAAATTTAGAAACCAGAGATAAAAAATGTTCTCTGAAGATTATTAGAGGAATTTGTGGCATGGCTGAGTGTTTATTTTGGGAGAAAATTTGAAATTTGCTCTTAGGAAACTATGAAAGTCTTTATTGCGTAGCATTACTGGCATACATGCAGGGTTATTGTCAGACATTGATAAGTCCTTTGAGAAAAAAATAGCACTTAATATGTCAAATATTTCCATTAGCTCTAGAATATATATCTTATGGATATGGTTTAAATATTCTTCTTTTTATTTATTTATTTATTTTTAATTTCGGCATATTATGGGGGTACAGATCTTAAAGTTTCAATAAATGCCCTTTCCCCCCTCCCCCCACAAGTCTGAGTTTCCAGCATGACCATCCCCCAGATGGTGCACATCTCACTCATTATGTATGTATATATCCGCCCCCTTCCCCCTGCCCAATACCCTATTACTGTAGTACCTATGTGTCCACTTAGGTGCTGCTCAGTTAATACCAGCTTGCTGGTGAATATATGTGGTGCTTGTTTTTCCATTCTTGGGATACTTCACTTCTTTAAGAAAGTTAAATTTGGATTTTCCAAACATTCAAAACAAAATCAAAATTTTGGTAATTATGTGATTTTTTAAAATAAAAACTTTATTTTGGAAGAGGTTAATGGTTTGAGACTTTAAATTCCCCATATTTACTCCTCGCATCTCCCAGTGGATATTATGAGGATTCTTTATAATCTAGCTATTATAAAAATTAACTAGAAAGAAAACAATGTTTAAAAATTACTAAAACATTTAGGTTAAATAGATCCCTCTTGTAATGGAAAGGGGCAATAAATTTTGAAGACATCTGTAAGAAGTTATATTAATTACTTCATTGTTTTGAAAATATTTTATTGTGATCTTTATAGCACTAAATTTTGTTACAGCATAAACCACCATATAACTCACATGAATGCTCATTTTGATAAATAGGAAAATTTCATACTCTGCTCTTACAGAACTTTCTTTTGGAGCTTTCTTGTGTTTTCAGTATATCATTAAGTGAACTCATTGGGGGAAAGCAGATTATAAATTCCACCAATAACTAGGATAATATGTTATATTTTTGTAATATAGAAAGTGTAAGTATGATTATATATTATTCCATAAAGTTCTATTAATTGAAATTAGTGATATTCTTATGGAAAGCTGTTTAAATAAAATATATTATTTTTAAAAAAATAATTCTTATGTCATCTTCCCAGATCAGAAGTTCTTTGATTGAGTTTGAATTTTTGCAAGTAGTGATTTTATAAGTTATAGCAGTTATTCTTGCTTTTAAGCATAGTTACTGAGAGTCATGTTTATAAGATAGGTATTTAAAAATGAATTTAAGAAACAAATTATAAATTAATTATGTGTTTTCAATTTTAACAGGAAACGGTTTTTAAAAATTAGCACCTCACAAAAAATCAAAAGCTCTAAAGTCATTCATCATTAGAATATATTTAATCTAGATAATTAAGATTACTTCTTTTTATCCTACCTTAATTTTATCCTGTTCAAGATTACTTCTTTTTATCATACCTTAATCTTATATAATACATATAAACACATAGGTGGGTGTGTATATCTATATATACATATATATATATGCATACACATTTGTGTATATCTTATGTGCACACATATATATCTATACTTCAAAACATCACATATACAATTTAGGTTTTATATGTATAGATTAACTTATATATTCAAATTATATCTATGCATATATATAAATCTACATAATTTATATATAAATATAACTTAGCTTATGTAACTATAACACAGATTTTTGTGTTTTTAAACAAATTTATTTAATTGCTTTATATAACCAAATTAAAAAAACTATTTCAATATTTGAATTACTTGATTATAAGCTGTAGAATGCATAAAATCCATTTTACAAATATATTTTTAAAATTCAAATTTTAACCATGTCTGTCAAGAAGACTTGTAAAATTGTGATCAAATCAGATATTTTTGATGTGAGAGAAAATATTGGAGCCATATGATACTTTGAAAAATATTGCCATCATAAGCTTTTACAACCTTATATAAAATGCTCTTCAGGTAAACTTTAAATAAGAAATACCTTTGTAAATAATGTTTTTGACATTATTTGACACGCTGGCTTTCAAAATCATATTTTACATGAATCAAAGCCCTTTGTGTCCTTGTGGGGTGGCTGCTTCTCTCTTTTTATCCAATCCCTGAGAAAGTAGGATACATTCATCCACCCTGAGGGGAACACATATTTCTCTGTTGCTTTTGTTCCCTCTCATGTCTTGGCTACTTCATGTAGGGACAAAATTACCCAACTCTAGGCAGGCATGCTTGGAGTACAATGCATATTTCAACCTTGGACAAGACATAAAAGGCCAGTAAGTATAATCTAAAAATTATATGAACGCCTAGTAAGATATTATGGCAATAATCATAAAAACCTTTTGATTCTATATATAATAAAGAATATTTTCCATTTCTGAAAAGGATGATAACCTATGTTATCATTAATGACATTAGACTATCCATTTTGTAAGTCAGCCTGATAAGTGTATATATTTTCTTTCAAATATAAGAAAATTATATTTCTTGTTTCATAATTGACTGTTTATTTTTACTATAAAAGCCCTATTTCAGGTACAGATTAAGACATTGGTAATTCTATTAATTTATTCATTTTGGGCACAGAAATTGAATCTCAGATTTCTATAATGCTTTTAAGATAGAACAAAAGTTATAACAGCATAGATCATATGGCAAACTTTATCTGTCATCAACTTTATCAGTAAACTGTATTCATTATGCTAACAATAAATGTCTATCTTTAAAAAAATTCCAAAATCCTAAATGTAGTCAATTTATGGCACAACATCTCTGTAAGGATTTATTTCTTTTTGTAAACCAACACCAGTATTAGAAGTAAACAAAAGAAGAATTCAGTAGATCCTTAAATAGAACACTTTAATATAGTATATCATTATATATAAGTATACTTATCAATATTGTATCAATTTTATAGACTTTTGGACAATTGAAGAAGTCAGGATTAAATGATTTATAATTTGTCTATGCTTTGCTCATCTTTTAATTTTTTTTGCATGTGTTCTTGTGAGATTTGGGAAAAGCCAAAGCCAATTGGAACCACACTAGGCGAGACTTTGTCTTAGGCAAAAAGTTTTAATAATAATCTGGTATAGAACTTACGCTCCTAGGTATGAAAGAGGAGCTTTTCTCAGATCAGCTCTCCTTTGTGGGACAATTCTAAAAGCTGAATAAAATATGAAAGGACAGAACAAAACCCTGTTTGAAGGCATCCAAGAGCAACCAAGGCAATCAGGACTTGAGGGACCAATCACGGAGAGGTCAGTGCACAGGACAGCCTCTCACGATGAAGGACATGTCCAGCCCCATATGTCAGTAGTGCTGAGGTTGAGAACCTGTGATGTAGAGCAAAACTGGAGAATTTCCAAGCATATTACAGAGCCATGGTTAAGACAAGGTAGTATTACAAAAAGTCAAGTATAAAGAATTAAGTGTTAAGACAATGTGGTATTACACAAGGACAGAAAAATAAACCAATGAAATAGAATAGAATCCAGAAACTGTGTGCATATGAAGGCCAACTGATTTAAGACAGGGGTAAAACTGCTGGGAGAAAAGGATGGTCTTTACAACAAATATTTCTGACACCAGTTGGATACCTATGTGGAAAATATGAATGTTGACCCTGCCATACACTGTGTGCAAAATCAGTTCTCTATAGATTGGGATCTTCTAGGAGATAACATAGAAGAATATCTACAAGAACTTTGGGTAGGAAAAGCTTTTGTAAACAGGCCTCAAATCACTGATGACAAAGGAAGAATATCAATAAATTGGATATCATTAAAATTAATAAATTTTCATCAAAATTTACCATTAAGAGAGTAAAAAGTAATAGAGTAGGGAAAGACATTTTCAATACAATTTATTATATAAAAATTCATATATAGAGTATATAAATAACATTTACAAAAAGTTAGAAGACAGACAACCCCATTGAAAATATAGCAAAATACTTGAACAGCACTTTATCAAAGAAGATAGCCAATTTACATAAAAATGTGCTCAACATCTTTAGTTATAGAGGAGTTTAAAGTGAAGTCTGTAATGAGCTATGCCTATACCAAAATGTCTGAGATTGAAAGAAAACCTGATAATAGCAAGTATTGGTGAAGATATTGAGCAACTAGTACATATTATACACTACAACTGGGACTATATATTGGCTCCAAAACTTTGGAAAACTGGTTGGCAGTTATCTTCTAATGCTGAGCATATGCATATCATGTGACTCAGTAGTTGC
Source organism: Microcebus murinus (assembly GCF_040939455.1). Lineage (NCBI taxonomy): Eukaryota > Metazoa > Chordata > Mammalia > Primates > Cheirogaleidae > Microcebus > Microcebus murinus. The sequence goes on from NC_134109.1 coordinate 64,090,828, forward strand.
CTCAGTAGCTCTACTTGTGGGTATTTATTCAACAGAAATGCGTAGAGACAGGCACAGAAAGTTACGTTTTGCACAGAAAAGCATGTTTTTTAATGTCTTTATTTGTGATAGCTTAAAAATGAAGCAAATAGTGGTGTAGTCATACAATGGGATGTATGAACGGTACAGCAATGGAATTGATGAACTATTTATTCACTTAACAACATGGATAAATCTTGCAAAATAATATTTAGAGAAAGAAGTCAGACACAAGAGAGTATAGACTTCTGAATCCAGTGTATGAAGTTCAAGTCAAGCAAAACCAATTTATGGTGAGATACTTCAGAATAATGGTTCCTCTTAGTGGGGTGTCAACTGGGAGGGAGCAGAAAAGAGCTTCCTGTGATGCTGGAAATATTCCCTATCTTGATCTGGGTAGAGGTTACATGGGTGTATGCACATACAAAACCTCATCAGGCTGTACACTTAGGGTGTTGTATACTTTACTTCATATAAATTATACCTCAGTAAAAATGTTTTAAAATGACAATAGCAATGGCTATCCAAATAAGTTATATAGTCATTGGAGTTCTTCAACACAGGTCATGTGAGAAAAGGATAAAATATTATATCAGAATAATAAATAAAGTTCTGAGATTCTTATCAATTAAAAGAAAACTGGAATATTAAACTTCCATTATTCAATAATAGGAAACAAATTCTTTGAGTGCTAAATTAAAGGTAATAAACCACATCATCCTGAGATACATAATATTCATTTGCATGATAAACATTGTTTCCTACAGTAGTTTTCAATTATAGATGCAAAACTGTAATTCATAGGATCTTCATTCAAGAGGAAACAACAAAAACGAAACCGTGGCATAATACAGCTAACTACCAATGAAATCTGTGGCTCTCTTTTTCCTTTGTGATCTATGGACATTTCTAGTGATTTTAAATTGATAGCAAGATAAAAAGATAGAGCTGTCTGTGTGATTCCCAAAATATTTTGTCAAAATAATGGCCCCATAAAATATTCTGCCAAAAAAAATCTTGATCAAATAAGATTGGGAGATGGTTTTGGTTCATCCAAGAATTGGACAGAAGTTATTAAGCATAATTAAAAAGTCTTGTAATAATAAAATTAGTGTTCCTAAATTAACTCGAATATGGAATCCCTTTTTCTCATAAAACCCATGAAAATCTTGTGGGAAAAATGTGCACTTTGGGAAATGATAACTTACAGGAATCAGTGAATGAATACATGTTGCATAAACCATCTTCATATATGCACTTAAATAGCACTTAGCTGAAGTTGAATTTTGATGAGATTCCAAAATAAAGGTATTGAGAGCTAATAATTGGAGGGAAAGCATGAGCTTTGGATATCAGGCATATAGATGAAAAGGATAATATCTTACTTTAAAAATTGAAAAAACTTGATTTCCTTTCCCAAAGAGACAGCTTTGCCACCCCTGCATGCATATGTCTCATAAGACTACCTGCAAACAGGGTTATTGTAATTTTTACTTGAAAGTCAGGTTTGGATCTGTTCAAATGAGTAGTTGCTGTCCCTGAGTTCTGCACATGTTTCCTGACAATTCAGAAATCTAACAGGTATTACTAGATAACAATTAATATTGGCAGAACCTCAATCTAAATGTACACAACTTCCCAAAGTTTCTTACAAAATTGCCATAGATTGCAAATGAGAATAAGGGGATTCAGAGAATGTAATAGGATTTTTCTTAACGTGCAGTAGTTCATTCAACACTGAAAAAAATCATATCTCAAAACATAGTCATACATTTTTGTTATGAAAAAGAATGAAATATATTTTAGTTTTGATTTGTTTTCTAGTTATCAGGTAGAGCTGCCAAGAAAACTTAAGAGAGAGAAAAAAAACATAACATATTCAATATAAATTACCAGATAAGTGTTGTCTACTTAATCAAGCCCTATCTTACATTTTTCATTGATACTGCTTCTCTTCTTTAAAAAAAATCAAGAATAACCTTTCTACTTTTAAATTGTATTTCAACCTTGAATGAAATCAGATAGAAAACAATGACATGCAACAAAGACTCTAAAATGAGCAAAGAATGTACTGTGGGCATATTTCTCTCATTAAAACTCTACTCCACTGTTGAACTTTCCAGGTTTGGAAACCACTGACTGATACTGATTATTCATCAGCTTATTCTTGCCTGCAGGCAGATAACAACTATGTAACGTTTGATTACTTTGATGACCTTTTTCTTTCTTTTCCCATTGAGAGGATGAATTATTGTGAAGAAAATCTAATCCTTCACTTAAAGGTCAAAAATACTTCATTTTGACTATAATTTATTTTCAACAAGATGAAAGAGCCATCTTTCATCACTGAGACCATGACAAGTAGAATTTTTTTTTTTTACTTCTACCAGCTAACACTGTAAAATGCATTATTGCAATCTCGATTTAGTGTCTATAATTCCAATTACATGTTAAAAGTAGTTTCCAACTCAGATGACTCTATGGCCACAAAGACTGACTAGTATAACATTTTGGTTTTTCTTGAAAACACACCTATATGAAACATTATTGAGTAATATGCATTACTTTCCTCCAATAACATTCAATAACATTGTTTTCCTGTCTTTTTCTCCTTTTATTCTGCATCTTTGCCTGCTTTTCGCTCTTACAACTTCATGTTTCAGTCTCCTGTGAGTCCTGGCTTTGAGGTAGGTACTAATACTACCTTGCACTAGGAATGTGGTTTACTATCTTTTTGAAGCCAACATTGTAATATTGGATTGATATCAGCCATTTATCTATATTGACTCTGTGAGAATGATCAGGTCAGAGTTTAGCTTAGAATTCAACTCATTTGAACTGCAGAAAACCCATAAGTTTTTGGGTTTTTTTTTTGTCTTGGTTAGCTATTCACAGTCTTCAATAAGACAAAGAGCAATGAAGTCATTAGAGTAGTAGAATTAGATTTATTAGGTCAAATTTTGCCCTTTGGTTCCTTGATTTCATGACATTGGTGTCTTTTCTGTGAAACTGAGCAGACAGGTTGAGAATAAAACAGAACGTGATCAGCCCTTGCCCCACACCATGCTCACTGAAACTCATCCATATGAGCCATGTCCTCATCCCAAGTATCACAGAACCACACAAAGTGAGGACGCAATCCCAACGCGCACGGGCTTCAGTTGGCACCGTAAAGACCAAAGCAAGTTCTGCCTGAAGAGGACTATAACTGCTCATTATAGTTCCTGAACTTACTTTTTCAAGAAAGGATCTTTAATCTTTACATCTTATCACAACTTCTTGATTATTTTTAAAAAGATGGTATGCAAGTAGAAATATCAAGCAAATAATCCAAGCAGAAGATATTACATATGGGAAAGAAACAACGTCCTTCAAAAAAGTTTTGATTAAGCCCCCCTTCAAAACTGTCCTTTTTTCTATCTTAAGCAATTACTAACCTGAAGGTGGATGAGAGGTATTTAGATCAAGTATTAAAGCAGAGTATACAATAGTGCTCTTTTTATGATGATGTGTTTTGACCAGTTTACTTGTTAATGTTTAGTTTCTTGTATTTCTGTACCTCTATCCCACTGAGAATTGACATACTATTATTTTTCCTTATGAGAAAATAAATTTCAAACACCATTATTAGTGTCCATGCTAAGATGGTCTTATTAAGGTAATTCTAACAGAGGAAGCTAATGAAAACACAACCAGAACATGCTCTGAGTTAATAAAATTTGATGAGTCAGGATTTCTAATTCATGAGATATAAAATAAATCTGCTTCAATAATAGTAAATTCCTATTTCTGGAAAATCATCCTTGTTAAAAAAAATGTTCTACTTACAAAAAAGTTCAGTGTGAAAGCTAGGTAAATTTAATCTTTCATATGCTTGTAAATTTGGTTTGTAATTTAAAATGCCTTCTAGACATAATTTTAAATGTGAATTAGTATCTTTCCCTTCAAATAATCCTTTGGGCATGAAGCCAAAGGAGGATGGGAAGCATTTTTCACTTTGTTCTCCCGCATTGCAGTCGGGAACAGATTGCGTAAAGGAGGAGGCCTGAAGAGTAGCCTGATTTTCTGTGGAAGTTGTGCAAACTAAAGGCAGCCAGGCCTTCACAGCATAGCTCCTGATGGAAATGAGATGCATTTTCTGCCTAAGCTGCTTTTCTTGAACTTTGATTATATCTATTTTGTAAAGAAGATAACAGTCTTTTGTCTTTATAAGTTTCTTGAAAGAAAAAAATGTGTAAAACTTGACCAAAATTTCTTCAGAGAAGTATTTTAGAGACAGTTGTGTAAGTAGCAGAATTATTATAGGAACCTGGTCATTGCTCCATTTTCAGCATATCCTGTTCAATTTATGCTTTCAGGTTTGTAATCCTAGAGTGCAAAAGTAGACAAATATAGATAAATTCTCTGCCCTCATAAAGCTTGCATAGATAGACAGTATGTCAACAACAACAAAATATATGTTTTTGTAAAACCTTCCTGGTATGACATCACAAGGATATGTATTAATTTTTGTAATCAATCTCTCCTATTGATTAGATTGTTTCTATTTTTAAATTTTCAACAATGCTAGAATAATATCCTTATGTATTTTTTGCACATTTGTAAAAGTATTAGTAGGTTCTCAATAAACATTTGTTGATTGAATTAGTAGATTATATTCTTAGAAGTCAAATAGATTTTATACCTATTTTAACAAATAGTCCTTCAAAAAGTTCTCTTTGAGGTTAAGAGGCTCTCCACCAGAACTTATTTTCGGTGAAATTAAATGCTTCTAGCCTAATATTATTCTAAACATTCAGACTACCTAACTGAAATTACTAGTAAATAAACTGCTCTTTCTAAAATCTATTCCTGTATTTAACCATTTTATAGTCTCATATTTTACATTCTTTATTTTTTATGAAATGTGGACAGTATTCAGTTTAACTTTCTATGTGGGGTGCAGCATATTTTCTAAATAACAATTTTCCATAAACTGCTATTAATTTCATAAAGGTTTGCTGACATATTTAATTAAGACAAGTATTGTACTAAAAGGAGCTTTTGACTGCATGCTTTCCTAGAAAATCTCCCCAGCCACAAATGATTCATGTAGTTACTATTTTCATTTATTAAAATATGAAAATGAGAGAATACCAGAACTGCATTATCTGTCTATAATTGGATATGATCCTGATACACTTTATAATAGTCAAAAATAGATTCTTTTCAGATGAGCAAATAATGAACCCCCCAAAAAAGCTATTACCTTGAATGAAACTATGATGATATTTTCTGCCCAGATGAATATTTTCCAGGATATTTTGCAATGTAGCCAAAGTCTATCTAGAAGTGAGACTTTGTTACTCTTGTGTTCTGGAGTTCCAGGAATCCTAGGGATTTATCTGAATTTAAAAGTCATTTTTCTATTTAAATATGCACCATGACACCCATGTAGCATTTTGCCAAGTATTGCAAGATTTCCTTTGATGATTGTATAAAATAGGTCTCCAAATTCAAACCTGGGCAGTGTACACTTTCAGCGAGGAAAAATGTCAAAGAATTTTTTAACCAGCAAGCACTCTCTTGCCTCTTCAGAATCAGAAGAGTTTTGTAGTGGTGGGTCTGTGAGGAAGGAGCCCTTCAGTAAAATGAACAAGATTGAGAGGCCTACTTTGATGTACTGTTACCTGATGTAATTCAACAGGCTTGGCTTATCATATGTGTACATTATTATTAATAATTCATGCTGTGAACAAAAATTTGTATATTTATAAATATGAACACTATCGGAGAGTTCTCTATGAACCCCACTGGAGGAGGGGGACATCATGTACCCCTTGCCCACGCTCACAAATACATAGAGCTTAGGAACAAGTAGATATTTAATAAAGGCTCTGAAGGGCCTGGGCATCCTGCAGGCAAGGTGCCACATCCCCCGTAACACACTCCCCACAAAGCACAAAACAGAGCTCTCCACTGTTACCAAAAGCAGTCATAGCCATCTGTGTCCATCTAATGATGTGCCTGCCCCGGGCAAAATTCAAGTCTCTTTCCATTTAATTCCTGACCTCTCATAACTACTAAGCTCCTAGATGAGTAATATGAAAAGAGAGAAAGAGAGAGAGAAATTGCTGACATTCACTTTGAGAGCTTAGGTATCCTCATGAATGTGGCTACTCAGAATAAAAGGGAAGATTTGTGAGGAAGAAATAATGAGAAGGAGAGAGGAGATTGGAAGACTGGAATTGATGCTATAAGTTAGACCTCTAGAAACTAGAAGTAGTTCAGCCTCTAAAATATTAATCTATGTTTTCAGAAATATTTAGTTACATTATTTTACATGATCCGTTAGACATAGTTCTCCGATGCTTGGTTCAATTAGATCAGATGAATTCCTGCCTCCCATCTCAAGAAGAGTGAGGGTGGTACCATTTTGAGAATAAATATAATAAAATGCAAGATGAGACAATGTTCAGAAATTATGAACAAACATGTCTCTTTCTCTAAATAGCCTAATTTGTGGTGGTATCTATTTTTCTGTAGCCATGCACTGAAAATGTCACTGAGTGATGTAATTTCACTGAGTTAGTATTTTCCTGTATTGTTAAAACCCGAGGGTAAGTAAAGGAAAAAGTCCCTTATCTTTTTTCTTTTTCTCTTTTTTAATTGAGTTGCATTAAAATCTGGTCTGTGGTCCTACTACATTGTTTCAGAAGCACATGTACATGCACACACACATAGTGCTACATGTTTACCAATGACAGTTATAGGCTACACTTCTATAAAATACTATAAAGTGATCCTTTCGGACCATGTTTGAAACAAGAAGTTCTAACCTTTGTAGCCTTGAACTGTGTTTATGGCATGCTTTCGCAGCCTCTCCTTGGTGTCTCCAAGGTGATAATCAATTGGCCAGGCTCTTTCCAGACTATTTTGATCATCTTTCCAGCAAGCTCATAAACCCAAGCAGGGTCCTTGTCTGTTTAGGCAAGGTCAGATACTATGGGAGTGTTTATCCCTAAAATCACTGTACTTGATTTTCTCACACACTGTGTTTACCATCCAGTTCACTTTCTATGTGTAGATCAAGTCTAACACTCAAAGCCTCAAAGCAGAAGTTTCTGACATGCAGTTGTTTTCTTCCTCAGTGCAAATGCCCCTTTTTATTTCATAAATTTAGAGTGCATGGCATTAAGTTTTCATTGCCTTCAGTAAAAAGAGAGGTGATCCTACTTATATTATGTCTCCCCTTTCCTCCAGGAACCCACAGATGTGTAGGATGTTGGAAACTGACATTTTGAAAGAACAGTGCATGTAATTTGCCACAATTCTTGAACAGTTCTGATGCTTTCCCTGAAAAGGGTGGATCACTTAAGAAAATAGTAAGGTTACTTTACCCTTCATTTCTGTTTACTCAAAAAGTGAAGCAAGAAGAAAGTTAATGTAACTTCCACGACTATTTCAGCACTCAGCACATCTAGCCTACCTTACATTTTTAATAAGAGATTATATATGTTATTACTTTGAAAGCTTTCACGAATTCTGCAAACATTAAGAAATGGATTCTCCACTGTAAAATGCAGCATCTGTCAACTACTAAGCAGTGGGCACACTTTTTGGGGGGGCTGCCCACTGTTTTGAAAAAGTATTGATTAGCTTTTATTTATGCTGTATATTTAAGGGTTTGGGTAGGTTGTTCAAAGGATGTAGAGTCAGAATAGCACCAAACAATTTGAAACTCACCAAATATGCTACCCTCTACTCACTGAATTATAGGGTCTAGAAACGTGTTTGTTCCTATGTGAACTCCATTTCATATTTCATATTTTTCTGTTGCCAAAGAGCTTCTCTATGCTGGAAAATCCCCGACTCCTCTTGTGAGAGGTAATATGTTCATGTAAGTGTTGTTGGAAGGTGATTTTTTGTTTGTTTGTTTTGATTCAGCAGTCAGTCTCAGACTGAGCATTCACAGTGATGTTTTACTAGCAGCAACTATGGAAGAGTTAGATAATTATCCTAAGTGGGATAAACAAGTTTCAGAGTATATAAAAGAAATCTGTAGGCAGTTTGAGGATTGGGAGGACTGAGTTGTCCTGAACAAAATTTTAATTGTTAATAATAAATACCCAACATAGTAATTGCATGGCAAGACTTACTTTGGGATCACACAATGTGTTTTCATGACGAAAGCCCCTTTCTGAATGACCCCTAGCCTATACCATGGATATGGGTTATCTTTTCTTCACACCTTCGTATATACTGGCACTTACTCTGTGTGAGAAAGTATCCACAAATCAGTGACACAATGATGAACAAAACAAAACTTATGTTTTATTGGAGGGAGATAAAAAACCATTAATCAAATAGGTAAATAAAACAGTTGCAGGGTGCAGTAACGATTCTGGAGGAAAAATGATAATATGATGGAGAGTCACAGAGGATGGGGAGGGAGCCAGTAAGTCAGGTGGTCTTAAGGCCTCTTGGAGAAGGTGATCGGAAGAATAAGAACAAACCATCTACACAAAAAGAGGGGAAGAGCAAATATAAAGGTCAATGATAAGGGTTATGTTGTGTCTCAGATTGTACTGGATAGCAAACTCATGGCCTTCTGAGAATGCTATTTACTGGTTTTTACGTCCTGTAGCATCTGAATTGGGCCTTCATGTAGGATTTGCCCCAGCAGACACTTGTTAAATTAGAGAGACCTATCCTGATGCCATTAGGAGAGAACAGTCTTAAGGTGTTATTCTGTACTGTTCTTTGTATGATAGTCCAAAATGCTAGGTCTTAAAACTTCTGGCATAAAGGATTACTATTTTGTTAGTTCTGTTTGTGCACAGTTGTGCTAGTATCTTCTAAGCATAATAGCACCTAGAATAGGAAAATAGGCAGCCAACCAAGTGATGCTTGTACAATAGAAACTGTTTACTCAGCTAGTTATTGTGTTCTAGAAAACATGCATGACTCAGATGCTGTCTTCTGAGCACAGACAAGCTGGTTAAAAGTATCTTCTCTAGGTGAAGGTTAAGAGGTTCATGATATTTTTCATTTCATTTTGGCATGTAGAACACACTACTATTTGATTATTCTCAATGTCTCTTATGTCTTCCTTATTGACTAAATGGTAGGGGGCAGAGGGGAAGAAAATATTTGCTATTTTCTATATTAGCATAAAATTAAAGAATGTGAAAGCTGGGGAGGGTCTAAGGAGACAGGAATTCTTATGTGGGGGAAGACTTCATGAGTTCATAGTTCTGCTACTTATAAGCTATGCGATCTTGGGCAAATGATTTAACCTATTTGTGATTCGTTTTCCACATGTGTAAAATGGGGATCATACTAATAATAGTCATGATGTATAAATGGATTAATGCATGTAAAGTGCTATGAAATGAGTTTGGCACATATAAAGGTTGTAAAAAGTGTTTTCCAGAGTTATCTAGTGCAAAGATCTCAGACTCCTCATGGACCAGATATAGTCCCTAGATAAGTTGACTTGCACAATGTTGCTATTTTTTTTTCCAAATTGCTAACATTTTGATAAAGTTGTTTCCTAATACACCTAGATTTACTGCTTCGTTTGAAAAACTAAAAGGTCTGGCAATACTGCACTTACATACTCGCATGGCAGCTATTAGCGATATTTGTGCAGTGGCCATCCTTTTTACACTGAGCTCACCCCACCCCCCAATTTACTATATCTCCATCATTCCCTATTGCACTCTTTTATATCCCCTTAATATTTAATAATTGCATCCCTTAATATCCCTTTAATATCCCCTTAATATTTACAGCCTTTAGGTTTTGAGCTTGCTGCCCCTCTCTCTAGAGCAGAAGAGTTTTGCATAGATTTTGTATTCACGTAGAGGTAAGGAGCCAGGCAGACATGTACAAAGAAGTGGTTGCAATGAGAAAAATTCCTTACTCAGTTGTTTTCTCTTAAAGTGAAATCTGGTAAAGAGACTATTTAAAAGTTATGACTCATGTAGCATTAAATTTTAAAAATTTATAGTCTTTATTTTGAATAACTATTGAAATGTCTCATCCATTATTCTTATGCATTTACTTTTTGGAAACATAAATGCTGTTCAGGTCAAACAATGCTTACTGTTATCATGTACCAGATGCTTCTTTCCATTAATAGAACACAAATATGATTAAGACATTGTCTTTCCCTTATCAGTTTATTGTCTAGTGATTCAGACAGATTTATAAAGAGATGTCCATATATATGTGTGTGTATGTATGTGTATATATATATATATATATATGTATAATATGGTAAAATATTCTCTACTTTTCTATCTCTCTTAAACTTAAGGTGAGTTTATGTCTCCCCAAATCCAGATACTATGGGGCTATGAAATAAATTTTAGTTGATAAACATAAATATTTTAATGCTGAAGAAGTTTTCATTTGAACCATGTTTTTTATAAGTATCTTTTATCTCAGGAAATTTTATGTTTGATTTTTACATGAGTGGCAATAAGCAAACCACAAGTAAAAGAAACAGTTCTCCTCTGTTTTCTAGCTTAACTAATGAAGAGAGTTCATTTTGAACTGCTAAGTGGAATATACCCTGTTAGGAAATTGTTGCAGTCCTGTTAAATGTTTAAAGACATGCTGGCAGTTAGAGTTTCCATAATGTAATCTAAGCAATCGTTTCCTGGGAAGGTTCCAACTTGCTGAGTCATTAATTTAGCATACCAGGTTATAAAACAAATTCAATCTCTAGAAGAGTATCCGTGTTGTCTAAGTAGGTGTTCAGTGCATAGAGTTCTAACTTTGACAGTAATTTCAAATGAAACACTATCTGTATAAGAATGTTACAGATGCTTCTAAAACTACAGACTTTAAATAAAAATTTGATCTCTATAATCTTTATTCTATTTAATCTCTATTCCTGTCTTTAAAATTCAACTTTCATCATTGTTCTTTTCTCTTATTCTGTCTCATCCATGATATGGTATGTCTTACACTGAGAACAGAAAAACAGACCTTTATATCTTTCATCATCTGTGATTTGCCAAATCAAATCATTTACATGCATCTATCCCAATACCATGTTTTACAGCTGTATCAAATCTCACAAAAGTTCCACACCTGTAATTTGATACAAACTTCTCCAGTGAGCAAAAGGACAATTCACAGGGCCCATGTCTAATATAAAAATGTAATTTAGAAGTTTATTCTTCTACATGTGCTTCCGGAGAAGGGAATTTTAAATGTTACTCAAATTTTGATCCTTTTTTTTTTTTCTATGAACATGTTAACAAAGCAGAATAAAACAAAATGTAGCTGTTCTTTCCAAAGCATTTCAACTTTCCTCCTATTCCCATAAAAAAATAATTCTTCTGCATGCAGATTGCCCTAGTTCACCAAATACATGGGACCAAACTGGAATAGCAAGTAACAGTGGAAATTGATTTCAACACTATTTAGTTAACCCAATAAACCTAGTATAACCTTCACTAGTGGTGTTGATGGGTATGGAAGAATTTCTCTTTACTAGAGTTAACTTTAAAGAAAGGTCTTACTTAAAACTCTAAAGTAATGTACACATTATAATTAAATGTATAATAAGCAGACAAGAAAGTTAATGAAGAATTTAAACTTTGTTTATATATAATAAACATATAAAGTTTATATAATACATAACATTTACATATAATGAAATCTTTACTTTGTATGATAATTTATTATATACAAAAATGTCTGGTTATTTCTGTCAACATTATGCTTTGAATTACTATCTAGTTTTATGTTGAAGTTATCTTAAAGGTCAAAGATCAAAGAAATTTTTTAAAGTGTCTATGTCCTTTAAAATTATTAATACTTATTTATGAATTTTTGCCTACTCTGTAACTTGATACATCAAACAAAAAATAGCATAATTATGCATGATGGTGTATATGCCTTCAAACAAAATTTCACATAATAATTGAATTTTTTGCTTAAAATAATAACTGAATATTAATTATTAATAAAAACTGTCTCTGATTCTGGAAATCCTTAGTTTTTGGTTTGTGCTCACATCATTAGAAATATCTATAAAGAAGTGATTGCAGGATTATAGAAATGATGGTTCTTAAACATTATGTAAATAATGATAAATGTATATTACAGGGTAATGGCCTTATTCTGTTATATATCAACAAAACTCTTGTTTTACATTATAATTGAAGAATAAATAAATACCCCATAAGCACTTAGTAAATCATTAGTTAGTTACCTAGTCTTCCTTTTTTGTCCTGGCGTTTTAGATTTGCTGCATGACAGGGAAAGCACATGCAAATACATGTGTGTACACACTCAGAAATGTACAGTTAAATACTGCAAACAAAGCTTCAGACTGCTTCTTCACTCTCCCTTTCCCAAGGTGTTTGTTATTTAATAAATTAAAACAATCTCCTTCCAGCAGTAAATCAATTTCTACATGAGAAATTACCATACATGCACCCTGTCTCAAGATTTTAAAGTTTTACTTTTTAATTTAGATATATAGGCCATATTGAAAATGATTAATTATATTTGGGACTATAAGAAAAGATTATGCTAATTATTTCTAGTAGGGTTACTAGATGATTTTAAATTTTAAAATGTCATTAATGACAGGAGGGTACTCTTTATTAATGCTATTAAAGTCTTAATTTCTTACACTATAAATTATGTTATTCTGTGCCAAGTATAGTCTCTGGGCTACAGAGTGACAGCCAAATATCATTTTCCTGAACTTATAGTATTTTAAAATTTTTTATATAATCCTGACTTCAGGGCAATAAGTGAAATGGTTTCTCAAGAATAGTTCTGGTTCTTGTAGTTTATGGCAGTATTTATGTGAATGTAACCATGTTGGATGAGAAGAAAAAGTTCAGTTTACTAGATTCCTATTGCTTTTCTAATAAGTTTGCTCTGTGCTATAGTAAATACTCTTGTGTCAAACTGGCTCTGTTAGCACAACCTGGAATCAATTATCTTAAGGAAGATAACTGCACAGTGATTTGGCCAACTTTTCATAGGATTTTCCAAATCTGAGAACATTTTAAGTCTGCTAAAAAAGTGTGACATCAGGTCATCTTTTATTCTGAGTGTTGAAACTTTCCAAATATGGAAAAATATCACTTTCATTTTAATGTCTGCTTAAAAGTGGCTCATTGGATGTAGCTATTAAAGGACACTGAACAGGGACCTAATCCTGTGGATTTAATTATCTTTCAATTCCATTAAAGATATTTATTTGATATATTCATGATTCTAGTTTAGCAAACCTTTGGTCCATCTTTATAAGCTTCCTGGACTTCTCTGGAAAAGAGTTGAGCCTTTCCAGAATAATTATGCTTTATAGTTTTTCTTTATAGAATTGGAATTGTGGTTTTTACTGTAGACATAATATCTCTATGTAGAACCTCATCTCAAATTTCTTTTTACTGCAGCTAGTGAAACTGCAAATGAAAGTTTCACCCTCTGATAATAAGTAGTAGTATTATCTTTTGGTGCAGATAGGGAATGAAAGGGATGGAAATTATATGCAAATATGATTTATTTCTTCTCTTATCAGTAATCGGTTCAAATTAGAAATTAACTGAATAAGGTGATAGTACAAGGGTTCTGGAGGCAAACAAATGTAGGTTCATGTTTTGGCTCCACTATTTCCTAGCATTTTACCCAAAGAAATATATATAAATTTTATGAGCTTAGATGATTCAACTATCTTTTAAGGTACCTAACACAGTTGTTACTATAGAGTGAGAGCTTAATAAATGAGACATTTAATTTAATTACAATAACTGTTAAAAAATAATTTGATTTATTTTTTATTCTTATGAGTCCATAATATATTTATTCTGATGATTCCCTACACATTTCCACAATATGCAGAGGTACCATGAAATTATCCAAAACCATTGAAAATACAGTTAATTTCCATTAAATCTATATAAAATCTGTATACTGGGCTGATTAAATAACTACAAAATGAGAGACAAGAGTGCTCAGAGATATAATTATAACCTAAACACCAATATTGGTGTGTCTTATATAGTTTGTTTGTTCCTGTGTTTTTCAATAATAAAAATGATAGTATAATTTTAATCTCTAATTGTTATATGGTTGAGGAATAATTTAAAACCATATTTTTGAGGGAATTTAAAGGAACTGTAGGCCTTTTTCAGATGAAGTACTTTCCAAGGCAAATGGGGTGCATTTACTTTTCATTTTCTGTCCTTCTGAGCTGCTTGCATTTTCTAACTATGTGCATGTAATACTCTAGAAAGTGCCAATGAAGTAATATGTGCAGTTGGATTAAGGACCATTACCATTTTTGTTTACTCTCAACTTTCTATTTCTGGGTTAAAATTAATTAATTTTTAAAAGCAAAAAATATTTGAAAGACCTAGAAATCAGGTTCAAATATTCATATCAATTCTTTTCTTTTCAGACTATACAAACAAGATAACACAAATAAGAAATAGGGGAGAGGGATAAATTATATGTATTAACAGAAACACATCATTTCGCTCACATTCTTAAGGACAAAACCATTAAATACAGTAGTGAAATGAGATTTAGGAATATATAAATATATAGATCATGTGGTCTCTTACATCTTACTGTCCATTATTGTTTTTCAAACATGTAGCAAAAGTCACCATCTGAGTCATTCATTGGTCGAGAGAAGAGGTCGAATTCTCAGTCATACATTGGGCGACCAATTCAGCTGGACAAGATTTTGATGTCTAAAGTGAAAGTACCGCACACATTCGTCATCCACTCCTACACGCGGCCCACGGTGTGCCAGTACTGCAAGAAGCTTCTCAAGGGGCTTTTCAGGCAGGGCTTGCAGTGCAAAGGTAAGGATGATCCTGTCACCAAATATTTGTCACCAGCCCAGCTTTGACCCTTGAATTAATCCTCATCCGGCTGAAATTACTATTTTTTTGTTTTGCAACTTCTCTTTCTAATGAATTCCTGGTTTTTGTTTTGTTTTGTTTAAACATCACTGAGACTAGATTGCAGATTCAACTGTCATAAACGTTGTGCACCAAAAGTCCCAAACAACTGCCTCGGCGAAGTGACCATTAATGGAGGTGGGTAAAAGATCATCAATTATGTCTATGCTTTCTCCCTATTAGAGAGGGTGGCAATTATGATTTAGCAGGGTTTTTAGTTGTTTGTTTTTTTGTTTTTGTTTTTTTTTGGTGGGGGTGGGGAGGTTTGAGATACTTCAGACCAAGCCCAAAATGAACTATGGCCAGAGTTTGTTCTCCTTTTTACTCTAGAAAAGCAACTATTCCAGCCCAAAGTAAATTGTGGCCAGAGTTTGTTCTACTTTACTGTAGAAAAGCATCCACTGAGTTTTGATAAAACAAACAAATTAACAGCAACAACAAAAAAACAGAGAGACTTTCTTGATCTTTATGCGATAAACAGCTAGTACTGAAAAGTTGAATGTCCATAATTTCTTTCCCAGCTTTCTCATTTTATACTCCTATCCTAGTTTGTTTAGAAATGTGGGAGTTGTTGGGACACCTACAAGTTATAGGTCTCAGTCTCTTTTCCTCTGTCTTCATTCCAAGCATCCTTAATAAAATGAACTTTAAGTTTGCCAATTAAAAAAAAAACTGTTTTTTAATATTTGGGAACATTGCTTTGGGAAAACTACAACTCCATAAATTAACTTTGAAGGATGGACGCCTAAGAAAAATGGTGCTTACATGGTAGTAATATTCTCCAGGGATTAGGAGGTTGGGGGAGGTAAAATCACAACTAAAGGACATGGTGAGCATTGCAGAGGGGAAGGCCATGCCTCTAACCCTTGCTTCGGTGAGGCAAAGACATCAAATGTAACCAAAATGGTTGTACCCTCATAATACTCTAAAATTAATATATAAATAAATAAAAATAAAAAAGAAAGAAAGAAAAATGCCATATCTTAAGGGAATGGCTCAGTTTTTCTTCTCAGGTAGTATTCTAATGGGTTGATACCAAAATATTTCACTTAGAATTTCAGACTTTTTCCATGGATAGTGGGCTACTTTATACCTTCCGTCTGATACCAGTTATCCAATTCCTCTGGAAAGAAAAATGGCTGTAGATGACCAGAGGAACAAATTGAGTTTTTATGTTACTAAAAAGCTGAAGAACAAATGACTGTCTTTGTTTTAGAACATTCTTCTCCAGGAGAAATATATATTATACCTAGAAGAAGAAGAAAAGAGAGCTCTCCAGGAAAACATTTTAATACTGGTTTCTGGCTTGGAGATTCATGAACTAGCTATCAAATGGAAAGCTTGGCAATCTTCCTACTTTCTATGGCATATGATATTCAAGTCCAGGGAATGTCAGTATATACTTACTTGATAACTATAACTAAGGGGAAACAGAGCAGTTTTTGATGTCATTGATTACTTTGAAATTGCATTTTCCCATATAGTCAGAAAAATCTGGTAAAATGTGAATTTTCCAAGCTTGGCAGGCTAGGATCTGTGATCAGTCTATTTTCTAATTTTAAAATGAGTGCTTTGCATTAGTAATTATAATTTTTTTGCATTACCATCAACTACATAATGACAGGGTTCAAATAATTTCAATTATCAAGTGTCTTAGGTATTTAAAAGCTGTATGTATGTGAACAATTTAATATATTGGGATTTGTGATTTTAAAACTTACTGTAAGAATCAGTGACCTTGAATCTTGTTTCATGTGAAAGTTTTCTTCATCTTATATATTTCTTTTTCCCACCAGGGCTTTGGTACTAAAATATGATCAGTTTCTGGGTCATTTGTACCTGGGATCATTTTACCCCCTGCCACTTTACTTCTATCCTACACTGGGCTTCCTCCTGAGGCGTTTCATGTTTTTAGGCTTAGGGACATGAGACATAAGCATCTACCTACAAAATTACATATTCGAACTCTCACAAAGTCAGATACTTATGAACTGAAATAGAAAGGGTAAGTGAAAGAAAAGATACATTCTTCACAGGGCTGCTATTTTTAGGGTTTCCAATTGATTTGATTTGGATTGCTTAACTTTCTCTTAAGCCTTGGCTTCAGGATTTCAGGCTTATCTTCATGGTTCAAAATAATTTTCTAGACTTGCTTAGCCCTGGAGCAGAGTCTGATGTGGTCATGGAAGAAGGGAGTGATGACAATGACAGTGAAAGAAACAGTGGGCTCATGGATGACATGGAAGAGGCAATGGTCCAAGATGCTGAGATGGCGATGGCAGAATGCCAGAATGACAGTGGAGAAATGCAGGATCCAGACCCCGACCACGAGGACTCCAATAGGACCATCAGGTGAGAGCAGCACTCCTAGCCTAAGTCAAACAATGGAACCTCATGTGGTCTTTATTCTTTTCTGTAAAGGAAATTTAGAGTGCATGTTTAATATCTTATAAGTAAGCTATGTACTGTAGATAAAAGCCTTTGGAGTTAGGAGATCAGGATTCCCTGGGAGAAGTGTCATTGGCATCCTTTCCTAGCATCACCTCGTTCATTGGTCTGTTTTCTTTTGCATGAGAGGGATACTCATATTTGCCATCTGCAAGCTTACTACCAAGTTCATATTCATTCATAGCTCAATGCATGGAACTACAAAGATCAAAGATTGACCTCAGCAGACACCATCTGTTTTATTGCTGGCCCCTATTACAAACATCATGGTCTGTCTACACTTCACTGTTCTTGGTTTTATTTTAGTTGTATACATAATTTTATATCTATTATCTAATTATCTACATTTTTATATACTTTCACTACTAGATAATCCCCACTTTTCATATCAGGAGTTGGCACAGTGGGGCCGCCAGGCCAAATTGGACTGCTGCCTGTCCTGTAAAGTTTTATTGGAACATAGCCATGCCCATTCATGTTGCCTATGGCTGCTTTTGCACCACTATGTTAGATTTAGGTATTCTGCAAAGCCCAAAGTATTTATTACCTGGCCCTTTACAGAAAATGTTCTGATTCATATTATAAGGCATATTAAAAGTTTTGTGTCCATTTTATAAATGCCATTTTTATTGACAAACTGAAATTGTTCATTAAAGTAAAGCAAAAAAATGATTGAGGTTTTTTTTCCATTTAATGGCTTAATAACATTTTTAAAATACTGGAAAATATTAGTCTTATGACACAGCTGTCTTTTGAAGATATATATTTCTTTAGTAACAAAAGGTTTGCATGGGGGGAGGTGCTTACATATATGCATGGGGGGGTGTCTGGGAGGGGCAGAAGAAGACAAGAAGAGACAGAGAGGAAAAGAGACAAAGAGGGAAGGGAGGAGGGGATAAAGAGCAGAAAGATCAGCATAACTGCATGAGCAATAATTACATAAAAGTTTAAACAGCAGATTCTAATTTTTATGAAATTATGCAAAGACTGAAATTCATTTGGAATAATATAGTCTATAAATGATTGATACTGTGCCTGTAACATATAATAAATGAGCAGATAAGATTGTACGTGTGATTCGGTATGCTGTGACCTCATATACTAAGACGGTAATCTGCCTGATGTTTACCTGAAAACTGAACACCATATAGTTCAACCTGAAAACTAAGGTGCTTTTTACCCAGCCTTGAGATTACTTAAAGTGTACAAATAAAGTGCCTGTAACTATTCAGAGTAACCCACTTTCTGAGCCATAGAGATCTGACAATACATTTCACTAAAATGGGATGTGAATTTTTTTGACTGTCACTTTGGAGTAGCTGAAATAAGATTTTTATGCATGAAAAGAATATCTGTACCTGAAAACATTTCTCCTAAAATATTTTGACTTTTCAAGTCCATCGACAAGCAACAATATTCCACTCATGAGGGTAGTGCAGTCTGTCAAACACACGAAGAGGAAAAGCAGCACAGTCATGAAAGAAGGATGGATGGTCCACTACACCAGCAAGGATGCTCTGGTAAGACCCACAGCGAGCGATTGTCTCTTTCCTTGCTAGCCTTTATTAGGGGAGTTGCTGCTGCCCTGTGGGGACTGTGGGATGCTGAGTTACTGGGAGTCAACCTCAGCACAGGCATGGTGTAGGCCAGGTGGAGCCCGTCACAGTCTCTGGGTGTCTGAGCAGTAGAGTTCGAAAAACTGTAGAGTGCAATTTAAGGCAAACAGAATCATTTACCGTGATTACTTGAGATCATCTCCAAACAACTTGAATGTCTACCTGTCATTTTACAGCAGACGTGAAAGCCTCAGTATGTGCTTTCACAGGGCTCCTCAGTTATTTAGAATTTTAAAATAAACTACCTTTTAGGGAGAGAAAAAACAGTGGTAACTATTGTGTACACCTTACATCCTTAATTAAGTGTTCACCTAAGAACTGACCCATTCAGGAATGTAGTAATCGTATACTTTATGTGAGTCTGTTCATTTCTCCAGATTTTCCTAATAGTTGTTGAATGAGGTTAGGTATGTATGTAAGAGAGAAAAACTTGATTCATGTTTCAAAGTTAAACTAATTAATGATTGGTGATGTCTGATTTCTCAGTTGTTGGTAGCGCTTTCTTCATTTCTTCCTATGTATAGGATCTCTGTCATTTCTTTAGATAAACAGAGACCTTTACCCCAATTAATCTATCTATAATCTCAACCTTCTCTGCTGGAGAGAAAAGACTTGCATAACTTAATGTAGGACTCAATTGAACACCACCTAGTTCTTCCTAAATGTGGTATAAAGTTTTAAAGTAAATTTAATATGTTTCATCTAAGATTAGTTGTTGAAGAAACCAAGAATAATAGGGCTTTGGGGCCTAAAAAGATCAAAACACACACACACACACACACACACACACACACACACACACCCTGGAATCATGAAAGATATACCTAGAATAAATAAGAACCTAATCACCAAATCATAGTAGTTAGATCTATAGTGAGATGGAGAGAAGGTGGAGTTAGTGGTTCGATACATCTCTCTGATTTTGTTAAGTTGTTGTCTTGGAGTCAACCTTTTCATCCAACAAAATATTTTTTAGTTCTATTGTAACATTCAGAATTCTTCCATCTCTAATGGAAGCCAGCATACTTAGGTGGATCAGCGTGGCATTGCTTATGTCCTAAAATAGCAAACATGTATAAACACTATATCTCCTACTAAGTAAGTCTTGTTTTATTATGGACTACAAATCCACCTTTAGCTCTTAAAGCAGTCAAATAAATTTAAAAATTGTGTTTTCTATTAATACTTACTATGTACATACTAAGTGCCAGGCACTTCAGAGGGTTTATTGCTCATAACCCTCTGCCTTAGATGCAGAAACTTATCACACTACATTTGCCAAGTAGTTAAGTGATACTGAGTGGATATAGAGTCTAAAATCGAGCATTAATCTGCCTGGTCCAAAGCACATGCACTTTCCACCATCAGATCCTATGTCCTCACTGGTAAAATGTGTTTATTTTATCAATCTGGGGTATTTTTAAAGATTTTTAAAGATTCTGAATCTAACTTCTGTTTCAGCGGAAACGGCACTATTGGAGATTGGATAGCAAGTGCATTACCCTCTTCCAAAATGACACAGGAAGCAGGTACTACAAGGTACAGTTTGCTCTTTTCTTTGTAGTCTCATTCTTCCTCTTGCTCTCTTATGACAGTGTACAGTATCAAACATACAAAACACATCCAACAGACATAACTGTTTTTGTGCTTCCTCCAAGAGATATTTTTTTCTTCTCTATAGTTTACAAATGTCTTTAGAATCAGGTTGTGACCTCTTGATTCATCTGTGAATTTCACATTTCCCTGGGGAATGCTTTCTGGTCCCGTGGGATGGTGGGGAGGGGAAGAGAGGGAATGATTAATTGACTATTTTAGCAGAGATGTGTGATTAATGAGAAAATTCACAGTCACAGATCAGCTAAAAGTAAATTCCTGAGATCCATTGCATACAGAACATTGCTGAGGGTTAAGAAACATTGTATGATTTCTGCATGCTTGCCAACATTCATAAGGAGCACTTTCCTCTAGAGAAAAACCTGGCAGCGATTTTTGTTCTGTTCCTCTACATTAAATAATACAGATGTGGCATAATTATCAACCAGTAAAACGCAACTTCAAAAGAAGTTGGTAGTGAAAACAGTAGATACTTGCTCCTTCTAAATGAATACAGATTTGGGTGTAGTTGACATCCTATGGCCGCTTTACTCAGCTGTCACAGCAAAAGAAAGCCTCACCAATTCTAAAATTAAAAATTTTGTTTTAAAAGTCATGATTGCTTAGCCCATAATTCCTAGAAGACAATATAGTGGTTAATTTTTTGATATCAAAATTGTCTTAAAAACAACTACTTATTTTTAAAACCAATCTCTGTGGTTTTCTTCACTTAAACTATTCACTTGGCAGTATCATTAGATTAACATGTATTGAATTCAATTACATAATTCATTTCAATTTTTAAAGAATAGTTAAAATTTAAAAGCAGCTGTATCTACTTAAATGCCTTTCAAAAGTAGTGTGATTTTACCTCACAGTTATAAAAGTTATCATTTATATCCTAAGTCTGAGATTCTGATGAAGATTCAAAATCATTATTCTTAATCATACTTATTTCTGCCACAAGAACATAGTGAAAAAAAAGTCACCTGCATTTTCTAGAAAAAGGAAATGATAAGATTTTCTATAGTAAAGGTATTTTTGAAATTTGTTTAGTAATAGTCTGCGTTATATAGTTTAAAACTATTTTAAATAAGTGATGGTTATTTGTAATGTCATTTCTTACATATTCCTGGCATGAATTTTATTTGAAAGTTTATATACTTTTGATAAACTACACTTAGCACAGTCTCTCTTTATAGGAAATTCCTTTATCAGAAATTTTATCTCTGGAACCAGCAAAAACTTCAGCTTTAATTCCTAATGGGGCCAATCCTCATTGTTTTGAAATCACTACAGCGAATGTAGTGTATTATGTGGGAGAGAATGTGGTCAATCCGTCCAGCCCACCACCAAATAACAGTGTCCTCACCAGTGGCGTTGGTGCAGATGTGGCCAGGATGTGGGAGATGGCCATCCAGCATGCCCTGATGCCCGTCATTCCCAAGGGCTCGTCCGTGGGTTCAGGAACGAGCTTGCACAGTGAGTCTGACAGTTTTCTAACGAGATCAAAGCTCACTCATCTGCCTTCCCCTTGGCTTAGGAAACATCTGTCCTGCCTTTCCCAAGAACAGAATTGAGAAAGACTCCTTAGGGATGATTTAGTTTATTGGAAAACTTAGGGTCTCTAAATAAAAGCTGCTGCAAATCTTAAGATATTTCATTTGTTAAATTATCCTATTATATTATCTTTATTATATATTAAAATTCTAATAAATTTATATAAACACTGTCTACTAGGCAATTACAGAACTCTATAGCTATTGGCTATAAAAGAAGTAATCTAATCATCTTCAGCTTAACATGGAATGCTAGAGTCTTGCTACTTGCTAATCTGAATTGATGTTTTCCCAAAACCACTTAACCTGGTATTCTATGCAGTATTTGATGTGTGGAGTGCATGGTAACTCTTGACTATCTTATCCCAGGAAAAAAATCTCTGTTCATTGGTAGAATGAGATAGACTTGGCAAAATGCAACCAGAATCAGATATTAAAGATGAATTTTTAAAAGGAAATTTTAGAGGAATATCTGTATAAAAATGTGATTTTAAATTTCATAATGGTTATTAATAATGAAACTTGTGAATTAACCTGCTTTTTACATTATACTGTGTTATATTTTGATCTATCACAATTTTGTTATTTATCTCTACAATCAAACATATTAATAGAATGTATATGCATATTTTGCTGTTAAGCACTTTATATGAGATCACTATTGTAATGCCTAACACAATACCAACAGGTGGATGTTAATGATTTGCCTGTTTTACAGATGAGGAATTCATTCTCTGTCTAAAGAGATTAAGTTACCTAAGTTTATCCCAGAGCTGCAAAGTAGCCAAGTCTGTATTTGAATCCAAGTCTTCCAGACTCCAAACTCTAAACTGACAAAATATTATTTTTCAAAAGCAAGTACAAAGTGAATCTGTAATTTTAAAAGGAAAGAAATATTCTAATAGACATTTTCCTAGAAAATTCTAATTGCTATGATTTATTTAAAACCAGTCCTGCATGATGATTTGTAAGCATGTATTTACTTGTTTTGCTATTACCTCTCTCACTGACTTCTTGTGTGTGTATTTTTAAACATGCATTTCCAGGAGATATTTCAGTGAGTATTTCAGTATCAAATTGCCAGATTCAAGAAAATGTGGTAAGTATGCACCTACTAATATAAACCTTGGTAATATGATTATTGAGAAATAAGAGATTCAGAAAATAAAACAGGGTCTATTTGGATATTTTTTCATAAGATTTTGGAAACATTACATTATATTGATTTGTTTAGCGATTTTTCTATATTCTGTAATGTAGAGCCAAAAGATATTCATCTCAGGTAATTATAATGAGATGCCTGAGTTTTCATGTTTTCCCTTTTTCTTCCTTTTTGGTACTGGAATTTTAATGTTTGATGTTACATAGTAAAATAAATAGACAAAATAAAGTCCTTGATTTGTGTGAGTAGCTTAAACATGCCATTGTTCTCATTCCTTGGTTGCTACCTAGGAGTGCTGTCATATGACAAGGAGTTAGTTGTAAATGCTCTTTACAGTCACTTGTACCTTTAAGGAGACTTCAAGAAAATTGTATAAATCAGAGTTTATAGGTCCACATTCTAGCACCCTAGTCTCCTGTGCCACATAACTCTATGCTTTTAGCTCAGTTTTTGAAAATTATAGATCAGACATATTATGAAATATATATATTACATTCTTCATATGCTTGCTTTCTCTGTTATACTTTGTCACTATGGCAAGTAGCCAAAAAGTATAAGGCCTTTCCTTCCAATAGACCTTTTGCTCTATTTTGCCTCGTACAATTATGATCAAAAAAAGCATTTTATAGCCTTATTTATATGTTTTAATGAGATTTTAAAAAAATATAAACTTCATGAATCTCTATTCATCACTACTATATCTTTACAACCTTTGCTTGAGTGGCGTAAACTAAACAGAAAGCCAACGATGAATCAGAAAGAATTAGGCAAACTTCATAGTGAAGCTTAGATAAATTCCCGTGCTGTCAATCGTGAGATTTCTAAAGACCTGCAACTTCTCGTTGCTGTCGCTTAGCCAGACAAGACTTCGGGAAATATAGGTTACTCTTTAAGCCTCTTGGAAAATTCCAGGTAGCTGTGGGGTTGTTCCACCCTGCTCAGCCATTGTTGTCCACTGAAGTTCTGAGAGGGCCATTGAATTATCAGAGAAAGTTTAAAGAACCCTACTCTTTTGAGAGGAAGTAGCTTGGACTCAGAATACTGGAATGGTGTTGATATGTTTTCTTGTCCCCAGGCAGCCTTGTACTCACTCACCCTATAGGGCCTCTTAAGGAATCACAGAATGGAGACAACTTGTAGTTGTTTTCTAAGGGGAAAGACAAAAGAAAAGATCAGGGGTATATAGGATTTACAGAGGGTACATCTTGATATAAAAGGACTTTAAACAAATAAAGTCAGGGTGTAAGAATGAAGGATAGGTAGAAAATACGATAGAATGTAAAAGGAATACATTGAGTAAAAAAGTATTATGCTGTGTTTTCATGAGCATTATCATCAGATCATGCTTTATTCCGCAATTATTATTTCAGATAGAAAAGATTAGATATTTGGAACGTGTTGCCTCCCTCCAGAAGTGATAGAAATGGAAGCGTTTAGCTAGTTCCCAGATGAGAATTTCATACTGGATTGTCATTCTTCTGCAGGGTCTCCAGCTCACTCACAGTAGCTCAGCCTCCTGTTGCTGCAGTCTAGGTTCATCTGCACGTGGGCGGCTAATAAGGGAGCAGCCTCTCCATTCCAGCCATAGAGGTTGAAGTGGTGGGAATCAGGACTCACACCGATATGTGATTGGGAACCATGATTATTTAATTACATTTTTAAATAGCCATCTCAAAAAGCATATCCCTTTTTGAATACTTATAATAAATTGCATTGTATGGTCTTAATTGTTATTCCTCTCTATTGAAACATATGTGAAAGGCCATTAGAAAACCTCTGCCACTTAAGATCAAAACAGTTTTCAAAGTATTGCAATATTAAATTAATTAAAGATGCAAATTTCATCTATCATTTTAAATTTATTGTTTTAATGTTTAATAATATTATATTTAATAAAATTATATAATTTATTAGGACTGATGTTTTGTTCCACCTGGTGTTTTTTCATTGGATTTTGTTTTTCATTGGATTTGCGCCTATAGGACATCAGCACAGTATATCAGATTTTTCCTGATGAAGTACTGGGTTCTGGACAGTTTGGAATTGTTTATGGAGGTAGGTTAATTCACGAAGCATTTTCTATTAATTTAAAATTTTAGCTACTGTATTTGCCAAAGTAACATTTCTAGGAAAACGTAAAAGACAAGACCTACATGTATATAAGTCTGTGTGTGTGTGTGTGTGTGTGTGTGTGTGTGTGTGTGTGTAACTCTGTGTTTTACCTTTTTAAAAATTTCTCTTGAGATAGTCACTATTTTGGCTATATTTCCATTTTGAAAGAGAAAATTTTCTACTCTGGAAAAATTCCTTTTGTTTAAATATAGACAAACTATACACGATACTGCATCAGTTTGGTTTATTTAGACAACATACTGGGAAAACAAGGAAGCTGTATGCATAAAAAAATTAGTTCCATTATCTTTCAGTATATTTGATCACAAATCTGTAGAAGTTCATTCAGGTTACTAAGCGAAAAATCCTTTACCTTTCTAATGCCTTTAACAGTGTATCTGTTTCATTAAGGTTTGAATTTTTTTAATTTTTGAAGTGATATACTAAGTTTCTTTTTCAAGTCTTTGAGAAACATTTAAAATTAATGTTATACCTGCCCTGTAAAATGACATCATAACTTTCAGTTCCTTAATATGATCAGTAACAAATTATCTTTTGCTCTGAAATAATCACAGTGTCCTACTCAATTTTATTTACCATCATATAATATTATACTTTTAAATTTAAAATTAATTAAGTTCTACACTATTTTACAAATTACTTTGATTCTTATAAGATGCTCTGATGATTTTTTTCGTGGAAAACCTATCAGTGAGCCAGCAACCATTGTACTGTTCATTAATGCATAACAGTCTAATAGGAGAAATGAAATGTTAGATAGATTATTGCTCTATGGTATAATAATTGCATGGGAAAAAATAATGGTACTTAGAGCATGGGATAAGTAGAAGCAAGGGTAAAAAAGGAGAGCAGAGAGACCAGCAGGTGCTAGATAATTTGGAACATCTAACATTGAAGTACCAGGCATAGGAGGCGCCTCCACAAGGAAAACTGAAACATAAAACCAGACACATATGGAATGAAGTGGCTGAGCACAGAGTCTCAGAAGAGAGGTCAAGTACTGTAGTGACAGAGGAGTAGAGGCAAAAGAAGCTGTGGCCTTGAAGAGAATAGTTGCAGTAAAATGGCTGAGTTGAAATAGAGATTTCAGTGAGTCAAAGAGTAAGAGTGATGTTAAGGAAGTAGAAAACATGAATACAAGGCAATTTGGTGGTGAAGGGAAGCCATGTGGAAGGAGTCAGAAGGAATAGTGAGAGTGGGATGTAGGATGAATGAATGAACACTAGATTTATTATAAGTGTTGAAAGAATGGAATTTCCAGTTAGTTTGTATGTGACCAAAAAGTCTGAGTAATTAGATGCATTTTCCATTTTCATTTTCAGATTCATTTTCATTTTACATTTTCAAATTCAATTAACGCTACTATATTCTGTACCTACTACAATATAGTAGTGTAGAAGTTAAGAGCTTCTGGGTGTCCCATAGACTCCCTAAAAGGTTTAAGAATTGAACCTGTAAGAATTAAATGTGGTGTAATGTATGTAAAGGGACTATTATGTGATGATGATGATAACCAACATTTTGTTTAAGTGTGCATAGTTACCTTGGCACTTTGTGCATTTTACATGTCTTCCTTCATCTTATCTTCACAACAACCCTGCCACTTGAAAGTGGAGAACCTAAAATTCAGAAAGATTAAGTCCTTTGCTCAAAGTCACACAGCTAATAAGTATGAGAGCCAAGACTTTAATTTTTCCTCTATAACATATATTAGTTTATCAGGACTTTAAAATTATACTTTTCTTAAGGGAGCATTTTTGCTGGTAATATGAATATTTTCTTTATTAAACAGTTCAATATTCTGTCTCTAAAACATATATTTTTATAAGAAAAAATCAGGCTCTTGATACATACAGCTTTTAATGCCCCATTTCTTTTGTGTTTTAGTGGCTAATTTTAAAGTACATATTTGATTTAGAATAATGAAACCAAGAAATGAAATCTTTCTAGATATGTGTCAGTGCTCTTTAGCACTTTCACTGGATAAATGTTGATTTAACCAGTGAAACATTTTTATCATTCCTATAAATGTTCTTGTAAATTTTGTTGTTAATATGGATGATATTTAATAACATTATACTAATGTTTCCCTTTTTTATTTTAAAGGAAAACATCGTAAAACCGGAAGAGATGTAGCTATTAAAATCATTGACAAATTAAGATTTCCAACAAAACAAGAAAGCCAGCTTCGTAACGAGGTTGCCATTCTACAGGTAATTGTTTGGTTCTCATTTGAGGGTGATAAAATCCCCTCCTTCACTTTCCAAAACAAAGTTATCCAAATATCTGTGGCATGGAGATTTAAGAATGCTTTAAAATAACTGAAATGGCAGATCAAACTACTTCCTGAGTGGTATCTTTACAGAGCCTAGGTAGCAATTGTTCTTTTTATATATTTAATTATAGGTATTAATATATAATTAATATTCATTA
Organism: Microcebus murinus; assembly: GCF_040939455.1. NCBI lineage: Eukaryota > Metazoa > Chordata > Mammalia > Primates > Cheirogaleidae > Microcebus > Microcebus murinus. Next base: position 64,118,720 of record NC_134109.1, read on the forward strand.
AATGGGTAATGTTTCAGCACTTGCTCATAGTGGACATGCTGAGACCATTTTATTTTACATTACAAATGACCTTCCCATCATAAACATGCCCCCTTCGTGCTGTGATAATTATATGAATTGGGTATGTAACTGTCAGCATATCAGGTATGTGAGTAAGATATGTCTGAGAATCAGATCATCTCGATTTTAGTAATGTCCTCTTTGTCTCTCACCAGAAGCTTTTCATTTGATATTGAGCATGTCACTTAACGCCTCTCATTAACAACAGTCCCTTTTTAAAACCAGAGTTTGTTAATAAAAGATATCCCTACCATCAGAAATTGTTCCTGGCACATATTAGGTGTTTAATAAGTATTTGTTGAATGAATTAATTAAAATTGTTCAGAAATACCATGCTGTCACATAAGATGACATACATAGTGTCCAACCAGGTAGCAAAAGGCTAGACTGCATTTGCTATTATGGTTAACTGGTTGGCTAGTTAAAAAGGATTTTATGTGTGGCTTTCTCTGCAAAAGCCCTCATTGTTTTTTATTTTTCTTATTAAAAGAACAACTCGCCTTTTTGGACCTAAAAAGACAAGATGTAATGAAGATGGGATTGGGGATTGGGCTTCTGACTCTGATATGTTCAGATAAATTATCATGATAGGAGTCAATTGTATGGAGAGGATGCTTTTCTTTGACCAATTTTGAGAAACAAAATTCCATTCCTCTGGATATAAAAGCAATACCAAGAAGCATTTGGTATCCTCTACCTTGTGGTCTTCTAGCTTATGGAAACTAGGCTTTTCTTTATAGTATATTTTACAACATTCTTTGTTTTCCTTGAACCTATTCCACTTTCTCCACATAACTTGTATTCCAGTGTAATGTGTTTTTATACTTGAAAGTCTTTTATTGGTCCCTATTTCATAATTCTTTATAATAAAAATAAGTATATATTTTTAAATTTATTGAGTATAATATTTCAAATGTTTAAAACATTTTCCTGGATTAATCTATCATTACAGTATTAGTAAAAGCTTTATTCAGCAAGATAAATGTTCTATAAATTTTTATCTATGCTTATATAATATAAAAAATAAAATGTTACTGGAACTATATTATTTAATGAGATTGATGTTTTTAATTTAATTTATAAATTGGTGGGCGAATATTACTTATTGCTTGAATGAGGCAGAGTTCAGTAACAATTTTATTTCTTTTTTTTAAACATAGAAGCTGGGTCATAACCAAAGCCACAAAACCTCAGTGATTTATTTTCAGAAATTATTTTAATCCTCTCTTTGTTTATAAACTCATTAAATCCTTCATTAATTTAGTTGAAAGCATGAATTAGAAGCTAGGTTACCAAAAAATTGGTTTCTAATTCATTGGAGTCATTCATTTCATATCAATACAGTATTTCAAATTTTCTCATTATTTTTCTACCAGAGTATTCTCTTCCCCATGACAAAGCACCCTAGTAATATTTGGAATGTGTGACATGCATGCCCTCCTTTGGAAAGCAGTAAAAAGAAAATTAGTTATGAAAAGAAACTTGGGGATTGAAAATTTTCAGACCATAGGGATATTCTTAGATCTGTATTAGAAGAGTATGGACTGTTATGATTCATTCATTTATGTGAAGCATAATTATTGAGTGCCCATCATGTTCTAGGAAGTAGGGATACAGATTTAAATAAAGTAGATTTTCTTAAAACCATCCCTGTGCTCACATATCTCTTAAAGATTTGCTGTCCCCCAAAAGTATACCTACCTTAATTTGGACACTGCTATGGTGAGACAAGGTGTGCAATAAGACCAGGAAAGGAGTTAAGGCTGAGTTCATGGAGAACATTAGATATGATGCCAATTCAGTTGGATTTTATTATGTCTGTGCAACTGAATTATTGAAATGTTTTGAAAAAGAAATTGTTATGATCAAATCAGTGTTTGGGGATTACACGTTACAGAGAAGAAAGTTGAAAGGCAAGAAAAACTTTTTAAAAGGCTATTTTCAGCTAATGACAATCAGAATGCCCCATTTCTATTCTTTCCTTGTCCTCGTGCATAGCCATCTTGGCTTTAGCCTTAACATTTCCATTGCCACTAGTCTAGACCAGGCTTTCAAATTCATACCTTGATTATTGCAACAGATGATATTCCTGACAGATATGTGTCCTCCCCCCATAACCATCTTCCCGACTCTCATTTTCCCTCTTCTATTCTGAAGCACACAACTAGATAAATCTTTAGTGGGCTTCCATTGATCTCTTTCTAGCTTAGTAGCTTTCTTTTTCTTGCTTCATCAAACCTGTCTGCTTTTCCTGGCTTTTAGCATGGTGAGTGATCTCTCTGGACCCTACCTCTCATATTTGACTGAGTCTTTCATTTCTCCCCAACGCAGATCCTCTTTTTAAGGTCATTGTCCTCATCATAACCATTAACCCCCAGCCGTTGCTCAGCTTTTAATTCCAAGCCTGGATGCACATTTTGGTTTACTTGCATTTACTCATGTTTGATTAATCTTCAAGATTCACCAAACCTCCCTGACTGTCCTGTGCTACTTTCCATATATTCTATTTATTTATGGTTTCTAGTCTTAGTATAAAATGGCACTTTAATATTTATTAAATACTTCTTATGTAATAATTAGATTTATAAGCAATTGGAAAGTCTCAGCAATGCCTTTTTTTTTCAACTGCCACAGTGCCTAGCCTAGTAGTAAAGACATAACAGGTACTCTATTAACACTTGGCAGCATTGTCTTACATTGCATACTGTGTTTCCTTAAATTCTTTCATAAGGCCCCTGTTATAATACCATTTTTATAAATAAATCATTACTATTAAATTTTACTCATAGTAAAATTGTATTATTTCGTGAGGAAGAAGAGCTTGTGGAATAGCCACTCATTGTGTTGCAGGATATCTCAAAAGCTGAGCCCTGAAGGAAAAAATCAGGCATTGGGTTCAAAGGAAGTCAGAGAACATGTCATAGGGATACCTTAAAAGGCAGTAAAACCTCAAGATCAGGAGAGGGTTTAGCAACAAACAACACTATAGTGGTACATGGGCTTAGAAAGAGAATGAGTTGTAGAAAGGAAGTCCCACCGTCTGGAAGATAAGGAATTCAAGTCATCAAATTGTCAAGGTGGATGTCCTAGCAGGTAGAGGGGACACTATGGTAAACACGTGACAAACAGGCAGTGGTCAGAAATCCAGACAATATGCCTAGGCAGGTTCTGAGATCATAGTGAGGAGGTTTAAGTAACCTGGCTCCTGAAGCATACTAGTTAGGACAGGCAAGGCCTTGATCCAAAATGAATTTGGGTCCAAGAAAAGAATAAAAGCAATGTATAATATATTGTTTAAAGAGCATGAGTTCTAGAGTTAAACTGACTAGGTTCAAATCTCAGATTGTTATTTGAGAGTTCTTAAGAGCCTGAATAAGGTACTTAAGCTGCCTGAGCTTTCAGTTTCCTTATCTAGGAAACTTCATAGAGATGTGATGAGAATCAAATATGATAGTTTTGTGAACCTCTGAGCAGTGCTTGGCATACAGTAAAGCTCCCATAGTTATTAAATGTTATCATTACCACCACTGAGTTGTAAGTCTAGCTCCTACGAACAAGTTTAGAAGAGCAGGTAACTCAATGTTGAAGTATGGGGTGGGGCTGAACATGCCTTAGCAGAATGGCTGGCCATGGTAGGCACTCAGTAAATATTTGCTGAATGGATTACATAGCTATGCTGAAGGAACCAGAGGGATACAGATTGGAAGAGCATGACAATAAGAGAATAAGGTGTTCCTTTCCTTCTTTCCTTTTTGTCTTAAAACCATGCTAATTGATCCTCATGGGGCAAGATTAAATATATACAATCGGCAGTAAGTGAAAAGATGATAATCATGATAGAAAACCAGCAAATAACATTGCTAAGTGTGGTTGGGAAAAATGAAAATTTTTGCAAACCGGTGACTTTTTAAAAATCATAAATCAGTTCTTTCTCTGGAGAAAACATGCTAAATATGGGTACTTTCTCTTTTAATGTGTATTGAGAGGTTAGTTTATATTTAAGTTGTTTCATCTAATATGTTTATTATATTTCTTCAAATATTTCTTTGTATTTTATTGCAAGAATTTTCATGAAATTGTTTTAGACAAGACATGTTTTGGAGCTCCAAGATAATCTTGTCTTCTGCATGTTACAAAAATAATAAATCCCATAGATTATATGTATATCTGTCTAAAATAGAGAAAAAATGTAAAACAAGGATCTTCCATAATAAAAAGAAAATGAATTTAGAAAATTTTCCAAATAGATATTGTATTAGATCAGAAGTTAAGTCATAGTGAATAAGTATCAAAAGGCCAGGTTCCAAGTCAAAATTTTCCAGGTTTTAGTAAATCTCTTTCAACCTTAGTTTCCTTAATTATAGATTGAAAATCATGCTGACTTGGTCTGCTTGCTTCATAGAAATGTTTTGGGGACTAAATTACATCTTATATTTTAATATAAAGTATTTTTAAAATCAATATTATCAATACTACTCTTTTGAGCTCCTTCATGGAAGGGAGAAAAATAGCTTCCTTCATTAAAAGGGATGATGTTGTAGGAAAATGTCATGTACTATATCTGGGTCATCCACATCTTAAAATTGAACATAGCTTTTCATTTATTAAAGATTCTGAGAATTCCTATAATTAAGCAGTTGTTTAATTTTGAGAATATTCCAATGAAGCTCATTTTGCCACAGAACCCTATGCAAATATGAGATATTATAATATCTTTGGACTGTTTTGCAAATAATGTTCTGTCTTCTGACCTTGTCCAGTAGACCCTGTACATTTACTCTAGTTCCCATTATCTGGTATATAATACATCCAAAGGATTATGTGTCTACACAGATTAATTTAATATCATCATATTATAGAATGTTCTGCTTTCTGGAGTGCTGACATCTAAATATAGAAGCTGGGCTACAGTGATATGATTTGTTAAAAATTACGCTTTAAAGCTAATGCCAAGACTAGATTAGATTCATGTGTTCATGTTTCCAGTCAGGTAGATTAAGAGGAAATAAAAAAGTTTTCCAGATGTGTCTTCATTCCTATGCATTTGATACCAAATAGAAAAAAATGCAGACAGTTGATACATTTTTCAATTTTTATATACAATAAGACAGCTTGAGATACAGATTTCTTTATAATAATAAGTCATACTTTTAATTTTTGCCTTTCTCCTAAACAGAAACTCAATAATAGCATGAAGGAAAGGGGGGTCAAACTTAATGGGTGAATGTTTTCTAACACTAATTTAGAAATACACTACAATAGTGCATCTATTATAATTGATAAACCAACATTGGCACATCATAATCACCTAACGCCCATAATTTACATTATGGTTTACTCTTGATGTTCCATGGGTTTCGACAAATGTATAATTATGTGTACACATCATTGTAGTATCATTCAGAGTATTTTCATTGCTCTAAAAATCCTCTGTGCTCTGCATATTCAACCCTTCTTCCACCCAGTCTCTGGTATTTACTGACCTTTTATGTCTCTATGGTTTTGTCTTTTCCAGAATACCATCTAGTTGTAATCACACCCTATGTAGCCCTTTTAGATTGCTTTCTTTCACTTAGTGATATACATTTAAGTTTCCTCTATGTTTTTTCATGGCTTGATAGCTCATTTCTTTTTATTTTTTATTTTTTGCTAATATGCTGTTTTTTTTTTTATTTCAGCATAATATGGGGGTACAGATGTTAAGGTTACATACATTGTTCTTGCCTTCCCTCCCCCCTCGAGTCAGAGCTTCAAGCGTGTCCATCCCCCAGACAATGCACATCGCATTTATAATGTATATATATACTCATCTTCTCCTCCCCACTCCCACCTGCCCGACACCCGATAAATGTTTTTTTTGTTGTTTTTTTTAACATTTTGGTTAGATTTTATAACTTTGCCTTTACCTAGCAAGGGTTAGAGGTATGCCCTTCCCTTCCACACTGTTCGCCACATCCCTCAGATGTGGATCAACCTCTCCCCACCCCCACCCCCGAATCTCTGGTGAACACCACCACCCTTTGAGCATTATATTGATAATCGGTCAATACTAACTTGATGGCAAGTACATGTGGAGCCCATTTTTCTGATCTTGTGTCACCTCACTTTGGATAATGGGCTTAAGCTCAATCCAAGATAATATAAGCAGTGCGAGCTCACTGTCATTTCTTGGAATTGAGTAATATTCCATTGTAAACATATACCAAATTTTAATAATCCAGTCATGAATTGACAGGCACTTGGATTGTTTCCACATCCTTGCAATACTGAATTGTGCTGCCATAAACATTCAGGTGCAGATGTCTTTATAATAGAATGTCTTATGCTTTTTTGGGTATATGCCTAATAATGCTTTGCTGGGTCGAATGGTATTTCTATTTTTAGCATTTGAGGTATCTCCAAATTCTTTTCCACAAAGGTTGCACTAATTTGCAGTCCCACCAGCAGTGCAAGAGTGTTCCTGTCTCTCCACATCCTCGCCAGCATTTGTTGTTTTGGGATTTCTTGATACAGGCCAATCTCACTGGGGTTAGATGATATCTCATTGTGGTTTTAATTTGCATTTCTCTAATGATTAGAGATGCTGAGCACTTTTTTTATATGTTTGCAGGATAATGGCCTACAAACATATAAATCAATTCTTTTTAGTACTGAATAATATTTCCTTGTGTGGATGTACCACAGTTTGTCCATTCACCTACTAGAAGAGTATCTTGGTTGCTTCCAAGTTGACAATTATAAATAAAGCTTCTATAAACATTCTTATGCAGGTTTTGTGGCAACATACGTTTTTTACTGCTTTGCGTAAATACTAAGAAGTGCGATCATATATTAAGTATATGTTTAGTTTTGTAAGAAACTGCTAAACTGTCTTCCAATGTGGCCATGCCATTTTTTGCATTCCCACCAGCAATGAATGAAATTTCCTGTTGCTTCACATCCTCATCAGCATTTAGCCTTGTCAGTGCTCCAGATTTCAGTGAGTGTCATGACTGTGTAGTGGTATCTTATTGTTTTAATTTGCATTTCCCTGATGACATCTGATGTTGAGTATCTTTTCATATGCTTATTTGCCATCTGTATATCTTCTTTGGTGAGTTGTCTGTTAAGATCTCTGGCCCATTTTTTAATCTCATTGTTTGTTTTCTTTTTGTTCAATTTTAGTTCTTTGTTAATATTAGATAACCGTCCTATATGAGATGTGCCTTTTGCAAATATTTTCTCCCAGTCTGTGGCTTGTTTTCTCATTCTCTTGATAGATTTGATAGATATTGTTTTTAAAATGTTCCATTCATACCTCTTTTCTGAAAGATTCCTGGTGATGGGTAGAAAATGTCACATATTTTATAGTATTTCTATGTTGAAAAGTCAAAAATGGCTAGAAAAAATGAGACATGATAATAGAGGTTTTATAAGTGTTGCTTTCTGCATACTTCTCTCACTCCTCTGCCTTTCGTTACTTCTCCATTTATAGGGAAAAAAGAGGACACATTATATTTATCATGTGCCTGCAGCAACCCTGGAATCTAAGTCTAACCCTGAATCATTCCCAGAACTGATGAAGTGAAGAATGACTGAGAGATGTGTGGATAGGTTTATGAATATACATGAACACAGTCCTCGAGTGATTTTTTTGCTATGCAGACATTGAATTGGTTTTCCCTCTCCCCTGCCCTTGGGCCAATTTTGTTTAATGGAATGCACAGGACCTATAGCTAATTTAAGATGAAAAAAATGTAATCATAAATTATGCATTTATAAGCTAGCCATTTAAAAGTTGACTCCCTTTCCTGATATCAAGACACAATATTCTATTACCATTAGCAGTTAGTAGAGATGCTTCAACTTATTCTATAAAATTTTGAACTATATTAAACCAGGATAAGTCTGTGCTAATTAGTGGCACAGCTAAAATATAATTGCATTCTAGTTCTGATGGATAATATGAACAAACAATTCTTACCAGGAACGATCTGAACATTTCTGAGTTCTCAGATTCCAATGGGTTAAATTTGATTGTGGCTTCATTGATATAAAGGTTAGCCAGGGATACCTATTCACAGGAGGATATATTGTTATATCCTCCTTGTTGAAGTAATATTGTGTGCATTTATTCTCCTGACAATATATGTTTATGTTATTTTGTTCCAAGTTAATAGCAATGTGGATTTCTAAAATCTTGCAGATAATATTTTCAAAACTATGCTATCCCTTAAAATATAAAATGCTGGGTCGGGTGCAGTGGCTCACACCTATTATCCTAGCACTCTGGGAGGCCGAGGCGGGCGGATCGCTCGAGGTCAGGAGTTCGAAACCAGCCTGAGCAAGAGCGAGACCCCGTCTCTACTATAAATAGAAAGAAATTAATTGGCCAACTAATATATATAGAAAAAATTAGCCTGGCATGGTGGTGCATGCCTGTAGTCCCAGCTACTCGGGAGGCTGAGGCAGTAGGATTGCTCGAGCCCAGGAGTTTGAGGTTGCTGTGAGTAGGCTGACGCCACGGCACTCACTCTAGCCTGGGCAACAGAGTGAGACTCTGTCTTAAAAAAAAAAAAATGCTGAAGTATGAGCCTACTTAAATTATAGACTTTTTGCCAACTGAACATAAAAGTGGAACATGTTCACATGCAACAACCAAATGATCTCCGTTCACTCTTTAGACCAGGAGAGCTTTCAGGTGATGCAACACCGCAGCCTTTGCCTCGTTGACCTCAGAATAGAAGCACTTCTGTCATCATTGAGGTCTAAAAATACAGCAAGCGTGCCTAATGATTGCAAATAATTATATTATTATGGTAAAATATCTTCTTAAGTAAGTTATGTAATAACTTACCTGCAAGTACCCAAGGCTTGGCATCAAGAGAAAAAAAAGAGTAAAATAAGCATCCTTCAGGGAAATGTTGTGTAATTTGGGCTTTGTTTCTTAAATTCTCTGAGAAAAACTAGCCTACTTCTCTTATTCCCTTTCATTCAGCTTTCTCTTATATATCAGCACAAGAATGAATAAAATAAAAAGACTCTCATGTTGTGAGACCTTCAATACACAATGTCAACGAGTTATAGTGGTAATTATGTAAGTCCAGCAAGATTTTAATACCCCAAAGTTATTTTCTATCCTCTAAAAGAGAGGAAAGCACTGGCATTCTTTTTGTTTTGATGAATTATTATTCTTTTGTTCTTCAATTTGTATTATTTGAAACTATAACCATTTCCAATAAAATATGAAGCTTTATTAGCCTTCACAAATAAAAATATTTTCTTCCATCTGAAGATACATCAAAAGAAAAAATAAGGGTGTGAAAAAATGTATCAAGATTGGCAAAACACTGATAATTATTGAAGTTCAGTAATGGTACATGGACTTCTTTAAACTGTTCACTTTATTTTGAGTATATTTGAATACATTCATTTATAAATAAGTAGTAAATAATTTTTATTGCAGATGTCTGTGAACTCTCTTCCTCAGTTCCAAAAGATAAAGACTTCATATTCTTCCTCTAGAATTGAGGAATGTGGTAAGCAGACCACACAGTGGAGGTTTGTGTGGTGTGGGAGGCAGAATAGCCCCTCTATCCCCGAGATACCCACACCCTAAGCCCTGGCGCCAATAAATACATAAATATGTTACCTTAGGTGGCAAAGGGGACCTTGCAGATATAGTTAAGATTACAAACCTTAAAATAGGAAGAGTAGCTTGGATTACCTCTGGGGGCCCATTCTAATCACATGAGTCCTTAATAACAGAGAACTTTCTCCAGCTGGACGCAGAAAAGGTGCTGCAGAAGGAGAAGTCACAGAGACTTGAAATGTGAGAAGGACTCAACTCGCAGTAGCTGGTTGGAAGATGGAGGGAGCAACGTGACGAGGAATTCAGGCTTCCTCAAGAAGCTGAAAGGCTCTTGGCTCACAGCTAGCAAAGGAACAGGGACCACACCTCCGCAGCCCAAATAACTAGATTGTGTCAACAACCTGAATGAGCTTGGACACAGGTTTGCCCTCAGAGTCTCAGATAACAGAAAGGCTTGCCAACAAGTTGATTTCTGCCTGTGAAACACAGACCAGAGAAAACAGCTGAGCTCATCAGACTTTTGACCTACAGAGCTGTGAGATAATAAATTTGCATTGTTTAAGAAACATGCACACACACACACACACACACACACACACACACACACACATACACACACACACACACACACACACACACAGAGCAAGGGGAAAGGTAGGATTGACAAACCAGAAGGTATAAGTTTGTGGAAGTTCATACTTATTCTGATATAGCCTCTGTTAGATAAAAGGCAATAGGAAGTTTTCTTTACTGTGGCTTACTGTGAACTTTCAGTTATCAAACTGAAGAGGGAAATTTGGCCCAAATCTTTCTAAAATAGCATAAAATTTACCCAAAAATAATAGCTAACCTTTACTATGTACCTGGCCCAATTCCAAGTATTTTGTATACATTACATAACAAGTCCTACTTGTGTTAAAAGATTAGACACATTATTATTATCTCATTATACATATAAAGAAACAGATGCATCTCACAGAGTTTAGATAACTCACCAGATGGGAAGAGGTAGAGCTGGAATTCAAACTCAAGTGCTCTGTCTCCAGAGGGCTTGCTCCTGAAATTATGCTCCAGCCTGGAGGCTTCCCTTTTAGTCATACCTGTTCTGGGTAAATAAAATAAACCATGAAAGAGAAGGGAGTTGAAAGACCTTTTCTAAGTAAGGGGGAGAGGAAGACAGAGATCATCAACATCTGTTCAATTCCTTTTTTCTCATCATTAGGACAATGATGGAACCATAGAAGGTTTTCATAGATCATGTAAGGGAGGGGTGACATGGAGGGAAGGGGGCAACTTAGCGGAAATATCCTGACTGTGTCCTTTAGCTGCTGCTGATTTGCTTATTTCTTGCTGATAACTGTTCTGTAGTGGCCTTTGAGAATGATCTGAAACTAGAAGTTTCTCCTTATTAAGAGCCAGGTATAAATACCAATCACCTAGATATTAATAGTAGGAAAATCATGTGTTTCTTCCTATCAAGGATGTTGAAATCTTTACAAAAACAGTGATCAAAACTTCATATGTAATATTTTGAGGGGGCTGTACTGGAAAGTGAAGGAGACTGCCTTTGCCATACCCTTGAGACGGGAACATCATTTTGCAACTCATATCAATGGTGGCATTTATGATAGTTACATTCATATCATTGGTATTTATCATAAAAATTATTCCTTATGGTCAGATCATTCAACATCAGAATTCTGAGATTGCATACTAATCAGATTCAAGTGAAATCAAAGAAAAAGTTATGCACTTTATGTTTCTAGAGAGGCTATCACTATATATTAATATAATATTTGATACAGATGTGAGACATCATGTATTAATATTAATAGCACATCTAAAACAAAGTCACTTAAATCTTAAAGAGCATTATTCACTTAATGAAAATTAAAGTGAAATGGGATTATTTATCTTTCAAATTTTACAAACTTGTGTTGAGCATTTACTCTGTACCAGGCACTAGACTTATATTGATTTGGGAATACAATTGATAAAATATAGGCCTTTAGGAGCTAGCAGTTTTGTAGGTAAGATAAATAGGTTCATCAATAACTAAATATAAGTGTTATGAAAAAGGATTACACCAAAGACTGAGAATGAAGAAGCATCGAAGTCTAACTGCAAGAGTCAGTAAAAGCTGCCTAACAGCTGAGTCTTCATACCAGGCAAACAGTCTGGTTCAAGCTGAGGGAACAGTGTGCATGAAAGGATAGAAAGAAGAAAGATTGTGTCTTCTTATGAACGTGATTAAGGGTGGCAACAGAGAAAGGTGAATGTGTGGGAGAAGAAGCTGGAGAAATAATTGAGTGGGAGGAGGAGAAGGAGCTGATCATGAAGGATTTCATGCGCCTTGCTAAGGAGAGGTCCTGAAGTTCGTTGTGATTCACTTGTGGGCTTGAAGCAATGGGGTAGGATCAGAATCACCTTTGGGAAGATCACAGTGGCAGCCCTTTGAAGAATGGGTTGTAGGAGAACAAGACCTAAGACAAGGAAATCAGTTGGGGTGCTGTGGCAGATCCCTAGGAGAGAGATAAGGGCTTACACTAAGGCAGTAAGCCTGAGGGTGAAGATAATGGGTCAGTGTGTGAGAGATTAGGAAGGTAAACTATTAGATTTAGAGACCAGTTGGTTATTGGCAGTAAGACAGAAGTAAACATTTAGGATGACTCCCAGGTTTCTGACCTAGGTGGTTCACCATTTACCAAGAGAAGTAGCACCAGAAGAGAAAGGTTGGATGGGAGAGACACTGATTTTTTTTGTTGGACCTCTTTCATTTAAATGAACATACCCAAAAGGATATAAGACTGCAATTCAGGGGAGCTTACCATATTGACTTGAGTATTATCTTTAACAAGTATTTTTATAATCATCTGTTCTCTACAAGATGACTCTTTAGCATCTATCAGGGAATTACAGTCTATTTTCCTTTTATAAGTCATTAGGTGATTGTGATTTCCAGTACCATTAAATGGAGCATAGTTGTAAGAGACTGTAATCAGGAAATGGATAAGATGGTGTGCACTTCTTTCAACCCTGGCAAACTGACAGGAATGAGCATCAACAAAGCCATCGCTACAGAACTGTACCTCTGAGAAAGCCACCTCCCACCCCCACCTATACTGCTGTGCAGTGGAGTGTCCTTCCTTCTGCTGTGTATACCATTTAGAATTTAGATCCTGGGCTCATCACTTTTAAATTTATTTTCCCTAGCTCAATATGAACTAAATCATTTAGTTTATTGATAGAAAAGTAGTCAGAAGTTCCCTTATTGCTCCTGAAAACCTGTTGAAAGGATATGTTTAATCTAATTCTCCTCTTTTTTCACCTCTCATATGTTTGATTAGAATAATCCTAAATGAGAAGGTGGAAGAAAGAAGGGGAAAACATGACAGCTTTACTTTTTATCACAACTATGTATATGGAACAAATTCTCAACTCCAGATTTACAGTAAAGCAGCACTACTAGAATTAGAGGATATAAGTAATTATGTATCAATATTAAAGAATATTATTTAACATAAATATAGAAACATATGAGGGCTGTCCGGAAAGTATGGAGCCATTGTTAATATGCAATTTTCATATTACATGGCTGGATACTTTCCAGACAGCTCTCGTAAATCAGAATGTACCTATAAATAAAAAACTAATATTAATTATTTTCTTAATAAAATATTATTACTTTTATAAATACTTTGATTATAGTGACCAGTTTACATTAATCTATGGAAATAAATTTTCTAGGCAGCTTGGGTCAGGAAAGTTTTTGTCTTTAATCTCCAAATGATATTTCCTCCCAGGCTTCAAAACTACTTCTTTTCACCCCACAGATATGTCATCAATCTGTTATGTGTGAATGGACACTATTTTTTCCTTTACTTGGCCAAATGTTTCATTTCCTGAAAATGAAATTACTTAAATGCAACAAACAGATGGCCGGAGAGTCCTGTAGTAGCTTGCTCTGGTATGAAATTTATCTGAATTTCTGAGGAAAGCCTGAGAAGTTAGCAAAAATTCTTTTTGCCCACACTATGCCATAGGTGATGTTGTAGTTTTCTTGTTATTTTTTAATTAATTCCGTTACTTAGGAGGGGAAAGTTAAAAAACTATTTTATATGAAAATTAAAACTTCATATGAAAAGTCACATGGACCACCTTGGTTGAAACTAATCTTAAAATTGTTCTTAAGGTATTAAAATGATCACATAAGTTATATTATACATGAAAATACAAAAATAATAGCTTTAACTTTTTTAAAAATTTCCATTCTTTAAATACATTCTCTAGGCTAAAGACATACTTCTCATCAGTATAGTACAGGGAGTTTGGATAAATAAGGCATGATTCTCTATATTCTGTTTTATTTTCTTGGGTTACTGTCAAATGTAAAAACAAGTTTGTTCATTTGGTTCAATGCAAAAACATACAGCTCATGAGTAAACATCTATGATGGCCTTGTCTCAAGCATATAAAATTTATCAGCTATCACTCAATGTAGGAAAATTATAAAGCATGAAGATTTTTATAAAAGAGCAAAGGTCAAGTGCAAAGAATGTATGAGTTTAAATTTTACTAAAACATTTTTTATCAGTTGTTTATACTTGGCCTTGAGTCCAACGCTTCTATTGAATACGTATTTTTTAAATAATTCACATACCCAACCATATGCAAAGTCATTTACAGTGACATACCAAAAATTTCCCTTAGTGTTTTCATAAAGATGCTGTTAGAGGACATTTATAGAGTCCTTCAGAACTTACAGTGAACATGGCACAAAATAGTTGATGGTAAACACTCCCATTAATCTGTCCCATACTTTAGGCCTAGAACATTCTGGGAATACACCAATTAGATAAACAAATGTTAAAGTTCTGCTTTTTGTGTAGAGGCTCCTCAAGACCTGTTGTGGAGTAGGGAAAAGGAAAAAGGAATATATTGAGTGAAAGACTTTAGTAACTCTAAGAACTCATGTACCTAGAGGAATCCAGGTAGAGGCATGTGAGAACTGCCATTGCATATATATAATATATATACAGGTGATTTAGGTAGGAGAACTTCCTGATCATCTGTGGATTCTCTCCATTCCTCCGAGCTGCAGGGACTAAGATGAGGTCAGCAGAAGCAGCAGGCTGAGCAACTACTACACCACATCTGTCCTCCTCATTCCTCCTTGGGCTTCCAAGGTCATTCTCCCTTAATCTTTATCTCTTCCTTCACACTAATTTTTCTTCTGCCTACATAAAAGTGACCCCCTAACCCTGCTCTGTTTCTATTGGTCTGTTCTCCTGTTCGCTGTTATTGCTCCCCATCCAGACAATGAGGCCTTGGCCATTCAAGGAAGCCAAACTCCCCAGAACAGTATTTAAGTGATTAAAGTTAGATTAAAGGGAAAAAAGAACCAGTTAAGAAGATGCTCAGAGAGGAAGGTGTACTTAGCACATCTCATAGTAGACTTGTCTCAGGAGAATCAGAACTCCAGCAGGACACTCTCACTTAATCCCTAAAGCTTCTACTATGATTATGGATTTGAAAGAGAACATCTGAGATCGTTGGACACCCAGAGGCCAGTGGTATGTCCAGTCAGTATGACTCCCATATCAGGTAAAGGGATATATATTTAAAAAAAAATGAAGTAGCCTGGGGCACAGGTTCAGGTATGAACAATGCTATCACTTATATTCCATGGTGCACATCAAATAGGTATATGTAGTCATATTCGTCTCCCACCTACAGATCTGGCACTCCCATAATGTAACAGTCAAAGCCAACTGGTTATCTGGTCTTATTTGTAGGTAGTCATGACAAATAAAATAAGAGTAGTGATAGTGTGAGCTCTGTTAACCCCACCCTCTCTCCGTGTTCTTCAGATCTGACCAAGAGAGAACAACTCTGGAGGCCAAGTCTATCTGAAGTAGCCAGACTTGACCTGTTAACAGTGCAGCAGTTTCAGGAAAGATGACTCTAGCCGTCTAGAGGTGAAAAGCTATTGGTTGGATGTTTAGGCATCTGCTCCGATCACATTCATAAACTTGCTATTCCACGACCACATCACACTGCATGATGGGGCCCCCTGTCATCAGAATGGAAGAGACCCATCAGATGTCTGAGTCAGAGATCCAAATGGACAAAGTAGTGAACAGACACTCTAAGAGACAGTTATCATGGGAGCTACTGCCAACCGTAGCATGGCTCTGTATCGGTTCATGCCAGGCTGTCCTTGCAAATGGGTAGTTCAGAGGACAACGACAACAGTGTAGATTCCTTCACAACCCCTTCTGCTGCTCACCACCCAGCATCCATCTGTGAAGTTGATGCATAGTGAGCCATTTCAGGTTTTAAATTTCAATTTACAGACAGTTTTATCACTCACTGAGTTTTTTTTCTAAAGTAAAAAAAAAAAATTTAATTTTTTTTCTCTATTCAACTGCTAGCATATTTAAGTTTGTCCTTGCTTTTTTTGTGTAGGTAGTTTTTGTTCATGATGAGGTTTTTTTTTTTTTCTGTCTCTCATTGAAATGTAATGGAATATGTAATTATTTTTCTAATGTTAGGAATTTTTGTTGTACAGAGGAAAAAAGGTCAAATGATCACAGGCTTTTGTTGATGACCTAGAACAACAAGGATTTAGGATCTATTTAGGATTATTACAAGGGACCATCTAGTGCTAAGAGTAATTTTATTTGACATTCGTGATAATTAACATATCAAGCAAAATGCAGCCTACAATCACTAGCCATTAATTTATTGTGGAAATATAGTAGTCCCTTGGTATCCATGGGGTGTTGGTTCCAGGACCCCCACAAATACCAAAATCCATGCATGCTGCTCAAGTCCTACGGCTGGCCTTGCAAAAACATTTACGAAAAGTTGTCCTTCACTGTCCTTAGGTTTCACATCTCATAAATACTGTTATTTTCTGCTTGTGTTGGGTTGAGGATGCCAGTACTAATGGCCAACTATATTTATTGAAAAAAATCCACATATAAGTGGACCCACACAGTTCAAACCCATGTTCCAGGGCCAGCTGTATTTATTGAGTGCTTGAGAACCATGCAGCATGACCATGCAGCATGGTGTCCTGGACAAAACAGGGGCTCAGTGATTCTTTTTTGCTGTTTTCATGATGATCTTCACTAGCGTTAAGAGCTTCTGAACAAACTGCTGAAGCCTGCAGTGGCAGAGCAGTTCTAAAATGTTTTGACTAAGGTGCTTCTTCAGTGCAGTCAGGTGTACTACATGTATGAATTTCATCTTTACTACATTAGATTTCTACCAACGGTGTAGAAATAGCCTAGTATGTTTATTTATCCCAGTATCTTTAATATTGGGGATGATCCTAAGAAATTACAGATTTCTCAAGATGGTAATCTAATTAAGACCTGATTAGCAATTCACTACGCTGGAACTTGAATTTTTAGCATAGAAATAATTTCACTATGCATGGAAAGTAAAGATGTATTTTTTGGAGACATTAGAATTTTAAAAATATAAGGCAGCACATGTGGAATGTAGAGGTGTTAAAAATCTTAAATGTGGGTTTCTCCATAGCTTTAAGCTTGAACAGTTTTGTATAATCAGCAAGCTTGCCAAACAGTATCAAAAAACTCATTTTCTTCAAGTGCTTTATTTATCTTTAATAGAACCTTCATCACCCTGGTGTTGTAAATTTGGAGTGTATGTTTGAGACGCCTGAAAGAGTGTTTGTTGTTATGGAAAAACTCCATGGAGACATGCTGGAGATGATCTTGTCAAGTGAAAAGGGCAGGTTGCCAGAGCACATAACGAAGTTTTTAATTACTCAGGTAAGAAATCAATTAGAGATAGAAAAAAGATAATATTTAATATCAAATGTTATCACTGTTTAAACACAGCTTTCTACCCTTGTTGTATAGTCCCTGCTTCCCATCTAAACTATACTAGAAAAGGTTGCAGTGGCTCATTGTATTTCCTGATTTATGTCTATGTTATTCAGAGTCCAGTATACCAAACTAGTAACTGGTATGCAGGCCCATGTATTAAAACTATTCATGAAATTTTAAAATGTACATTGGTTTCGTCCTGGTTCTTGGAAAATATTTAAGAATGGATATCCATGTTAGATACTGTAGGTCCCTTGTCTACACCTGTCTTGGTTCCTGTATGAATACCATCATATGCTACTTTTTCCATTGACGTTTCCTTTAAAGCCTGCTATATTAATTTAGCTTATTTCAGTGTCTTGAACATAAGAAACTTGACTATTCCTTGTGGGTTTACTCTTGGCCTTTTAAATTTATGTCCTGGTATAAAACATTTAGAAATAAACTAATAGGCTGAAATTAAATTGTTTTGGTGATTTTCTTCTTTATAGATACTTGTGGCTTTGAGGCATCTTCATTTTAAAAATATCGTTCACTGTGACCTCAAACCAGAAAACGTGTTGCTAGCATCAGCTGATCCTTTTCCCCAGGCAAGTATAAAAGCCTCTCTCAGCAAAAAGCCAGCTGACAGCATCACTGGCTCCCATACAGTGTCCTGCCACCTTCCCTTTTCCACTCAAAACCCTTTTGTTTCAAGGTTTTCCTACTTGTTTTCATCAGGGATGCTACTGGCTCTCTAGTGTCGGTCATGACATTCAACTCACTGCTGATTTCAAGGACAAGGGCAAAACTTTCTTCCTCTCCTCAACTCAGACAGTGGAAAACAAGCAGCTCTCTCCCTAGGGTATTATAGACTTGAAGTGACCTGACCAAGTTGGCTGTCCCACCTCGCTTCCCCGACACCTTCAGGGCCTGCCTATGTGCCAGTGCGGAGCTGATGTTGAGGATTATTGTGAATGATGTGACACGTCTCTGTACTTACTCTTCATCACTCTCTTCCCTGATTTGCATAATGTTTTCCTGCCTCATAAACAATATTACCTACTTCTAAGTATGCTTATTTTTACATTTGTCTCTTGGTTTTGGGGGGGGGAGGAAAAGGGAGTTTAGATGATATTTTTATGAATGAAAACAAAATGTTGTATCAGTACACAAACCACTGTCTTCGAGTACGTGCAATAGAAAATAGCTATTACTTCTATCATGAGAAATCCATATCGTTTTATGGAGGAGTATTATGATTGTCTCAGGTAGACCTGCACTAAGAACTTAACTATTTCTACAAATCCTTACTGTCAACAGGTAAAACTTTGTGATTTTGGTTTTGCCCGGATCATTGGAGAGAAGTCTTTCCGGAGGTCAGTGGTGGGCACCCCTGCTTACCTGGCTCCCGAGGTTCTAAGGAACAAGGGCTATAATCGCTCTCTAGACATGTGGTCTGTTGGGGTCATCATCTATGTCAGCCTAAGTGGCACGTTCCCATTTAATGAAGATGAAGACATACACGACCAAATCCAGAATGCAGCTTTCATGTATCCACCAAATCCCTGGAAGGAAATCTCTCATGAAGGTAATATCCTCCATTCAAAAATGATAATGGTTTTACCCTTAAGTTGTTATGCTATTAATTTAATTGTGAATTATTAAATTGATAAACGCTCATTGCAAAGTGCCTACCAAAGTGGAGGCACGAAGGCACAAATTGATCGGGGTGGGATATATAGATGTAATAGAGAAATGTGGACACTGAGAAATATATATTAAGAGGTAAATGAAACAACCAGAAATAAGGTGTTCATATTTTGGTGTATTTCCTTAGAACTCATAAATATTTACACATTGATATAATGGTAATAATGAATCTTTAGTAAGGGCTTATTTACCATGTGTCTGGTTCTGTGTTAAACACTCTGCAATTATTACCAACACAAGAACTTTATGACATTGATATTTTAATTATATATTACATATATTAGTATGCCAAGTTCTTTGTCTATTGATTCCCTCTGTGTGACTTTGAAGTATATATAATATTTTATTTGGCCATTTCCCTGAAATTTTTATGTTGTTTCTATTTGTTTAGTATTAGAACATCCTTATGTATAATTCCTATATGTATTAATATCTCTGATGAGTTCTTTAAGAGAGATTGCTTTGGCAATTTTGTTTAGAGTTATATTCTTCTTAATAAATATTTCCATTCTTTTAAAAGAAAAGAAGTAGTCTTCAAAGAAATAGCAGGAGCTGATGGAAGAGAGAAAATGACTCATATGATGCTCAGAAAAGAGTTAGTTCTTCAGTGAATATACTTTGGAGTTTATCGAATTCTCATAAAAGTCCCGTAAGATAGGTTTTACTATTATAATTATATTTCAAATGACAAAACCCAAACATAAGTGACACCACCAGTCAAAATCACAAAACTAGTAAGTGGCAGGGCCAGAATCCATGCTCAGTCTGAGCGTACATCCTTTTACCACTAGTCCTACTTCTTTTCTAGTTTACAGGCAATGTCTAGTTCTGAATTCATTCTGTTTGTTCATATTTTCACCACTTAAAAAGGCTAATCCATTTGTAGATAAACATCTCTTATTTGACACCTGTTATTAAATGGCAAGAGCTATGCATTATCAGACATGTAAGTTACCATTAGCAACATCATTTAACATCCTCTAATTAGTTGTAAATCATAGCTAGATGGATATATCTTAAAGGAATCTATGGCCTATTAAAGAACTATCAGGTATGCCAAAGGAATAATTAAATATTTATGATATTTCCACAAAGACAAAAAATAAGGTGTAATTATGTTTCTTTTCCAGGAGACAGAAAAGAGAGAATTTTCAAATAGCCTTGGGACCAGTACCACTGTTAGGAAGCATTACCTCTAAAGAGTTAACTATTATGACTGATATTTCTTATCCAGAAATTCAGTAAAATAACTTGATTCTGGTTAGCAGACCACAAATCTGGATTATCACTGAAGCGAATCAGACACTTTCTTGTTATACAGGAATAGGGCATTGGGGAAATAATATTAGTGCTTTAAATTTTGGGGGGACAGGGAAGGGAGAGTAGTGGAACAAATGATGCCCTCTATGTTATCAGGGAAATTTGCTCAGCTATGTGGCTTTAACCTATTTAGGCCAGAAATAAACAGCTATAGAACCTTTAGTTATTACTGGTAACAAAGACCAGAAGCATAGATATCAAAGGCTCATGAAATAGTTATTGAGGAATCACAAAACATACACATCATAGGTAATATGAAAGTAGAGGACAGAACGTAATATGCTTCAAGGAACTTGACAGCTAGTTGGGGAGATGAGTTATATGAATTTGGAAAAATAATAATTTATCTCCTTGAATTGTTAGCTAGGTATAAAATCAGGGTCTCCAAGTTCAGGAGAGGGTAATGGACTTGACTAGTCAGAATTTTATTTTTGGTAGAGACAGAACATAGGCCAGTCACTGAAAAATGGGAAGGAATAGCTATGGCATTTCAGCAAGAAGGAATTTTTCACAGGATAATTCAAAAGACATTTATATTCGAATAGGAATTATGCATTTTACTTGGCTATAGAAATGCGTAAGCACTAAAAATTTTCTACCACTCAGACAAAATAGTGGAAGCTCAGGTGGAAGATATAACCCTCACTTTTTCAAATAACTAAGTATCAGTTTGGGAATTAACTGGCTTCTCTCCTAGTACCTCCTTCTGGCATGTCCTTGCCTTTAAGGCACAGGAATTATAGTGTTTGCTAGCTGAAGCTCTGGATGGCAAATGAGTTTTCTAACTGCTGGTATATGAACAGAACTTATGCTTGAATATAGAAAAAAGTTCTAGTATGTCATAATGTCAGCTGAGGTGTTACAAAAGCAGTTACTGGCTGAGGTTCTATCCCATTATCTTGCTGAGAACAAAGAATTCCCTCATTAGAAGTTATAATGGAATTGTTGCCAAATAATTTTAAGCATATAGGATATGACAAACACACAAGGAAAACTAGTATCTGGCAAAAGATCACAACCAGTATTAGATCAGTTTTTAGTCTCAAGATGCTTTATATGCTTTATACCACACCAGTAACACCAAGAATCCAGATATAGGGAAATAAAAATCTAGGCACCTCAATGATGCTGAAATCAAAGATCAAGGTCAGTGGTCAAGCAGTTTGAGATACAGTCCTCTCTGTCATTCTAATTAGTGATCTCTTACCTTCCTTGGGCTTCACTTCCTCATCTATAAAACGTGGTAATGATTTCTGTCTCCATAGCAAAGTTGTGATAAAGACTGAATGAGATAAATGATGTGAGAGACATCTGTAAAGTCAAGTGTGGGTGAGCCAAAGATTTGCATTAGAATGAGGACAGCAGAACACTAAGCTAAGCATTTGCCCTGTTTAATAACCAGTATTGATTGTGTAGTTTCAGAAATTATGTGCATGTTTCCCCAGTGTTCTTTGGATACATTGCTTGCTGTATTTTTTTCGTGGCATGAAAAAGCAAAAGTAAATATTATAAAGTCTTTATAACATGCCATAGATGTGTCAGAATGAAAAATTCCTTTATCATGTATTATTTCTGTTAATATAGATATGGACTTGTTACAATATAATAGTTATACATTGGGGTACTTAAGTAGTCATGGTGCTGCTTGATCCTCACAGCAATCCTCTGATGAGTAGTTTGCTTAGGTTAGTGTTTTGCCTAACGTCACACAATGACCTTGAAATCAAGGGCTTGGACTTGAAATTGTTTGTCTCCATTCTTTACACTATACATTGTTGTATACCCAAAGGTGCTTATTTCTTATGGCTTGATACTTAGAAACCTCCAGCAATATTTTATACTCATTAATTATTCTTGCTAAGATAATGAATGCCGGCATTCTGGAGATATGCTTACTAATAATTAATTGATATCAGTGAATTAATCAGGATTCTTGTGTTTAAACAATAGGAACCTATCTCTAACTAAGTTAGGCAAACAGAATAATATATTGACTCACAGAACTAAGAAGTACAAAAGGTAAACCTCAGATTCAGCTGGATCTTAAAGATCAAGTGTTGTTTCTCCATCTCTCAGCTCCCTTTTACTTTAGGATGACTCCTTCTGAGGCAGACTCTTCATGTGGTAAAAAGTGATCTCCCAGCAGCTCCAGGCTTATGTGCTGCTTATTGTGCATGATTTAGAGTGGAGGAGGGATCATCTCTCAGTAGCTGTAGAGTCTCTGAAAGGGGCACTGATTGGCCATGTTTACATCCCATAATACCCTGGGAACAATCAAGCAATCACCTCAGGAGCCTGGTGGGGGTGGGGAACCTGCAACCTTAAGGTGAAATGTAGCCTTCTAGGTCCTTAAGTGCAGCCTTTTGACTGAATCCAAATTTTGCAGAACAAATCCTTTTATTAAAAGGGGTGCAGCAGAGAAAGATGACACTTTTCTTGCCTCCTTTGGTGCTTAAAAAAGAACAATCTTGAAATCAGAAGGCCGTAGGTTCCCCACCCCATCCGACGAGCCCCCTCCAAGGGGGAGAGGGGAAGTTCCCGCAGGGAAAAGATGCTAGGCTAAAAACAAACACAAAAGCATTAACAGATGTCCATCATAAAAACAGATTTTTTGTGTGTGAAACAAGGTATGATGTGAAAAATGAAAGACAGTTTGAGGAAGACTTAACGTAGCAAATAATATTTCCAGCAAAATGGAGATGGTAAAATTAATTAAATTTTGAAAGAAAAAAATATTTATAACTAACACATTGGCTGCATTTCCCCGGTAGCCAGGCACTACTCTAAACACTACCTCTGTGAATTCATTTAATCGTCCCCAACCTTTGAGTAGATGACTCTTGTTGTTTCCATTTTAAAGATGAGGTAATGCGGGTATAGAGGGTTAAGCGGCTTGTCTGGGTGGGGCCAGGGTGCAAATGCTGTCAGCTGGCTCCACGTAGATGCTTTTATTCAGGACAGTTACAGCCTCTTGATTATTCTCCTAATGGATTTAGCCATCCTGTCACATTAAATATTTTAAGTGCTTTCACTAGCATAGAGATAGGGTAGCAACACAATTTTTAATAATCTCTAAAAGTACTGGGAAATAGGGTCGTGTTGTAATAAATGAGTTGAGAGCTGTGCCACTCAGTATCTTAGTGACCTCATACAAGTTCCTCATTCTCTTAGGTCTCAATTTTCTTTTCTGAAGTACGGTGACACTAATTCCTACCTCACTTGGTCACTGTAAGTATTAAGTGAAATGGCACTCAAAAGTGCTTAGCACAGTGATTGGCACAACTACATTAGCTCAAATATATTGATCATTTTCTGTTTCCCAGTTATTTTGCAAAGTCTGTCTATCCTTCTGTCTATCTGTATGTATTATTTAGTTTTTTATATATGTGTGTAAACATGTATAACTGTAATTATGTATAAGGTTGTATAACTATGTTTACATATTTAACTGTAGTTAATATAGTTACTAAAATACATAAATTATTATTATAAAATAAAACTGAATGTATATAATTATATATGACTGAATATATATATATACATAATATATATACACTTATAAATTATAACTATATAAGAATGCATGTATACAAATAAAACACTCCAGCATGAATTGTGTGATTACAATCAATTGCACAAGAGGAGGTTCTAGCTCATCATGGGGATAGAGTTTGGGAACATTTCAGC
The DNA here is from genome assembly GCF_040939455.1 of Microcebus murinus. Classification (NCBI taxonomy): domain Eukaryota; kingdom Metazoa; phylum Chordata; class Mammalia; order Primates; family Cheirogaleidae; genus Microcebus; species Microcebus murinus. The sequence goes on from NC_134109.1 coordinate 64,142,912, forward strand.
TTATTCTAAGGCAGTGTTGTGTGTTCTTCCCTGTTTCATTTCATAATTGTGACTGTCTAGACGGTCACTTGTCATCATCCAGTATATCCCTCACTACCCATCAGTAATCAGACATGGCCTCTCTCATCTCCAACTTTATCTTATACCAAGTTAGGTATAAGATAAAAAGCTTAGGCTGCAGCACTTCAGCACATTTATCCTATTCCCTTTCTTAGTTCCTTGAAAGGATTTGTGTGTCTATTTTTAAATATTAACTTGATTATGCAAATTTACCTTATTTTATGGAAAAGGCAGCCCAGTATCATTTAAATATCTTTTTAGATGAGCAGGTGAAACTAAGGAAAATTGAGCCTTACTTGATCATTTACCAGTATGCCTCACATTTCATTGCATTTTTTAAAGCAAAAACAAGAGATAAATCAGGATATCCTCCATGTTTGTTGCATGTGGTTACATCATAGTGGTGAATCCCGGACATTGCCAAAAACTCCAGAAAATTGCAAGCAAGACTCATTCTGTGACTTAAGAAGTACATGCTGGAGGTATAGAGCTTAAGAATGAGAACGGAGAAACTACCTAATAGTCAAAACAGGAATATTTATAAGGCAGGGGATTCCTGATACTTTTGCCAAAGAATCTCTATGATAATGGTTTATTTTAAACAACTTATTATGGTCTAGCTATAGATCTGTAGCAGGCATTCTTTAACATTGGCATGCCAACAGTTAATCAGGGGAGCTGGCTAAAATGGAGGTTCACAAGCTCTATCCTCCTGCCATCCTGCACTGGTAAGTTCATGGGTTACCCTTTCAAAAATGCTGCTTTAGAGCCCAGATTCCCCGAAAAACCTGAAAGCTGACAGAACTCTAAAATATTTTAAGTCACAGATTTTCAAATTTAGATAAATTATAAAATTTCTCTCTCATTCCTAACATCTTTTCGTATCCACATCATCTTCTTTAACAGATATATAATAATACCAAGACATGTAACTTGTTCAAAATGTCAGGTGTATTTTAATACAAACTGCCATGGAAATAGTAAGGGTAGAAAAAAAAGCACAATCATCTTTTGTCAAGAAGAAAGAAGAAAAAACATATAAACTCCAAGGAAATATAGCAAGTTGTTTAATAAAGTTATGTATAATAAAGAAGCAACTAACATATGCATCATGATTTTGAGCAATTAAAGCAATGTAGGAAAAGAGAATCCCTTTAACATTTAAATTCTCCTTTGAGTGGGCATAGGCTTAGAGATTTGTTAAAATTTATAGAGGATATGGGTCATAACCTAGAGTGCATCAGTTAATAATATTAATAATTATATATGAATTATTCAAGATATCATTATTTTTAATTTTATATAACCTTTCAACCAAGCATGTCTAATTTAATTATAATTATGCAAAAGATTGTAAATAATGAAATTTCCATATAACACTGGGAATGAGGAGGACAAAGAAGAGGTGAGACCTATAAGAGCCCTAACTTCCATGGAGTTGATCATGGGATTCTGCCCAAGTTAACAGGTGGCATTACATATGTTTATGTGTATCATTTAATATATAATTTAATTATAAAAGGTAAAAATTTTGAATAAATGTCACATTAATATATTATCTATATATTATATATCTATAGACATATAGATTTATACATGTATATCTTCTATATTTTGTGCCAGGTACTGTTTTAAGTTACAAAGGTGACCAGTACAATAATTTAATATATCTAAATTAATTCGGAGAAGCAAGAAGACAATAAGGTAGAGAAAACTGAAGAGAAATGATTTACCATTTTTAATGGAAGGGATCACATTTTTCCAAAGTGGTTCTTCTGAAACTATCTATGATAAAAGACCAGTTTGTTTTAATTTCTGAACATATGGACCAGCACTTTTTAAAATATAATAAAAATGTTAAATAGCTATAAAAGTTTCCAAAGACTTAGTCTTACTTTGTATGCTTATCTCATCGTAGACCAATAATAATACAGTCCACAAATGGGCGTGGATCCATAGACCACTTTGAGTAGCACTGGTTTAGAGTTAATGAACCTAGCATAAAAGATAATTCATTTATTATTTAGAGGTATAGAGATCATCAGAACAAAATAATAGTTAAAATAGGTGTTCTCTGTTTAGCAGTTCTTACAATGACATGAGAGATTTTTATTTTTCCTTTTCAACTCCTCTTACTAATTTGGAGCTTTTATCATGTACATATGATAACTTTTGTAAAAAGTAATACAAGTAAACAAAAGTGCATGGAGTGAGAGAAGGATCCAGGAATAAATAGAGTACAACTTTTTATATAACTATAATTCTTCCAGGCATAGTCTAAAAATTGTCTAAGATTTGAAATAAACATATAATATTTATATAAAATATTCACTGAGCAGGTATAGGATTCTAGCTCCTTCTCTGTAACACCAATCACTGTGGTGTGACTAAGCAGATGACGAACATGTAATCTTCAGTGTCTAAAGCTATCATGTCTACACAAAGGAGAATTTTCAAGTGTGAAAGTCAAATGAATTATCTTTTCCTACATTCCTTTATTTGCTCAGAATCATAACACACATCTTAAATGATTCTTTTCTGTATATACTTGATTATACAGCTTTTGTTTTCCCCAGAGTTTATTCTTTGAGGAAAAGAAGTGACACAGGTAACTAACTGAGTGATGCGGATTATGTAGTTGGTGAAGTGAGATATAATTTGCCTCAGTGCAAGTCGTTTCACCACGAGAACCATGACAAATCTGCAGTGATGGATCGGAAAGCATTTGTGGGAGTAACAGTACATTTCCACTATCAAATTGAACTGATGTGTTCAATTAGAGATATACAGTAAATTTGAGGAAGGTTAGTAATGGGCCACAGAGATCACAAGAGAAACTGCTATTTTTTTCCTTCTGAATTTTGATATTCCTTTATATGCCATTAGGAAGGCAAGCAGGCAGTAATCAACACAGAGACAGCCTTGCAAATTGTCTCACAACGAGCCCCCGACCCCTGCAGACAGAAGATCATTTTCTGTGTTCACAGGTGAAGTTCGAAGAAGCACCTATTCCCAAGTCACCTGCTGTGTTGTTACTGCTCAGGTTCAGAGTCACATGGTTAGTTGGTATTATCAAGAATTAAAATCAGACAGGAAGCTTTGGCATACCGTCTATACATAAGAAAATGCCTTCGCATTAATTCTAAAGCTTGTCTTTAGTGCAGAATTATCAAATTGTGCTGGTACAACTGGTGATGTCAGTTTCTTCCACTTATATTCCCTGACAGCCTCAATGGTAGTATTTATGCCTCTTCATTTCCCTGATAAGTACAGCTGTAATTTATTCCAGTTGGTCTCAATCTTCAGCTGTACAGTACAGAATATATGGCATCTCAAAGCATAGAATGGCTAGAATAATATACCACTAAATTTATCAAAGCATCTAAATTTTATTTTAAAAGAATTTTTTGCCATTCAACTTGGTAAATTCAAATAAAATTGGTCACAAGAGTGTTTTTTTTCCCCCAGAAATTGGAGATTGGAAAATACAGCCAGTACAAACACAAAGCAAAGCTAAATAAAAGCCTAGCACCATTACCACATGGTATGTTTTCAAAATCCAACAGTGTTCCAGAACGCTAAACACTTAAGCTGGAAGTAGCACTTTGCCATGAAAAGGAACCAGCTGTAGGTCCCTCTTTCACTACATATTGTTCAAAACAAAAAATAACCCTATTGAAAATAAGCCTCGGGTAGAGGAGACCCAGAAATCCATTGGTATGAGAAACAAAGGAAAGACAATTGTCATTTTAATAATTAAACTGTGTTTGTAACAGTTTATGAGGCTTGCAGATCCAGCAAGCCTGCTGAATATTAATGACTAGATTGATTTGTCAACATATTAGCACTACTGTCAGACATAACAGCACAGAAGAGAGGTGAGGGGACTAACCAGTGAACTGCTTAAAGATGCTGACTGGGTGCCAGGAAATTTAGTCACAATTGATAAAGTGAATTATGGAAGTCAGAACCTCCACTGGAGTTTAGCGTTTTAAACAATCTCAACTTAAGATTCTGCAGTAAATTGTGTTTAACTTCTTTTAAAAAAGAACATGCATTTCATTTAATACTAAACCTTCCAATTATGAGCCAAAGGCATACAATGATTTGAAAAATATCTACCAATAGAGTGAATTTTAAAAAATATATATACGTATTTCAAACTCCAAATGAGATAATATTGGAATAATGTATCCCACTAGGAAACGAGTCATTTATTTTGATGTCAAGTAAAATATAATTAATGAGATTTTCTCTAACAAATGTTAATTTATAGAGAGAAACTGCCCAGAACTTTTAGTAAAAACATTAACAATGTAAATGCTCAAAATTAGCTATTTATTTTCCACCCAAGATGAAATATTTCATGTGCATTCCAATTATAAAATTAAAATTTCACTTCTGTGTGTACATCTAGTTGAGTTAAAATATAACATCTGAATATATGTGGAGATGTCTGAATAGAGGATCGACAAATGCCAAATATTCTATAAGTTTGCTTTCTTCCTTAATAACAAAACATAATGATATTTCAAAATACAGGTTGCTGAAAATCTTATCTAACCCTGTACTGCTCCATAGTACCAATCCACTGAGCAATTATTCAGAGTATTCTTAAATTGTTCTAGTGATGGAAAAATATACAATTTCAGGAGGAGTCCAGTTCCTTTTTAATCTGATCCTAACACAATGAGCAAAAATATCTCTGTGTTTATACCCACTGATAGAATAAGCCCAATCCCTTCCCAAATAAAGAAGTTTGAAAGCAGCCATTCTGTCTCCTCCAGCCCTCTCTTCTACCAGTCACTCAATTTTTCCTTCACCTCCTGTTCACTGTGGTACAAGCACTCTCCTCTTTGTCTATGTTCTTTTTAAATCAAACCTCAGGACTGATCTGACTCAAGGTTCATTGAGTCTAATTAAGAGCAAAGTGAAGCCAACACTTCCCTTCATTTTAAAGAATGCATTTCATTTAGCATGACATAAAATAACATTTGACTTAGGAACATAAGTAGACTCATATCGAGTTTACTGTGGATTTAAAATCTAGAATTTGTTTTGTTTTGTTTTGTTTTTGAGATAGAGTCTTGCTCTGTTGCCTGGTAGAGTGCCATGGCTGTTAGCTTAGCTCACAGCAACCTCAAACTCCTGGGCTCAAGCAATCCTCCTGCCTCAGCCTCCCAAGTAGCTGGGACTACAGGCATGTGCCACTACACATGCCTGTAGTTGTTGTTGTTGTTAGTTGCCCAGCTAAATTTATTTCTATTTTTTAGTAGAGACAGGGTGTCACTCTTGCTCAGGCTGGTCTCAAACTCCTGAGCTCAAGCAATCCTCCCGCCCCAGCCTCCTAGGGTGCTAGGATTACAGGCATGAGCCATCACACCTGGCCCCAGAATTCTTTCTTATGCATTTTGTGATAAGCCAGATTTTCCATTTCTGTACTTAGACCTTTTGAGGGGATTGAGAGAATGGAATCTAAATAAAGGACTTAATTTCATTTGTCACTGTTAAATGGTATTTTATCAACATGATCCATTGCTCCAACCTGTAGTTGTTTTGGAAATTATTTGTGTAATCCAATTGGTTTGCTCTTCCTGTTGTCATCATTTGAGCAGAAGTTATCCTGAAAACCTTTTATATCTTCATTCCAGCTACTGAACAAGGTGGGAAGGTGGGCTGAGGACGGATACCTTTTTGTATGTTTAGATACCTTTCTCTATACTTAGACTCATCTATATGGGGGGGGGGGCTTTGGACAATATTAAACCAATTATTAACCACTTTCAATGTGCTCATTCCTGTAACTTCTTTTCTTTTCTTTTCTTTTTTTTTTTTTTTTTTTTTTTTTTTTTTTTTTTTTTTTTGAGACAGTCTCACTCTGTTGCCCAGGCTAGAGTGAGTGCCGTGGCATCAGCCTAGCTCACAGCAACCTCAGACTCCTGGGCTCAAGGGATCCTTCTACCTCAGCCTCTCAAGTAGCTGGGACTATAAGCATGCGCCACCATGCCCGGCTAATATTTTCTATATATATTTTTAGTTTGACAATTAATTTCTTTCTATTTATAGTAGAGACGGGGTCTCACTCTTGCTCAGGCAGGTTTTGAACTCCTGACCTTGAGCGATCCATCCCCTTTGGCCTCCCAGAGTGCTAGGATTACAGGTGTGAGCCACTGTGCCCAGCCTCCTGTAACTTCTTAATACTCAAAATGCGGCCTAAAGTTCAGCAGTATTGGCATTGTCTGGGTGCCATGAAAATACAGACCATCAGGCCTCACCTCAGACCTGCTGAATCAGCATTTTCAGTTTAAGATCCTTAGCTATTTTTCATATGTATGTACAAGTCTAAGAATCACTACTTAGCACAGTCCTGCTCAACTCTAGCTGCACATATTAGAGACACCTGAGACATTTATACACATACTGGTACCTGGCAGCTTCTCCTGTAAAGATTTTCACTTGACTTTTGGTGTGAGTATCAGTGTTTCAAAACAGAACTCTCCAAAGGATTTTAGTGTGCAATGACAATGAACAAAAACTAAAAAGTCTACCCTAGGCATCATCAGAATAATAGAGATGTATTTTGATTTTGAAACAGTTGGGCATCAGTTTGGGGGCTGCTGTATGCTTGTGTTTAAACAATTTCATGATTTCCAAGATTGCATTGCTAGTCTTCAGGAGGAAGTGAAATTGAATGTAAGGCAAAAGGAGTAACCATTGCTAGATAGAATAACTTTCTCCAGAGGAAAGAACTGGAAAAGGAAAGACACCGACTTGAGTCTCTAAAGGTCTTGCACTTCATCGGATTCCGGTAATTGACTGAGGGACCAGTGAGATGATGATTTCCAGTGGCCTTGTTTGCTGCTGGCAGCTTCTGGTTTCAGCCCCTGAGAGAAGCGTCCCAGTTAGTGTTGCCGAGCAACAGCATGCTGGGTTGAGAGCTGGAATGTGAAGGGTTGCAAAACGATTTTTAAAATAAACACACAACTCACCATCAGCATGAAGCAAAGCAAAGGGAGAGAAGAACTAAGCAGTATACTGCGACAGGCGGTGAGGCAGAACTGGAAGGGAAATAAAGAGAAAACACTTGCTTGGGAGCAGGGAGCTTGAAGGTTGATGTGACTAGTGACGACTCCATCACCAGAATGATAGTTATGATCTGGTTTCTAATTTGAAAATACATACCTGAATAATTTGAGGGGGAGAGGAGACTGGAGAGAGCAAAAAAAAAAATCTGTTGTGTCTGGACAAAAGAGATAAGCCCTGAGGTTTCACAGGTAATTTCCCTTCTGTAAAATAAACATCGTAAAATGAACATGATCTTTTATTGCAGTTATTCTCAGCATCATTCCAATTTTCTAATAGAAGTCAGCGATCCTGTGATCTGTTACATTTTGTACAGTTGTGATGCCCTGCCACCCAGAAATATTTTTAGCCAAAATATACAAACCATATGCACACAATATGGGTATTAAAATATTGAGCTGAGAAAATGGCCATTTAAATTTCTAATTAATGTATTCAATCTACCAAATGCTACTTAGCAAGCATTTTTCTAATGCATTAAAATTTAGATGCATTTTATTTTAAAGATTTATGAAACTTATGTGCAAAAATGAATACCCAGTCTGTGTCACCTTCAAGAGGCTAAAATCTAATGGAAAGGGTGGGGAGAGACAGGCATGTACTGAGATAATAAAAAGAAATAAGAAAAGATAGGAAATGAAATATGACTGAGAAGTGTGACCTGAGGGGCCTATTAAGAATTTGAATATGTACAGTTACAATCTTTTTTGTAGGATTTTCTTCAAGCTTTGGATGCCCTGCATTTTTGCCACAGCAATGACTTATGCAAATGTACCTTCTATATACACAGAATCTGTTGTGTCTGTTCACTGGTATTTGCTTTGAAATAGAGGATGACTGCAATATAGTTTGCACAGTTTGAAAGAGAATTCTGTATTTTGATGCCAGAAGAGAATGGAATCTATATAGTTATACTCTGATGGAATATTTCTTTTCATATCAAATCATAAAGCCCTCAGCACCTGCATATACCATTTAATTTTGTCTTTGTTCAGGTATCCTTGTGCAGCTAGCAAATAGGGTACACAGAACTTCAGCTATGCTAACATCTGCTGAAAGTCCCATTCTGCTAAAAAAGTATGTTTGATAAAATTGTCTCTTTGCTTTCCTGACATTTTAGTCTCCACTGATGGGGCAAGGAGAAAAATTGCTGTACAGGAGGTTAGGAGAACATTTTACTGTGTTAGTCAAGAATTTATTGTTGCCAAAAAGAAGAAATATTAGACTTCAAACAGATTTTCTTTTTCTGTTGTTGATTTTCTAATTTATAGGAAATGGTGTGAATCCTTGGCCAGAGGCATTTTAGAAAGCACAAAATTCTTTGCTCATGGGGGGAAAAATTTTAAATGGAAATATGCACCATGTAATTGTTTAAAACTTACCCAGTGAGAAAGAAGGAAGGGCTTCCTACATTGCCCTGATGTGGCTGTTTAAGGGAGGCTGGATTTAGGACAGTTTATTGAAAAGATGGAAGGAAGGGGTTGAGTTTAAGGATGAATAAAGAGAACAAAATTCTGAGAATAATGTTCGAAAGACTGACTCCCAGAGTAAATGGGCAGATTCAATCAGAAAATAACCATACATACCACTCCTTAAAAAAAGTGGTGTCATATTTACTGCAAAGAGAAGGAGGAACTAGCCATGGCCTGTTTTGCTCCTGTTTCTTCCGGGACAGAAGGAGAAAAGAAAGTCTTCAAACTGAGATAATAAGGGGGAGGAGGGTGTGAAACCAAAAGGGTAGCCTGAAATAATAGGGCATTCTCATTTCCTGCATTTCTTTGGACCTTTCTTAACCCGTCCTGTTTAAATAGTATCTGATTATTGCCCGAAACTGCTGAAAGACTTGTACTATGTTGCAATATGCCTTACTGCAAGAAATCTAAGTATTTGGATGTAGTCTTTTTACTACTTTTATGAAAGGAGGTGTAGGATACCAAGAATTTCTAAGACATTCTTTATTTTCCCAAATATCTCTTTCTCCTGGGACTCCAGAGTCCTCATGGGCCCAGATCCTTGTAGAGCGCCAGGTGACCTGGAATTTCTACATTCCTCTACCCTTCCTTCTTTGGGCGCTAGCATTCTGTTCTGCTGCAGTCCTCTTCTTTCCTTCCTATTTCCCACAGCCAGACCATGTTCCCTTTCTCCTTTGCTGTGTTCTTGAGAGTAGGCGGGGCGCGGTGGCTCACACCTATAATCCTAGCACTCTGTGAGGCCTAGGCAGGCAGATCAGTTGAGCTCAGGAGTTCCAGACCAGCCTGAGCAAGAGCGAGACGCCGTCTCTACTGAAAATAGAAAAAATTAGCCGGGCATGGTGGCGCATGCCTGTGGTCCCAGCTACTCGGGAGGCTGAGGCAGCAGGATTGCTTGAGCCCAGGAGTTTGAGGTTGCTGTGAGTTAGGCTGACCCCACAGCACTCTAGCCCTGGAAACAGAGTAAGACTCTGTCTCAAAAAAAAAAAAAGAAAAGAAAAAAGAAAAGAAAAGAAAAGAAAAGAAAAGAAAAGAAAAGAAAAGAAAAGAAAAGAAAAGAAAAGGAGAGAAAAAGAGAGAAAGTCACACAATGGCCCAATTTTGAATCAGTCTCCCTATTGTTATTCGCCCCCAGTTCCTAAGTCATGCCCTACCACATTCTCTTTAGATCAGAATTCTGAATTTTGATTTTAGTTTTGGAACCAGAGTTGAGACCCTGTTTGGACTTTTTTTCTGGTTTTTGGCTCTCTTCTGGGACTGTTGTGGCTGTTCCAGTATTTCTAGTCTTACTACTCCTTACTGGCTTCCCTTTCCCCTTGTCTTGCATCCTTTAAGCTTGATGAATTAGACATAGCCCACATAGCCATTTCAGCTGGGAGCTGGCACCTAGGGGGAAATGGAGGTATCACAAGAGAGCACTCAGTGGCAGCTATAAGATGGGTAAATGTTCAGATCTGGACATACTGCATATTGAAGAAGTTCACAGATGTGCACTTGTAACCATTGTAACTAGTAAATATTACCTTACTTAGAATATATTATTTCAAAATAACTGCTTTCTTTTCAAGTAGGATTGCCAAATTGGTAGAATGAGTAATACCAAAGACTGATGTGTCTTAAGAAAGCATTTGAAAAAAACCTCCTGTAATAGTCTTTGGAGAAGATGATAAAATATGGACTGGATGGAAATACTCCTAGGATGAAACATTACTTGTTTATAATAAGGCTTTCTCAAATAATAATTAATAGGGTTGGCAGTTGGGAACATGATCTGTGATAAAGTCAGCAAGCTCTATGGTTGAGCGTTGTCCTTTAAAAAGGTTCTAATAATTTGATTAATACATAGCAGATGGGCTAATTCAGTGTGGACATGGCAGAAATCTAGAAGAATTAACCCTCTGATAGGAGGGAATCATCTCACATTCAGAATAGTCTTTCAGTGCTGAAATGTGAAGCTATAGTCACAAAGATACACACACATACGCACACACACCGCTTTGCGTTCAAGCACATAAAAGTGTGGTGGAAACATTACTAAGAAGAAGTTGATGTTCATGACTAGAAAAAATTATTTAATTATTAATATTTTTATCAGTTGATCATAATGAGTTAATGGCATAATATGGCTGCCGTCTGCCAGAGTGTTTAACGCATTTACTGCCACGTGAGTTGTATTTAACTCATGCTAGTTTTGAGCCCAGGGCCTCATGAAGCTTATATAACTCACATGTCTTTTTACCTTGGGAGGCACGTGAACTATTTTTAAAGTTGTATATAACTCACACACAGAAAACAATAAAAAATAAACTTTCATTAAATTAGAAAGAAATGTTCTGTTTTCAATTTTTTTTTAATTTTTTTCATTTCAGAATATTACGGGGGTACAAATGTTTAGGTTACATATATCGCCTTTGCTCTGCCCAAGTCAGAGCTATAAGCATGTCCATCTCCCAGACAGTGTGCACCACATTCATTAGATGTGAATATACCCATCCCCTCCTCCTCCCTCCCACCTGCATCTACCTAGAAGAAAAAAAAGCATTTTATAAAAAAGACATCTGCACCCATATTTTTATAGCAGCACAATTCACAATTGCAAAGATGTGGAAATAACCCAAGTGCCCATCAATACATGAGTGTATTAATAAAATGCAGAATATGTATACCATGGAGTTCTACTTAGCCCCCTAAAATGATGGTGAACTAGCACCTCTTGCATTATCCTGGATAGAGCTGGAAACCATTAAACTAAGTGAAGAATTACAAGAATAGAAAAGCAAGCACCACATGTTTTCAAAGCTTTTATTCTGTTTCATAATAAAAGACCATGACCCCAAGGAAAAGGAATTTTTTTCTAGTGTGGCAGTCAATGTTAAGAACACAGGCTTTGGAGCCCGGTCCCCCTGGGTTTCAAGCTCACTCTATTGCTTAGGAGCTGACTTTGACCAAGTTGCATGGCCTTTTGAAGCTTTAATTTTTCCTTTTAAATAAAATGAGGATTAAAAGAATGACTTTCATAGGGTTGTTGTAAGGACTAAATAAGAATATGAATGTAAAATCTTCGAAAAAGAATGAAAAACTCCCAATTCTAGGTTATATGAATAATATCTGTGTGTATAAATCAAACTCGTAGTTAATAATGAGGAAAATCTGGTCAGTAATAATCACTGGATTTTAACAGGGACATTGAACAAAAGCTAGTGAACCTTAAAATCAGGGTGTAGAGGAAGACTGAGGAGTCTGAGAGACAACCGAAGGGTCTGTAGAAGGTGTGGTTAAGGGGAATCACTGCATCCGAAGACATAAAGGACTGTAATATAGAATAGAGGCAAGTTCTCCATTGCATCTAGTACATAAATAGGACTAATGGCAGTAAGTTATAAAAAGAAAATACTTTTTTCCTTGAGTAGAATATTAATTAGAAGTCAAAGATTCAAAATGATGCATTTGTCATTATATAATGTGAGTGGGGCGGAGTGACATGCATGTGTCTTTTGCCTTTGCAACTAGATTGGGGGCTTTCCAGGGCCAGGGTTGTATCATTAACTTTTTATTCTCTAAATAATTGCCAATAGTAATTACTTAAGGAAGATTTGGCAAATGAACAGATAAATGAATAACCGGTACATACATGATACATGCAAGGAAATTTTATTACCAGAGTATTATAGCAATTTCAGACATCTTCAATAAAGAGAATGTTGAAAACAAACTTTTGAATTTCTTAAAAAATGAGTTTAGTGACTAAACCATTCCAAGTCATGGATTGTAGGTGACTTGATTAATAAAAAAAGATGTTTTAAGATCTTCAGAAAAATAACAAGTAGAATGGAGCTCTCAAGTACTAATGGTGGACCTATTTTCTCAGTAACACCATGGTCCCAACATTTAAATACAGGTTCCAACATTTAATAGTTAATTATTTTTGCTTTCTGCTGCCAAGACCCCCCAAATATATTTATACACACATAGACACACACACACACACACACTCACCGTCTGTCTCCCCCCCTCTCTTATTTGCACACACACACATATCCCCTCTAATCCTCTCCTTATGTCTTAAACTGTTGCCTTTGGAGGTGCGTTTTTGCCTGGCTGTGCTTATTCAGGTTACTTGAGTCCTGTGGTATAGCCAGACTTATGATTGTATGCTTCATTCAGGAGAACAATTTTTTCATCTTCACGTATTCCATTCCCTTCGGACGCTTCTAGTTTCCCCTCTGGCAGTACTTCCCTCCCCATTAGGCAGTGCAGTTCACTGTTGGGGCCCATTTGGGCATAAACCAGACCTTTTGTTGAGTTGCTGTACTCCTAGTTTCCTAATTATAGAATTCAAAGCAGAATGAGTGAATTAATAGCATATATTTATTCCCCGCAGTGTCTGGGGAAGCGTAATGCTGCAGCATGCTTATAGTAGTGCATAAGCTCTCCCTTCACTCCTCATCCTCCATTTTTGCTGTGCGACTTCACAGCAGCAAGAATGGAAGGTGCACTTTACTCACCAGTGAGTAAATCATGTGAATGGATATTTTAAAGCACATGCCCAATATGCAGTTCACTGAGAGAACTATGCTTTCAAAAGCTCTCTGAGAACACATACTTGGAATTTGAAATTGTACTAAGTACTGTGTTTCCCCAGGTTTTCTAGCTAAGGCAAGAGTGGATAGGCATAGACAACATTTAAATGTGTGCTGTTGCATTTAATTTCTCCAATCAAAGAATTCTTCATTGTTTGATTCTATGGCCCTTCAGTGCAGGCAAATACTTGGAATATTAGCACCAGAGATATGCAATTCTCAGTTAACAAAAAACTGTAGAAATGGCCTCTCTTTCCCCAATAATGAGAAGGATTCTGATTTATTCTGATTGAAGGAAGCAGTCTTTGTTCCTCTGGACTCATGTGGCAGTCAGTGTCTACAGATCCACAGAAGTTGATGCAGACCAAACAATGGAGTCAGAGCTACTGGATTCGGGATGTGGTGGTTGGGAAAAATGGGGAGTTAATTCTCATTTTTTGATCAGCTATCTATTCAATAAAGATTTTTGGTAGAAAGCCATCTCTCAGACATATGCCCAGGGAAGGTTAAAGGTGAGAATTGACTTTCTGAAATCTAAATGCTTCCACTAGGTTGAGAGATTTCACTAAGCTCTTTTGGGGGAGAAAATGCTACAATGAAAAAAGGATTATGGAAGTTATTACAAGAATGAGTGGGAAGTGTAACCACTTCAATAAATAATGAACTATTAATCATGTAGACTGAATATATAATTTCCAGAAAAGGAGAGCGAGAACTTCATCACATGGTACTATGGGTAACTAGGATGATTTGTAGACAAGATAACTAAAAATTACTTTTTCATCCTAAATTACTCTCATAGGAGGCCCAATCAGAGGTGTAGTGCTAGGCTGATGGACTATGATTCTAACCCCTCAGAAAACAATTCCTATTAGACAGATTTCTTTCCTGTCTTCCCCTAGGTATTCAATGAAGGCTGATATAATTCCAATACATTGATTATTTTTAAAAGCAAAAGCAAAGTGAAAGGGATAAAAGTGTTTTTCTCTTGGTCCATTGGTTTTTAGGCTCCAAGTTTATCATGACACATGACCCATGTTATACTATAGTTTTTTCATATAAATATGATGTGGAGATGTCTGTCACTTAATTCAATACTATGAATCACATTATGTACATGCAAACATTAAACACATTTTATAACAAAATTAGCAAATGCTTTCTCTTGAATATTAGTTTTATCCTACCATTAATTTAGGTATTATATAAATGATACATATAAATTAAAATTCCTATACTAAAAAGTATATTAAAGAGTAGACCAATGAAGAGTAGACCGATTGTGAGGAGACCCCATCATACTCACAATAGACTCTAATACTTCTTCCTGCACAATTACTTTAATTAGCATCTGAAATAAAATGAAAGCTAAGGTTTTAGAATTCTCAAAAGGGAATTTTTTTTACAGGTTCTAGTGCCTTGTCAGTATGCTTCATTTAACCATGTGAAATAAATTGTAAATGAATTATGCGTATGTTGCAGATTTGTCATCTCATTTTACTAACAATTTTTAATTTTTTTTTCAGCCATTGATCTTATCAATAATTTGCTGCAAGTAAAAATGAGAAAGCGCTATAGTGTTGATAAGACCTTGAGTCACCCTTGGCTACAGGTAAAAGTCAATCATGGGTTTTTGTCAGTTGGATGAGCTTCTTAATATTTTTAGAATTTTGATATTATATATAGAAATCTTTTGTCATATTTTTAAAAGTATAGTTATTATAATACCAATTTGCTGAAATGCATGCAACTTTCTAGCATTCGATTACAGTTTAGTGTTTCTAAACCTCTGTGTCTCTCTCTCTCTACCAGGAAAATTTGACAGGAGAGACACATAGACAAACATACCAAAACCAAAAAACAATACCAAAAATAAGTAAATAAACCAAGGATCCTAACAGAACTCAGAGGACCAGATTTCAAAAGTATCTGTATATATAATACTGATAAGTGTCTAAATAGATGCCCATCTGGTCATGCACTACAGTCATTTGGAAGCCACATTTTTAAATCCTAGACTATTATGTGTGGAACAAATGCATGGCATATATAAAGTATGTGCATGTACTTTGTGTTCCCTTAAGTATTTATTATTTTCACATTGAATTTAAAGTTTAGAAAAATAATACTCTGAAAGCTGAAAGATTATTTGTAGACATTAAATTTCAAAGGAAAACAAATGTTCCTAATTGTTTGACTGCAAGGATTAATTGCCCACACTTTGATCCATGGTATCATATAAACATTATGTATTTGCAAAGGTCAGGCAGATAGGATGGCTTTGGTGCTTCCTGCCGTTGCTTGAGGATGCATGATAAACAATGCAGCACTGTTAGAGTGGAAGGAAAAAGGGTAATTCATAGACAATATGTAAAATAGCATGTTGAGTGGTAATGATCTCTACAGTAATGGTTTGGAATTTCTTCTTCAGGACTATCAGACATGGTTAGATTTACGAGAGCTGGAATGCAAAATTGGGGAACGCTACATCACCCACGAAAGCGATGACTTGAGGTGGGAGCAGTATGCGGGCAAGCAGGGGCTGCAGTACCCCGCACACCTGATCAATCCAAGTGCTAGCCACAGTGACAGTCCTGAGACCGAAGAAACAGAGATGAGAGCCCTCAGTGAGCGTGTCAGCATCCTCTGAGTTCCGTCTCCTATAATCTGTCAAAACACTGTGGAATTAATAAATACATACGGTCAGGTTTAACATTTGCCTTGCAGAACTGCCATTATTTTCTGTCAGATGAGAACAAAGCTGTTAAGCTGTTAGCACTGTTGATGTATCTGAGTTGCC
Organism: Microcebus murinus; assembly: GCF_040939455.1. Lineage (NCBI taxonomy): Eukaryota > Metazoa > Chordata > Mammalia > Primates > Cheirogaleidae > Microcebus > Microcebus murinus. The sequence goes on from NC_134109.1 coordinate 64,158,904, forward strand.
AAGACAAATCAACAGAAGCATTTGTATTTTGTGTGACCAACTGTGTTGTATTAACAAAAGTTCCCTGAAACACTAAACTTGTTATTGTGAATGATTCATGTTATATTTAATGCATTAAACCTATCTCCACTGTGCCTTTGAAAATCAGTGTTTTTCTTACTAGAGCCTCATTTTGGTAAGAGACAGAACCTATCCATGAAGCAGTTCTGTTCCATGTATCCCATTAGTGTTGTTATTGTAAACAGACTCTTGAAGAGTAGATCATTACCAGTGTTCTATGAACAACTTCAAAACTCACGTGGATGGAAACAAATGATGAGAGGCTGGGGAATGAAATCCTACAACACAAATGCATGAGAGAGTTTTTCTGTATAGTCCACATCCTTTGCCTGCCTGGTGTGCCTCAGTATATTTAAACTCAAGTCAATGCACCTAGGCATGCAGGGCCTACTGCTCTTAAGCCTAAATGCCTTAGAAATGTAAACTGCCATTTATAACAGATATTATTTCCCCCTTTCTTACAATGCCCTGTTGTACTATGGAAAATCAGCAGCTAAGCAACCTCTGGCTTTTGTGTATTTTTCGATAAAAACAAATAAATATTCTTGTCAAGATATGTGTCTATCTGATTGAATTATTTTCATGTACAGTCCACACTAGTGTTTTCAGGCCAATGAGAAGCACAGATATCTGCTCAAAAAGCAGAAAAAAATTCCATGGTCTAGAATTTAGCCTATCTACTCTGAAGTGGTAAAAGTATGTTGCAGAGCGTAATGAAGCCTTTCTGTCTTTCATGTCATCTAGTTTAATAGAGAAGAAGGCTTCCAAGGGGGAAAGTGACCAAAGCCAAATGGGATACTTGGAGGAATAAGTGGGAATATTGCAAATAGCAATCTCTGTGTAGCTTCTTGATTTAGTCAGTGTTAGCCAGGAGTTTATTAGAATATTGGTTCTAGTTTCTTTTCTTTTTTAATTTAATTTTATTTTTTTGTGACAGTGTCTCGCTCTGTTGCCTTCGCTAGAGTGCTGTGGCATCAGCCTAGCTCACAGGAACCTCAGACTCCTGGGCTCAAGCAATCCTCCTGCCTCAGCCTCCCAAGTAGCTTAGACTACAGTCATGTGCCACCATGCCCGACTAATTATTTATATATATATTTTTAGTTGGCCAACTAATTTCTTTCTATTTTTAGTAGAGACAGGAGTCTCGCTCTTGCTCAGGCTGGTTTCGAACTCCTGACCTTGAGTGATCCTCCCGCCTCGGCCTCCCAGAGTGCTAAGATTACAGGCGTGAGCCACTGCACCTGGCCACTAGTTTCTTTTCATATTACATAAACAAGGTGGTTCTGAGGTGATCTACAAAAACACATAAAGACTGGAATATAGGCAGGGTGTGGTGGCTCATGCCTATAATCCTAGCACTTTGGGAGGCCACGGCGGGCGAATTGCTCGAGATCAGGAGTTTGAGACCAGCCCGAGCAAGAGCGAGACCCCGTCTCTACAGTAAATAGAAAGAAATTAATTGGCCAACTAATATATATAGAAAAAATTAGCCAGGCATGGTGGCGCATGCCTGTAGTCCCAGCTACATGGGAGACTGAGGCAGCAGGATTGCTTGAGCCCAGGAGTTTGAGGTTGCTGTGAGCTAGGCTGCTGCCACGGCACTCACTCTAGTCTGGGCAACAGAGTGAGACTCTGTTTCAAAAAAAAAGACTGGAATATACAATGTGAATGAGTCAAATCAGCGTATCCATCACCTCAGGCATTTATCATTTCTTTGTGTTAGGAACATTCCAGTACCGCTATTTTAGTTATTTCAAGTATTACATACCCATAAACATTAAAAATTATTTTTAAGAAAACACTGGAAAACAGTCCCTAAAGAGAAGTTATCTTAAGCAAGATTCTAAAACCTGGAGAAGAGAATGCTAACATTGAACTTAACAGATTTTAAGTGTGTGATATGGGCAATGTGGGCAGTTTTCCTTTCTAACAGGATGGCAGAAAAAAATTGTAATTAATGTTTGAAAGAATATTATACGTGTTGTGAGACACTAGAATATGTTAGATAAGTATTTTAAGACTGGACCCTATTTCCACTTGGAGGGTTGGAAGGAGAATAGTTGATCTTTCCAAGGATAGTCTCTGTTTTGTGTTATTACTGAATTTTAAACAAATACATCTGAAATTTTAAAAGTTCCTCAATCTATTGGTTGTTTCTATGGTAGGCTGTATGTGTGGTATGTGTGCCCAAGTGAATATTCATACACAAGCAAATAGATACATATCATCAAAGTGACATAGTAGAATATGTTAATCAGTAGGACAATGACTGTTGCCAATTGCAGGAATATAGCTGGCACCTTTTCTATGAGAAAAGAATAAGTAAGCAATTTCAGAAAGGTGGGAATAAAGTGAAAGTATATAAAGTTTTTCTCACTTAGTATGTATATAATATAAATTAGAGTATCATAATTTAAATTATGATAAATTTATAGTAAATATATATGCTTACTTTTTACCAGCTCCAATGTAAAATATAATCAATAATTTTTCTTAACTTGTTATGGAATCCTAAAAGGATTATAGGATAAGAAACTATGATAATATCCATATATTATAAAAGATCCTAAAGTTCTTAATGGTTAGGAAGAGGAACCTATTGTAAGTTACTCTACATTATAAAACTACACAAAAATCAATTATTCATGCAGCAAAAGATTATTGAACTTCTGTTCTACATAGCTCTCTACTAGACTCATATTTTAAAATGTGCATAAGCAAAGAAAGACAAATCTCAGATGTTCTTACTCGTATGTGGTAGCTAAATATTAAAAACAATTGATCTCATGGAGACAGAGAGTAGAATGATGGTTACCAGGGGCTGGGAAAGGTAGTGGGGATGGGGGTATAAAGTGGGGAATGGTCAATAAATATAAAAATATAGTTAGATAGAATTAACAATATTTGATAACACAACAAGTGACTATAATCAACTATAAATTAGAGTATACTTTAAAATAACTAAAATAATGGAATGGGATGTTCCTAACACAAAGAAATGATAAATGCTTAAGGTGATGGATGCAAAAATAAAAAATGTGAATAAGGAATAGTTCCTGCCTAAAAGAGCATTAGATAGAAATGAATAAACATAATAAATTGGTGGTGCTTTTAGAAAATAATATGTAAAGATATGATACATCACCTAGAACAGTCAGCTCAGTAATGCAGGAAGGAAAGCAACATGGTGCTATTGAGCAGAGCTTGAAACACTAGTAGGTATGCACCTGGCTAAAAGTAAAGGAAAGCAACATGAAGAAAAACATAAGGATCAAAAGAGCACTGGTATAGAGACAAGTATTCTTCCCAAAATAGGCTTCTGTCATTTCTCTTACTTTATAGCAGAAGAATAAAGGTAAGAAAGAAAACTCAAAAAGTACATCTTATTGAGATAGGTAATGGTCTAGATCTGGAGACCCTTGTATTAATATATTACTCTAAGAATTTGGAATTTATTGTCTTATAAATCTCAGGAAACCGATCAAACTTTTTAAGCTGAAGAGTAAACAATATCCACAAGTTCACTCTGCCAGCAACATGGAGAATGGATTAAAGCCAAGGCAAGGTACAGAGTTAATAGACCAGCAAAACTATTGTAAGAACACATATGATGAGGGCCTGGACTAAAGCAGTAGGAAATAATTGAGAATGAATCTTAGGTTTTGGCTTGGATGGTTGATGGAACTATTAATCAGAAGAAGTTAGACTGATTAGAGCTGGAACCCATACTACTAAGAGAAGTATCCCAAGAATGGAAAAGCAAGCACCACATATACTCACCAGCAAACTGGTATTAACTGAGCAGCATCTAAGTGGACCCATAGGTACTACAGTAATAGGGTATTGGGCAGGGGGTAGGGGGGCGGGTATATATATATACATAATGAATGAGATGTGCACCATCTGGGGGATGGTCATGCTGGAAACTTAGACTTGTGGGGGGAGGAGGGGAAAGGGCATTTATTGAAACCTTAAAATCTGTACCCCCATAATATGCCGAAATAAAAAAAAAAAGAAGAAGTTAGAGATTTACAAAGGGTGAGTTCATAGTTGAACATTTGAATGTGAAGTTCCCCTGACATAAACAGTTAGATGAGTCTGGAATTCAGGGGAAGAATTCTGGAGTTGAAGGCAGAGATTTGAAAGTCAACAGCTCACAATATGTTGGTGAGAATGACTCCAATTCCTGAGGTGAAATGAATATAATGAGAAGGAAAGTGATTTTAGGACACAAACCTTGAAATATCGATATGGAAGGATCAGTCAATAAGAAAAGTTAAAAAGAAATGCTCAGAGATAGAATCAAATAATATGAAAAGAGAAGAAATAATTTCAAGGATGAAGTGGATAATAGTAGAAAATGCCATGGAGAGATAATGGTTTCAACCTCTTGGGGGACACCCTTACCAACTACTTCAGCAGTTTGTAGTGACCAGGACTCTCCTCCTGCTACATTCAGAGTAGCCATGTCAAAAGGATCTCCGTGTGGCCGACAATGATATGGACGCAACCTCCTGTGCAGTGTCATCAGGGAGAGGGAAGAGCTAGTCACTGCCAATGTCCAGGAAAACATGGGCCACCAAAAGTCATGCCACTTTCTTCTACCCAGAATATTAGCTAGACTACAAAGACTCCAATTTCAGTAAATCGGCACCCACTTTTATGCTAAATATCATCAGTGCATTTGTCCAGACTACATGTCGGTGGTATAATAGTAAATGACATGGGCAGGTCAGTAGTTTGCATTTAATACAAGAGACAGATTAACATTGTTGAGACAGAAAAACTATCTTCTATCATTCTGACAAAAGTAAGAGAAATGGCAGAAGCCTGTTTGGGGAAGAATACGTTCTCTATCATTGCCACAGAGGAAATATTTCTTAAACAATGACATCAGCCCACCCAAGATGCCATAAAAGTTACTGGTTTCTGTGTATCCTGAACCATCACAGCAAACTACTGCTGTTTTTGCTTTCAGCCTGAGCATAAGGACATTGCTGAGAGAAATTTTAATCAGTGATGCTTTTGATATGTCCATTATCCCTAATAAAGAAATAATCTAGTGAATGTCTACTCTGATGGAGACTATTTTGAGAACTATATGGTCAGTGATCTTATTAAATAAATTATAAGCACAACAATGAAAATAAGAAAGCCATCTGTCCCATTCTTCATCCATTATCCAGTCAATATCAAGTTTGACTACCTTCATAAAGTAATTATCTTTTGCATATCCTTTGTTTAGATCTGTTTTAAGGAACCAAATCTTGGTTCGTCTGAAGACACACAAAGGCCCATGGAAAAGGTCCTGCTGCTTTTGGTTGCCAAAAGGGACAAGCTCTTTCATCTCTGAACTTTTCACATTGCTTGAGACATTGTCCTCCCTATACCATTTGTTTTTCTGTGTTAACACCTAGCCATCCTTTTATTATTTGTTTGCCCTGTGTCTCCTGTCTTTTTTGTTACTCTGCTCCACTTTAACTGCCTCTTTTGCACTAGATACATATTTTAGTGTAATATTTTAATTCTTTTGTTCAATTTTTACTATTTGTTTTAGTTATTTTCTTAATGGTTGCACTAAGGGTTATAATATGCATCTTTACTTATAAGTATCTACTTCAAATTAATACTGACTTAATACCAGTGAAATATACAAAGTTTGCTTCAATATATCTCCATTCTCTCCATCCTCCTTTGTGATGTTATTGTCATATATATTATAGCTTTACATGTTATAAGCCCAATAATACCACTTTGTCATATTGTTTCATATACTATTTCTTAAATCGGTTGAGAGAAGAAAGGAGAAAAATACATTGTCTTTTATACTTAACTACATTTCCCATTGTTCTCTGTGACATGACATCTGGTACAATGCAGTATCATTTATGTTCTGCCTGAATGACTTTCTTTAGTGTTTCTTAAAGGCAGGTCTGCTAGCACCAAATTCTCTCTGTCTTTGTATATCTAAGAACGTCTTTATTTCACCTTTGTTTTTGGAAGGAAAGTTTTGCTGGATATAAAATTCTTGCTTGACAGGATTTTTTTCTTCCAGTATTTTGAATATGTCATCCCACTGCCTGTAAGCTGCTGTTTTCTTTGTTGAGAAATCACCTTTGATCTTACTGTGGTTCCCTTGTGCATGATGAACAGTTTTTCTCTTCCTTCCTTCAAATTTTTCTCTTTGTCTTATAACAGTTTGAATATAATGTATGTAGGTGTTTTTTTGTTTTTTTCTGATTAGCCTATTTGAGTTTGTTGAACTTCTTGGATGTGTAGATAAATATTTTCCATCCAATTTTGGAAATTGGAAATTGTAGATAAATATTTTCCATCCAATTTTGGAAATTTTAGGCCATTATTTCTTCAAATACCTTTTTGTCCCTTTATTTCTTTCCTCTCTATCTGGGACTCCCATTACCTGTAAGTTGGTATGTTTTGGTGAGTGCCAGAGGTTTCCGAGGCTCTGTTTATTTTTCTTCATTTTTTTCTTTCTCTTCTTTGGATTGGATAATCTATATTGATAAATCTGCAGGATCATTGGTTCTTTCTTCTGCCAGATCAAATCTGCTGTTGAGCCCCTCTGTTGAGTTTGTCATTTTCTTTATTCTTTTATTGTACTTATCTTTTTTAAAAAATATTTTCTATTTAATGAATCACTGTTAATTACACTTTCCTTTAATTCTTTAAATATCATTCCCTCTCTTTGAACATATTTATAATAGCTGCATTAAAGTCTTTGTCTATTAAGTCCAACATTTGGGCCATCTCACTCTCTTTCTACCTCATCAGGGACAATTTTCATTGAAATCCTTTTTCCCCTGTATATATATATATATATCACACTTTGCTGTTTCTTTTCATATTTTATAAATGTTGAAAACTGGATATTTTAACTAATATATTTTACCAACTCTGCATTATGACCCTTCCTACCAGTGGTGGTGGTTGTTCCTGTTTGTTTGTTTAGAAACTTTCCAAAATTAACTGTCTAGGATCTGTCTCCTCTGTGTATGTAGTTGGTAATATCTCTGCTCAGTTTTTTTTTTTTCAATTGCTGTTTTTATTTTTTAAGTCTGGCAGTCTAAGAGCCATCTTTGCGACAGCATTGCTTTATAATCAGGCAATAATAGTTCAGACATTATGTTTGAGTACTTTGAGCCACTAAGGCTTCTACCTTTTGCTGATGTATCTGAGTATGGATTGAGTTCAAACAGTCAGTGGGTTTCCCCCAGCTCCTTTTATTTTCTGTATATTCAAGGCTTTATATTCAGCCAGGGAAGAGCATATGTCTGGGGCCTTCTCCAGTCTCTTCTGAGTGTGTATGCAACCTTGCAGATACATGTAGCCTTTCAGCCACTAGGAATATGTAGTAACTTTCTCTATCTCTCTATTAAATTTCTGATTGTCCTACTAGTCCTTTTCATTGCCCCAGCCTCAGGAAAGCTGCAACATTGGCCTTCTATGATGGTTTGCTACTGACATCTCCATTGTCAGTCCCTTCTGTCACCAAGGTGCCTGGTTTCCCCAGCCTGCTCCACCCTAGCAGAACTGCCCTGCCAGGAAGCAGAGGATAGGGGAGGATGGGAGCAAGATAAAGGCCACAGGCTTCCATTATTCTTCCTAAGGTTTAATAGTTTGTTTTTTTTTTAAATAAATGCTTATCAATTCAATGTATGCCCTTGGCCAATTTCCAAAGTCCTGTAATTGTTATTTTGGACAACTCTGCCAGTTATATCATTGCTCTACGGGAAAGAATTTGCTAAGCTTCTCAAGCTGCTATTCTGGAAGTCCCCAGAGATGACAATATTAACCTCACTTAAAAATATATACATAGGACGTTAAACAAAACTTACATAATCTATTATAAATAAAAGACAAAGATCGACAAGGAGAAAATATTCAGAGAATTCCAGGTTTTCTCATGTCTTCAGATTTCTCATGATAAGTACTAAACTATCAGGTAGTTAAATTCTAATTCCCTTGTGAGTGTGAAATGTGATTTAAAAATTGCGTTTAATACATGTCTGCCTTTTTCGAGCTCTGAGTATCTGAACAATATGACTCTCTATACCCAAGTGGGTGATAGCATTCCCTCACTCATAACAAGGTATGAGTGGAGGTGGGTGTAGCCCACATAAGCCTTCAAACCCTCAGAGCTAATCTTAGCTAACAGCAGCATGCTGCTTGAGGAGAATCTGCCAAATTGTTTTTCCATATACAAAAGTTTCCCACCAGGCATGACTTGACTATTCTGCATGATTTCCTTTGCATTCTAAACTGCTTTGTTCCTTTGTCCCTCTGGTCTCCGTGGTTTCTCTAAACTTTTCTTGCAGGTACAGAGAAAGAACTATGTGTTTTTGTTTTGTTTTGTTTTGTTTTGTTTTAATTTGTTTTGTTTTAATTTGAATAAGCCTTCTATCTGACTCTTTTCTTGATTCTTTCTTACCTCCATTGAGACAGACTCCATCACTACAGTCCCCATTTATTCTTGCTTTGTTTGGTATCTACCAACAAATTACCCTTTGACTTAAAGTAAGTTCAGCTTCCCACTTCTAACAAAACACAACAAAACAATACACACAAATCAACTTGGATCTTGCTTATCTTTTTAGCAAACATATCTTTTCTTTCTCTATCAAATTTCTCACATTTCCCCCCCTTTAGTTTCTGTGTTTATATATCATTGAATAAAATCCTCGTTTTTATCACCAATGACTCTTTTCTCATAAGAGTCATCAGTTGCCTCCAAAATATTGATGGATTCTCTCAATTTAGTACAGAGGTTAAAAACCCAAATGTAGAGATGGATGAAACTTGACTTCAATTCTGGGTGACCATGAAAGCTTTCGTATCTCTTTAGGGGGTTTAAGAGATTAAATGGAATAATGCATATAAAACTGTTAGCATATACCTGGCCCGAATCATCAATAAAGCCTTCAGAAGGTGATATCTATTGTTATTTTGTCTTCCAAAACTATTTTTGACTATGTATTATGTGCTGAGGATACAGTAGATGAAAAGAAAGATGTGGTTTACTTCTCTGCTCTCCTGTCTCTGGCTGTCTTGATGGGGAACTGGAAAGGGCATAAACTGAACCTTGACAGGCATGGGTCCAAATCCCAGCTCCAAGCCTTGATGTGTGAACTTAGACAAACTACTTTAAAGTCTCTGAGCCTTAGCCTATTCAGGAGTAGGACTGCAATGATACATGTTTCAGGGTGTGGTTGGGATAACCAAGTAGACAAGTATTTAAATTTCTTAGCCAAATTGCTAATATATCTTGCAGCTCAACAAATATTGATTTACTCCTCTCTCTTCATTGCATTCATTTCCCAAAGTTTTCTTATTTTATCTCTCAATAGTTTCTCCCTCTGATATGATTTATTTCCATGATCTCCACTATTACCTTCACTAGCACTCTCAAATCCATAAGAGCCACCCCAAATTTTCTACAATCTAGTATATTCCCCCCATAAATTTATGGAATATTTCTATTTAGAGGTCCCACCATGAGTTTAAATTCAACATTTCTAAAATAACTTTTGCTATTTTAGCCCTCAAGTTGCTATACTAAAAAGAATTTTTCTTTCAGGTGTTCCCCCTGTAATGTACTCTGTACTCCACTGCCATATTTCTCTTGCCCCAAAATGCTGTCATTATTCTACACACATGTTCTGAAATCTTCAAAGACTCTGTTCACAGTTACCTATAAGAAATACTTAAATTTCTTATTGCTACAAAATCTGTGACATCCAAAAATTAATAAAGTACAATGTCAATAAAAATTCCAGGTAGCCCATGGATTTCTGGACCACAGATATCAATGTCAGGGCTTAGGGAAAATGTTCACGTCTTTAAAGTTCATTTCTGATTTCTATATCAAGATAAGAAGCTAGAGAAAATGACTTCTAACATACATTCTAATTCATAGATTTTGTAAAAACCGTAGTTTAATTTAAATGTCTATAAGTTATCAATGACTCATATTTTTGTCATCTGTCTTCTACTTTTTAATACATTTATTTTTAACTGACAAATAATTATGCATATTTATGGGGTACAATCTCATGTTTTTAATCTATGTGTACATTGTAGAAAGAGTAAATCAAGCCAAGTAACATATCCATCATCTCACCAACTTATCAATTTTTTTAGTGGTTAAAACATTAAAATTTGTTATTTTAGCAATATTGAAATATATAATCTTAATACATCATTCTTAACTGTGATCACTAAAATGTACTTCTCCAGTCTAACTGAAACTTTCTAACCTTCCATCAACATCTCCGTTTTCCCCTTCCTTCTAATCCCTATATTATTAGCCTGTGATAACTACCTCTCTACTCTGTTTCTGGGAAATTGACTTTTTTAGATTTCATATAAAAGTATAATCATACAGTACTTGTCTTTTGGTGCCTGACTTATTTCACTTAGCATAATGACCTCTAGGTCCATCCATTTTGTCACAAATGACAAAATTTTCTTCTTTTTTAGGGCTGTATAGTATTCCAGTGTGTGTGTGTGTGTGTGTACACACACACACATACCACGTTTCCTTTGCCCATTTATCCATCGCTTCTGTATCTTAGCTATTGCGAAAAATTCAGAAATGAACATGGAAGTGTAGATATCTCTTCAACACACTGATTTTAATTCCTTTGGATATATACCTAGAAGTGGAATTGCTGGATCATATTTTCTTTTTTTTTTTTTTTTTTTTTGAGACAGAGTCTCGGTTTATTGTCCAGGCTAGAGTGAGTGCCGTGGCGTCAGCCTAGCTCACAGCAACCTCAAACTCCTGGGCTCCAGCGATCCTTCTGCCTCAGCCTCCCGAGTAGCTGGGACTACAGGCATGCGCCACCATGCCCGGCTAATTTTTTTTTTATATATATATATCAGTTGGCCAATTAATTTCTTTCTATTTATAGTAGAGACGGGGTCTCGCTCTTGCTCAGGCTGGTTTTGAACTCCTGACCTTGAGCAATCCGCCCGCCTCAGCCTCCCAAGAGCTAGGATTACAGGCGTGAGCCACCGCGCCCGGCTGGATCATATTTTCAACTCTTTGTATATTTCTTAATTCTCTAGGGAAAAGGCTACTGTGAAAAAGGTAAAGTCACATCCTTTTGTGGACCTCTTTTGTGAAATAAATTGGTTTCAGAACTTTTGCAAATAGATGGTTTCTACAAGAGAATTTGGACTACCAGCAACTCTCTTGAAGAGTGTGAAAATTTTTTGTAAATTTCTTTCTCTACCTTAAGTGAAATGGTAAGATATTGAATTAAGATGTTTTTTCCTGGGAATGGAAGAATTTTCATGTCTTATACTGTTATTTTTGATTTACTTAAAAGCCTTAGATATTTTCTTTTTGAGATATTGAGCCTGACTTGCTCTAAGAACTGAGGTTGAACTTTACTTGAGTTTTGAACACTGAATGATTTCAGTTATCAATGAGATTCAAATTGATTATTTCTATTTCTCCTCATAATTTTACCTCCATACTTGAAGGTAGATGACTATCTAGTACTAGTTGACTACCGGACTTCACCAGCTTCCACAAACAAGGATTGTTAGAAGCAAGTACATGAGTGTGACCTGTATACAGAGGTGTCACATAAAATCTCTAACAAACTGGATTTTTTTTGCAGGAGTTTTTGCCCCTATAGATTGAGACAAGGAGCAGGAAGAATCACCTGAATGTAGATACAGAAGGAAGAATGAACATGACATGTCCAGATTATGTAGAACTAGATGATCAAAGGTCTCAAAAATCAGAAAGAGGAGTTCACATTTTGTCCCAAAATAAGTATGGGAGATTTTTTATAAGAAGAAATGTGGAATTCTTCACTTTACATTTAGCAAAAAGAGTAGAAAATTTTTGTTTGGGGTCTGAGAATTTAAATATTATCTTTAAGTCATGCTTATATTAATAAATAGATTAAATGGCTTTTAAAGAGTAACTTGAGCATAATCTAAATTAAATTGGCTGCACTTTTACTACTTTCTTTTAAAGGCAGTATACTCTTTTGTTATTAGATATGAATATGTTCCTTATAATTGATTTCCTCTATTCACATTTCCAGATAAGCTAAGAACATGTCAGAGGAGATAGCAACTGAAAGTATGCTCTGTAGGCAAAACTGTGCAGAATAAGCCATACTGGGACTTCATAAAATTTTAGCTTGTGTACATGGAAAAACAATCATTAGAGCCAATTATCTTAGACAGACTGATATTTCAAATTCTAATTACAAAGTTTTAGGCTCATTAACACGTGTTTCATTTTATAACTTGGCTACCACATTTTATTGTTACAATTCATTAAATATGTGAAAAATGAAGATGATCATAAACTTCATATCATATAAGCAAAAGAAAAAAATAGTGCCTGAGTAATGAAAACAACACTTTATATTTGCATAGCAACTTCCTTTTAGGGAGCTCAAAACATTTCACCAACATTATCTCATTAATCCTATGAGTACCACAATAAAAAATAATGTCTTAGATCTCCTAGAGTGGGAAATTGATGCATTAAATGGCTCCAGTTTGTTTCCTGTGTTGCACATTGAATTATGAACACATGAGGTAAAATATTCATATTAATTTATTATTATTTAAAAATTTATATACAGTAAAATTGATCTCTTTTGGTATACATTTCTGTGAGTTTAACAATGTAGATTAGTGTAACTACCACCACATTCAGGATACAGAATGGTCCTGTCACTCCTAGAACTTCTTTGTACTATTCCTTTGGCATTAAACTCTCTCCCACATTTACCTCTGGAAAGCACTGATATGCTCTCCATCCCTACTATTTTGCCTTTTTCAGCGTTTCATATAAATGGAATCATAGAGTATGTAACATTTTGAAGTTCGCTTCTTTCTCTCAGCATGGTGCCTTTGAGATCCATCTGTGTGGTGTGAGAATCAATAGTACATTTCTTTTTATTGCTAAGAAGGATTCCATTGTACAGATGTATCCAGTTTATGTTTAGCCATTAACCTGCCACAGGATACTTAGGTTATTTCTAGTTTAGGTTGATTATTAATAGAGCTGCTATATGTGTGTTTGTGTGTGTGTACGCAGTTTTGTGTGAAAATAAGTTTCATTTCTCTAGGTTAAATACTCATGAGTGGGATTGCTAGGTTATTATGTGATAAGTGCATTTTAACTTTATAAGAAACTGACGAACTGTTTTCCAGATTGGCAGTATCATTTTGAATTCCCATCAGCAATGTATGCAAGTCCTAATTTCTTTATATTCTCACCAGCATTTGCTATTGCCACTTTAAAATTTTTTATTTTAACTGTTCTAATTCATTGTATGTGCTATGACATTGTGGTTTTCACTTACATTTTTGTAATGGCTAATGATGTGTTATTTTTCATCTGTATATCTCGTTTTATAAAGTGTCCAATTATTTTGTACTCATTAGTTCTTGGAGATTTTTGTAGATTCATTGGGATTTTCTACACAGACAGTCATGTGCATGAAGAGATCATTTTATTTATTCTTTTCCAATCTAATGCATTTATTTCTTGGCCCATAGTATCTAAGTTCTTAAATTCATGCACATAAATTTATTTGTATTATTCCCTTGTTATGCTTTCAATATGAGGAGTCTGTAATGATATTCTGTTTTCACTCCTGATTTTGGCAATTTGTGTCTTCTCTAACTAGAGGTTTATCAATTTCAGATATATTCAAATTTCAAATTTAAAAACAACTGCAAAATTAATTGATTTTTCTACTGGTTTGGTTTAAATTTTATAGATTCATCTTTATTATTTCTTTCCTTCTGCTTGCTTTGGGATTATTTTGATTCTTTTTCTAATTTCTTAAGGTGGGTGTTGATTTGAGACTTTTATTTTTAAGATAGCATTTTAATGCTATAAATTTCCCTCTAAGCACTGCTTTAACTATATCTCTCAAAGTTTGATGTGTTGCATTTTAATTTTTATCATGTTCAAAATATTTTCTGTTTTCTAGTCTTCCTCTTTGAGCCACGAATTATTAAAAGTATATTCTTTAATTTCCAAGTATTTGGAGACTTTTCAGTTATCCTCCTGACATTGAATTTTCATTTAATTCCATTATAATTAGTAAATATACTCTGTATGATTTCAATTCTCTTGAATTTGTTAAGAAATTTTTATGACCGAGAATATGAAAGACTTTGAAAAGGTTCCATGTGTCCTAGAAAGTATATTTATTCCACTGTTGTTGGGTGGAGTGCTCTACAAATGTCAACTAAATCTAGTTCATTGATAGTATTATTCCATTCTTCTATATTCTTGCTGGTTAGTGTCTGCATGGTGTATGTTTTTCCATCCTTTCATTTTATACCTACATAAATAATTATGTAAAGTGAATTTCTTATAGATAGTTGGGTCTTGGTTTTTAAAAAATATGCTGTGAAGGTATTTGTTTTTTAATTCTATGTACAGATAATTTAAGTTTAATATATTAATTGAAATTTTTGGATTTAAATCTACTATCTTATAGTTTTTTTGTATTAGTCCCTCTGTTTTTAATTCTGTTCATTTCCCTTTTCTGCCTTCTATTGAATTATTAGAATATTTTTTGTATTCTATTTTAGTTTATTTATTGAGCATTTTACTACTTTTTTGTATTTTTTTTGTTAGTGGTTAATCTAAGGATTACAAAATACATACTTAATTTTTCACTTTTCACTTCTTTTTAGAGACGGGGGTCTTACTCTGTCACCCAGGCTGGAGTACAGTGACGTAATCATAGTACACTGTAACTTTAAACTCCTGGGGTCAACTGATTCTCCCACCACAGCCTCTCAAGAAGCGAGGACAAAAGGAGCACATCATCACATCAGGCTAATTTTTAAAATTTTTTGTAGACAGAGGGTCTTGCTATGTTGCCCAGGCTGGTCTCAAACTCCTGGATTCAAGTAATCTTCCTGTCTCAGCCTCCCAAAGCACTGGGATTACAGGTGTGAGCCACAGTGCTTGGCCTCACTACTAACTTAGAATGAGTATTTTCCCATTCAAGTAAAAGGTAGAAACTTTACCACATATTAGGTCCTTTTACCCTCCCTTCTTTAAGTTGTAGTTGTAATAGGTACTACATCTACATACATTGGACACCACATTAGATTGTTATAATATTTGCTTCCAACCATCATAACATATTTTAAGAGTTTAAGAGGGAAATCTGTCTACTGTATTTAACATGATATTTACTATATCTGTTCCTCTACCTCTCATTGCTGACATTCCAAGTTTTCCTCTGGTGCCAGATTGAATAAAAAATTCAATCTGAAGAACTTCCTTTTGTATTTTTAAGAGCATTTCTTCTGCTAACAAATTCCCTAGTTTTTGCTTGCTTTTTTTTTAAATCTGAGAATATCTTTATTTCACCTCCATTCCTGAAGAATATTTTCACTGGATATAGAATTCTGGGTCAACAGTTCTTTCTTTTAGTATTTTAAAAATGTTGTCCCACTGCCTTCTGATCACTGCTTTCTGGATTCTATAAGAAATCTGCTTTCAGTCATATATTGTTTCCCTATACAGAATGTTTCATTTTCCTCTGGCAGCTTTTAAGATTTTTTGCTTGACCTTAGTTTTCAGAAGTTTGATCATGATATTTCTGGGCATGGATTTATTTGCATTTATCCTGATTGGGTTTCACTGAGATTCATGAATCTCTAAGTTTATGGTGTTGGCCAAATTTGCATGTTTTTTTCAGTCATTATTTCATAAAATTATTTATCCAAACCATATTCTCTTTATTGTCCTTATGGTATACCAATAACAAAAAATTCAACCTTTTGGTTTTGGCTGACACATCTCTCAGGCTCTGTTTTTTGGTTTTTGTTTGTTTGTTTATTTGTTTTTTTCTTTCAGTCTTTTTTCAGATTGAATACTTTCTATTGATCTATGTTCAAAGTAACTGACTCATTCTTGTGGCATCTCTATTCTGTTCTTGAATCCAGCCAGTGAGTTTTAAATTTTTATTATTTCATTTATCAGTTCTAACTTTGAATTTCATTGTTTTTATATTTTCTATTGCTCTGCTAAAACTTTCTCTCTTTCCATTTGTTTCAAGAGTATTGGCATTAGCTCTTAGAGTATAATTAAAATAGCTGCTTTAAAGTCATTATCTGATAATTCCTACATCTGTGCCATCTCAGGATTGACATCTGCTGATGGTCATTTTTCTTGTGTGATGTTGATTTTTTTTCTCATTCTGTATGTTGAATAATTTTTGGATTTCAACCTAAGTATTTCAAGTATTATGTTTTTCATATTGTTTAAATTATATGGAGAATATTGATTCCTTTATTTGTTTCTTGATTTTAGCAGTAACTGATCCAGCTAAATTCAGGTTGTGAATTCCTGCTTGCCTTCTGTGGGCTTTAATTCCAAAGCCAATTCAGTTTTTAAAGCCTTTCCAATGCTGTTTGGATCTGTCTTTTGTGTGTATCACCCAGTGGCAGTCTATGACCTAGGAAATGGTCTACCCCATAATCTAGTTCTCAAAGCCTTTTATATGCTGGTTAAAAAGTGTAACAAATTACAACTGAGCCCAGAAATTTATATACAACTTTCTGAAATTATTTTCTTGAGCTGTGAGATCTCCCTGATAACTTCTGTTTCCCAAGAACCCCTTTCATGGTCTTTTGGCCAGAAAGCCAGGGCTTCGGATTCCTTGCTCTGCTGCACAATTATGTTAATGTGACTGTGCATTCCTCTACGGCTAAGCAGCAGGAGGATATATTGAGAAAAAGAAACAATGGACACCCCTTATACTCCTGGGCACACAGTTCTGGTTAAAGAGAAAGGTTTCCTCATTTGGACCTGTGGGTGCCTGCCTCATTGTGACTGCCATTGCTGTCACTGCTGCTTCAGGGTTGCCTGGGGGTTGGGATGAGAAACAACAGGAAAGGGGGAAAAGTAACAACCAAGGATTCCCCCCACTTTCTCTGACCCTAGTGGGCCCCTTTTTGGTTCCTTAGTTAAGAAATAGTGTTTCTTTTGGAGCCTTTTCTGTTCGTATCCAAAGTACAGTCCGAGAATTTATGCTGCACATGAGTTCATTGCCAGGAGATGCCAGAGAATTAAAAATGGAAAACTCATTACTGATTTGGTGGTAATTCAATTTATGGTTTCTTTCCCAATCTTTCTGCTACCATTTACTTTTCAGCGTCCTCAGGTCTCTGCCCCATGCATTATCTGTAGGGCTTTTAATTGCACTTGGGGGAAGAGACAGGGTGGAATGTGTTTATTCCATCTTGATTAGAACCAGAAACCAACGTTTAGATTTCTTAAGTCCTGGTCATCAAACCAATCTTGAAAGTATGCTTCAGTCTAGAGCTAAAAATAAATGTCCAAACAATAATAATATGTAAGATTTAGGTAACTAAATTGCCCCAAACTCAAGCATTTCTTTTGACTCTTGTCATTATTCTATGAAGGTTATATAGCAGATGGTCTATATATGTCCACGTTAGAGATAAGAGCTCTGAGATACAAAAATATCAAATAAATTATCCAAGGTCATGCAGCTAATATGTAATGGAGTCAGGATTTGAATCCAGATAGTCTGCCTCCGGAGTCCAAACTCTTCATCACTACGCATGTGCTAAGTTCCTTATTTCTATTTTCTTTTTTTCATAAAACATGACATTGACATTTTCTAGGAGAACTCTGAATATAATTACTATCACTACAAGCTTAACTTATTTTACCCTAAGTACAGGGAGGATTGAAGATTAGTTAGCAATGAGGTGCTATTACTACTTCTGATATGGGCCAAGGAAATATTTTGGGAATCAAAACAATTTTAAGTCCCATTGATCCTTCAAAAATATGTGTGTGTTGGATGGATTTATCTACACAGTTCTCCTTCTCCTCCCCACTCCTGATTTTTAACCTCCTGTGTTAAGTGGAAGGGGATATGGAAGGTGGGAGGTTTCTGTAAGAATCATCCCCTGTGGGTTGGTGGGGTGGGGGGCAATGTTTCTTAATCAAAACAGTCAGTAGCCTTCACTTATTCATAAAATTAATATTCTGATTAATGCATTAAACCAATTCTATACAAAATGAAATCTGTGGAGTAGAGCTGGTCCTGGGACACCACAAGGTAAGTGCGGAAATTGAAAGTAAATGTTTAAAGATTGTTATAGCAATTTTATAGAGTAACTTTATGTTGAATACAATAATAAAAACTAGATTTGTATTTTTTTGTTCTTTTTATTTTATTATTATAGTAATTCATTTTTACTATATTTTCCAATATCATAAATATGCAATAGATTAGACATTTAAGAAATAAAACAAAAACAAAGTGATGCTTTACTACAATCAGTTTGAGACATGTGACGCTAAAGCATAGTGAATGCCTCCTGATTTTAACTGGCTTAATGGCAAAATTAATTAAAACACAGGATCTCTAACATGATTTTCTTTCTTCAATGATTGTTAACATTTCTAAAACGTGTGCCTAGAATTTTAAATAAAGTTGTATTTATTTGTAATAGAAAAAGACCTGGAAAAAGATCACAAGAGCTGATTTTGAATCTGTTTTAAAGTTGGTGTTTATACTTATCATTTCTTTTCCTTCAAAATTTTAGGCTTTGGAGGATAACTCCTTAGAGTTGGGTATGAATAGCCTTGTAGCTGCTGTAGCAGGGGAGACCTCTGAGGCCCCATAAGGTCCCTGCCTGGGATTGCTGGGAGATCAGAATATGCCACTCCAAAATATGCAATATTCTTGAGCTGAAAACAATTAGGAAGCAGCAGATGCAGGAAATCTCTCTGTTCTCTCTGTATTTGCCTAAAAGCAGGGCATAGTTTACAAAGACAAAAGATATTTACCAGAAAGAACAAAAGGTTAAGCACTGAAGACAAGTTCAGATCTGGAGATAGCACCAGAGGAATCTACATTAACAAGCTTTACTAACTAGCTTTTACTTGCCATTTAGTTGCCTTCCCACAGGTTGCTATCCCTAGACACTCAAAGTCTTTTCCTTTCTTATCACTTCTCTAAAATTTTACTGTTCTTTGTTGAAGATACTATATAAGCTGGAATTCAAAGCTAAGTCTTTGAGAACTACTCATTCTCTGGGTGTCTCCTATGTGTATATGAAATACTTGTGATTGTTTTTCTCTTATTAACTTGTCTTTTGTAACAGGGATCCATTTCTACTAAAAATGCATAAGGGTTATTTCCCCTTTACAGGTTTCTCATGGGGTTGGAGGACCTTTTGGAGCAGATGGCACTACGGAACTCTCAAGATAAAAGGGAAGGAAAACAAAAGAGAGGGAAGAGGAGGCAAACAGATCCCAGCACACGTTCACTAGTTTCCTTATTTCTCAACCCAGTCAGTAACAAACAGCTCTTACTCCTTTAATGTAATAACCTCAACTAACATCTACTAACACCACATGACTGGGGTCTGGTTAAACATGACAATCAACCAACTCTTCTGAAGGTTCTCTTAAATATCCAAAATTAGATCTCAGTGTAAAATAATATATTGCAACAAACATGAAATGTATTCTTAGAGAAAGAACTTTCTTTTAGTATGGAGATTGTGTTCTTTGTAATAAAGTTTTATAACAATGCTTAATTAGAAAACTATTATTTAAGTTTGTTTAAGCCTTTTTTTTCCTACTAATTTATCCAAATCTCAGGTCTGTAAAAAAGAAAAATCTTTACAGAGTTGGGAAAAAAATGGGATGCCTCAGTTCGCTCTAGCCAAAATAATACTAAGAGTCCCAAAATACATAAAAGAAAAATAAGTCATTCATTTTACATATCACAGTCTATGAAATAGCCCATCAATGTTGGTTTACAGCTTTTGGATATCAGTTTCAAATGCCAGGTCTTTCAGTTTACTTGAGCTTTTTACTCGTTCTTTGTAAGGTAGGAAACACAATGTTTCATCTAGGATTTCCTGGAGATTCTTGGGGTAGTCTGACATTTCTCCCAGTCTGACATCTCTTCCTGCTTGCAAAAAAATATATTTTTGACCTTCCTTGTGTTTTCTCTAGTCTATTTTGACCCAAATGTGGAACACAGCCCTTCATTTCCCAAAGTATCACTTCCACAAGGCATCTACATGTTGTAAATCATTCCTGAAGATTGGCATTCCTACCTCATAGAACTGTTAAGAGGATAAAGTGAAATTATGCACATAAACTGCCTGATATACAGTAAACATCTGATAAGTGTTGTTATTATTTGCTCAGAGAAAATACTATGGGATTATGTCACAGCAGATAAAATGAAATGACATATTAGACATCTTGGTCTCTTTTGAAATTCCTTCAATCATGGGAATTTCTCATGGGGTCAAACTTGCTTCTATAACCTTCTTATTCCTGTTTTTGTCTAGCTTTCCACATCTCAATTCCTGTTACTTTTCTTAGGTAGAGAAACTCAGTGTGTCCTCCTCCTTCCCCTCTCCCTCTCCCTCTCCCTCTCCCTCTCCCTCTCCCTCTCCCTCTCCCTCTTCCTCTCCCTCTCCCTCTCCCTCCCCTCTCCTTTCCTCCCTTGTCTCTTGGCAACCTATCTCTTACAATGTGGTGAGGAAGAGAGAAAGGATCAGGGTCAGATATGGGCACAGGAATCTCTAGATGGACTCTCTCTTCTTCCAAAACCATCTCATCTTCTAAAACCAAGTGATCTATCAAGGAGAAATTGTTCCACTACCCTAACAGCTAGAGTCAGCTAGGGCAATCAATTGTGAGATTAAAGATTAAAATGATTCCCAAATTATAACTTGCTTTCATCCAAAACTGTTTTTAGAAATGAAACATCATTAAAGAAAAAGAATTGGATAGTGCCAAAAAATCACTCTTCAAAAACTAACATCAAATATTACTCCACATTCAATTATCTAATAAGCTATAAGCAGCAAATGTGAATATGAAAAAAACATTTTGAAATTATTTATAATCAATTCAGTTAGGATTTAATTGAAAACATTTTTTCCAAATAAAAAATCTAATATTAACAGACCTCTAAGAAAAAAAGCAAACTTCAAAATATTTAACCAAATGAATCCTTCTAGTTCATGAATTTTTAGAGATCACTCATGTATTTGTTTCCTAGGTTGCCTTAGCAAATTACCACAAACTTGGTGGTTTAAAACAACAGAGATGCATTCTCTCACAGTTCCAGAGGCCAGAAGTTCAAAATCAAAATGCCAGCAGGGCTGTGCTCCCTCTGAAACTTCTAGGAGAGAATTCTTCCTTTCTTCTTCCAGCTTCTGGTGGCTTCAGGAGTTCCTTGGCTTGTGGTTGCATAACTCCAATCTCTGCTTCATTCTTTACATGGCCTTCTTCTCTGTTTCTCTTCTGTGTCTCTCATAAAGACATGTTTCATTAAATATAGGGCCCACTCTAATCCGGGATGCCCTCATCTAAGGACCCTTAATTATATCTGCAAAGACTATTTTTCCAAATAAAGTCACAGTCACAGATTCAAGGGGTTAGAATATGGATACATCTTTTTTGAGACACAAATCAATCCACAACAGCTCAGAAAATGGATAATGAATTGAATTAGAAAAATAAAATTTTCTAACAAAATTTTACCAATTTGGTAGAATCATCAGGGTAAGTAGGGAATAATAGAAAATATCTGAAAATCTGATTATATTTTAGTCTGTATAATAGTTTTTTAAAAGTTAACAATATACTAAATGAATTATAATGCTAAAATTAGAGTGATGCCCTGTAAGTTTGAAACCAACTTCTTTTTTACCTTAAGGGTATTCTTTATGTCATTATGTAAGATTGCTGACTATGGTTGGCAAATACTTTCAACACAGGTAAAATCAACTTGATTTGAGCCCTTTTGAACGATTACAAACTAGTTGAGTTTTAATAATAAAATCTAATGCATAAAATTTAAAATTGAATGAGAAATTCCATGGTTGAAGAATTAAAACTTACCCAAATTCACTTGGAGAATTGCATATTTCAACACATATTCCTGTAGGCTAATATTATTTCATACACTGGAAGAAGTTCCCAATTTTATGAGCTTAAGAGGGGATAAGAGGATATTAAGTTATTAAATCTTGACCTATAATATCACATCAGAATATCAGAAATTTCTAAATAACTGCTAATCAAACTAAAATTAATTATCTTCTGATATTAAAGATATAAAAGATATTAATTATCTTTTATATCAGAAGATAATTCACACAAGAAACATGAAGTCTTTCATATCTAAGTGTCTAAGTTAAGTTTTGGTCTAAAGAATTCTCAGCCACCCTCAGAGTAAATCAGTAGACTATTATAATGTGCCTTTAATTATATTCATTAATATTCATTTGGAAAAAGTGTATCATAGTTTCTATTTCAAGAATAAAAGTTGGAACATTAAGTCCTGCTTTTGTCTAGAACGTTCAGTTTGAGATTAATCTTTTCAAGATTTTTCTCTGAGGATATCATTGTGCTTTAACAGTTCAGTTACTAAAATGTAACAAATTTGTTCTATTGAATTATAAACAATTTCTCTAGGGAGTGTCCTATTTAGACCAAAAGTGAATGATTCTAACTTGGTTTAATAATTTGCCTCATCATTTTCCTGAGACTACACCAGTATGAAGAATTAACCAAGAAATATGATCAAAACAATAATCAACACAGGGTGTTCATGATACAGGCAAAATCACAGGAGTCCCAGTCATGACTTCCACCCCACAATATCGCTTGCATACGTTTATTGAACCCCTACTATGTGCCGGCCACTAGCAGCACTTTACATACATTAACTGTCACAATACTCATAACAGCCCTATCATTAATTACCATCTCCATTTTATACATGGGAAAACCGAGGAGTAGAGATAATAAATAAATACTTGTAGTGAAAAAATGACAAAGCCAAGGTGGTCTGGCTCCAGGGTCCTCTCAACCCATTCATGAAATCTCTGAGGGTGGCTCATATAGGTCCTCAAAGGTCAGACTTACTCCTTAGATCCCTCTGGAGTCCTTCTCTGGACACCTCTGTCATGGATACTAGAAGGCTGCACTTTGTCAATCTTCTTGGCATGGCTCCTACTTCTGATGTATTGAGATGGATGGAGTCAAGGTAGGATCTCTGCTTCACCCCAGTGGCAGTGGCCATTAGCAGAATACCTTCCCCTCATTCCAGTTACATTCACTTCCTGAGACACAATACATGTGTAGCTTGTGCCCTGGTTTCTACCTTGCATTTTACTGCATAACTTCTTCATTAACTGGGCCTACATGTGCACTTAGACCCATCACTCTAGGAATAAAGTACAGTCATGATGGACATAACAAGGAGCAGTAAGTAATGCAGTGTGGGGGGAGACAGAGGGTCAAGAGGATGAGGTGGGATATAGAGAAGTTGGGGTGGGGTAAGAGTGACTACAATGTACTAAATGTGCTAGCCACTTCACATGGGCAACTAATTTAACCCTAACAACCTGTGAAGTAGCTATGCTAAATCAGTGGGTACAAGTAACATTGCTAAGATCACCTAATTAAGCTAGAAAAGGACATAGCAAAAATTCTGATCTTAATTTTATAGGTCTAGCTGGAGTCTATAAGTCTGTAATTTAAATATAGAAAAACAACAATTTTGATAAAGTGGTCCATAGACTCTATGTTTAGGAAGGATGGTAGTGTTAGAAACAGATTAAGTGAAAGTAAAGATAATTATAATACAAGATACCCAAGTGCTATCATGGGTTAGATCTAGATGTGAAGGTTGAACTGGGCTTTATTTTTAGGGGAGGGGAAGCAGATCATACTTTACAGTTTTACTCTAACTTTGTTTTTTTACTTAATACTATATCACATTTTTCTAAGTCATAAAATTATTTGAAATTGCCATTTACAGAGGTCTACATTCTTAGAGTTTAAGTTTTTTGCTATTTTCTATTATAAGTAATATTTATACTTATATAAATGTTAGATCAATTTTTTTCATGATTTACTTTTTAGAAGTGCAATTGACAAATACAGAAATATGAATAGCTTAGAAATATGTATCTAAGCTATTTGATACATTATGCCAAGAGCTTCCAGAAAACTTACATCAATTTACAACCCCAGGAGTACTAGCTAGATAACAAAAAGTAATATGGACAATGGCACAGAAGGGTAAGAGTACTTGGTCAGTTTGGGGAAAGGGCATGGACAAGTGGTAGAGGCTGAGACCAAACAAGTGGGCAGGATCCAGATGATGAAGGGTACAGAGAAACAAAATAGTGGATATAATGCAGTCCCGGGTTTCAGACGTGGATGTCATAGTCCAATGTGTTACCATAAAAGAAATCAGAGGAAGGGAGTAGGTGTTATGGGAGAAAGATAATGAGCTCAGTTTTAAATATATTAAGTATAAATTATGTATGACACAGCTAGATAGATATTTTAGATTTTCTGATCTAGGATACAGGAGAACAGGGTTTCAGATATACATTTCATAGTTAGTATTTATTATATGTTAGATTGCTGAAAACCAGTTGAACACTCAAAGTACATTACAGCGAAATGAAAATGAGACTGGAGTTTTGGGAACAACAATATTAAGAAAAAGTCATATAATCTAGCTTCTCTAAACCGAAAATTTTGGAAATATAAATAACTGTAATTTTGTGATAACTAGCACTAATCATATAATCACATGATGGTTGTGAATTTGTGTAGCAATAACACCCACTTTCTGACTGACTCATGTATACATATCAAATAGGTTTAAAATGCTGTAAGAGAGGGACTCAATAATTTTGCTTTTAAAATATACATTTGGGATTTAAGAAATTCAATTTTGCTCTAAAACAGAAAAATTTATAATAAATTAGAATAGTAACATGATACATACACTCATCTCAAGAACCAGGAATTTGGAGTAATTACCAAATTTAAGAAATTAGTATCATTTAGCTATTCTCTAGCCAACAGACAATCATTAAAAAAACCCTCCATCCCCACCCCCATTCCCCATGCTGAAAGACACTTTCTTCAGGAAGCGCCCATCTAAATGATGTAGATTTGTATACTTTGCCACCTTGTGGTCATTGTAGTTATTTGCATGATTTAATCCGTGCTGTGGCTAGATTTCCCTGTTAAAATGGCTATGTAGCTTATACACAGTATTTAATTAACAACAACACCAGCAAAAATATGTTAGAATAAACTTGAACAACCGCAACAAAAAGATAACCATGCCCAAGATGAATGCGTATCTGATGACTTTATTATGGGCTAATAGGTCTGCTTGATAAGCTTTTGTGAATCTTTTTAAAAATATTTTTTCCATGTATTGCTACAGTAATTATTTTGACACAGAATAAATATTAATGAAAATAAGAAAAAGTCATAGTCTTTTTTGAATTTCACTACAAGTTTTTAAAAAGAAAGTAAAACTCATGACTTCATATATACGGAGCATGAACGAATCAATAAATAAATCAGATAATTTTCTGCAAAGCTCAAACCAAAGTATCAAACACTTGGAATACTCTCTAGTTTCTGTATTTTCTAATTCAATCTATAAGAAACAAATGTGCTGCAAAAATAAATTTTTAGAATATCTTTAGAGGTGCAGTAGCCATTGCCAGATAATTATTACAGTACAGATGCACTTTAAAGATGTTTGGGTTACTTGCAAGATAATAACTAATGCCCATTTTTATACTTTTTGTTTCATCTTCTGATCCTTTTCACACAAAATTTAATATTTTCTGTGCTTGTAAGTGTACAGATTATTCAGGCATTTGTCTTAAAACCTGCTCAGAGAACATCATCTTGGTTTTATTGGTCTTTCTTAAGCATATAAACAGAGAGGTTTTTGCCACTCCAAGTCACTAATTCCTTGTATTTCGAGGCAACAAACTGGGTTGGGAATAAGAATTTCATAGGCATAGTCATTCTTAAGCTGAATTTTGCTTCTCACAATACAGGCGATACTATTAAAATTTAGCAAGATAAACAGCTGGACTTAATTTCTAGATTTTTTGTTTATTAAAAAAATATGCTTTGCTCATTTAAGCTTTGGTGATAGGGTTGAAAGAGAACATATTTACTCATGTTATTCAGCTCAAGGAACTTACCTTAAAATTACACTAGTAGTAAGGATCCATGTACAAAACTCTTGAAAACACACAGAGGCTGACTACAAAAGATAACTACGGGGAAAGATTATTGTCGTTCTATCTCTATTACTAGAAAACCAACCCAAATCACAGGTGCTACCAATGTTAGGTCCATAGTGCCTATTCTAAATGATGGGCTTTCAAGATTATCCTGGTTCATGTGTCCAGTAAAGGACCAACTCCCATTGGAATTATCAAGTAGCCATGACATACAGGCTTCTGCTACTTATTTGTTCCCAGTTGCCCACCAGCTTTAATTGGAATAGGGAGAGAGAGTTCTTAGAGGATAGGTTATCCTGTGCTCTATATTGGAAACAAATTTCAGTATCTTTTAAACTTTGATTCTGCATTGGAGAGGAAAAGTTTTCATCATAGAATGAAGAGGCTTTACCTATATATGAGGATAGTCATAGCAAGGGTACATTGAAAAACGTAAGGATAAAAAGAGATAAAAAGGAATCAGTTTTATTCACATACTGGGGAGATTTGATGCAAAAATAGTAGCTTCATTTACATGGAGGTCACATTACATGTGACACAATAAGGGAATAGTTTAATTCACAAAATACATGGGTTTAAATGAGAGTTGAATTTAAATTCCAGCTGGACTATTTCCTATCCAGGCAAGTTATTAAACATCTCCAAGTCTCAGCTTCCTCATATGTAATATAAAAATAATAATAAATTATCTCAAGTGAACTCATAAACATTAAATGAAAAACATTAAAAATCACTCAAATGTATCAGGACAGGATAGATTATGCCATGGTAACAAATAAATCCCAACCTCAGTGGCTTAACACAAAAAAAGCATTATTCCATTATCTTTTCAAAATTTCAATATCCTCTCAAACTTTTCACACACATGTATTCACATAAATTTAAATGACTACACAGGTTTTTAATAAATGCTATTTTCTTCTTTTGCTAGACTCTACTCATTTCTCTTCCACCCAAGAAAAGCATGCAAATTTGGAACAAAAGTGACATTGTAGGAATAAACTTGTCCACTGTAATTTCCTTAAAATGCATATCATTTACCCACTTAAGTAATTGTTGACAACATATTATTTGTGATACAACTTTGACCCAAGGCCCTAAGCCTTGTGAGTTCTGATTCAGAGAATGGGAACTCCCTACTTTGCAGAACTTGTCAGAAGAGATAGGTGGTAATAGAAAAAGTCATTTAATTTGGAACATATTTCCCCAAGTACGCATGTTGCCACGTTGATGTTACATGACGAAATAGTGTGTATGTTTTCATTGTTTACTAATGATATTTGTATATGCAGTAAGTCAAATTGCAGCATTCAGTAAATCCTATGTTCTTGTTCAAAACAAATTACAGAGCACACAAGTTTATTTTTCTTTCTCTGGTCTCACTTCAAATAAGGTAGCTATTATAAAAAAATACAAAACAAACACTTTATTTTTGAAAATTAAAGAAAACAGCATCACCCCTTACAATGTTACGTAAATATGTGGCTATTTGGAAACCCTAAGTCAAAACTCCTATGAATTAATATCCAATGGACATAGGAGAAGTAGGACTGGTTTATAATCACCTTTTCTGACTTTTTAATGCTAAGGTAGATGTTTTACTGTATATTAAGCGTGATTATAGCAACATGCAGCTAAGCAAGACCACACATTACTGCCATCAGGACATTAGAGACCATCGTTAAATGGCCAAAACAGTTTATTTTTTAATAAAAAATATCCAAGTCTTGAGTGACAGACAGAGCTGATAAAACACACTGTTGGTTGTCTCATGAATACACTAATCAGAATTTACTTAAACATTCTTTATTGATTTAATTCTAAGTAATAATAACAATAGATGCCATAGGTTATCTGTGTGCCACATACCACCTACTCTGCTGGGAGCTATTCTGTTCACAACAAACCTGCAATATAGCTGTTAGCTTCATTTCATAAATGAAGAAACTGAAGTTCAAAGAAGTAAAGATAGAATGTGATAGAACCAAGCTTAAAATTCAGGTCTTTTTGCTTCCAAAATTCCTCTTTTCCACACATTTTCTCAGTAAGCATTTTCAGGTCCCTATTCCAGGCTCATGGTAATTCTTAGCATTTTTATATAAGTTATCCTAAAATTATCTAATGCAAGCCTCTTGTTGTATAGATATGGAAACTGAGGCCATGCGAGGTTTCATCAATAGAACATAACCACATATCAAAAGAGCCAAACTTAAATTCTGAAGTTACAGATTCCCCATACACTGCTCCCTTATGGTTTCTGAACTGTGGACATCAAGCAACTGAAGATTAGAAGATTGGGAGCTAGAATTCAGGACCAAGCCATTCATAAGAGTGAGTAGTTAGGGGGGTTGTAAAATGCTCCAAGAGATGTAGAAAAGTCAGATAAACTGAGCATGAGGTACAGGCACAAATTATCTGACTGTGGAGACTTTGAAATGATGCTGAAGGTAGAAGAGAGGCTCACGGTCTGAAAACAGGAAGACAAAGAAGAGCACTCATCCATTCTTGACATGAGGGGCCATGAGAAGATTGTGACTGTGCAGATCAATCCAATAAGCTTACCCAGAATTCCGTGGTTTTTTGATCACCAATGGTAGTGAGATCAAACTACTTCCCACTTCTCATCTTCATCTTCTCCTTTCTGTTTTCCTGAATTTGTGCCCTTCTCCTCTCTCACTGAGATGTTGTTGTTCAGGACCATGGGATTCCTGGCCTATATTCTAGCTTGGCTACAACTTCTTTCCCCCACTGCTGTTGGAATGACCTTTCTAAATGCAATTGGGATCATATAGAGTCCCCTCAGTTTTCCCTAGGGTGTAACATGGGGACATCCATAATCTGGATTTTGCCTACTTCTATAATTTTTCTTGTGCCGTATCTGATTATCTTCGAGCCTTGCTATACATATTACCTCCCCCTTGAAACCCATTCACACTTTCATTCTCCTGGATGGAGATGAACATTCGTGCATTTCAGTCTTCCCTCCTTTTTGTATCTTCTGCAACACTGCAGAACACTGTACCTTCTGCAGCATTGCAACCACTGGTGGTGTGTTGTCCTTGGGTATGTACATTCCTGTCTCCCTCTGCTGGTCCTTAAGTTCACAGCGCAGGGACTTTGCCCTACTCATCTTTGCCTTGTCATCCCCAGTGGGTGGTCTGATGGATGTATAGACTCACAGGGAAGCAGAACAGTTAGGATGGAAAGAGAAGAAGATATTTAGAGATGAGAGAGATTGTGTGCATTCAAAGAGAGGAGAGTAACTTCAGTCTGATTTCATTCTCCCATGAGGTTCATCTGTAGAACAACTCTCATCCTGGATTCCTAAGAGTCTTTCTCTAATTTTATTATCTTTTCTTTATTAACACCCTACCATGACCATATTTTTTTTTCTTTTGACTTGTCTTGATTAGG
This sequence comes from Microcebus murinus, assembly GCF_040939455.1. Taxonomy (NCBI): domain Eukaryota; kingdom Metazoa; phylum Chordata; class Mammalia; order Primates; family Cheirogaleidae; genus Microcebus; species Microcebus murinus. The sequence goes on from NC_134109.1 coordinate 64,188,511, forward strand.
GGTCTCTGTTACTTGAAATAAAAGGGCCTTGGTATATAGTTGGGGACCTTTAAGAGGTGACCATCTAGTCTAAAAATATTCATAGTTACTGGTCCCTGAACACTCCATGAGGCAGGACATTGTACTTGGGAACTTGATAGATGTTTCAAAACTTTTGAAAGTTGATTATCTACCCATTTAAAGAGGCATTTATTATTTGTTATCTAGCATAAGTGATTTATTATTCTACTTGCATTCTGCATTCTTTAGGTAACTGCAGGAGAAGAGCTGGAAGAAGAGTACCTATTTAACTTGGCATGATTTCTATTACTGTGTTAATGAAAATATTTCAACCTTAGTGGTCTATAAAAGCAGGAGAGGAGACTTGGTTGGAAGGTTAAGAATTTTCACTTCCAGATACTAACTTCTTGCATTGCTAGAAGGACTTAGCAATGTAAGAGGTTCCCTAGTTCTACTGATATAGATGGGATGATCCCAGAAGCTGGGCTAGAGGCATCAATTTTCCCCACAAAGGGTTGATGTGAATCAGGGTTTGGAATTAAGGCTAAAATTTTTCAGTAAAAAGATGAAGATTTCTGTGGACTGGCAAAATTTGTGTCCTGCTACAATAGTATTAGAATTAGAAATATATTTTAGGACATTTGGAATAAATCAATGATAAAACATTTGCAAACCTTGGGAAACAATAACATATTCTGTAGGAAGCCTAGCATTTAACTTAAGCAGCTGGAATTATCAGAGAAATATAGAGGAGAGAGGGAAAATGATAGAGAAAGTAGGTAAAAAAGGAGGGAAGGAGAGTTGAACAGAGATAAATGAATATGAAAAGCCAAGACAGGCCAGGCATGGTAGCTCATGTCTATAATCCTAGCACTCTGGGCGGCTGAAGCATGAGGATAGATTTGAAGTCAGGAGTTTGAGACCAGCCTGAGCAAGAGCGAGACCCTGTCTCTACTAAAAATAGAAAAAATTAGCTGGGCATGGTGGTGTGCTCCTGTAGCCCCAGCTACTCAGGAGGCTGAGGCAGGAGGATCACTTGAGCCCAGGAGTCTGAGGTTGCTGTGAGCCAGGCTGGTGCCATGGCACTCTTGCCCAGACAACAGAGCAAGACTCTATCAAAACAAACAAACAAACAAACAAACAAACGCCAAGATAAATGGGCAGTTAGCTTCTTCAGTTCATGAAGAAGTTTCTAACCTAGTTCCAGATCACATATGACTCAGTTGTCTTTCATTTCCATAATCCCATTATATCATGACAATAAGCACATTTTTTTCTTGAACTAGTTTAACTGTATTTCTTATCTTCGCAACACATACACACATATACAAAGGCTTGATACATGCATTCATTTTCTCAGTGTTTCAAAAAAAAATCTATTTTGTATAAGAAAGGTTATGTACTCTCTGCAGAGGTTATGGAGTTAGACAAAATAGGAGTTGAATTCTGCCTAATGTGATTTGATACAACCAAGATAATACCAAAGATATATTTATTCCTTTATTTTCATTTTTTGAAAGATGAATTTGTAGAGAGCTCATGTTCTCTGGGGATTTTTCGAGAAGCAATAGGAAGACATAATTCCCAATGTGGATAAGTTTGAGTGCAGCAATAGAGGTGGACAGTCTAGCCAACCCTGAAAGGTACTGTTTTGGTCTGGAAATATCTCTGCCATTGGATAAATCCATAAAGCTTGTGGGTTGCCTATACTTGGTCATTTTTGCTTTTGGTGTCAGTATTCCATGTGCCTACAGTATTCCATGTGCCTCCCCCCTCCAATCATTCTAGTATTAGATTTTGTATACATTAATAACTTTTTAAAAATAATCCATTATCAACCTTAAATTCTTTATCAGGAGATTCTGTTTTGTTTGTGAAGAGAGCAAAATTCCCTTGCAAAGGGTCACTTTTAAAAAAGGTTATTAAGGCCCAGCATGGAGGCTCATGTCTATAATCCCAGCATTTTGGGAGGCTGAAGTGGGAGAATTGCTTGAGGCCGTAAGTTTGAGACCACCTGGGCAACATAGCTAGACCCTGTCCCTACAAAAAAAAAAAAAAAAAAAAAAAAGAATAGAAAGTAGAATGCATAAATAAAAGGATTATTAGTTAAAGATAACCAAGTGTTTGTCTTGGTTAAATTTTAGCTAAAATATAAAATGCAAACATGTTCTTTTGGCCAATTGAGATAAATATACTTGAATCCTCTTTCCAGAAATCTAATCAAATGGAGAGTTCTAACCTTGGCCAAGTTTTCTAAAACATTCAAAATACTCCATTGACCTGCATCTTCATACATTGTTAGCAGCTAAAAACATAACACTGTGGCGTGCTAAAGCTAGAGTTACAAAACATTTTGAAATAATTCTAGAGATCTAGTTATGCTTAAATAGCTCTGCAAAATATTCAGTCCTGCACATATTTATTGATTTCTTACTATGCATTTTGCAGGCACTGTGCTAGATACTAAGGATTCAGCCCTCAATCAGATTTTAATCTAAAAGATTAGAAATGCAAAGGAATGGTATGTCAAAACTCTGAGAGATAATGGCCTATGGCATTTTGTAGAAATCTGACTCTGGAAGGGAATTGGGCCCCAACCCTTCACTGTATGGAAGAGGGAGCTGAGGTTCAAAGAAAGTCACTCATGGTAGAATCACTAGGACTAGACCCAGGGCTTCTGAAACATGCATTTTTTTATTTGTCACGTAGTGGGTGCATGCCATAGAACCTCAATTAATGTCTTGACTTAAAGAATGAACAAGACAACGCTATGAAAAATTTACAATACCAAATTTACAAGTTATTCTTTTTGTTCTCAACATTGTTGTATTTTAACTCTTAGAAGGAAGAGAGTCATACAAGCTTGTATCCCCACAATGTGAAACACATGGTTGATGTTAAGTACCGAACTATTAGATCAACTAATTAGCATTTAAATTGGGGACAGAGGGTGCAAATGTGAGGTTTCAGTAAAAAGCACCTGAGTAGGTTGTTCTGCAAATAAATCTACCTAACAGCAAGTGTGTCCACCTGAGTTATAAATGACTGAAAACAGCACTTCCTATGAAAGCTAAATCCTATATATAGTAACCTTGCCAAGTAAAGTTCTAATAAGATTTTCAAGGAAAATGGGTGGTATGATACAGAGGTTAATGCATTGTCCTTCCTTTTTGTGCCTTGGGATTTGAGACATATTCAGATGAAACCTCCAGCATTAAAATGACATCTTGGTCTCCTCAAAGGTACCATGCGACCTCAGTAACCCTTTTTATATTTGTGCGTAACTTTCCCCTGGCCTACTTCTCGGGCGGTGAGCCACTGAACAAAGCAATGGTTGCTTCTGCAGCAGAGCTGGGAGAGGCTCAGAAATGAAGGGAATCACTTCGTGATGAGCCACTGGGTCTTCCACAGTCACATGATTTGAAATCTTCATTTTTTTCTTTCTCTTTAAAAAGTTTTGAAATGAGCCTCAAAAACACAATCTGGAACAAATCTATTCATTCATATTAGATTGCGTAAATATTTTCTTTTGATTAAAAAAAGCCCTCCAAATACACAGAACATTAATATTTGTTTAAAAGGCCTGAGTGTATAGAAATAAGCTCTGATTTCCAACAGGTGGCACCCACTGTGCAGCACAAAAACTGCCAAATATTTGGAAGAACACTCTGCATTTAGAAAAAAATCCAGAGACTAAAAAATAATAATTTAAAAGTTCTTGATCAGGGTTAGTGCTGGAAATTTTCCATTTGTCCTTCCAATTCACTTGGTTGTCCCTGACCCCTACACTGTCCTACAGGAGGCTGAGCAGCGTGGACTATTTTACCTGGGTTTCTGGCTTTAGTTGGCTTCAACCTATGGAGGGAAAGAGCAGGCAAAGGAAGGAGGGAAGAGTGAGAGGTCTCCAGTTGATTTCCTGGGTTTCTGCTCTCAAAGTGACATTGCACACTGGCTGAAACCCCTTAATGAAGGCCGCAGCTACCACCAAGTAGCCTTCCCCAGACAAACATCTAACTACTCCTTCCCTTTGCCACTGAGAGGCAGAGAAAGTAACAGCTCCCCTTATTGTGATCCCCAGGGTGCTGCACTCTCTCTTTCTGGTTTCCCTTCTAGAGCCTTGAACAGATACAGAAAAACTTAAGCAAAAACACAGAGCTAATTAAACTCAATGGAGTCAGGAATTTCTGTCTGTCCTAGAAGAGTACCTGGAAGAGAGCTTGCACCCTATCCATATTTGTGAATAAATTATAATGCATATACACTTTTATTAAATTACAATTGAGTAGATAAAGACAATATCTATAATTTGCCAACACAGAAATTAAAAATAAATTTCTACATGCATACAAAATATGTCCAAGTCATGATAAATTTTATTATATGTACTTGATTGTTGATGCCAATATATGAATAAAAAAGATACTAATGAGAGTGACACTAGCAGTGCCCTAAAGAAAATAACTGGAGAAAAAATGTTCACTACTTAAAGACAAACTTTAACCTTGTAGGTAGGAGATAGATCATGCTTTCTCTTTCAACTCCACCAAAATAAACATGCCCACTTATACAATCCCTTATTTAATAAATATTTATTCAGTTCCAACTGGGTGCCTGCATTGATCTAGAAGCTGAGAGTATAATAGGGTTGTAGCTAGACCCCACCCCTCCCACCTTATGGGAATGTATTAGGTAAGGATGGAATAGATGGAGTACTGAATATCCCAGCCATGAAAGGATTATCTGATCTATATCTTAAGGCTCTTAACAGGAGAGTTGAGAGATAAGAAGGTGTCAGCTGTGACAGGACAGGCAGGGAGGGAGGAGAAGGGAGTTCCAGGCAGAGGAAACAAGGCAGTGCACAAAGATCTGAAGAGTGAAAGCATGGTTCACTCAGGCAACTGGAAAGTTAATTATGGCTCAAACCACAGCATTGGAAAAAGAGAATATTGAGGTATAAGGAAGGAGAAGTAAGAAGTTAGACCTCGAAAGGCTTTATATAGGCTATTAGGGAGTTGAGATTCCAGGACAGTTAAGCACTCATAGAATGGGGTAGGGGAAGGTAAGGGAAATAATTATTCTGATCCTTTCTCTCAAAATATAAATAATTGCAAGGCTGTGGAAACAGCCCAAGTGCCCATCAATCCAAGAATGGATTAATAAAATGTGGTATATGTATACCATGGAGTACTATTCAGCTCTAAGAAACAATGGTGCTATAGCACATCTTATATTTTCCTGGTTAGAGCTGGAACCCATACTACTAAGTGAAGTATCCCAAGAATGGAAAAACAAGCACCAGATATATTCTCCAGCAAACTGGTATTAAACTGAGTAGCACCTAAGTGGACACATAGGTACTACAGTAATAGGGTATTGGGCAGGTGGGAGGGGGGAGGGGGGCGGGTATATACATACATAATGAGTGAGATGTGCACCATCTGGGGGATGGTCATGATGGAGACTCAGACTTTTGGGGGGAGGAGGGGAAATGGGCATTTATTGAAACCTTAAAATCTGTACCCCCATAATATGCCGAAATAAAAAAAAAAGAAATGTTAATCTAAAAAAATATATATATATAAACACGCACACTCATTTTGAAGAGGTTAAGGGTCCCAAGAGTTACTGTAAAGTTATGATTCTCTAGTTGATATTCTTTGACATGCTTAACTAACAACTATGACAAAACAGTTAACATTATTGTGCATTTATTATGTTACAAGCACTGTTCTAAGAACTTTATGGCTGTGATTTCCTTTAACACTCAGGATAACCAGATAATCCTATGAGGTGATTACTATTATTATCTGCAATTTACAGGTAAGGAAAGAAAAAGTCACAGGGCTTGCTCAGGTCACACAGCTAGTAAGTGAGTAAAGATAAAAAAAAAAAAAAAAAGAAAAAGAAAAAGAAGAGGTAGTTGCTTTTCCTCCCCTCCAATAGAATATGTAGGTTGGGAAAAGACCAGCAAACAGTATTGATATGGAATTTAAATGATAAAGATTCTGCTGATAAGCTTGCTTTACAGAGAAGTAAGGTGTTGTGCATGCACCTTATACTATGGCACAGAGAACAAGTCTAACTGATAGATAAATAAAATGTGTTGAAATCGATGTAATCACAAACATAGCAATTGCTTTTCCAAAGGGAAAATTTAACAGAACTTTTTTAAAGTCAGGGGAGATATGGAAACTGAAAAATGAAACTTGAATCCAAACAGGTCAGGAACTGGTAAGTCAAAACAATGCCTTGTGCCATAGGGGTGGGGAACCTGTGGCTTCAAGGCCACCATGTGGCCCTTCAGATCTCCCAGTGTGGCCCCTCGACTGAATCTAAGCTTCACAGAAAAAATTAAAAGGATTTGTTGTGTAAAATTTGGACTCAAGGATCCAGAAGACCACATGTGGCCCCAAGGCCACAGGTTCCCCACCCCCACCGGATGAGTCAAATTTCTTAAGTTTAGTTTTAATAGAAGTATACTATTAATCTTTAAGAAAAATAAGTTCTTGGTTGCTTGACACCAGCAGATGGCACCCTAACAAAATAATTTGTGTGCCATATGTGAACTTTTTACAGCCCTCTGTGCATCCAAATGCAAGGCAAGCTCACTGTATCCAGACAGGCAGGGTAGAATAGAGAAAAATCCAAACGCAAGACTTGCTCTTTCAAAGAAATAAAATGGACTGATCCATATATTTTCCAGCTCCCTAACCTCCAAAAAAGGACTTTAGAGAAATAAATATTTTCTAGTACTTCAACTGTCAGAGATGACATGATGCTGGAGATTTTTAAAAACAGGTTTAACTGAGAAGAACTTAAACCTTAAGTTTGCAGTAATGCTTCTTGCCACAATACCCATTTCAACTTCAGGCTTATTCAGTTAGAATTTGTCTAATTGGGTAACCGGTATTTGAATGCTCCCCCCTCCCACCTTGTGTTAACTGTTATTTTTAAAGCAAATATAGGATACTATGTTAAGATCATGAATAAATGAGTCTACAAGGGATGAGTGTATTCCTGTTTTGGAAAGAGTCAGGGTTACCATTCTTTCTTCTTCCGTTTGTCATCCTCTTGCTTAATTCCAGGTACAGTCATGTGCTACATAATGATGTCTCAGTCAACAGCTGACTGCATGCATTTATAATGGTAGGCATATATAAGAATATATTATATTATATAGATTATAAGATTATAATATATTTTATTGTACCTTTTCTATATTTAGCTAGTTTAGATATACAAATACCATTATATTACAATTGCTTGCAGTATTCAGTACAGTGACATGCTGTACAGGTTTGTAGCTGGGGAGCAATAATAGGCTACTCCATATAACTGAGGTGTGTGATAGGCTATATACCATATAGGTTTGGGTGAGTACATGCTATGATGTTTGTGCAATGGTGAAATTGCCTGATGACTCATTTCTCAGAACATATCCTTGTCATTAAACAACACACGACTGTATTTGATTTAATAAATCAGCCAGAGTTTCAGTTTGTCTATCATTTTCTTATCTCTGAAAAGAATAATGGCCCAAGTTATTAGCCTTATTTTACTAAGCCTTCTCACCTGCCTCAATGTCTTCATAAATACTTCTTATCTTTTATAAAGATATCAGTTTATAATTACCTTCACAAAGAACTGTAATAAATGAATCAAACTTCGGTATAAAAACTACCTAGGATCCAAGATGAGCCTTCTTTCTAAGATGGAAACTCCAGGTATGGGGAACAGCAAAAAGCAATGTTCGGGACCCATGCACGTTTGTGGCACTCTGGCTGCAGAGAAATAAGAAAGATATGGAGGGATGAGACCGGCTGATTTCCAGTGCAGACAAGAAGACGTGGCCAAGCTGTGAAGAGCATGGGAATGCAGAAGGAAACTGCAGCTTCCCACTGTCTTCTCTGCCTTCTAGGTCTGTGCTTCTAGGATAAATTCTTCTGGCCTTCTAGAAAAGGACTAAACTAAATGTATAATTCCATCTTCTTTAAGACCTTGAACGAGAAAAGAGAAAGACCAAACAGCCCAATTAGTTATTTTAGGGATAAGAGTGTGTAGGGGAGATATCTGGGTAATTCTCTTGCTGAAAAGACAGAATAGCTACTGGAGGCAAAGCCGTCTCCCATGAACAAAGAAGCCTATTCCCCAAAGCTTTGGAAAACAAGTAAAGCCAGTGCGTGGGAGATGAAATACATGATGAAGGAAGTGAAGATTAGTGAATCAACAACTTGCCTTGAGAAGATGATTCAGTTTGCAAATAATAATAATGGTTAACATTTATTGAACACAAGGATGACTTAGGGAGCCTTCTAAGTGTTCTGCATTAATTAGTTAAATATATATAACAATCCTATGATCTTGTGATGCTTATATATTCATTTTAAAATTTAAGAATCTGCAACACAAACAGCTTTACCCCAAATCACTCAGGTGGTCTAGGCCCACCTTTAATGACTAATCAGTACCAACTCTCTAATAATTTTCCAGGAAACTTTTTTAAATAGGGAATATTTTTCTGGGAGATGTCCATACCCTATTCCTATCATCATGGTCTAAACAAAGATGGATAAAGACTGGGATTTTATATAACAAAAAGATAATTTTTCTTTCCTTAATTTTGGAGCAGTGAAACTTTCTGGGTTGATGACCAAGCTCAAAACTACCACATTTTTTCACCACATGGTAATGGGGTTCACCTGTCCTTACCTCAGTGTGCCTGATCACAAGACATTCATCAGTGTCTGCAGAAGGGGAACTTCTGCAGACTCAACAATGATGTCAAGGAAAGAGTGCTCATAGAGAACTATAACAGCAGGTGGAGAATGAATAAAGGATGAAGACACCAGTGGTTTAAATAAATGCAGGAAGGCCACTTTGGAATCACTACAAACTAGTCGGCAAAGGGACACACCAGGATGGTTTCAGGCCAAGCAAGCTTAAACTCAAGGTTTATCTCTACCCAAAGAGACCCTTATCTGGGGATAAGAGACGGGTACTATCAGTTTAAAGTCTCCCATTCAACTATTCTGGCATTCTAAAGTGAGAATCATGTCTGGAGGCTCCTTGGTCAAATGCCAAGTTATAGGTGCCACTTGTGAGTCTATTCTGTTCTTCTATTGGATAAGACTCAAGGGTGCTGTTCACTAACTCCTTGATCAAGAAGGAAGTCTCAGGACTATTCACCTGTCTTTCCTTCTTAGGATTCCAAAACGGGGATGCTATCTGGGTCTTCTCCTCAACTGCTATCTTGTCACACCACTTCCTATCAGCCCAATTTGTTTTCCTACTTTATACTAAAGAACTCCAATGAGGGAAGCTAATAAAACCCATTAAAGGCAGAAGTTGGATAACTGCAGTCATTAGCTTCTCTGAAGTTTTTTCCACCCTTCTGTGTATTATCACCATCAAGGCTAGGCTGATGTTTAGCAAAGAGCACCTGTCAAAACAAAAGAAGAGTTTCACACCTCACAATTTTAAGCCCCAGGTAAGAAACTCAGCCTGGTGGATCGAGAAAGAGGAAGACAAGAAACCTGAAACTCCAAGACTTGGAGTAGAGTTAAATGAGTTTCCTCTGGGTACCAACAGGCTTTTGTTTAACACGATTAAATCCTCTTTGTTTCATTACAGACATCAATGCGAAAACAAACAGTGTGATCGAGATAAAGGCCTGGAGGAGCATTCTGTTTCTCTTTCTCTTTCTTTTTGTTAGAGAGCTATCACCACCTCTCAGTGGACAGGCTTAAAGGAACTTAACTGGCTCAAGGAAAATTGATGAGCTGAGCAGAGCAGGTGTACAGGAAAGCTTTGGGCAGCAGGGTTAAGGAATGGAAAACGTGTGAAGCACTTATGTCCATGACCAGATCCAGTGATAAGAGGACTGGCTTCCTTTGCTATGTAATTAATTGTCTTTCTTTTCAAAACACAGTCTTTGATTTCAAGAAGCACCTGAAGAAGGTAAGACTGAGTTCTAGTGAAATACAACAACCACCAAAAAGCCCATCTTGGATTTGGGGATGGAGGGTGGGAGAGCAGCACGGGGAGACAGGGAGGATGGAGAGGGAGGAGGGAGAAGTTATAGTCAGGAGTCAAAACAATGAAATATCAACCAGTCAAGAGACAGCAGTCAGGTGAACTCTGTCAGGGATGCAGCGAAACTGAAACTAGTGCGCATTTCCAAGGCGATCCTTTCTATATTATTAAATTGCTTATTTCATTGTTGTTGGACAACACTAACTCCTCTTCCTAAACAAAACATGGACGTTGTCAGCGTAACAGCTATGCTGAACCGACAGAAGTTAGGGTCATCCATATACACATTTTAATTACCTCTTTTCAGTCAGGAACATCATTAGAAGTTTATTATTACCAGCCACTATCTTGTGATCTTAATTGGCTTCCTTCACAGACTACACCCTGAAGCCAATGCAGAAGCTCTGGCAGCCTCCCAGAGATAGTGACCAGATTGGTGGCACTTTACACTGATACTGTCTTCAGCTGAATAACAACCATCAGTTTAAGTTTTAATGTTAGACATGAGGTGGAAGCTTCTTTTAACACCTGTATGTAGAGATGTTTCTGATTCAGTGGTGTCAAAGAACATATGGAGAGGCAGCGACTTTTCACTCACCTTTGTTAGGGTTATAGAGGAATTACCTATGTGTACGAAAGAGCTATGCCAAGCATCCAGTTATTCCCTGTGGCTCTCTTGGGCTCTGGTGAAATTAAAAAAAAAATAGTGTGCTTACCAAATCTCGATCCATTGATACTCAAATTAAATCTGCAGCATGGCCCATTTTTATCTGGCTGCTTGCTACTCAGAAAGTATGGAAACACCCTTAAATTAATAGCTTGCATTAATAACATTGGGCCTGACTCAATAATAGTTATTCACTTAGTTTCCAAAGCATTTGCAATCATGTTGGGGATAATGGCAAATTTTGTGGCAAGGAAAAAAGAGAATGATTTCGAAATGAACATGCTGTCATCTTAGGGTAGATGGAAAAGAGAAAAGTCCTTTGTGAATAGAATTAGTGTCTTTCTCTTTGTAAAAGGAAAATAAATAAGTTCCAAAATTTTAAATACTGCAGTTCAATTCCTAGACGATCAGGTTGATTGAGACCTCTGGGAAGATTTTTGATTCCTGGCTCTTGATCTTTAGGCAACTGAAGAAAATGAGCTAAGTCGCAAACATTCTAACATTGGGTAGGCATCAAAATTTAGTAATATTTTGAACTCCCCAAAGAGAAAAAGTAATTTTAAGAATCTATCTATCTATCTATCTATCTATCTATCTATCTATCTATCTATATCAATTGATTACTTATTCAGGATAATCATGATTAGAAACTATGTTTATATTTTTCTGGTTAAGAGTCAAATAATATTTGTCTTATTAATATATTCCTGACTTACTTTTTTAGAAGATGTTCTTGTCATTCACCATTATCTGCAGATCTAACTAATATATTTACAAACATGGAAATATTTTTTCATTACATACATATTTTTCATTACATACAAATAATTTTTCATTACATACATATCCTTTCACTATAGAAAGAATATAGTAGAAGATTAGACTCTTAGGAGTAATATTTTCCATTCAGTGATGTAAACTAGTATAGAAGACATTAAAGTCTTTGGAAAGAATGATCAATTCACTTTCTTAGCTCCCCATATTTTTGGCTATCAGAGGATTAATATATCTGCTTTCTTTCTGACAGTTACTCTACAGTAACCCTGAAACATAGATCGCTTTTCCAGAATTTTATATTTTATAGCACTCAAATTTATAAGTAAATGTTATAAAAATTAAACATATATAAATTTAAAATCTACTTCAGTTTATGGAATTCCTGAGATGTGAGGTTATATAGCGTGTCATGCTTATCTATATGTGAGTATAATTTCTATGCCATATGTATAGGTTTAACTTTTAAAATGTGTTTCTTCCGCCATGACATTGATATATTCCTTCCGCAAATACAGCTGAATTCCCAGTGAGAAAGAGCTTGAAATAAAGAAAAAAATTGGATGGAAAATTCAAATCACCATAATTATTATGAGACAGCTAAATATGGTTTGAACCATGCACAGTGAAATAGGGATTAAATAAAATAATTCTTCTCTGCCCTACAGTACCAATCAGAGCCTCTTGGCGGCTCCACTTCTATGATTGGAATGGTCAGCCTTAGCCTTCAGCAAATAAATGGTTTCCTTCTCATCCTCAGTTTTTGTTTACCTGATAGATTTCCTCTTTTAGGAAGACAAGAAAATTCGCTTTATATTTCAACTGCATCACTGTATTGAAACAGGATGGTGAAAATACAGCTGTTTAAAACATACTGTGAGCAAAAAGGCAATGAAATATTATTTTTAAGAAGAGTTATCAAAATCAGGGTGCCAATCACTCTTAGAAGCAGGGTAAAAATTACTTGCACTTCAATATTTATATTTATATTTATTATAAGAAAAAAGTTTTTTTTGTGGAAAGAAGGTGCAGAAAAGGGCACAGTATTAGCTAAATATTGTACCTTAGAACATCAGTCATTTCCTTCTCAATAGTACTGAAAGGGTCTAATTTATAAGTTTTTCCATCTCCCTGTTATGCTGGTTTGTAAGTTCTGACACTGCTACTGGTATGTTAATGAGAAGCTAGCGTTCCATTAAGAGAAAACCATATGCTCTGCTGCCTACTGTGAAAGAGAAAGCATGTAATGTGGCTGTTGCCTTAGTAACACATTAATTCATTTTGTCAGTGTTGGCACAGATCATTTCATTTATAAGAAAACAAGTATAATAGTTTACCACATCTATAATATTTACAGTGTTTCTGTTACAAAACAGTGACAAAATGAGTTTAAAAAATAGAGTTGGTATAATATCATTAAAATATGGAATTTGTGGTAAAATTTTCCCTGTAAAAATGAAAAAAAAAATAAAGATTGGTGTAAAATTTCTTTTCACAATCCTACTTAAAACATTTTAACACCAAACTGTTTGCTTTTTAGCATATTTGTATTATACTAATAACGTGCGTCTGCTGCAAAAAAAATTTAGTCCATGAAAAACACAAGTGCATTAACAGTTTTTAATGAATGCTAAACAAAATATTTCATACAACAGTTTTGTTAAATTACAACCATTATAAACCTAATCGTATGCTAGTGTGTTACTCATAACAAGGCTAAACATTTATCTAGTTTTATCTGTTCTTCCAGATGTTTATTAGTATTCTAGCACTCCTAAAATATTTAAATTAAACCACTCCATTTTCTCATGTGAATGCATTTTGGGTTTTATTCACAGAAGATCTAGTCACATGTATACCTAAATAAATATAGTACACTGTATATGCTTAATGCACAAGTGATACTTAATGTGAATTGAGATAATCCAAAGGCATGATAAAGGAGAGAAGTGATTAGAGGAAAGACAAGTTCCTGTTTATTAAAGTCTGCACCTGCAGCAGGGTATCAGTTCTACCCATCCTTAGGGTATTCCACACCTGTAAACACACATTCTTAACAACAAATATTTTGCATCTGTGATGTTCACCTACATTTTTTTTAACCAACAAAAAGGGAACTGTGTACAAGATAGCGAGCAACTATCATTTACTAGTTTATGCAGTGATTTAGGTTTTATGTCATTTCAAAGGAAGCATTTATGCATTTAAATAAGTTATACGAATGGGTGCAAACCACTGTGGAGCTGGCCATCTAAGTAATGAATGGCCAATTATACTTTCAACAGTAAGAAATACCTTCCTAAAATATCAGTGTTCCATGGGTTCAATCCAAAGCCTCATGAACCAAATGTGAGTGTTTTTGTTTTTGCTCTCCTGACTATCATTACAGAAATGCTCCCAACTTTGATGGGATTCTTTCTAATTAGAACCCAAGACCTGAGAGTACTTTTAAGAGTCTCCTTTACAGACCTGCAATGTGAATACTCTGGGAAACACTTAAGAAAATAAAATTTATGATTAGCTTTGATGAAAATGACTTTAGTTTTAACTTCATAATATCTCTGCTTTGAGATGAGTAAAATACTTTGAATGGCTACATCACCAGAAGAGAAAATATAACCAAACATCAATGTGATTTTATATGACGGGGAATTAAATGTCTCTGAAATGTAATCATATCACATTGACTTACCCAATAAAAGTAACTTAATGAAGTATTTTATCTAATTCATATGTTTTTGCTTATTAGTTTGTGGTGCTTGAAAAAATAAAGCTGTAAACTTTTCAAGATCCTTCTTTCAACTCAAGCTATTTCTATCAATAAAACTGGTTTGTCAGCAGTTAAATGACACCACATTTATGTTTTAAGTACACTAAATTATGGGTAGCTTTATAATGAGATTCACTGATTAGACTTACTATAAATAATATGATACATATAACTGTGACTTTGGTTAAATCAAAAATTATCTTGAGGTATATAGCACCTCAAATTTTAAATCATTTTGATTTTAACAGTTTTACTGTTACCCATTCTGCCTCAAAAAGCTTTCAATATGTTCAAAGTTCTTAGACTCAATCTCTTTCTCTACCAAAATTCATGATAAAAATAAAGTTATAAATTTGGAAATATACATATACACACACATATCTGTATATATTTTTTCTACTACTTAATATAATATAGTATTATTTTATCTTGATAAATAAAATCACACATTTCATCTTCAATATTACCCCAGTGAATTTTTTTATTTTCTCATGATGATTTCCAAAATCCACATTTCATATAAAAAGCAAAGAGACGATTGTTGTATACCTACATGACCATGAAAAAAAGATGAAATACAAATTCACAGAAAAAATGATTTATTATATTTAGATATATTATATCCTGTAGCCAGGTTAGCTATTCCTCCCCTCGTGGTAGCATTGGTTGTGTTTACTTTATTTGGATACAGAAACGTGATCAATACAGAATGAAGGTCAGGAAGGCTAATTATGCTCATGATCAGCTACAAATTTTCATAGATTTTATTATTTAAATCATGTTAGTGTCTTCAAAAGATATTTTAGCCTGAGATATAATTTGTTATTGTTATAATTTATTTAACACAAAATTGTGTAATGTGAATTTGTTAAGTGGTGGGAGATGAAGGACAGAATTAAATGACTTCTCAAAGAGTTTAGAATTTTAAAATGAAAGAGATTAAAGAGTATTTTGAGAGAAGGACTAAATAACTTTAGCTTCACATTTATGCTTATTTAATGTTTATTATCACTTCTGTTTAAGGACATATAACTCAACAAAAGAGTTGGCCAATATTTCAGGTAAAAAATTAGCTGTGTAGTAAAAACTCAATTTCCCCAAGAGAGTAATCATTTTAAGTTAATGTCCAAATATTACTATTCCTGAATCAAATGGAGTAGTAAATTTATATGATATTTTATATGAAGAATGAAAATTGTACACATTATATATTTTAATATAAAATTATATTAAAATGATTGTACAATAAACATGCAAACTTTTATAGACTTTATTATTTAAATCATATTAGTGTCCTCAAAAGATATTTTAACCTGAGTATAATTTGTTATTGTTGTAATTTACTTAACACACATTATGTAATATGATACAAATAATGTACTTTAAATAGTTAAAATAAGGAAAAAGTTGATCTAATATGTTATGGAAATAGAGACAGAAATATGTCAGTGCTAAGGAAAGTGATATCATTTGGGCTCTGTTGTTTTCTGGGAAAATACAGATCCTTGTCTTAAGTTTTTCTTATTTTCTCTTGAATTAATAAACATGCTGTAATGTTTTAGAAGGTATATGTAATATTATTTAATTTTTCCCATTAATAAATACAAATTACTGGTTATGAAGTTATTTCCTTTTTTAAATTCACAAATAAAAATTATATATATTTATTGTGTACAACCTGCTTTGAAATAAGTAAACATAATTAAATGGCTCAGTTGAGTGAATTACTATGTACATTATCTCTCATACTTATTTTTTTTTGGTGAGAACACTTAAAATCTATTCTCTTAATAAGGTTCAAGAAAACACTGTATAATACATAGTTATTAACTATAGTTACCATATTGTACAACTCTCAAACTTCTTCCTTTTATCTAACTGAAATTTTGTATCTTTTAACCAACATCTCCCCAACCACTCCTTCCCAACCCCTGGTAACCACCATTCTTACCTCCTGTTTCTATGAATTAACATTTTTAGATTCTATATATATGTGACATCATACATTGTCTTTCTGTGCATGGCTTATTTCACTTGACATAATGTCCTCCAGGTTCATTCATGTAGCAAATGACAGGATTTCTTTCTTTTTTAATGCTGCATAATATCCCATTGTGTGGGTGTGTGTGCGTGTGTGTGTGTGTGTGTGTGTGTGTGTATAAATACATCACATTTTCTTTATCCATTCAGATTCATTCATTGATGGATACTTAGGTTGATTAGAGCATTCTGAAGGCTCCAGTCCTGGGCTATTGTTTTCTAATCTTAACTCATATGGTACAGGAGAACATGTTAGCAGCAGTACGCAGGGATGGGTAGGGGTTGCAGGGTGGGGTGGGGAGTGGGGGGAAAGGTAGAGCTCAGGCAGTGATGTGAGCGATGAGGAGCGGCTGTAAATACCGAAGAAGCTTTGCTCACTTGCTTGTCCACTGCTCACCTCCTGCCAATAGGCCCGGTTTCTTGGAAGACAATGTTTCCATGGATGGGGTTGTGGGTAGGGGAGCTCAGGTAGTGATGTGTGGCCCGGTTACTAACAAGCCTCAGACTGGTACAGGGCCTTTGTAAAAAAAATGCTTTATTTAGAAATATTGGAGCTCTAGATAGTTGCGTGTTTCTTTAAGATGAGTTAAAAATAATATGTTGGAGATAGGAATTTTCCCAAGTTTATGCTGACATTGTTCAAATATGTACTGTGAATTTTTTGTCTTGTCTCCTTTTTAACTTTTGTTCAACTTAATAAGCAGCCTAGCTTCATAGCAGAGTAATATGGAGGCATTAATCGTATCTGCAGACTCGACCTTTTGCTTATGGGATATGGCGCTCCAGCTTGTCCAACAAGGTTTTTCTCTTGTTTGTTTTGCTTTTACCTCCCAGACACAGAGAAAGAATCTTATGCCTGAAAAACATTCTTATGGAGAAAAGAAATGTGGTAAAGCACACAGCATCAAATTTGAGTTATTCTATAGAAAAACAATATTTAGGCATATAAATGAAGTATTTTAATCAAGAACTCCATCTTTATAGACAGCTTCTTATTTTGAAAAAGTCAAAGAATATTCTCATAAACAAAGAATGTACACTACAAGAAACTCATGACAGAACTGGACCTTTTAATCTTTAAATATAAAAATGCTATTTGCAAAAAGTTTACCATGGTAATGTCTTCTCATTTGTTAACCAATAAAAGGTAATATCAATTTTCTATAAATCCACTCTGTTCAACTAACCTCACTAGTATTTCGCTGGTCCTTTTTACAAACTTGTTTATAACCCTTATGCTAAAACATTTTTAAAGGAATTATGGTGATAGCACTCAGAGCAATAAATAATCATTTCATCTGGCATATGAGAAATGGCCTCACTAAAGAGTTTGAGACCTTTCTGAAAGGTGAGTCCTCTGATTTGTGCAAGATTAATATTTGTAAAACAATTCACATTTTTCTTCACTTCACTTTTATTTGAAAATAGATATCTAATTTTCTTGCATGGCTCTCGCATGCTCCAGGAGAATGGGAACTTTGTCTTCCTCATCTGTGTATTACTTGTAGTATTAAGTCATTACTCATTAAATGTTTGGTGACTTGAATTGAGTTCACTGATAGATGAATTTGTCCTTACTTTTAGAGGTGATGGTGTACTTTGTGTTCAAATATTTACCAAATTTATAAAAATAATTAAATAATTAACATTGTAGGATAAACCTAGAGAAAATGTAATTCCTCTTCTTAGCTTTCATGTTCTAAATGTGAAGTAATTTTGGTCATAGTTGCTTTGTTGAACTGTCAGTCTATGTAAAAATTTAAATAATGTCCAATTGATTGTGTATGAAAGGTTTCAAGAATGACATAATATCTCATGCTAAAGTAGCCAAGTAATCAATACTCATATGAATTAAATTTAATAAAATTAATTTTGACATTTAATAATTATTTAATATACATTTTATTTATTGTCCACATTCCTCAATGTACATGTAAAATATCCAACTCATATAGAGAATTTCCACTCAAATGAGCATCTAGCTTGTTGAGTTTATATGTAATTACAGAAAGATTAGATTATTTATTTGACATTGTAATTTAAATGTTTCAGAATTCAAAATTGTCTGCTAACTTAGATTATTTTTAGATATAGTTAATTATTTTCTTTTATAATTATGAACTTGCAACATTAAGTACAGTACAGTTGGTATGAGAATGTAACAAATCTACTTTGAAAATTATAAAGTGAATTTATTTTCCTTTAACCTTTTTAATATTTATTTTATTTTCCTGTTATTAAACCCACAATAAATTATTTCACTGAATATAATACCATATATGATCAATAGTCAGTCATTACTTAATAACAGAGTAACTCATTGAGATTTTATAAATTCGTTCACGTTACGCATCTAAGTTTATCCCCCAAACAGATGTAGAATGCAGTGTTACCATAAAATAAGCATAAAATTCTAGAATTTTAAGCTTTATCAGGAATGCTAATGGAACAAATATGTGCCATCTTGGTTTTGTAAGCCAAATGTCTTTTAGAAAGTTCTCCCTAGTTAATAATTCCAAGCCAATATTTGAAAAGTAAATTTCTGAAACTGTGGATATATTTTTCTACATAAATGATTTTATAGTGAAAAAGAAGAAGGAAGAGGAAGAAGTTTAGAGAGAGGAAGAGGAGGAGGAAGGAAGAAGGTGAAAGAAGAAAGGAGGTGGGAGAAATTTTCCAAAGTGAGTAAACGCAAGTTGAAATAGAGAGAATAGGATAGGAAGTTTAGAAGGATGTGTGTGCACATGTGGGAAAGAGGTGGACTACAGGTAAAATGTATATGTTTAACTAAATAAGGGAGAAGGCAGTGTGCATCAGGGGTCTAATTTCCCTTCAAAGGAGATGGAGAGAAATACTGAAGGAAAAAAAGGGCCAACAGGTGGCACCGTTGCATTAAGACAGTCTAGTTGTTTGGCAAGTATAGCTGATCAGTTTGGAATACACAGTATCTTCATTCTTTCCTCCTTCTTGTTCCTAATTCCAAACTCACAGGATAAAGTGCTCAGTCCTAGCTGCCTAAATCTTCTGCCTGATCTTTGGTGTCTACTTCTCCAGTTTTGCATCTACCTACTCTTTCCAGCAGATTGGTGGGTCATCCTGGCCTTCGTCTAATCTTCCAAATACCTTAAGTTCTTTTCTGTTTCAGGGCTTTCCCACACATTTTTCATTCTACCACCTTTTGCCCAATTAATGTCTATTCACCAGAACTCAGCTCAAACATCACTTCCACAGAATATCTTGCCACCCCCAGGACAAGTATAGCATGCATGTTATAAACTTACACACTCTTGTTCATTTCCTCCAAACAACTTATCACAGCTTATAGTTGAATGTTTATTTGATGATGTATTGATGAGTACCTGTTGTGGGCCTCATTAGACTATGAGCTCCTTGAGGCTGTGTCTATTTTTTCACCAATATGATTCCAGGGACAATAATAATACTTGGCACATAGTCAATGCTCAAAATTATTTGTTGAATAAATTAATTGCTTATTTTTCTTTCCACTAGAGAAAGGTTTATCCTATAAATGATAGAAAAAAATTGAAGGTTACAAACTAGTGTGTTACTTCATCATGTTTGTGTTTTCAAAAGATTCCCCTGACTGTAGTTTGGAGACAAAATTCAGTGTGTATGTTTGGTGTTAGGGAAATGGTGGTCACGGGGAATAGAGTGGATTCAAAAATGCCAATTTAGAGGTTATTGTAGAAAGTAACCCAGATGGAAGATGATGCTATCTGTACATAGGGTTGTATTGGTAAAGGTGGAGAGAAATGGGAAGATTCAAGATATATTTGGGAAGTAAATAGATTGAGTATGGAAGGTTAGGGAAAGGAGGATGTCAAAGACCACTCTTGAGATAGGGGAAACTTTTCAAACATTCATTTTTTTTTACATCATTCTGCATGCTGGTTTGAAATTTGTATGTGATTGTGAAATTAAATAACATGATTATTTTTAAGGGCTCCCAAAATTTAAACTCTCATTCCATTGGTAGCTATCCAAACTGTATTGTTTCCATTTCCAAAATGGTGAGAGATTCAAATTCTGTTGCTCCCAAGGTTTCCCTTTTGGAGGTGAGAACAGCAAGCACTCCTGTTCCGTGATTTCTCTACAGATGTTTCTTTGGTCCAGGATGTCTCTGAGTTCCATCATAGGTCACTAATTTGTATTCTCTACACCCCTTTCTCTCTCTGTTCCTTACTTTGTATGCTCAAGATTTTATCAGCATTAGGAAAAAATTGCAGAACTCTGTTACCTTTTGGCAGGTGTTACAATCAAGATAATTTGGTTCAAAGGAATTAGTTAATAATAAAAGTATGAATAAGATTCACATCATTGAATGTTCTTATCATTCTCATGTGCTATAAACATTAAGTATATCTATATAATTATACTATTTTTAAATTTGAGGAATAAGAAAAGTAATAAAGTAACGAATATTTTGTGGCCATCTTAGACACAAAATAAACTTAGACTGTTTTGTTTCAAATCTACATCAGAAGTTTAAACTTTTTCCTAATAATAGCAGCTATAATATTTAAGCCTCTACTAAGAGAAGGAATACATAAATCTCATGTAAATCTCACTAAAATCCTATGAGTTAGGTTACTATTATTCCCATTTTTCAGAACAAGAAACTGATACCAAAATATCAAGTAACTTGTTCAAACAGAGCCCTATTTAATTTCAAAGTTCTATGTTACATTTATCTTCTTAAGAAGAAATTTCATGATTTCTTTATGAAAATCTGTTCTCGACTAAATCTTGAAAAGAACAATTTTCAACATTTGTTAAAACTAAAGCTAGGTTTTCTTGGCCCAAAGAAAAGTTTTAAAAACTAATTTTAAGTAATACACATCAAGTGTCCTTTGAAATGTTTTGTAGTCACCTGACTTATGAATACAGGTATATTTAAAGCCCAAGAAAGTCAATGTGTTGGCCCAGGGGTCATATAGTGATGTACTCATTTATAACTCTGTACAAGCCATTTAACTGCTTTAATAATTAATTGGTTTATTTAAAATGTAAATAGTAGCATTTGCTTCTAGGAACTCCAAAAATGATCATAGAATATAAATGAGATAATTGACTAAAATTATCAATATTTTATGAAGGAATGGCTAGAGTGAATTCATGTATTTATTACCATTTACCTGTCTCATTGGGAAATGTTGTTCCATGACCCTGGTAATTCTCAAGAAAAAGTTTTTAAAAAAGGATCTTTTCACATCCAGGATTCCCTCACCATGCACACCAAGGTGGACTAAGGTGACAATAGGAGACTCTTTTCTGGGACTTTCCAAAAATTACCTTGAATAGGGAACAGTGTTGTCACTGGTTTTTCTGCCAAATTTCAAAATACCACATAGCTTATTAAAAACTAGGTAAGTTAATTTGATCAGATAAAATATAAAACTGTTACAGTTTGGTTATATAAAGTTGTTTCAAGAAAGAAAATAAAAGCAGAGTAAATAAAGGAAAAGGCAGCTGCATTTTTGGAGACTGTCACAAGAGGGCATTTATGGATTAACTCTACATTTTTTCTATATTTGAAAATACTGAAGAGCATTTCCAATTCTCAGAAGCAAACTGAGAATAATCAATTAATAAAAATGGAAGGGTAAAAAGACAATCTTTAGAATTTTTATTTTATATTAATTCTGGTCTAGGAAATTGGCTGTTTGTTTCAGGAGTTTCTGTCAAATGAAAAGTGGTGAATATTTATAAATTTTAGACATCAGTAACTCATTTCTCAAAATATTGAGGTCCTAAGAAATATTACCAGTTAACAAAACCCACCCATATTTTGTTTCTAGCTTTTGTTTGTATACTATTGCAAAACAAATATGTAAAATAAATCTTCTTACTTCAACTGATAAAAGGTAATTGCATTTTTAAAGCATGATTTTATCTTTTGTGTTGAAAACCAAGCTAATTAATATTCCTAAGTATTTTGAAAACAGGTGCCATTTAGACAATACAAGCACAAATGCCTTAATAAAATAATGAAAAGCTTAGTTATATTAGGAAATAGATAAAGTAAATTACTAGAAAGAGAGTGGTTTGGAGCCCAGTTAAGGGGAAAGAAACAAATAAATGTTAAAAATATTTTTACTCATGAAAGCTTGGGCCCTTTAAAGGTAAGGCTTCTGATGTATTCATCTTTGAAACCCCAATCCTAAACATGGTGCTGGGCATACAGTAGGAACTCAGTAAATATAGTTAAATGAATAAATGAAACTATTCGATTGATGATAAATTTAGAGGTGGGAGGGCAAGAGAGAAATTTCAGTGATTATTAATTAAATCAATGAATTTCTTATTGCATTAATTGATGTCAAACCTTCAAATGCCAAGAGAAAAATTTATTAAATCACCTGGGATTTCCAAATAGCTGCAGAGCTGGCGCCATCTAAACAAAATATCAGGAGAACTAATGCGATCATATCTATATATCAATCCACAGGAACAAAGAAGTTACAAAAAAGGGACCAACAACGTGTGTAATGCAATCTGGGACTCTTAAAGCTATGAATATTTTCATGATCATCCAGTCTATCTCAATAATACCCAACTTACATCATGAAATTTTTTACTATAATTTTTACTCAAGTGATCTAATATTTTGTAACTTTTTTCATCAAATACCTGTAATGGGCTATCATAAGTTTTAATAAGCATTAAATAATCATTGTCATCATATAATTTTGTATAATTCAATCAAAAGTAAAAAAGAAAGGTGACATCTTAGATAACCTGAAATCTTATTACAGAAAACCATACAATTTCCTTTAGGCATTTTAACATAATTAAAAGACATTTCAGATTTGTTTTCCTACTTGTGCTAAAGCACAAGCTTTTGAAAGCCTTTTTCATTATACCATACTCATGGAAGACAGTGGGACATGGAGAAACAAAGTCATTTGGGTTAAATAGCGCTGGATTTAGAGCCCAACTCCAATACTTATTAGAAATATTGTTTTCTCTAAACGTCTTTCTCATCAACAAAATTGGGATAACATTGCCTATTTTAGTGGATTATTCTAGGAATATACAAATTGCCTGAAGAAGATGGTAAGTAAATACCAGCCTTTATAATTAAAGAATCATAAATTTTAGGATCCCTGTTGAGAAATTTGAGATTATGACAGATATAGAAATGATTTTAAAATATCATACATGCTCCTTTAAATTTCTGGTATATCCTTGCAATGAACGTGGACCATGAGAATACTTCTGACCAATTGGCTGTGGTAGGAGTAATATGTGTCACTTTCTGGCTGAGGCAATTGAAAGCTATATGGTCCCTTTATCAATATCTTTCCTTACCATGGTTTCCCTTGAAGCGTGGTACTGAGATGGTGGTATCTCCATATAATAAGACCTTCCTCAGCTGAGTCACTGAGTGATTCAATGGAGCAAAATCTTTGCAGAGCCGTATTGGACATGTACAAACTATAAATATATTATGTTCGGTCACTGATACTCAGGGGTTAAATGATCACTTCAGCATACATAGCCTAACCTAACAATCTGATCTAACTTAAACATTTCATTTTATTATTAATAATAATACTAAAGTCCAGAGAAGCAAGGTCTTATAAAAAGCCAATGAAACTATACTTCTATTTCCATACACAAAAATCAAATAAAAATGGATTAAAGACTTAAATGTAAGACCTGAAACTATGAAACTACTAAAAGAAAACATTGGGAACTACTTCAGGACATTTATCTATGCAAATATTTTTTGAGTAAGACCTCAAAAACATTGACAACCAAAGCACAGAATGGACAAATGGGATCATATCAAGCTAAAAAGCTTCTGCACGTCAAAGGAAACAATCAACAAAGTGAAAATACAACTCACAGAATAGGAGAAAATATTTGCAAACTATTCAACTGACAGGAGATTGACAATCAGAATATGTAAGTAACACAACTCAATAGCAAAAAACCAAACAATTGAATTTAAAAATGGGCAAAAGATCTGAACAGACATTTCTCAAAGGAAGACATAAAAATGGCCAATAGGCATATGAAAAACAGCTCAACATCACTAATCATCAGAGAAATGCAAATCAAAACCACAACGATATATTATTTAACTCCAGTAAAAATCACTTTAATAATGCTGGCAAGGATGCAGAGAAAGTTAAATGCTTGCACACTGTTGGTGGGAATGTAAATTATTAATAGTACAGACACTATGGAAAACAATATGGAAGTTTCCCCAAAACTAGTAATAGACCTACCATATGATCCAGTAATCCCACTGCTGGGTATATATCCAAAAGAAGGGAAGTCAGTATATTGAAGAGATACCTGCACTCCCATATTTATTGCAATACTATTTACAATAGTCAAGATACGGAAACAACCTAAGTGTCCATCAAAAGATGAATGGATAAATAAAATGTGCTACATATACAAATGGAATATTATTAAGCCATAAAATGTGCTACATATACAAATGGAATATTATTAAGCCCAGCCAATAATATTAAGCTGGGCTCAGTGGCTCACACTTATAATCCCAGTAACTGGGGAGGCTGAGGTGAGAGAATTGCTTGAGGCCACGAGTTCAAGACTAGCCTGGGCAACAAAGGTAGACTCAGTCTCTAAAAAAAAAAAAAAAAAAGTTAGCTAGATGTAGTGGTGCATACCTGTAGTTCCAGCTACTCAGAAGGCTGAAACAGGAGAATTGGTTAAGCCCAAGGTTAGAGGTTGCAGTGATTTATACTTGTTTCACTGAACTATAGCCTGGGTGACAGAGTGAGACCCTTTTTCTAAAAAAATGGAAAGAAGGAAGGAAGGAGGGATAGAAGAAAGAAGAAAAAAAGAAAGAAAGAAAGAAGAAAAAAAGAAAGAAAGAAGAAAAAAAGAAAGAAAGAAAAAAAGAAAGAAACAAAGAAGGAAGGAAAGAAAGAGAAAGAAATCCTGTCATTTGCAACAACATGAATAGAACTGGAGAAAATTATGTTATGTGAAATAAGCCAGACACAGAAAGACATATATAGCACATATAGCATGTTCTCACTGATATGTGAGAGCTAAACAATTAGATCTCATGGAGGCAGAGAGTAGAATGGTGATTACCAGAGGCTGGGAAGGGTAGTCGGGGTAGGTGATAAAGAGGGGTTGGTTACTGAGTACCAAAATACAGTTAGTAGGAATAAGATCTAATATTCAGTAGCACAATAGGGCTACTATAGTTAATATTAATTTATTATATATTTCAAAGTAACTAGAGGAGTGAATTTAGAATGTTTCCAGCACAAAGAAATAATAAACAAGGTGATGGATGTCCCAATTACCTTAATTTGATCATTACACATTGTATCCTTGCATCAAAAGATCACATGCACTTTGTAAATATGCACAACTATTATGTACCCATAATTTTTTAAAAAAAATCCAAGACTGGAATGCAAAAACTAAATTAATACAGAGGTATCATACAACCTTTCTCATGTGTTATTTATCTCTTATGAATCATAGGGCACTTCCTTAAATTCTTCT
The DNA here is from genome assembly GCF_040939455.1 of Microcebus murinus. Taxonomy (NCBI): domain Eukaryota; kingdom Metazoa; phylum Chordata; class Mammalia; order Primates; family Cheirogaleidae; genus Microcebus; species Microcebus murinus. Next base: position 64,214,319 of record NC_134109.1, read on the forward strand.
ATATAAATATACCCAAGTTATATATTCCTAAATTTCTCAAGGGAAACTGAAATCTCAAGTCTTTAAAAACCACTTTTTTTTTCTTCCTTCTCTCTACGTTCAATACAAAGACTTCTTGATCAGACCAGGAAATATTTTAGGAAAAGATCTTCCTGTCTATCTATTCTTGTCTTCATCACTATCCAAATCTCATCATGTGTGTGTATGGGGGTGGTGGCTGAGGTGAATGGGTGTGTTTTAGATTATGGCCCAGATACCAAATCCTATTCATTAAGAACATATTTGAAACCAGAAGTTATTTCCCCAGATACTTTTCTCTAACCACTGGTTTAATTTTTTAAAAATATTTTAACATATTTTAAGTTCTATGTTGAGTTAATTGGGTACTACTTTCTATGAAGGATTATTTTATGCCATTTGCCCTTAATGGAACTTTTCACTGTGCTAAGATAGGTGTGGACTGAAATTTCTGGTTATAATTTGAATTTGTTTTAATGTTTTGCCACCTCTTGAAAGGGTTGACTCATTTTTGTAATCATAGTACAGTGATGAGAAGTGAGAGTATTTAAATTCATATTGATATACTCATTTACTTAATCCTGTATCCTTTTTATATTTTGCCTAATAATTTGAAATATTAAAAGCAGTCTTCTGAATATTTTATGGAAATGGGAACAGCTGTTAAGAATGACAGTCTAGAAAAGGAAGATAACTTTGTAGAACACATACATTTAAGGGCAAGGAATATGAAGAGGAGCCAGTGGTAAGGAAAGATTAGGAGCAGTAACAGAGTAGAAGATGAGTTCTCAATAATCCTAGGGAAGAAAGAGTTTTAAGAAAGATTGTAAACATCACATAGCTCTGGGAGGTAAAGGAGTACAACTGGGGAAAAGCATCTTATTTTGATGTTTAAAACATCTTTGGTGGCTTTTTTAACATAGTGATTCTTTTTTTTTTTTCAGCATAATATGGAGGTACAAATGTTAAGGTTACATACATTGCTCTTGCCTTCCCTCCCCCCTAGAGTCAGAGCTTCAAGCATATCCATCCCCCAGACAGTGCATATCACACTAAATATATATATATATACCCATCCCCTCTCCCCACCTGCCTGACACCTGATAAATGTTTTTGTTTTTTTTCCCCCAACATTGTGGTTACATTTTATATCTTTGCCATTCCCTAGTAAGGGTTAGAGGTATGCCCTTCCCCTCCATAGTGATTCTTAAGCTCATTTTTCTCTTTGTAACATAAGATACATGACTATTCCCATCATCAACAGTGCATAGCCATAGCTGAAATTCTCAAAAGCAGTAATCTGTATCTGTTTGAAAAAGCTTCAGATTATTCTGATCCACTGCCATATGTGGCCAAGCATCTCTTTCCTCCACCCCATTAAGAACCACTATTCTAAAGTGGTTTTCTCAGACTTCCTTCTGTTCAATGCTGGAGTTCAGAGATATAGTCTTGGGGTCTTTGAGTTCACAATGAAAAAATTAAAATTCTATGTTTTCATTTTAATAGAAAACCTAAAAAAAACCATAAATCATATTATCGAATGCCTACTTTCCACATATAGTAGGTGTGCTACATATATGTGTGCGTGTGTGTATTTATTTATTTATTGTTGGGTACTGAAGAACTTATATCATCTCCATTGGTATATGCTGTGCTCATGGTGGTTTCATAGTACCTGATGGGTAAGCTGCAGAGAGTCGCACAATGACCTGGCACTTTAGAGCATAGGTACCTGGACTCAAAAGAAGCAGGGCAGCGGCAGGTCGTTCCATATTCACTTTGTGAGCTGTATTAAGCAGATTCTGTCTTTGTCACAGAAGTCAATAACAGTAATACTAAGTCTAAATACCTCATGAAGAACTTTTCTTTTTCTTCTTGTGTCACTAATTGGGTTATATACACATTTAACATAAATTTCAACAATGTAGTAGAGCTAAATTTATCTTTAAGCAAAGAAGACAAATTTAGAGAGGTCTCAAAGGACATCTAATTAAAATTGACATTGTAAGATTGTTCTCCCTAAGAGTTGAGGTTAAGTATGAGGTTGGATTATTATGAACCAGAATTCAAAGGCTTGATATTATTCATATATTTTCTAAAATTGGATTATGTAGATATAGGCATAAATATTATTGATAACAAAATAGAGACGTGAATTAGACATGGAAGCATATATTATGCTGCATTATCTTATCAATAAATACAACTAAATATTTCTAAAATATAATATCATCTAGAATATTAGTTAGTATTATTAATTTATAATTTATTGGTTTTCTATTTTTATTTAATTTATAATTTTATGGCTAGAATTGATGACAGTTATAAAGAGTTTAAATTAAATTTGTATTTACACATATTTAAATAACATGAAAACACAAATAATTTAATACTGCCAATATGTTAGAAGAGTATTCTGTTCCAAGGGGTACATAGCTCACATATCAGAAAAAAATTAGTCAGTGTTTACTTTGTAAAATAATGAGGAAGCAAGATTTCTTTCATCTAAGGAAAGTTTCTAGGGAGAAAATAGTGATTGTGGTGATATTAAACGCCCATTAGAAAAATGTGATGCAAAAAGGAAGCAAACAAAACAAAACAAAACAAAAAAACCCAGAAAACCCCAGGGTTATTGGTAGAGAAATTAGCTGAGTCAGGCAGGCTGGGTCATCGTAGTGAAGACACAGGCATGAATGAAAGCCAAAGTAGTTAGAAAGTCACAAGAGGCAGAGGCCAGAGAGAGCAGATTATCATGACCAAGATCTCTCCTGACTTTTGCCATATGGGAACTAACTGATAACACATGATAACTTGCCACTTGGCTTCAGTTCATGAAGCAGCACTATGCAAAAAACTGAGATACCGCCCCCACTGTCCTTCTCCACTTATTGCTAGAAGTCTTTTGATGGTGGAGATTCCCAAACTTGCCCTGTGAAAAGAATCATTGAGGATGATTGTAAAAATAAAAATTCCCGGATTTCATGCCAAACCCTGAATTAAAACCTTCATGACGCTAGGCTGGGTAGCTGTGTTATTAATAGGTTTCTAAAGTGTAAGTAACATCTGATACTTTTCTGTGACATTATTTAATACTGTTATTTCTTAAAATGTGGTCCCCCAGATAAGCGGGTATCAGCAACATGTGTAAATTCTGACTCCACCCCACACTGCTGAAACAGAAATTCTGAAGGTGGGCCCTGGAAATCTGTATTTTACCAAGACATCCAGGCAATTTTGAAGCATGCAAAACTTTGAGAACCACTGTATTAATGGGGGAACCAACTGGAATGGGATCTATGGATGTGGGGCCTAGGTGTGGCTGTATTTTAAAGGTTCCCTAAGTGGTATTAATATGTAGCTGTGGTTGAGAAACACTGGAATAAATCACAGAATAGACTGTGAAGGACATTTGGTGGATAATGGTTGAGAAATTAATTTACAGCACCGGAGGAAAGCTTGGGCCTCCCTGCAAGACTCCTTGCTATGTATAATTAGGCCATTCAGAGCACTTTCTTATTCCAGGGCCCTTTCTCACATCCTCACATTGACCATCTCCTTCTTTCTATTCACCATGATCAAATTTCCACCTCAATGGTTGGTTGTTGATGGAATGAATCATTTAATGCATTCATCATCAACATCTTTCTTATAACAGATACAAGGGATGTTGTTTACATGAAGAACCAATGATGAATTTTCTATGTATTCTTGCTCTAATTTCATCTTTCTCATTCCACAAAAAACTGGGATACAAGTTGGTGAAAGTGTAATTGTAGATAGAAGTAACCATGAGTCTGCTCCAATTTATTTAAAAAGGTAATTATTTGTAAAATTTGGTAATTTACTATTTGTAACAAATACCTTAAAGTATACCTCATAATTAATTAAGGCACACTATAATATTCAGCTATTTCAAAATTGACAGGAACAAATTACATGTGTGAAAACTGGTCAGGCTTTTTGCTCCAGCTTAGATCCCTTTAGCCTGAGAGACATAAAATTATTGACTCCAGGAAAGAGTGTGCACAGATGGTTTTAGCTTTTGGTTTGACTCTGATCCCCTTTCCTTGTAGAATCACAATGATTCCTAAGGTGAGACATGAAAGGCTTCATTCATTTTCCTTATTCCAATCATCTGTTTCTTTTAAAAATAGACATCTCCCTCCTTGAGACCCCTTAGAAGGGCTGGGAAAAAGAGTTATGCAGAAGAGAGAACTGTCAATTTTCCAGATATTTAGCATAGAACTAAAATGAGCTGGTACGAAGTATTTCTTTATGGGATCATAGATAAGCGGTTGTCAGGGTGATCATATCTGAGACCTCCATTTTTCACGTAAGGACGACTGAGGCCAAGAGACTTTGTCCCTGCCCTCCTTCCTCATGTGTGTCATTCTCCCGTAGGTATGAGTCAGCTCAAGTGTAGGTGACGGTGAGTAGGCTGATGATCTCTTTTCTCTCTGTGAGTCATTTCCTGGGATTCTAACTCATTATCCAGAATTCTGGAAAGCTGAACTCTGATTTCTGTTTAGAAGACAAGAGGAAGACTTGTCACTGAGAAAAATAAAAATCATGAAATGAGTGAAAAAGGAAGGAAAGGATTGGGACAATTGGGTGAATGGGAGGAAAAGAATAGAGCAGAGAAAGAAATAAACATGAATCCTGTGCCACTTGATAAAAGGAAGTTATTTTTAGGTAATACATCAAGCATTACTTCCAGATTATATAGAATGTTTTATAAAACGATTTATTGTATCATATACTCTCATAAAACTTCTTAAATCAGAAATTCTGTTCTCAGGTAGGACATGGCACTTTCCCTTCATAAAGATAGCAATTGCTTCAGATATTATGGTCAGAATTTTTGATACAATGGTCAAAATTCTATATATTTTGGTGGATTGGTTCCTTAAAGATGAATCTACTGGTGTAAAATTATTTACCACACTCAGACAACATTGTTGATTTTGATAATTTTTATTTAAAATCACTGCCTAGTCTTTCTGTGTTTAGCTTGCTACATCAATTGCAGTCTCAATTTTTCATTCATTATTCAGAATATTTTACAATGATTTTCCCTGTTATGTTATTTGGGCTTAAACCTTATAATTTTAATGTCTCCCATTTTTTCCTAAGTGACCCATTTCAAATTTGTTAATTCTTATAGCTTATTTTGGCTACAAGCCAGTATATTAGCTATAAAGAATGGTTCATTGGCTGGGCGCAGTGGCTCACGCCTATAATCCTAGCACTCTGGGAGACCAAGGCAGGCAGATTGCTCAAGGTCAGGAGTTCAAAACCAGCCTGAGCGAGAGCGAGACCCTGTCTCTACTATAAATAGAAAGAAATTAATTGGCCAACTAATATATATATATATATATATATATAAATTAGCCGGCCATGGTGGCACATGCCTGTAGTCCCAGCTACTGGGGGGTGGGGGGTGGGGCTGAGGCAGTAGGATTGCTTGAGCCCAGGAGTTTGAGGTTGCTGTGAGCTAGGCCGACGCCACGGCACTCTAGCCTGGGAAACAGAGTGAGACTCTGTCTCAAAAAAAAAAAAAAAAAAAAGAATGATTCATTACTGATATGCTGTCTGACCCCTCTGTGTTACCTTAAAACTCCGTGGATATCTCTATTTTATTTTAATTTTCTATCTATGTGTACATATGCCCCATGATTACATCACGAGGTCCTTGTGGGAAGACACTATATATTATTTTATTTCCTATTGCAAAAATCTTTAACATAATAAATATTTAGTAGGGTTTTTTGAATTAATTATTGAAGCACATCTTACCCCTTTGATTTCAATTGTTTTCTGCCAATGTATAATACAAGCTCCTTGAGGGCAGACATAAATTTTGCCTGTTTTGTTAACTATCTCAGCACCTAGAACAATGTGGAAACATTGCTATAATATAGATATATAATAAATATTTTTAAGAATCTATTTCAGTTATTCTCCTGTCTTTGACTAAATTATAGCAGCTATTCTTCCTAAATGTAATAATGCCATAGTTAATCCCATCCACAATTTGAAAGTGTCCCTGACTAAATGTGATTTCAACTGTTATGTTAGCATTTTTTTTTTTTTTTTTTGAGACAGAGTCTTGCTTTGTTGCCCAGGCTAGAGTGAGTGCCGTGGCGTCAGCCTAGCTCACAGCAACCTCAAACTCCTGGGCTCAAGCAATCCTGCTGCCTCAGCCTCCCGAGTAGCTGGGACTACAGGCATGCGCCACCATGCCTGGCTAATTTTATATATATATTAGTTGGCCAATTAATTTCTTTCTATTTATAGTAGAGACGGGGTCTCGCTCTTGCTCAGGCTGGTTTTGAACTCCTGACCTCGAGCAATCCGCCCGCCTCAGCCTCCCAGAGTGCTAGGATTACAGGCGTGAGCCACCGCGCCCGGCTTGTTAGCATTTTTTGATAAAGAAATTCTTATTAATAATTACATCATGAACTAAAAGGTGGTGTAATATATATTACTGATTTAAAGTTGTAGGGCTCCGTTAAGTTTATTGATAAACAGTGCATTCTGAATAAATGTAATGCATTTGAAGTAATCTGATCTTTAGAACTTTGGAAAATGGCAGTGCTATGCGAATGCTTTTTAGTTTTCCTTCATTTTTCATGCCTCAAATGGTTATTGGGTAAGTGTATATGAGCTAAGGATACAGAAATAAACATGATGGTGTACCTGTCATCAAGGAGTTCCTCTTATTGTACTAAAAAGACAAAGGGCAAACAAACAATTGTGGTGTAACACTGCCAGAGAGATAAGTGCTGCACACACAGGTAGCACAGGGACAAAGGAGGGGAAACTTTGGCATCTTTGGGGAGTTGGGGAAACCTTCTCAGAGAAGTCTTGAACAATGGGTGTAGGAGTTGGCCAGATGGAGATAAATAAAAATCTTAATTATACTTCCAAACACACACACACACGCACACACACACACATACACAGAAAGAGTAGGAGAAAATGTACAGTATTAGAAATGAGAAAAATGGATATATTTGTGATAAATATATTTTACCAGCATCATATAAAAATATTTGTATATACATGTCTATAAATTTGAACAGAATAATAACTGTGAAAGAAATTAAAAATGTTATTAAAAATCTACCACTAGAAAAGGATGCAGATCAATATAATTTTGTGTGTGCATTATATTGAATCTTTAAGGAACTAATATTCCTATGTTATTTCAACCATTTCTAAGCATTGAAAAATATGGAGAGCTTCCCAATTAATTTTATAAAAAGTAAGTTATTAATAGTAAAATCTCACTTTTTACACAAAATTCTATAGACTAATCTCATTTATTTATGTAGAATTGACAATGTAAATTATAAGGTTATATTCTGTACTGTATTAAAGATTAATACATAATGATAAAGTATAGCTTATTCCAGGAATCCAAGGATTGCTAAACTCTGGAAATACAGGCAGTATTTATGGTGCTTCTTAGTGTAGGCTCTGGAACTGGTTCGCTGGCTGGGAAGTCACATTGTGTCACTCAAAGCAGTGTGACCTCTGTAGGACCAGTTTTCTCTTTTCCAAATTGAGGATGATGATATGAAATACCTCAATGAGCTCATAAATATAAAATGTTTAATTATGCCTGGCATGAAGCAAGAAATACAGAATACTTAGCTATTATTAATATCAGTCAACTGACGGAAAACACATGATTATATAAAAATGATACCCAAATCACTTGACAAAATTCAGTCATTCCTTATAAATCAGGATAAATTATGTCCTGTGACAAGCGTGACAGACTAAATCCTGATAAATTTTGCCTTATAGACAAAATAGGAACAATAAACACACCCTAAATGTTATAAAATATTTATCAGAAACATTAACATCTGAAATTATATTAAACTCTGAAATACTAAATATGTTATTTTTAAGTTAATATCAAGACAAGATATTCACTACTATCACTATTATTTAACATCCCTAGAGGTGCCAGCTAGTGCAAGAAGATGAAAACAAAACAATAAAAAGGTGAAATAATTATCAGGAAACAATAAAATATACTATTTTTTCAGTTGTTATGAAAGATATGAAGTTTACTCAGAACATATAGACTGCACAAAAGCAAATTCTGTAAAGTTGAAAGATACAAAATAAATTTGTAAAACTCAATACCTTTTTTTATTACAGTGAAAGCTAGCTAGAAAATACTGTGCAAAGATTCCAACCACACTTGCATCAAAAACTGTAAAATACATGGGAATAAATTTTGTAAGAATGGTAATATATAAAAATTTATTTGTAGACATATACATAATACATACATAGATATGTGTGTGCTTGTATATTACAAAAAACTTTACAAAAGACATATTGATTGCTCTAAGTAAATGGGTAAGTAGGATTTCAAATCTGTAGCGAATGTAAAGCTTTTCCAATAAACTGGGAAGAATTAGCAACCATTGGGGAAGAAAATGAACCTGGATCTCTATTTTACTACATATATAAATTAAACTTGTGGGTGAATTAAATGTATAAATATGTTTGTGTATATGAATACGTGTGTGTATTTGAAATAAGTGTAAACATTTTCTTTAAGATTACGGAACATCGAGGGGAGATTTTAAATTTGTTTTCAAAATGTAGTTTATTTTATAATTTTATAGGACGGAACTAAAAAAGAGGCTTTGGAATGGAGGCAGATAAGAGAATAATAGGAGGTGTGAAGTCCCTAAGTAGGCATGAAAGGAGGTGATACAAACTGTTCTGGTGGAGGTGGTCATACCAGAGTTATGGTAGTTCTTCATCTGCAGTCACAGGTTGAGTTACTGCATGTGTAGTTATGTTTTAGGTTGTGAAGAAAAGAAAAAGAGCTTGAGATATATTTTTCTCTATGTAAACTGGAGATATAGATGAAAAATTACTGCTTGCGAGGATTTCTCCAGAAAGGTACTTGAGAGAGTGATCTTTAACCATAGGAAGAGTAAGAGAAGTCAGAAAAGTTGAAACATCTGTGTAAGAACACCTTGGTTTCAATAGCCTAAGGCTATAAATAGTCTTTCTCTCATACTCTCTCTCTCTCTCTCCCTGTGTGTGTGTGTGTGTGTTCCAAGAAAGCAAATAACCACATGCAATAATGTTCTCTGCTCCTATCCATAATAACCCTTTTGAGATTTATCTGATCATTTTCCAAACACTTTCTTATTACTCCATTGCAGTTCTGGCATATATGGATTGAGGAAAACTTGTATGCCGGTTACTTTGGACAGGAATGTTTATTGTTCCCCAAATATTTCAGGAGTCTCTTGTGGAGATTGGACTGTAAGGTCAAAAATAGCTTAGCACCCAAGAGTTTAGATACAACTTTTTATAAATTAACTACTAATTTGAAACTCGTTTTTCTATAATTTACAAGCACAGATTCTTCTTTTTCTTTTCTTTGTAAGCCAGAGAGATGGCCAGCTGACTTCTTTTGGGACAAAATAGCTGGAAGAAAAATAGGAGCTGTTAAGCTAAAACCTCCTATGCCAAGTTATAAACTACAGCAAATTTTCATGGTTGAGTGGAAAAAGATCCTGAAAGACCAGGCTTATAATGGAAGTGCTGACAAAACCAGCTCTAGCAGCACAAACGGCAGGACTATTACCAGGCCCTTAGGGTGGACTAGTTGATATCATTTGCACTTTAAGCAGTTTAGGTGTTAAATTGCATGCAATTGCACAGTGTGATAAAACACCCTTCAAAGATATGAAATAATCCCTCTTTTTTCCTACACTATTTTCTTACAGGAAATCTTAACTCATAAATGGTAGTATTGGGTAATTTGTTTCTAGTAAAATGCAGCATAATCCATTTAGTTACAATGCTTATCCCATTCCAGTGGCAAAATGTAACAGGTGTAGGGAGTATTCAATAGACAGTGAACTAATTTTACAGATCTAGGTTTAGATTCATGTTTTCATTCTTATTATTCTTTTACGGATTTTAATAGCAATTTAAAACTATTTGATCAAAAGAAAATACGAAAGTAGCCAGTAGTGGATTTTTTATGTGAAAATTTTAATGTAACAATTCCTCTATTGTGTCTCTTTTTCTAAGATTGAGAACACAGTAAAAATAATCTCTTCAATTCTGGGATATATATATATATATATGGTTTGCTTGCTCAATTTTACTCACTAATGTCATTTTGGTTGAATTCGGTGAGCAGCAGCTATCATTGGCTGATCAACCTGCATCTGGGCTGTTGATGTAGAAGTAAAGTAAAAATTATTTTAGGTTCTGGGTAAAGGCTTCTGGAGAGTGACAGGATTTTGATGGAGATTGTCAACCTTGAATGGGAAAATAAAGACACATACAACAAATGTTGGCTAAAGAAGCTTTTAAGAAATATATATTTAAAAACATTTTTAAAATTAGAATTCTAGAATTATTTGATGACTCTTAATAGGAAAAAAATAGAAGAATAATCTTTTGGAGAATAGAAAAAAGGGGCATTGTAAGAACCAATGAAAATGGTTGACCAGAAAGTAATGCACTGTATTTTTCATAATGGACATTATGTGTTAATCACTTGGATTAATCTTTTTTTGCACGGGTAGTTAAAACTATATTCTTACTATAATATATCAACACAGTAAAGTCGGGACAGTGCCTAACATTTAGCAAAGGCCATACGTCCATGGCTTGTTAGGAACTGGGCTGCAAAGCAGGAAATGAGTGGCTGGTGAGCCAGGAGCTTCATTTGTATTTACAGCTATGCCCCATCATGCCCATCACCCGAATAAGTTCTACCTCCTGTCAGATCAGCAGGTGGCATTAGATTCTCATAAGAGCAGGAACCCTACTGTAAACTGCACATCTAAGGGATTTAGGTCACATGCTCCTTATGAGAATGTAATGTCTGATGATCTGAGGTGGAGCTGAGGCAGTGATGTCAGTGCTGAGGAGTGGCTGCAAATATAATAAATGCAATAAGCTTGAGTCATCCCAAACCAATCCTCCTGCCCCACTCTCCTTCTGTGGAAAAAATTGTCTTCCATGAAACAGGCCCCTGGTGCCAAAAATGTTGGGGACCACTGCATAAACAATCAATGTTATTTTTCCTGATGTAATAAAGCTGAAAGTTGTTTCTATAATAGTAAAATGCAGCATAATCCATTTACTGAATTTGTCTCATCCATCCATCCATCATTCCATTCACCCATAAAATACTTATTTTCTATCTCCCTATGCCACACATAGGCAAATAGATGTTAGGAACTAAGGATATATCAATGAATAAAATTTCGTTTCTATTCTCAAGAAATTTATAGGACAAATGAGTGAGGCTACAGTGCAATAATGACAAACACATTGATAGCAAAATTGAAAAATAAAACTTTTGAAAAGGCTATGTAACAGGCAAATGCTGTTTTTATGAATGGATTTAAAGTGAATACGATGTGATTGTTTACATGTATCACTTTCTAGGTAGCTATGTGAACTGCAGGAACTCAGAAATAACAACTCTCTCAGCTCAGTGGGCTGTCTTAAGGAGCCACAGGGAATCAGAACAATTGCTACTGCTGATTGAACCACAAATGCATGGACATTGCAAGAATGTTGCAACAAAATTTTCAAAATATTTAATAAGATGTTTGTGTATCACTGAAGCTACTATAGTGAACTTCAGCTAAGAAACACAGCTGGAGAATTTGGGGATCTTTTACATGATGTTTTCCACTTAATTGATCTATGCAGTAAATCTGCCTCAGACAAAGTTACCCTGGCTTGAATGCAGGTGCCTGCACTTTTCATGTGAGCATAATTATGTTGCTTGATTGTGGAGCATGGGTGTCGGTGCCTATTGTCTTAGATGAGGCTGGGACTAGTCGTTAGCTCAATAGTTTGAGTCATCATGAAGTTTTGACTACCTCCTTCAGGTAGCCACTCTTTATTGCATGCATGTGTCCCTCCAGTTTCATTCTGTTTATTTACACACGTGTGCTCACTCTCGTGCATGTATGCACACAAATGCATAGGGGTTTTTCAGCACAAATAGGATCATTGTTCTGCAATTTGTTTCCAAAGATAAAAAATTTCAAGAGAGCATGGAAGCCATCAATTGCAGTGTTAATACATTTTGAAGATACCTAATAAAAATACAGAGCAGGGTTGTGTTAGATGTCAAGTAATTCTGTCTATAACCCTTGAAGGTGCTTGAAAGTGGTTGATTAGGAACCTCAAGAAAGTCAGAATTGATCGCAATGTGTAAGTGGGTTTGCCCAGAAGAGACAATGCCCCAGAGAATGGGTAGAAGGGACTGTTCAAGTTTTCTTCCCAGTTGAGATCTTTCCTATTCTGTTTAAATGTTAAATAGCTTTATGATTATTATTAGGTTTTTTTTATAGCTTCATACTTTTGATTATTAAGGTGAGCAATATTTGAAATAGAAAAAATGTTTTCACAAGATGTTTGGTCATGTTTCTCCTTTCATTTTGCCTGGTACCATGTGGATTCTTTCAATTTGAATGATTGAGTCTTTAGAGAAATTCCTTTTTTTATTTGATTCTTTCTTCTATTCTATTTCATCTTTCTAGAGAAATATGTGTGCATATATATAATCTGTATGTATATTATATATATGCAATCTTCTGACACTATCTTCTTTTGTCACTTCATTCTGCTATAAGAATATATATAGCTGATATGTGATTTTCTTTACTATCTTCTCAGCATTTTAAAACTCAGTATATTTTTCCTTTAGTTTTAGAATTTCATTATGTCTGAAATGAAGGTAACATCTCCCTTATATTTAATAGTAGTATGTGAATTAAATTAGAATACAAAATTAGTGCTTAGTAAATTTTCATTACTGAATTGTGGTAAGAGAATGTGTTCTGTAAATGTTCTATCTTTGAAAATTATTGAGGCTTGTTTTCTTTCTTAGCAAATGATTTTTTTTCTGAGTCTGTAGAAAAAAATTGTGTTTCTCAATTAGGTACATAGCTCTCTGTATATGTTTACTAAGCATCTTTGTCAATTGTTCTTTCAGTTCTAGTCATGTTAAATTTTAAGCTATGCCACTCCACTATCTGAGTTTCACCACATTATTCTTATGTTGCTGATGTTTTTTGCTTTATATATTTCAGCGATACATTTATTGGTGCATAAAAGCTCCTGACTATGGATCTCTGAAATTTTAATGTTAGAAGACATTTCTTTCTTTCTTTTTTTTTTTCATTTAATGATTTTAAGTGGAATTCTATTTTATCTTTTATTACCATTTGTACTGGTAATCTTAGGTTTCCCCCCAGATCTACTGTCTATGTTTTTTTTTTTTTTAATCCCACTCTACTTCTGGATGCTGATTTGTATGGTCTATACCACGAGGTGCCCTTGTCCTCTAGCATCTAGTTGTGTTAGACTAAGGGGGAGTACTGGCATGACATCCTCGGAAGGAAGGAGAATGAAATTGGGTTATCTATTCCACAGGCTCCTTCCTTCTGGAATAGCCATGTAACTGTAGGTTTTGACCAAACGTCACAGCTCTTGTCAAATGGCACTCTCCATATAGTCTTGGGGTTCCAGTAATATAGCTCCCCCCCTTTATCTGCTAAGACTTAGAGGTGCTAATAATTTCCTGCTATAACTAGTGTTGCTTTTCCTACACCAATGCCCATTCTTTGTAAATAGTTCTTTCATAGTTTTGTTTGTTTAGAGATGAGGTTTCCCTACATTGCTCAGGTTGGAGTGCAGCAGCTATTCAGGGTGTATTCAGAGTGCAATACAGCTTCAAACTCCTGGGCTCAAGTCATCTTCCTGCCTTAGCCTCCTGAGTAGCTGAGACTACAGGGCACATAACCATACCCTCTGGTTCCTTTATTAAACTGTCTTCAAATTATCTCGTTTGAATATTTTCAGTCCGGACACTTACTTTTTGCTTTTTATTTATTTTTATTTGCCTGATATATTTTTAAATTTTTCTTTATTTTAAACCATTCTGTGTCTAGAAAATAGCGTTTATAGATTTTCCTTTCTTATTTGAATTGAATGGTCTTTTTAAAGGGAATTTTAGTCTATTTATATTTATTTAACTCTTACACATCTTGTTCTTGTCATCTCATATTTTTCTTTCTTTTTATTATTTCCATTTATTTAATTTTGACTTTTATGAAATGATCATGTTGATGTTGCTCGTGTTTTAAAAAAAAATCGTTCAAGATAGACACATCCACAAAATATAAACAGTAACTTAATTCCACTTATATATATTTCAAAAATAGGCAAACTAAACTGTTCTTTAGAAATGCCTACTTAGGTTGTGAAACTATGAAAAATAAAAACAAAGTGATGATGAACAATAAGCTGCAAGTTAGGTAGTGGGAATGGTTTTGTTGAGAAGAACAATGGAGGCTTCCAAGGAGGTAGCAATGAAAGTGGTCACATAAATGACCACTTTAGAATCACCCATTAAATTCTACATTTATGTTTTAGAAAAAGTCTTTAGGGGTTTTGTAGTTTTTCATCCTATTTCTGTAAAACATTTGACCTTCTGTTTCATTATTATCATGAAGAATATTGACAACCTAATCCTCAAACAACACATGACTTTAGCATAATTTTATTTTCTACTACTCAAGACTTCCACTTTTTTGAAAATCAGAAATTTCCTATTCCAAATTGTCATAAAAGTTTATTTTACTCTGTTTTTTGTTACACAATTTAAAAGTAATGCAATTGCTTAATTATAAACCATGATTGATATAGCAGAATTTTATCTGTTATAAGGTAATCCTAGTGGAGAATATGCTCCATGCAATAAATCTTGCATTGGGGAACAAGGATACTTTATTTTGTTATAAAAAAAAATTCAAAGACTGGGCATGGTGGTGTGTGCCTGTAGTCCCAGCTATTCAGGAGGTGGAGGCAGGAGGATCATTCAAGGCCAGGAGTTCAAGACCAGCCTGGGCAACATATGGAGACCTTTGTCTTAAAAAAAAAATAATAAATAAATACAGGTGTCACACATAGGAAAACAAACCCAGAATGAGTACCAAGGGTGAGACAAATGTTCAGGATGATGACAGTTAGTCTTAAAGGTGCTGTAAAAGATAGTCAATCCTATTGATAAAAAGTTGAACATAGTTAATGCTGGACTTACTTGGTGATATTTTTTATTGGATTTTTTTTTCCTGAAACAAAATTTGTTGTTGCTAGTTGGAAATTCTTTAGCCCTAGTTCTATATTTTTCCCAGTGAAAATTAGTATTGTAAAGTAATTTTAACAACTGCTTTCTTAGTAGTGCAACAATTGCATTATATTATAGACTTTTAAAAATGATTGCCTTGGTTCAAGAATTATTTTACTCATAAATTCAGCATATATTATTGGATGCCTATTGTGTACCAGTCACTAGCTTACATCAATGGACAAATTAGACAAGAATCCACCGTGGGCAGCTTATATTCAAGGAGTGGAGGTTGTCTAAAAATAGTATGCATAATGAATCAAAACATTCTTCTTTGGCTTCTTCCTTTATTATGCTACTTTGAACTATTTGTTTCAGGTCATGAGTGACTCTTCTAGCTTTTCTTAGACCTCATTTTATTTGACATCTGAGGTGTTCAACCAGGATGACACCTGCCACCCCCCTTGTTATAAATTTTTATTCTCTTACCTTTTGAGACTACAATAGCCTGATTATTTCTTCTTCCCTATTTCTTTCTTCTTCTTCATGTGTTTCCTACATTTTCCTATCCTTTACTGAAGTTATTTTTTTAAGACTAAGATCTTGGCTCTCTTCTTTTCTTTCTCATGATTTAAATGATCACTTCCACATAAAGTTTTCTAATCTCATGTTGTCGAATCTCAACTAGATATTTCTGTTTTTACCAATAATTTTCTCTTTCAAAATTGCTGTTTTTCCTCCATTTTGTCAATACCATCCTTACTCTCTCCTTCAGAAAAACTCAATATAATAATAATCCAATGATAATAAAAAAATAATGGTAATAACAAATAATACTTATTAAACTCTTTCTATATGCCAAGTACTTTTCTAAGCATTTTACATTGAATAACTCATTCACTTCTAACAAAAACCTATGAGGTAGATAAACTTGGCTTCATCATTATAGATGTGGAAACCAGAATAAAGAGAGGTGAGAAGTTTTCTAAATAGTCTCTCAAAATCTGTAGGTCAACCACCAAACAACCACTAAATCAATATTTGTAAAAATCTTCTATTATGTCAATCTCTTAAACTCAAATGTATGTACATCAAACATTTACTCATAATAATAATATTTGTCATTCATTGATGGTTTATTGATGTGCTATGAACTGTGCTAAAAATGTAACCCAAAACCTGAAATTGGCACATATTAACAAGTGCTTTTTACTTTTTCTTTTTTTCTTTCTTGGTTTTAAATATTTTTTTTTTTAATTTTAGAATAGTTTGATATTTACAGAGAAGTTGCAAAAACACCACAGAGAGTACCTGTATACCCCACACCCATTTTCCTGTATTGTCAAGATCTTACATTACTATGGTACAATTGTCATAAATAATGAACCAACTTTGGTATAATACCATTAACTAGAGTCCATATGTTGTTATTATGATTGACTAAGCTCCATCAGATTTTATTAATTCTTTTCTAAAGCCCTCTTTCTGTTCTAAGTGGTCTAAGTGGAAAAAATAAATATGGAAAGTATACTTTTCTCTAATGCCTAATAACTCATACTAATTTACTGTAGGAGATCTAGTCTTTTATCAGGTTCCCTCTCCTCTCAAGTATTTCTGTAATCCCAAGGGACATTTAAGTGCGGCACATTTATCTTCTTGCTTTCAAATGTCCTCAATGGAGCCACATCCTCATGTGTCCTTCTCTGGCTGTCTCCTCGCCACGTGTAGCATCAGCCACACTTCCCACAGCATCTCATTAGATTCTTACTTACTAACTAGTGCAGTAGTCAGTTCATCTGCCCCAGTCCCAGTTGGAAGATAAAGAATCTTAAAAACTGTTCCTTGTCAATGTCTTGTTTCTGTTTTGGCCATGTAGTGCAAAATAACAGCTTTATTAATGGATGAAATTTAAATATTAAACGATCTTCAGATCTTCGATTCACCTTTGATATCATGCTCTTTCTACCTATCCATTTACCAGATCAGCGAATCTTGTTGATTCTTCCTCTCAACATCTTTGGGTTTATCCATCCTCTTTTCACTCTGTTGTGGTAATGGGACAAAATTTCTTTATTTCTTCTATTTCTCCCTCCCTTTTCTTCCTTCTTTTTTTTTGTTCCATTTGTCTGTATGTCATGTATATATGAATGGTGCTTCGAGTTCTAATTAGACACAAATTTCACATTTAAAGATACACATACTTACCATGGAGCCTCAAGATAATTAGACATACATTATAAGTAGTTGACATAAATGACTGGAATTGTTATTATCTTTTAAAAAACAACTTCCGAGAACTAGCCCATTGATTTAAAAACAATCCCTCTCCCATTTTCAAAAGATTTAGCATGGTATTTTCTTCACTTATAAAATAACTTGCACACAACCAAGATTTATTATCAATTGACTAAATGGGCTACCTGTGGAGTGATGAAACTTCAACCATGAGCAGTGCTGCCACATGTTATGCTTGTGGCTTCCTTTGAAAGAATTGGATATAAAAGACTAAAACAAGTTTATGCTCACAGTTTTGGAATAATAGCCATTTGTAGAATATTATAATGTAAGGAAATTTAAAGAGTCTTTCTATTTAGGTATTCTATTTCAAGGTTTGTTTCCGTGTATATGAAATGAACTTGGACTAAAAATTCTTTGCACATCAACAGTTCTCTTTGTTATTTATTTAAAGTAATCTGGGTTCTGTGTAACATGAAGTAGATCCATGTTAATTCAGATGTAAAATAATTCCTTTGAAATATACATTTTTCGTGAATGAACATGTAAGGTAAGAGTGTGAAGTCTTGTCAATTGTCTTTTGTGCCCTCTTCCCATTCAGGCAAGTTTATTTCTAGCCTAAACAGGGTGACAAGAGTCATCTTTGGTCTATTCGATTGGTCCCGGTGGTCACATCACAGATCTGTCCTAGGGCACATCTGAGTGCCAGCTCTGTCCTGCAAACATTTATTGTGGTTGTAATATTTTTAGAGGGAATGACCTGGGGTCTAATTAGACACCTCTGATCATTTTAAAACACTGAGGAAGGAAATCACAGAGGATGTAAACAAAAGGAAAAACGTATCATGCTCATGGATTAGCAGAATCAACATAGTTAAAATATCCATGCTACCCAAAGTGATTTACAGACCCAATGCCTTCCCCATCAAAATGCCAATCTCATTTTATTTTCAGACAGAGTTTCACTCTGTTGCCTGGGCTAGAGTGCCATAACATCAGCCTAGCTCACAGCAACCTCAAACAAACGATCCTCCTCCCTTAGCCTCCTGAGTAGCTGGAACTACAGGCATGTACCACCATGCTTAGCTAATATATATATATTAGTTGTTCAGCTATTTTCTTTCTATTTTTTTGGTAGAGATGGGGTCTCGCTCTTGCTCAGGCTGGTGTTGAACTCCTTAGCTCAAATGATCTGCCCCCCTTGGCCTCCCAGAGTACTAGGATTACAGGTGTGAGCCACCATGCCCAACCCCAATGTCATTTTTTTGCAGATCTTGAAAAATAATTGTATGCTTTATATGGGACCAGAAAAGAGCTCAAAATAGCCACAAAAGGAAACAAATTAGGAGACATCACTTTACCAGACTTCATGCTATATGAAAAGGCCAAAATAACCAAAACAGCATGGGACTGGCACAAAAATAGAGACATAAACCAATGGAACAGAAGAGAGAACCCAGATATAAAACCAACCACATATAGCCATCTGATCTTTGATAAAGCAGACAACAATATACACTGGGAAAAATAATCCCTATTCAATAAATCATACTGGGATAATTGGGTAGCCACATGTAGAAGATTGAAATAGGACCCTTATCTCCACCTCTCATAACAAATTAATTCAAGATTGATAATGGACTTAAACCTAAGACATGAAGAAAATGTTGGAAAAACTCCTCTAGATATTGGTCTAAGCAAGGAATTTATGAAGAAGTCACCAAGGGTAATCACAGCAACAACAAAAATTAATAAATGGAACTTGATTAAATTAAAAAGCTTCTGCACAGCCAAGGAAACAATCAACAGAGAAAATAGATAACCTACAGAATGAGAGAAAATATTTGCATGCTCTATATTTGATAAAGGGCTAATAACCAGAATCTACAAAAACTCAAGCAAATCATCAAGATAAAAAAATCAAACAATTAACTTCATTTAAAAATGGGCAAAAGACATGAACTTTTCAAAGGAAGATAGACTAATGGCCAATAAACATATGAAAGAAATGCTCAATATCTTTCATTATAAGGGGAATGCAAATCAAAAGCACAATGAGATATCACCTAACTCCAGTGAGAATGGCTTTTATCAAAAAGTCCCAAAACAACAGATGCTGGCATGGATACAGAGAGAAACAAATACTTATACACTGTTGGTGGAACTACAAATTAGTACAACCTCTGTGGAAAACAGTGTGGAGACTCCTTAAAGAACTAAAAGTAGGCCTACCATTTGATCCATCAATCCCACCACTGGGTATTTACCCAAAGGGGGAAAAATCATTTTACAAAAAAAGACACTTGCACTAGAATGTTTATTGAAGCATAATTCACAATTACAAAGTTGTGGAATCAACCCAAGTGCCCATCAATTCATGAGTGGATTAATAAAATGTGGTGTATGTATACCATGGAGTTCTATTCATCCATAAGAAAAAAAATGATGAATATTAATTCACCTTTTATAACAACCTGGATGGAATTGGAGACCATTCTCCTAAGTGAAGTATCACAAGAATGAAAAAAACATACACCATATGTATGCACTATTAAATTGGAACTAACTAATCAGCACTCATGAGCACAATATGGAAGTAAAACTCAACGGAAATCAAGCACGTGGGAGGGAGAAAGAAGGTATGGGTGAAATCGCACTTAATGAGAGTAATGTATACTACTTGGGTGATGGACACACTTATACTTTGACTCAAGCTGTACAAAAATAATCCATGTAACCAAAACATTTGTATTCCCATACTATTCTGAAATAAAACACAGCAAACAAACGAAACCAATGGTTTGGTAGGAAGGAGAAGATTATCATACGTATTCTTGTTTTCTCTGACCAACTCTGTGTCCATTTCTTTTCTCGCTTCCTCTATCAGGGAAGAAGTATTGCTATGGTGTCTGTCAGATTGCAGGACTTTGATTGAGACACGGTTGCTAGTGAGTGGGCGGCCCATTGAAGGGTAAGAAAAATGTATCCTTTCCTATCTTTTTCCTTCTTTTCTCCCCCTTCCCCTCCCCTGCCTTTCTCTGCTCTTTCTCTTCTAATTTCTCTCTCTTGTTTTTCTTTCCTTATGCCCCACTCCCTAATTGCCCCAATGTTGTACATTCAATAAACTGGTTTAAGGCTTTCCTTGAGGCCAGATTATTCCTCTTTCTTTCCCTATTTTCACTTTAGTTTACTGGTCACTGCTTTAATTTCTCACAGCTTTGGACAGAATGGTCCTGTTGAGATTCAGGTAGATAGATGGAGCTGGTTGGAAGTTAGAAGGTTCTTCTCACACATATTCCAACACAAATTTTCCACAGTTCCATCGTTGGAAAATTGAGTGCTGATCTAACTATTATAAAAGTGGTCCTTTCATTCCCATTTTGAAATTATCTCTTGCCTTTAACTCCACAGGTGGTACACTGTGAGGACAACAAGTATTTGGTAGTTCAGGATTCTAGCATTCCTTAGCATAATCCTGTCAAATTCTTGCAAAATTTTACCTCAGTTCTTATCAGTGGGATGGTTCAACTTGGTTCCAAGAATCCCAGAGGGAGGATGGGGGCAGGCCAGCCTGGAGGTGTTGAGAGAAGCACTTCACTATGTTCTATTCCATATTATCCTTCAAACTTATACTTAGTGTCTCTGCCTTGTGGGGAAAGCCCAGGTGGAGACTGAGAACAGACTTGTCATGGCACCTCCCTCTCTTATTTTGTTACCCTGAGAATGCCATTCCTCCCACCATGGAGAAGTGTGATTGCTTGCATATGCCATCTGCTTACAAACCCCTGTGAGCTGAAATTCTCCCCCAAAAGGTTTATGTAAGCCCCCTGTGAACTCAAACTACTATGTTTTGCTCAGCTGAAATAAACATAGAAAAAGTATCTAAGCATTTGAACTTATAATAACATATTTATCCCAACACATGAGGCTACTCATCATTGGTGTATGTGTAATATATAATTGCAGCATGCAGAAAACAAACAGCTCTCGATCAGAGAAGTCTCTGGATCCCACGGGGCACTAATCATCTACCAAAAATAGAGATGGTTGGGGAAAATAACTTATAATTGCATTGGCAATCCACTATTAAAGTATAATTTCATGTTGTTTTCATTTCCAGCAAATAAATAATATGAAAACCGATTTGAAAAAATTGCTCATTGCACTTAGTAGCAGACTCAAACATGAAATCTAAAAATTGAGTATGTATACATATTTTACTAAATGTGCATTTAAAAAATCTAGGAAAAAATATGCACATGCATATATGTATATGAACTTCTTTTAATTTATAAATAACATTTGATTTATATTCCTTATAAAATTTATTTTCTTTACAATAGAAATTTATAGTCTTAATTTATAAATAAAATTATTAATAGATATGTGTATATAATTTTCTTTAATTACTTTAAAATATTTATACTTACAAAGACCTAGTTTTGCTATTTATTCTCAAGATGGAGGAATTACACTTTAACTCTGTTTGTACATATGAAGTGTGGGATTACAGGTCATTTAGCAAGCTGAGCCTGAAATTACACAACAGTAACTGAATCTGGAATTATTTGAACCAAATAATTTATGTTAATGAAAATCATATAGGCTTAATCAAAGAAGGACAAAAAATGATATTATAAGGCAGAGAAAATAAAAGGAGCTTAAGATAATGGGTGACCAAATGCCTATTTGTGAATATTTTATCCATGTTTCCCCTTGTTGCTATGTCACTTAATTTGTTCATGAAATGGGTCAGGGATGTAGTATGATAATTTCTCATCTTTAAAATACTATTGATGTAAATCTCATTTAAAACTATCTCCCTAATGGCTAGTTGTAAAGATGAACAAAAAATATGAATAAGATGTTTTTTATACACAACAGAATAAAGGCATCATGCAAAATTAAAATAGTAGCTATAGTAATAAATAATTTGGAATAAAACTTTATTTGTCATCTTGTAAAAGGAGACAACAGGGCTCTCCAAGGGTTTTCATGGAAGTAAGACATTGAGTCTAGACATAGCCAGAAGTAAGTCTCCTCACTCCAATATATCACTGTAGAGGTTTATTGTGCCTTTTGATGCTAGGACGTACTGAAGGGAAGGAGTCCTTACCTTTAAAATTGTATAAGGCAGACTTTCTAGTTGCTGAGATGAACTATTAAGGAAACATATTCTGCTGAAGCATCCACCTGTAGCAGGGGGTTAAATCCAGTTGACCCATTGATTAAGGGAGAGATTCAACGATGCCTCCAGGAGTTTTCTATCAGTAAAAAAAAGCAACAGTTTTGGGTGTAAATTGCACTGTATATTGGTTTGATTTACTAGTCAAAAGTAAAATAGACTCCCAAGAGTGTTGCCTTTTGAATTTATAGTTTGCTTGTCAACTGGCAGCAACGGTGACTACTAAGCAGTAGGTTTTATTGATGAACTGAGCAAGACTTCCAATGGCTGGTACCTTTGGCAGGTGGGTTACTAAAATGAACATTGCTTTATGGGTGACAATAAACCAGTTCGCCTATAGTTAAATATGGAAAATATGGAGGAAATCCCACGGAAGTTCAATAGGGGTAGAGAAAATCTAAGACAGCTAGTTGTGTGGGTTTTATATAAGATGTAACCTTTTAAAATAAAGTGATCTGCATTGGCTCATGCAGACTGTGGGAAGACTTGGCGAGGAACACTTTTGGGTATATTCAAGTCTGTATAAATGACTCCCAATGTGTCATCTGAAAGCTGTTAGGATTGAAAAAGGCACTGGAACCAATTCTTTCTTTTGTCTCCAGGAGGATTCGAACAGCCCACTCTCCTGGACTCGGAGAGAAGTCTTTTTTCACACCTCTCCCAAAGACACTGACGCCGGAAGCGTGCTCTGGGCCATATGTGAGAAGCAGCTAGTGCAAAGACAGCTTTGCCAGTGTATTCCCACTGGCTTTTAAAGGGCAGAGGTAAATGTCCTCCTCACACCTGCTCATGCTTTATAGATTTCTGCTGCTCATTGTATTACATTTGGGGATTATGCTAACAAAGGTTAAGAAAATTTTATGAAGCAAAGCCTCATTACTACATAGAGAATGTCCTTGAATTTTAATTTCTCAACACTTTCTTAAACGGGGATGATAAGATTACTCCAAAGCTTAAATGAAATAATAAAAAATATTTTAAACTTGTAAAGTGCTAAATATAAGCCATTATGTAGCTGATGTGAAAACTCAGTTTTGAGAAGAAATTATAACCACACTGCATTGTGAAATGAGTCCTGTATCTAGCCACTAAAAGTCTACATATTCTAGCTTTATAGGATCAGCAGTGATCCCCATCATAGCAGAATTTTCACATTCCAAGGCACTGGCACTTCAAAAACCTAGAGGTTTATAGACTTCTTCCGTCTTTTATTTAATATGTCAGCTTGGGTGCTGTATCTCAGGGCCACCAAATTTTACACAACATTATTTGGTACATAGGCAGCCCAGATTTGAACTGCACTGCTCTGAGAACAGGGCTGAAAAAAAGGAGCAAGGGGCTATTGGGAGAAAGAGGTGCCAAACTATTAAGTACTTTGAAGAATACCTAGAACTATTTCAGAAAATAGAGAAAACAAGCAAAATCAACCCAGAGACTAAGGATCAGGTGTTTGCATTCCTAAAAGTTCACTCCACTTAGAAGATGAGCAATTGCATTCCTAACTGCAGAAAACTCTGGATGTTCTTGAAGCTAGCATTACATATAGAGCTTTGTAACAATTAGGCTGGAGGTGAAAAAGTCTGAAAATATGGATATTTCATCAATTTTATACAAATAGTCCCAGATCAGATGTTACATGAAATGTACATATTTCCAGCTTCTCTTTTTAAACATTAGAGTTTTGTATTACTTTAGTTTTACAATTTATCTCCAAATTAAGTATAGTATAAGGAGATTTAGAAAAAAAATTAAAAACTAAAAACAAACACATTTTGAAGGCCTTTGTTGCATATGAAATTACGTCTCCGAAAGGTTATATTTCTATAAAGTCAGTGTAGGATTAATTTTTTTTGCATGTTTATCAACATTGAATATAATGCTGAAAAAAACCCCAAATTTAATATGTTAAAAATGCTACCTAAATTTTGTTTTTATTTGCATTTCTTTTGCTGTTGAATTAAATATTTTTATGTTTATGGTTGACACATATTTATTCATAGGTGAATTCACTATGTATTTGAATTAATTTTATGACTTTCAGTGGATAATCTATCTCTTGGGCTCATTGTCAGTAAATTATTATTTAATTCAAACTATTAAAATTAAATGTCACTTATCAGTAATAATGGGTGGTAGTTATTGAATGCTAACTGTGTGCCATATACTCTGGTAAGGACTTGTATACATCATATAAAGTGTAAGCCCCATACAGGGAAGGGTTTTTATCTGAAATGTTTTCAATGCTGTATGCCTAACACCTAGAGCAGTACCTGATTCATATTAGGTGTTCAATAAATATTTGTTGAACAAATAAATGAATAAGTCTAAGCTCAAAGCATAAATATCATCTATATGTTGATGACTTTCAAGTGATAATCTCCTGCTCGACTACTTCAGCTCTGGACTCCAGACCTGGGTTTCTGTTCTCCCACACCTCCACCAGGATGGCTAAAATGTATCTCCAACTTACTATGTCTGGAGCGCAACTTTTGATAACTCTTATTTGTTTGTGTTCCAGTCTTCCTCACCACATGACACATTTTCTTAAGTGCAAAACCTAGTATTTGATTCCTTACCACCACCCCATTCCCCAATTTGCTCCATTACAAAGTCCCATCAGCACAGTTTCCAACACATCCTGAATCATTTCACCTTTCACCATCTTGACAGCTACCACCTTTGGTGAAGCTACCCTCATCTCTCATCTGAACTAAAACAGAGTCCTCACTTCCCACTCGCACACTTCTCTCTTCAACCTAGTAGACACAGGACCCTGGCAGGGTAACTTAAAAATGTCATCTCACTCCCCTGCTTAGTAATTCCCAATGGCCTTTCACTGTCTCAAGAATACAATCTAAATTCCTCACCAAGATCTACAAGATTTGAATCATCCTTAGTATCAAGTCAGAATGAAGTGGATCACAGAGTAGGTCAATGTCTGCAAAAGTTGGAAGTTTGCTATGTTTGCAAGCGGAAGGTAGAAATCATCTTTCACAATAGATAATGACTAGTTAATTAGATATTTTAGTTCCATGTTTTATTTCCTGAAAACTGTTGCTTTGTGAGGAGAAGGGTAAGGATAGAGAGCATTTCACTGCTATTAGGACAGGTACTAAAGTGATACTTATTATAAATGAATATATCAGTACTTTAATACTTACAGCAAATGCTGAAAGTAAATATATTTCATACACAGAGTAAGTAAATAATTAGGAAAACCCCAGCATCAGAAGTGACCACAGGCTGTTGCTATTTACCCACAATTTGGGAATTAGGTAGCAATTCTTATTATGCAAAGATTTATTTATTTATTCATTTTGGAGAGTGTCATTTTATTGATGTGTATTGGCTAATTTAGTATATGTATTATATTTTATGTATATGATTATGCATATTTAATGTATGTATAAACACTCATGTCTCAAGTTTGGTTCTATTTTATGTTTTTGTTCTTTTTAGTTTACCTATGGAAATAATGAAACTTCCTTTTTTAATGTGCAAATATTTTGGAGAAAATAGTGTAGAATAATTTTTACTTTTTTCATTGTTGGTAGACTATTTTAACATGTAGTTTAGGCAAAGAATTTATGAACAAGACCATAAAGGTAATCACAGCAACAATAAATTAATAAATAAATGGGACCTGGTCAAATTAAAAAGCTTCTGCACAGCCAAGGAAACTATCACGAGAGCAAACAGACAACCTACAGAATGGGAGAAAATATTCTCATGCTACATTTCTGAAAAAGGGCTGATGATTGGAATTTATATAGAACTCAGAAAAATCAGCAAGAAAAAAATCAAACAACCTCATTAAAAAGTGGGCAAAGGACATTAACAGAAACTTTTCAAAAGAAGATAGACTAATGGCCAACAAACATATGAAAAAATGCTCAACCTCTCTAATCATCAGGGAAATGCAAATCAAAACCACGATAAGATATAACTTATCTCCAGTAACAATGGCCTTTATCAAAAAGACCCAAAACAATAAATGTTGGTGTGGATGCAGAGAGATAGAAACACTCATACACTGCTGGTGGGATTTCAAACTAGTACAAACTCTGTGGAAAGTAATATGGAGATACCTCAAAGAGCTAAAAGTAGAACTACCATTTGATCCAGCAATCCCATTACTGGGCATCTACCCAAAGGATAAAAAGACATTCTATAAAAAACACATCTGCATTTGAATGTTTATAGCAGCACAATTCACAATAGCAAAGATGTGGAAACAGCCCAAGTGCCTATCAATACATGAGTTGATTAATAAAATGGGCTATATGTATACCACGTAGTTCTGCTCAGCCACCAAAAACAATGGTGATTTAGCACCTCTTATATCATCCTGGATAGAGCTGAAGCCCATTCTACTAAGCAAAGTATCACAAGAATGGAAAAATAAGCATCGCATGTACTCACCATCAAATTGGCATTAATTGATCAACACTTTTGGAAACATATAGTAGTAACAGTCATCGCAGGTTATGGGTATATTCATAACTAATGGATGTGGTGTGCACTGTCTGAAGGATGGACACACTTGAAGTTCTGTTTCCAGTGGGACAAAGACTATATATGTAGCCTAAATATTTGTACCCACATAATATGATGAAATAAAAATAAATAAATATAATGTTGCCTAATGCTTTCTCTCAAACTTTCACAATTTGACATGTATATTATACAACCTTAATTACTTTTGTAAAAATATAGGCATATTATTTTCATAGGTGTGTATGTCCACATTTATAAATATCTCTATGGTATATTTTTAAGGTATTCATCCTAGCATTTTAGTTCTATTTCTTACTGTTATCTACTTTGTTGTTAAATGATAGACCCTTATTCATATTGAAATTGTCACTCCTCAAACGTTTCTAGCTTATTATTGTCTCTAGACTTCTTTAGATTTTAACATATTTGTGAGAAAGAACTAAAGATTTAAAGGAATTAACTAATCATTTCATTAATCAAACCTGTCCACTTCACATTTTATACAGATAAATTAGCATGCTGTTTTAGAATTCAAAATGTTTTTAATCTCTAATATTCATACAAAAAGTAATCTCTCCTTTGTGTTTGATATTTTTTATCTAGTTATACACAGATATTTAAAAGGTTTTAAAGGAAAACTTTCTGTTTGTTGTTAATTTGAATGTATTTTGAAATAAATTGATTAATTTCCTTTTATATCTGACAATCTTCCAGTCTT
This sequence comes from Microcebus murinus, assembly GCF_040939455.1. Taxonomy (NCBI): domain Eukaryota; kingdom Metazoa; phylum Chordata; class Mammalia; order Primates; family Cheirogaleidae; genus Microcebus; species Microcebus murinus. The sequence goes on from NC_134109.1 coordinate 64,242,132, forward strand.
TTGAAATCTTTGGTTACAAAGCACACATTAAAATAGCCTGCCATTAATTCTACACCAACTCATAAATTTGTATCTTTCACAATCACTGTAAAGAAATTACAACTTTATTACTTTTAGAAAAATATAGAACCATCTGCTGCCAATGTATAATACACAGCATATTTCAAAAGCATATTTGACTGTTGGGATAATGACTCAAGCTCCATATTAAATGTGATAGAATCTAATGGAGGGTTCTGTGGAAGGCTGGTGAGGTGGTATGCAATAAAAGAAAAATCTATCATTGATATGGATTTTTAAGTTGTCATCAAGTCATTTCCCTTTCTAACCATTTTAATGAAAATTAATATTAATTTTAATTTAATATTAATATTAAACAAATATTAATGAAAATTAATAATAGTGATATATGCTAAAGAAAAATACCTCATCACAATCTTTAAAAAAAAATTTTTTTTCAGCATATTATGGGGCTACAAATGTTTAGGTTATGTATATTGCTTTTGGCCACCCGAATCAGAGCTTCAAGCGTGTCCATCCCCTAGATGGTATGCACCGCACTCGTTAGATGTGTATATACCCATTCCCTTTCCCCCCTCCCATCTGCCCAACACCTGATGAATGTTATTACTATATGTGCACATAGGTATTAATCAGTTAATACCAATTGATGATAAGTACATGTGGTTCTTGTTTTTCCATTCTTGGGATACTTCACTTAGTAGAATGGGTTTCAGCTCTATCCAGGATAATACAAGAGGTGCTATTTCACCGTTGCTTTTATGGCTGAGTAGTACTCCATGGTATACATATAGTACATTTTATTAATCCACTTATGTATTGATGGGCACTTGGGCTGTTTCCACATCTTTGCTATTGTGAATTATGCTGCTATAAACATTCAAATGCAGATGTCTGTTTTATAGAATGTCTTTTTATCCTTTGGGTAGATGCTCAGTAATGGGATTGCTGGATCAAATGGGAGTCCTATTTTTAGCTCTTTGAGGTATATCCATATTACTTTTCACAGAGTTTGTAATAGTTTGCAGTCCCACTTAGCAGTGAATGAGTATTCCTATCTCTCCACATCCATGCCATCACTTATTGTTTTGGGACTTTTTGATAAAGGCTTTGTCACTGAAGATAAGTTATATCTCATCATGGTTTTGATTTGCATTTCCCTGATGATTAGAGACATTGAGCATTTTTTCATATGTTTGTTGGCCATTAGTCTATCTTCTTTTGAAAAGTTTCTGTTGATGTCCTTTGCCCATTTTTTGATAGGGTTGTTTGATTTTTTCTTGCTGATTTTCCTAAGTTTTATATAGATTCTAGTTATCAGCCTTTATTGGATGTGTAATGTGAATGTTTTCTCTTATTCCATAGGTTATCTGTTTGCTCTCGTGATAGTTTCCTTGGCTGTGCAGAAGCTTCATAATTTGATCAGGTCCCATTTATTTATTTTTGTTGTTGCTGTGATTGTGTTTGGGGACTTCTTCATAAATTCTTTGCCTAGGCCAATGTCTATGAGTTTTCCAACATTTTCTTCTAGAATTCTTATCATTTCATGCCTTAGGTTTAAGTCTATTTATTTAACTAGATAAATACTGTTTAAGAATTTCTCTTTTTTTCCTAACAAATACATTTCCTTCATCTTTATTGAGGTATAGCTGACAATATATGTTTATATTTATATATATTTATGGTGTACAGCATGATGTTTTGATATGTGGTAGGTGTATGTTATAAAATGATTACCGCAATCAAACTAACATATCCATCACCTCATATAGTTACTTTTTTTGTGGTGAGAATAATTAAGATCTACTCTCAGCAAATTTCAAGAATGTAAAAATAGTACTAAATTGGCTTTTCCTCAAAAGTTTAAAAAACTTAAATTATGACTACTTTAACAAGCACGAAGATATAAATAATTATAAAGCAAAACCTTATATTACCACTACGAAAATTTATATTGACTTTTTTTTTTTTTTTTTTTTTTTTTTTTTTTTGAGACAGAGTCTCGCTTTGTTGTCCAGGCTAGAGTGAGTGCCGTGGCGTCAGCCTAGCTCACAGCAACCTCAAACTCCTGGGCTTGAGTGATCCTTCTGCCTCAGCCTCCCGAGTAGCTGGGACTACAGGCATGCGCCACCATGCCCGGCTAATTTTTTATATATATATCAGTTAGCCACTTAATTTCTTTCTATTTATAGTAGAGACAGGGTCTCGCTCTTGCTCAGGCTGGTTTTGAACTCCTGACCTTGAGCAATCCGCCCGCCTCGGCCTCCCAAGAGCTAGGATTACAGGTGTGAGCCACCGCGCCCGGCCTATATTGACTTTTTAACTGATAGGATGAGTAAGTATGGAGGAAGTTAAATTTAAAAATTCTGTTTTTCATGACAATGGACAATTATTTTTTACTTTCTACAGGCTATATAAAAAAGTTAATGAACCAACAGAACTGCCTAGATTGTCACCTCACACAACTGTGAGAACTATTAATAATACATTGGTGATGCTGCCAAAAAAAGTTAATAACACAAAAATGACTAATGTTCGGTTAATCGGAAAAGCTTGGGCAACTAATAAAGTACAGAGTATATAAAGGAGGATCAAAGGGATACTTTGGAGAAGAAATTTTGGAAATGAATGCTTGCTTATTCTCAATTTTCAAAATTTTGAATTAGGTTTACTTTTAACTAGAAAATATAAATATCTAAATATAGACATAAAATGCTTGAATTTTAAGTTATGAACAATCTTGACATAGACTAAAACCTATTTATTATAATTGTTTTTAGGCTTTCTCTTAAGAGGAAGGCTACTTTTCCTTTAAGGTTGTTATCAGAGTGTACTAAAAAAGTGATGGATGAGTGCTTGTGTGTAAAAAATACACATTTCATTTTGTTTTATAAAAGAGTGACAAATATTTTATTCAACCCTAGATGTTGGAAGCTAAATGATTTGTTATTAAAATAGTTAATTACTATAGAATCTAAATTTTTGCCCAAAGTTATGTTCTCACAAAGGTTTTCTAAAAATAAGTGTTTTCTAGGATAAATCTCACAAGATAGAAAAAACATGCAGAAGTTATTTTGTTCTATATTGTTAAATAATAATATTTTAAAAATTATATACATTAGTGAAATGAAAATAATTTTTCTGATAACATTATTAGACAAGAGTTTTTCAATATTGGTTACATCTCATATAATAATTATTTTTGGAAAGCTATTATAAAATTCATATTGAGGTATCACAATAGCTCATTGAGCCATGAACTATTAATGAAATTATGTATATCAAATTCTAGCTTATGAATTACTGACACTTTGAAAACTTTCGTGATTCCTTAGTAGTTCTGTCTTTCCCGTCCGTTTGCATTGCTTAAGTGTAATTTGTGCCAAGGACTAAATACTTTACATTTATACTATACTAATTTATAGTTTTGATGCCCTGTAAGTTATGTCCAGTTATTATTCCCTTTTAAAGATGAGGATATTGTGAATAGTTGAATAACTCACCTGGCTTAGAGACCCAGATAGTCTAGCTCTAGCACCGACATTCCTAACTGCTCTACGTTATAGCTGCTAGTATATTATTTCCTAGTTTAAAGACAAAGCCAACAATACCATTTACATTAAGATATTGCATAATCTACTCACCAAATCCTTCTGGCACTAGTCCTAATATAGTAACAGCTATCCTGAATTTACTGAAGGGCCACTGTGTACAAGGCTCAGAGCTGGGTTCTGGAAGATAAATGGCCTTTGTCCTTAAAGAAATCTAGAAATGTAGAGAGGAAGATGGACGTGCTCACAAATAGAGATACAAGTAAAATATTGTGATAAAACAAAGAAAATCAGGAAAATTTCAATCTTAGTTAAAGACAATGATGAGAGAAAAAAAGCAATCAACATTAAGAGAGTCTGGCATAAAAATTGATATAACATGTATATTTGACATCCATCAGAGTATTTTTTAAAAGCAAGAACAAGTTTAACAACAGCAAGAAATATAAAAATTTAAGTTAATTAAATTCTTATTTATTTTCCAAAATACAAGAGACAATTGGACAATGGGTAGTTCCTAACCCTGTCCTTGAATACACACCCACATAAATATGCAAAAGGAAAGAAAAATTGCCATTACTTAAGATGAGCCATGGCATATATCTCTTTAGGTTAATTCACAGGACAAGTACAATCTCCATACCGTCAGGTAGGGTGGGTGTGGCATTCTAGTACTCCAGTCAAGACTTGTCAATACCCTCCAGCCTGTGGAACACTCAGATGTCAAACTGAATGAGAGAACATTACTTGAGGCCCAATAGAAGGCTAATATAAAGAGCAGACCATAGCTGCTACTTCTTTATGAGGTTGAGGGAGACAGTTTGCTGAAGTAATAAGTCTAGAGTTCATTAGTCCCATTTCTTCCAGTTTTGTTCATATTATGAGAGTAAATGAAATTTAAAAATTATTACTAATGATCCTCTTTGATGTAATGTTTGTGGTTTTTAAAGAACCTCAGCATTAGCCTATAGGAAAACAAATATAACAATTTTTTTAGCCTTAATTTTAAGAAAGATGCTTTCTCAATATGCCCTTTTAAAAACATCACCTGCTTGCTTTCTGAGTAAATTTAGGAAAGCTTATAAAAAACATATGTGTATCAAAAAGCTTTTAGAATAGAGAAAGAAAGGTTTTTTAAGAGGTAGGCAATATACTATCATGGAGCAAACACATTAACTGTGATTAAGCCCTACACTTAGAGATTCATGGCAGCCAATAACAAGCAAATGAAGACAGATTTCATAACTCTTATAATCTTATAAAAAATACAGATTACTTCTTCAAAAAATCTTTTTATATTGCTAAATTTTAAAAAAGTTAAATACATATATGACAGTGAACAAAATGTGTAGATGGTATCCAGTGATAGTTTTATATGGTTTTTCCTATATAGACTCTTGATAAAAATCAAAGGCATCAAAATCTTAGTACTTTGCAATTTGTTTGCAATAATATTTTATTTGTTTTTTTTGTAAATAATTTATAAATCATTTACTTAATAAATCTATTATTATTTGGGACTTAGCTAATGTGGTCTAAGTTTACAGCTTTCTGGTATAATTTGCTATGAGGTAGTTCTCAGTCTATCAAACTATCCATACACTCCTGTAAATATTGTCTTTTCTTTGGATATATATCACTTCTTTGAGCTATTGAATGGAAACTTGTTAGGGAAATGTGTCCTCTCTTCCTCTATGCTGAGAATTATGTCACCAATAATACACATTTTGAATATCACTTCTGTGTTAAGAATTAAAAATGTTTAGCTCTCAGAGGTTTAGTGTAGCAATATACAGCGCAACTGTAGAGACAAAATGCCAAGGTTCAAATGTAAGATTCACCTTCTTTTCATTGCAGGGTTTTAGTGCTTAAGCATCCTTTTATATAAAATGGAACTGATAATAAAGACAACCATAGGATTTAGGCAAAGATTAAATGCATACATGATACATAATTAGCCCTCTAGTTGAGTACTCTTATTGTCTCAGATGAGAGGTTCTAAGTTTCACATGCTTTTATGACCTTTGGAAAGTTCATCTAGATTCTGTTTTTAGGGAGATGCTTCCTCCTATTTATTCCAGGAATAGGAGATTTGTTCAACATTCAAAAATTAATTAATGTAGTATCCATATTAATTTAATAAATGATAAAACCCACATGATCACTTCAGTAGATACAGGGAAAACATCTGGCAAAATCCAATATCTTTTATGATAAAACACTTAACATACTAGGAATAGAAAGGTACTTTTCCATCTATTAAAAGATACCTATGGAAATGACATCTACGATAAACCACAGTTAGCATAATACTGAATGTTGAAATATTGAATGCCTCTAAGATCAGACACAAGGTTAGGATCTACTCTCCTCATTACTATTCAATTTTCCCCTTGAGGTTCTAGCCAAAGGAATTAGACAAGGAAAATAAATACTAGACATGAGGATCAAAAAACAGGAAATAAAATTATCTGCATTCATAGATGACACAATCTTCTATATAGAAAATCCAAAAGAATTCACACACAAAAATATTATTAAGTTCAACAAGGTTGCAGAATGCAAGAACAACATACAAAAAATGAATTGTATTTCTCTATACTTGCAGTTAACATTCCAAATGAAATTAAGAAAATAATTGCATTTAGAATAGCATCAAAAATAATAAAATTCTTAGAAATAAATTTAAGAAAGAAGTGCAAGATGTACACTAAAAAATACAAAACTTTTTTTAAAGAAATTAAAGACCCAAATAAATGGAAAGACATTCTGTGTTCATAGATTTGAAGACAATGTTGTTAAGATAGAATTACTCTGCAAATTTATAGATTTAATTCAATCACATAGATTTAATTAAATTTAATTCTATCAAATCACAGCTGCCTTTTTGAAGGAATGAAAAGCTGACTCTAAAATTCATACAATAAAATATTATCCACCCATAAAGAGAAATGAAGTTCTGATAGATGGCATAACATAGATGAACTTTGAAAACATTATGCTAAGTAAAAGAAACCAGATGTCAAAGGCCATATGTTATATGATTATACTCATATGAAATGTCAAAAATAGGCAAATCCTATTAGTGGTTGCCAGGTATTGGGAGAAATGGGGAATGGGAAATTACTTCTAATGGGTAAAGGGTTTCTTTAGGAAATGCCTGGAATGAGATAGTCATGATGATTGTATAAATCTGTACATACACTAAAATCTACTGAATTGTAAAGTTTTATAGAGTGAATTTTATGGTATGTGAATTATATCTCAATTTAAATGAATGAGTTGAATCCTAAAAAATTTCCACCAACTTTCGACTGGAGATTTCCTGTCACACCAAATCTGTTTTCTCACAGCTACTAATCAATGATAAAATACAATTCCTTGAGTCATACGTGTTTATAAATGTCAGTGTACACTACCTCTAATATGTGTTGCACCAAATACTGTATTTAGTTTCATTGGAAATTGACATGGTAAAATTGTGAGAAAAATATTTGGTGCTTAATTAGTATTTTGTTGTTTTATATCCTTGAATTGTTAAAACATCTTAAAAGTTTTATTTCCATTTATAAATTTGGAGAACTTGATTTTTTTGGTAACTACCTTTTTCACTAGTCCAGTTATTCTCAGATTTGAGCATCCTCAGGGCTACTGTGGACTGAATGACAGAAAACAAGAATATTTCCATATAAAACAATACTCACCTCATTAATAAACTTTAGGTTAGATTCAAATGTAGTAATTATGATAGATGAATTTCATATTTTGACAATAATAATGCTTTGTCCTTTTATAGCAGTGAGTGGGTAGCCATGAACTATTTTACGTCAGCTGGGAACTCAATTATTATAACTAATAATTTGCCAAATGTAAATGACCCTTCTGAGTGTATATAAGAGGAAGTATTGTGATATATTTAGAGATAAAATGCCTTTTTTTAGTCAAATGATAGTGTATTACAGTAAGCATTTATGGACTTTTTTGGCAGATTAGCACAGAATACACTAACATAATCCTTCTATATGACACACATTTCTAAATGAAACAAGCACTTCAGTTGATTTTTATGAGTGGTGTCTTCTCTTACAGCTGATAAATCAAATGAAATGTTCTCCTGATCTGGATAATTTATAGCAATGCTGAATCAAACCAGTTGAAATGAATTTTCTTATTCTGTGCTCCTAATTGAATCAAAGATTTTGATTGACAAACCTTAAGATTTTCCTCTATGAATTTGTTGTATTTTAATCTTTGTTTATGTACACAGTGATCAATTAGTGGATGTAATAGATATTCATAACCATAGTGAATATTAATGTTAATCAGAAGGAGTATATTTATTCTTTTGGTTAAAATATATGTCTAAATATAATTTAAATAATAATAATAAATTCAAAGTGCTTTACATGCATGATATCTTAAAGGTGAAGGAACTAAGGCACAGAGGGAATAAGTAGCCTGAGGTCACCCAGACCACCTAGTTACAGCTAGTAATTAGTTGAGCTGAGAGTAAAATCTAGGTAGTTTGTTTTTAGAGGTTATTCTCTTTACTACTTTGCAATGATTTCGCTTAATTTAAAAAAAAGAAACTAGGACAGAATACTACTTACTAGCTACTTCAGTGAAAGAACAGGGGAAGTATTAGGTTGGAAGGATTAATAAAAGTACAGTTTTGAGGTTGTCAATTTCTATAATTATCAGCTGTTAGTATGACACCCATTCCCTACCTCCAGGAATAGGGGATAAATATTTAGAAGTCATATCAGGTATGTCAGACATTTAGTCAACCACAGATTCAAGTATTAGCTGACATTACCTGATATAAGTATTAGTAAGAACAGATTTACTTCTGCTTTACAAATGTATTCTACTCAAGTACCCCAATGAAGAGAGAAGAGTGGGAGGAAGAAGATAGCTGACTACAGACATCAATTGCTGAATCTCCTCAGAAAGAAGGAAAAGTTATAGATGAAAAAAATATAGATCAGGTATAATTTTGAGAGAAAAGTACCAGAACCTACCAGAGATTCCATGGAAAGAAATTGCAAAGCAGAACAAAGAGCAAGATGTTGACAGAAATCAACCCCTGAGAAACATGAGGCCTCATGGAAAGGGTAGGTGGGGGCTTTGTTTCTCCTGTCATACCTCTGGAAGTTGGAAGGCTCCTGAGCTACTGGAGAGGTTTTTGACCCCCACAAGCTCAAAAGCTGCTGCCACCAGTGAACTGGGTACAGGCTGCCATCCTCCTTAGGGTCACTTCCTATTACCACAAACCTAAACTGAGATTATGGATATCGTACTGCTTCTCCTCCCATTGTGTGCCTTTGTCCTCCCCAGGGAGCTTCAGCCTTTCAGTTTTCATATCACTTGTTCCCACACAAACATTTTCCTACTCTGGGCCAGACTACGGGGGCCACAGGGGCCAGTGGGTCTCAGAAGATCTGTGTGATTCCAGAGCTGGGACATTCAAGGTGGTCTGTCTTCTGAGGAGAGGGACAAAGACAACCAGAGTGCCAGCTCTCCTCCATTCAGAGTCATTTTCTCATCCTCCCCTCCCCTGCCTACAGCTGCATAGGTGCCCCAAGGGATAACTGAGCTGGACTCTCAGGAATGGCTGCTTCCTCTCTGTTGGCATATTTCACAGAGTGTTGAGGCTCTCGCAGAGAGTGGGGCTTACACCTTTCTTCTTAAAGACCTTTAGTGAAGCAAGGGGTGCTTGGACTATGAGCTCCCTGCCTGTTTGCCCTCCCAGGTGTTGCTTGCCTGGCTGCTCCAGCCAAGCAGGGAAACCTCTGAAGTGGAGAGACATTAAACCTGTTTGAGCACTCCAAGTGCAACTCAGAACCAGCATGCTTTTCTCTGGCATGATCAGGGATTGAATTTGGGGTAATAGGGGACAAGCATACAGGCCAGATCCCATACCTTCAGGACTTGATCATGTTTCTTGGGGGCACAGAAAGGAGATTTTTGAACTAATCTCAGGAGGATAGGGAGCTCCTGTGGGCAGAACTGAAAGAAGAGTGCAATGTGGGTCCAAACCACAGCACACTCATGGAGCACCACTTCTGCCCACTGGAAAGCCACACTTTCAGCCTGGGGCAGAATCCTGGACAGGCAAACTCCCAGCCCACAGTGCTATTGCTCCTGAGCTCAGCTAGTTTTAACTCCTGCCTTCAGGCAGATGCTGGAAGGAGACTTTGGGGCAGGAGAGGAGGGAGAAGAGCAAAACCCATTCCTAACAGCCAGACTGTGAATCCCAGACAGCCCCTCCCCGATGAGCAAATCTGGCTTGGTCGGGCCACTTCAGATCTCCGTGATGGCTTTTCCCAGTGGCCTGGGAGCAGGCCCTCAACCCCTATTGAGACAGGTCTTGTGCCTAACTTTTGTGGAGCCAGAAGGCAGGCTCCCCCAACCCAGAATTACTGAGTCTCACTCTCCTACCCTCTTCTGCTGTGGTGGAGAATAAGGGGTCCCTTGGGAGCTCCAGGGCCCCACCCACTATACCTGTGGCATTGGGTGCCTCTCCTGAAGGACTAGAGGCAGTCACAGGTACCCCCCCCCCACCACCAAAAAAAAAAACAACATACTGCAACTGGCTCTTCCTGGAAAGTGCCACCTACTGGCAGGGAGGACAACTTGTACAGCCTATTACAACATTTACTGATTCAATCATACAGAGTGTGGTTAATTCTTATCCATAGCACCACCTACTGTCTCAGAGATTAAACTGGGCACCCCAATATAATTCACACTGTGAAGAAGACCACAGGGCTGAGGAAAGACTAAGGGTTTCAAAGACCTCCATCTTCCCACACAACAAAAGATGGAATCTGCCCACATACATAGCTCACCATTGCTTTAGCATACAAATAACTAGCAACTGAGAAAACCACCACACTAAGGATATCTACAACCAAGGTATCCATCTAGGACCTGGACCACCAGCAAAACACCCACAAGCAAAGTCAAATTTCCTTACCCAATATATACTACAGGCATGCCCTTAAGAGTGATGGGGAGGGAAAAAAACCATCTAAATAAAAGGAAATTGAAGAGCAAGAAGCAACAGCTGCTCTAGATGAGAAGCAATCAGTTCAAGAACTCTGGAAGTAGGAAAAGTCAGAGTAAGGACATCCCCAATGAAGCAGACCAGCTCTCTAGCAATGGATCCCAATGAAAATAAAAATAATGAAATGACAGATAAAAAATTCCAGATGTAGAGAATTCCAGATGTAAAATGCAAAAAATTCCAGATGTAAAATTACAGATTGTAAAGAAGCTCAATGAAATCAAAAGAATATGGAAAACCAATTCAAAAAAACAGAAAAACAATTGAGGAAATGAATCCAAAATTTACTAAAGAGATAGACATATTAAAAAAAATAGAATTTCTGGAAATGAAAAATTCATTTAAGGAAATACAAAACACAGGAGAAAGATTTAAGAATAGATTTGGCCAGGGAGAAGAAAATTTTAGAGCCTGAAGACAACTCTTTCAAAGTAGCATAGACAGTCAAAAATAAAGGATAATGAATCAGAGGAAAGAACAAAGTCTATGGGAAATATGGGATTATGTAAAGTGGCTAAATATAAGAACCATAAGCATCCCTGAGGGTGAAGAGGAAAAAGCACAAGGGCTAGAAAACCTATTTGAAGGAATAATTGAGGAAAATTTCCTTGGCCTTGTCAGAGATTTAGACATCTATATACAAGAAGTTCAATAAACATCTGGGAAATTCATTGCAAAGGGGGAATTTCCAAGACATATAATCATCAGACTGGCCAAAGTGATTATGAAGGAGGAACTCCTAGGAGATCTGAAGCACAAATATCAAGTAACTTACAAAGGAAAACCCATCAGGCAAACTGTAGACTTCTCAGCGAAGACTTTACAAACCAAAAGGTATTGGGGCCCCATCTTCAGCCTTATTAAACAGAACAACTTCTGGCATAGAATTTTGTAGACTGAAAAACTATGTTTCATATATGAAAGAGAAATAAAGATGTTTCCAGATAAGCAAACACTGAGAGAATTTGTCACAACCAGACCTGCCCTGCAGGAAATACTTAGAACTGTATTATACATACATCAGCACAATAGATACCCATCAATATAAAGTCACCCAAAAGTTAAAAATTAACAGCTCATATAAAACAATAGCACAAGAAGGTAAACAAAGCAATAAGGCGCTGCCCAACATTATAAACAGAACAACATCCGACATATTAATTCTATCACTCAAGGTTAATGGTCTGAATGCCCCACTTCAAAGACATATGCTGGCTTATTAAATAAAAAAACACAACACAAGTATCTGCTAGCTCCAGGAAAGACACCTAACCCACAAGGACTCACAGAGACTCAAGGAAAAGGGATGGAAAAAATAGTCCATGCAAAAAGAAACCAAAATAGAGCAGGTGGAGTCATTCTCATATTAGATAAAATTGACTTTAAATCAACAGTGGGAAAGAAGGACAAAGATAGTCATTATATAATGGTAAAGGGACCAATTCAACAAATGGAATAACAATCCTAAATATATATGTACCTAACATAGGATTTCCCAGATTCATAAAGCAAATTCTATTAAATCTAAGCAAAGAAATAAATTGTAGTATCATAATTGCTGGTGACTTCAACACCCCACTGATAGAGCTGGACAGATAATTGAAACAGAAAATAAATAAAGAAACACTGGACTTAAACAGGACTCTAGAACAAATGGGCCTAACAGACATTTACAGGATATTCTGCCCAAAAACTACTGAATATACATTCTTCACATTAACACATGGGACATTCTCCAAGATTCATCATATCTTAGGCCACAAACATGTCTCAACAAATTTTAAGAAATTGAAATCATACCATGTGTCTTCTCAGACCACAGTGAAATAAAACTAGAAATCAATTCCAAGAGAAACACTCAAATCTACACAAAGTCACGGAAATTAAATCATCTACTATTGGCAAATATGGGGTCAATAATGAAATTAAGATGGAAATCAAAAGATCCCTTGAATTGAATGACAACGGAGGAAAAACTTTTCAAAATCTATGGGATTCAGCAAAAACATCCCTAAGGGGAAAATTCATAGTCTTAACTGCCTACATGAAAGAGTCATAAAGATCACAAATTAACAACCTAATGTCACATCTCAAGAAACCAGAAAAGGAAGAGCAAACCAAACCCAAAGTCAGCAGAAGAAAATAAATTAAAAAGTCAGAGCAGAACTAAATGGAAAACAAAACAAAACAAAAATACAAAGTATCAATGAAACAAAAAGTTGTTTCTTTGAAAAGATAAATGAAATCAATAGACCTCTTGTTCTATTAATGAGGAATAGAAGAGTAATGACCCAAATAAGCTCAATTTGAAATGTAAAAGGAGATATTACAACAGATATCACAGTAATATCATACAAAATATCATATGTGAATATTACAAAAATCTCTATGCACATAAATTGGCAAACATAGAGGAAATGTACAAATTCCTGAAAGCACACAACCTCCTAAGACTCAATCAGGAAGAACTTCTGAAAATACCAATAAAGAACAGTGAGAACTGTTCTTTAGTGAGAACTTCTGAAAATTCAGAAATTCAGTGAGAACTTCTGAAAATACCAATAAAGAACAGTGAGATCAAATCAGTAATAGTATTCACAGCAGAATTCTACCAGACCTACAAAGAAGAGCTGGTACCAACTCTGCAGAAATTACTCCATAAAATTGAGAAGGGGGTAATTCTCCCCAACTCATTGTATGTAACAGTTATCACTATGATACCAAAGCCAGGAAATGACACAACAAAAAAGAAAACTACAGACCAATATCTCTCATGAATATAGATGCAAAAATTCTCAATAAAATTCTAGCAAATCAAATTCAACAGCACATCAAAAAATAATCCACCATGAGCAAGTGGGCTTTATCTGAGGTATCTAAGGATGGTTCAACATATATAAATCAATAAATCTAATTCATGACATAAACAGAAGCAAAAACAAAGACCATAAGTACCATCTCAATAGATACAGAAAAAGCATTCAATAAAATTCAGCACCATTTCATGATTGAAAAACCTCAAAAATCTAGGTGTAGAAGGAACATATCTCAAAATTATATAGACCATATATGGCAAACCCACAGTCAACATCATACTGAATGAGAAAAAGTTGAAAGCATTCCCCCTAAGAACTGGAAGAAGACAAGGGTGCCCACTATCACCACTTCTATTGAACATAGTACTGGAAGTCCTAGCCAGACCAATCAGATAAGAGAAATAAGTAAAGAATATCCAAATCAGGAGTTCAAACTACTGCTTGTCACTGATATAATCTTGTATACAGAAAATCCCAAAGACTCCACCAAGATACTCCTGAAAATGACAAATAAATTCAGCCAAAATCAATATACACAAATCAGTGGTATTTCTATATACTAATAATTGTCAAGCTGAGAGTCAAATCAATGATTCGATACCATTTACAATAGCTAAAGAGAAAATAAAATACTTAGGAATATACTTAACCAAGGAGATGATAGATCTCTACAAGGAGAACTAAATGTGAAACAAGAAGAAAGAAATCACAGATGATACAAACAAATGGAAAAACATATCTCACATATGGAATGATAGAATCAACATTGTCAAAATGTCCATACTAGCCAAAGTGATTTACAGATTCAATGCATTCCCCATGAAAATATCAACATCATATTTCACAGATCTAAGAAAAATAATTCTACATTGCATCTGGAACAACAACAACAACAAAAAAGAGCCAGAAAAGCCAAAGCAATCTTCAACAGAAAGAACAAATCTAGAGACATCACATTACCAGACTTCAAACTATGCTACAAGGCTAAAATATCAAAAACAGCATGGCATTTGTACAAAACTAGAGACATTGACCAATGGATGAGAACAGAGAACCCGGATATAAAACCATCTACCTACAGCTAACTGATCTTCAACAAATCAGACACCAACATATACTGGCAAGAAGAACCCATATTCAATAAATGGTGCTGGAGGGCCGGGCGCTGTGGCTCACGCCTGTAATCCTAGCTCTTGGGAGGCTGAGGCGGGCGGATTGCTCAAGGTCAGGAGTTCAAAACCAGCCTGAGCAAGAGCGAGACCCCGTCTCTACTATAAATAGAAAGAAATTAATTGGCCAACTGATATATATATAAAAAAAAAATTAGCCGGGCATGGTGGCGCATGCCTGTAGTCCCAGCTACTCGGGAGGCTGAGGCAGAAGGATCACTCAAGCCCAGGAGTTTGAGGTTGCTGTGAGCTAGGCTGACGCCACAGCACTCACTCTAGCCTGGACAATAAAGTGAGACTCTGTCTCAAAAAAAAAAAAATAAATAAATAAAATAAAATAAATGGTGCTGGGAAAATTGGATAGCCGTGTGCAAAAGAATGAAACAGGACTCACTCACCTCTTACAAAAATTAATTCAACATGAATAAAAGGCTTAAAATGTAAATCACAAAACCATTAAAATTTTAGAAGAAAATGTAGGAAAAACTCTTCTAGATGTTGGCCTAACGAAAGAGTTTATGACTAAGACCCCAAAGGCAATTACTACAAAATAAATGAATGAATGAATGAATGAATGAATGAATAAATAAATAAATAAATAGGACTTGATTAAATCCAGAAGCTTCTGCACAGCAATGGAAATAATCAGCAGCGCAAATAGACAACCTATAGAGTGGAGAAAATATTCTCAAACTATACATCTGATAAAGGGCTAATATCCAGCATCTACAAAAAATTCAAATGGATCAGCAAGAAAAAATAAATGATCCCATTAAAAACTGGACAAAAGATATGAACAGAAAATTTTCAAAAGAAGATAGACAAATGGCCAAAAAACTTATGAAAAAAGGTTCAATATCACTAATCATCAGGGAAATGCAAATTAAAACTGCAATGAGATATCACCTTAATATATTGGCCATTATTAAAACGTCAAAAAACAATAGATGCTAACATGGATGCAGAGAGAAAGGAATGCTATACACTGTTGGTGGGTCAGCAAATTACTACTTTGGAAAACATTATGGAGATTCTTCAAATAACTTAGAGTAGACCTACTATTCGATCCAGCCATCCCACTACTGCATATCTACCCAAGGAAAAGAAATCATTTGATTAAAAAGACACTTGCACTCAAATGTTTATTGTAGCACAATTCACAATTGCAAAGATATGAAATCAACCTAAGTGCTCATCGATTCATGAGTGGATTAACAAAATGTGATATATATATATATATACACACACACATGCACACACACACACACACACACACACACACACACCACGGAGTACTACTCAGTCAAAAAAGAAATGAATTAATGTCTTTTGCAGGTATTTGTATGGGACTGGAGATCATCATCCTAAGTGGAGTGTTTCAAGAATGGAAAAACAAACACTACTTGTACTCTCTAATAACTTGGAACTAATCAATGGGCACACATGGACACATAAAGAAGTAAAAGTCATTGGAAATCAAGAATGGGTGAGGGGAGGAGAAGAGGGGTAAAAATCTACACAACACATACAAGGAACACTATTTGGGTGATGGGCACACTGATGGCCTTGACATAAGCATTATAAAAGCAATCTATGTGACAAAAACTTTTTTACCCCCTTAATATTTCAACATAAGAAAAAGAGAAGAGTGAACTGGCACTCCATGGAGACCTAGGGATGGGCTGTGCTACTGATGTACCATGCTGAAACTTTTATCTTGCAAGTATAGATCTGACATTCTTTTGCAGAAGGTATTTAATTCAAAAAGTCTGTTTTAATACAAAAGTAGGTTTTACCCAACATTTTGCAACAATTTCACAATCTAGCAATATGCACCATGTTATATCTGGAGATGCAATTGTAATTTAAGAAACACAGGATTCTACCTTACATCCATTAGGATGGCTACTATCAAATATAGAATAACAATTTGGTGACATTGTAGAGAAATTGGAACACTTATGCTCTGCTTCTGTGACTGTAAAATGGTGCAGCAGCTCTGGAAAACAGAATGGTGGTTCCTCACAAAATTAAAAATAGAATTACTATGTGATCCAGCAGTTCTACTGATGAGTATATACGTAAAAGAATTGAAAGCAAGTGTCGAAGAGAGAGGTGTACACCCATGTTTAAAGTGGCATTATTCAAAATAGCCAAAAGGTAGAAGTGACCTATTTGTTCATTGATAGATAAATGGATAAACAAAATATGGTAATATACATAATGGAATATTATTCAGCCTTGAAAGGAAATTCTAACACATTCTAGAACATAGATGAAACTTGCGGATGTTATGCTACATGAAATAAGCCAGTTACCAAGGGACGAATACTGTATGGTTCCACTTATATGAGAAACCTAAAGTAGTAAAATTCATAGAGACAGACAGTAGAATGGTGGTTGTCTGGGCTGGGGTGACAGGGAATTGTTGTTTAATGAGTATAGATTTTCAGTTTTTCAGGAGGAAAACAATTCTGGGGATGGATGGCAACGAAGGTTGTGCAACAATGTGAATATGCATAATGCCATTAAACTGCAGACCTAAAAATGGTTAAAATGATAAATTTTGTTTTCTGTATTTTACCATAACTAAAAACAAAAAAGAAATAAAAAGTAAATAAATGTAGGGTTATGTAATAAGTATTCTTTCCTGTGCAGAATATGCTGTATTTCACTGCTACCACCCTTATCCAAGCTCCTAGATCTATCTCTTATTGAATTATCTTCATAGTCCTGTATTTAATACTTTAGGGTGACCATATATTTGTGATCCAAACAAGGGTAACTTTGAGAGTGAAAGAGGGCACTATTAATAATTATTCTAAGACAATTGACATAAGCCAGGATTGTTCTATTCTCAACAGAGAAGCCATAGTGACCTTTGAAAGATATCAGATCATTTTCTACTGAAAATCTCTAACAGCCTCCAATTTCCACATATGGCTAATGACTACCATATTGGACAGTGCTGATCTAGATGGTTTAGATACACAAGCTTTCTATTTTTCCTCAAATATTGGACTACCCCTCCCACTTAAAAAGTTTAATAGTTTTCATAGTTTACAGCCAATATGTAGTAAGCCCTTTGAGAGTAGGGACTATATTGTTTATTCACTGCTTTGTTCCAGGCACTTAACCCAGTGCCTCACATAGGGTGAGGACTTTATATTTGTTGAAGTAAAGAATGATTATTTTAGCAGTATTCAAACAAACTATGATTTTTATTTTAAGACTAGAAAAAAAATTGGAAATACAGCACAGAATTTGAGGAATTATATTCTGGAACTATATTTTTCTCATTTCCAATTTCCAATTTTTCTCATTTCACAATAAATATTGTGATAGGTAATATAGAAATGTTTGAACCAAAAGATAAATAAGTAGACATCAAAGCATCAAGATTATGTCAATGCAATTGATGCATCATGTTGGGAAAGTGAACAAAATATTTGAACTTTTTCTTTCCTTATCCACTAGCAAGTTTTTCATTTTTTTCCTTGTATTTCTTTGATGAAACATAATATCCATTATATTGGCTTCTACTTGAAATATATCTATCAACTGGGTCATATTTTACCATTAACTACCCATTTTTACTTTCAGTTTTGGGGATGTGGGTGAAGTGAGAAAAGAATATCAGTGGCATTCAGGGCTCACAAACTGGTACAAAAAATAGCTTGTGAAGTCCTGCTGCTTCTCCTCATCTTTAACTTGGTTATGTGAGGAAAATGTTAAGCTTCGCATGTGTGTGTGTGTGTGTGTGTGTGTGTGAAAGAGAGAGAGAGAGAGAGAGAGAGAGACAGAGAGACAGAGAGACAGAGAGCTCACAAGAAACTGCTTACCCATGGAGGTCAGAACATGAAAGTATGGTACAGAAACTTCTAACATTATGTGCTCTGGATACAGCTCTATCATAAGTCAATTGACTTTTCAATTTAATTATATTATAAGAAAATTTTGAGTAGTGTCTGTATTTTACTTACTTTTGCACACTTTATAGAGCTAAGCTCTCAGTAGGGTCTCAGAAAATTTATTTTAAAAAATAATAGATTCCAAATTAGTATCCAGTTGCAACCAAAATTATATTTTTATAGCAATAGATATTTGGATATTTCCCATATATCCAATATTGATTGGATATACAATATCCAATAATAAATATATAAAGATTTACTGAATGAATATTATTACAACCAGAGAGCATTTTTAGTAGCTCAGAATTTTATGTATGTAATGCAAATGTCTTCTTAACATATTGAATTATTATAACAAAAATTTAATTACTTCAGAACAAATGAATATGGAGGCAAGGATAAATATTGAAGAATATTCTTGTTAGATGGATGAACAAAGTGTACAAAAGGATTTGAGAGAAGAATTTACTAAACATTCATCTGCATATGGCTTCAAGTAATTTAAGATGAAATATGTGTGTGTGGGTGTATGCACGTGTATGTATGTGTAGGAAGTAAAGACCAATGGCAGAGATATTTTTCTGTTTGGTTTTTTTTTAAATTCATGGCATTAAATTTGTAGTTAGCTCATAGGCACACAGAACTTAATCTCTTTCCTCTCTGTCATTCTCTTCTTTTATAATTTGTTTTACCATAAAGAGGTTGGAGAAGCCTGTGAAAGTACAATGGCAGGAGAACAGGAGATCACAGAAGAAATCCAATAATTAAACCACTTTGCCTGGCAAGTAACCCGTTGGAAGGTAATGGCTCTGGAAAATATATTGTAGGAGCACTTAATTATTGCAGCCTTTAATTCAATGTAAGCTGCCTGAATACCAAGAGTTTGATCTCTGTGTTAATCTAGTTAAAATAGGCACTTTTTCTCAAAATAAACTGGGTGCATAATGTACTCATTTCAAGATCAACTCCATACTTTAGAGATAAAGATTTAGGTAAGGTTGCATTTAAAACAAACTACTTGCCATTATCTGTAAAAATGTGGTTATTCTAACTTCAGGATTTAGTCTTTCCGAAGTTTTTCCCCTTTATATACACATGTAGTCACACATATATGTAATGAATGATGATGGCATACAATGAAATAATAACTGCAGCCTCAAAGCCACTTACTTTTTAACCCGCTCGAAACAATACCCCAGCACACTGATTATGTGGCAGTTGGGACCAGCTGCCCTATGACTTCTTTTCTATTGAAGTTGCACTCTATAAATGACAGAAGCCTTAACCTTTATTTAGCAGGAGAAGCCATTAATCTGTCTTCAGACTTTCCCCTACCTCCCACAGAAAAAACAATTTGCTCTTCAAAAGTTTGTTTGGAAATGAAACCAAATTCTGTGTTTCCTCTACAGATGGCTGACCTCTTTCAGTTGGTGACTGCATTACTCATTTAAACAATTATACAGGTCAATATAGTGTAATCTAAATTATTTAGTCTCTTAGTGTTTTTCAGACACTACTGACAGTTGGAGAGGCTCCAGCTGCTGGCTGTACCTGGATTTGAACTCCACACAATGATAACAGAACTTTAGTCTGAATTCCAGAGCCTGTCCATTGACGGTGCCTGCTAACTCGCTTGACAGTCTTGCACACTGGTCCTGAGGGAGTTATAACTTAAGTATCAATATGTCAACATATAATGATTTATTATTTTCAGATGAAAAGTTTCAAATATGTGTCCAGAAGTTTAAAAGAATCGTTACTACCTGGTTGGTCTTTCTTCTGAAGTCTAACCTTAAAACACCTTCCTTTTTTTGTTTGTCCCCCACAGGGAGCAATTCAAATCTACCAAATAGACTAGCAAAATATTATGATAACCTTTTCCATCCTAATTTGTACTGGAGGCTGAGTGTGTACTAGGATCAACATTAATTACTGTAAAACATTTCAGCGGTGTAGTTCATGGAAATGTCACGGAGTTAGCTAAAGGGGAGTTGGGGTCTTGGAAACATCAGGGGGGAAATAGCAAAAGAACTTGTGCTCCGCAGGACAAGGGGGATTTATGAACACAAAATTTAAGACTGAGGTGGAAATAAAACCCAGGACTAAGGTGCTAACACCAAGAAAATCCAATAAAAGTTAGGTTTCCCTAGGTAGAGAGAAGGCACAATGCAATATAGTCTGGTGGTCTTTCTACCACTTTTAAATAATTTAAAAATCAGTAAAATTTAGGTTCCAGCAGTTAATACAACAGCTTGTAAAAGTGATGCTTTATATAATAAGGGATCTAGTATGTTCAAGTTAATATATCAGTTTGAATTAATGAATTTTTAATTCAGATTACTTTTGCAGCTTGAATTCAGACTAATTACAGGTTTTAAATTGTCACTAGTCGGAACTCAGCCAAGGCATATTTCCTCTCTTCTTTACTTGCACCCTGAGAATTCATGAATCAATTTTTTTTTCTGGGTCATGACTTTGCCCCACCAGGAGCAGATAAAACCCTTCAGTGAGAAGAAAATGCAATGGCAGGGATCCCAGTCAGTCAGAATTTGTAAGCAAAATGCAAGGAAGTAAATGACAGAGGAAATTTCCCAGCTTTGAGCGAAAAAAAGGCTTAAAAAATCACATATATAATCGAAACAGTAATGAATTTAGTAAATACTTTTAAGCACAGCAGTATCCAATTTTATCCTTGTAATTTAGAATTACTGGATATTTTAGGAGAGGGGCTGCTTTTTGCAAACCTTATTTTTAAACAGCAGAGGTCAGCTTAGTACAAACCTCTTTGGGGGTGAAATGCTTTCTGTTCAGTAGTGATAAATGAAGTACTTGTACTTTTAAACCATCAGCAATCCTTCTCTTATTTCATTAAAACTCAAAAATCAAACACACATAGTTATTGGAATTTTGGAAAAATTGAACAATATGAAATTGTTTGAAAAATAAATTACTTTTGGTTTATATTCTTCAAAAAAATGGTTCCTTTCCAAAATGAATGAGAATAATATGCAATAACTTAAGTAATCATAGGGTTAGTTATATTTCCAATTTGCTCAACAGTATTTCTTTTCATATTTACTATTAAAAAATATTCACTAAATTGTTGTGGCTCAGCTACTATGGCTTATTTTTAAACCAATTCAGTCTGTAAAATATACCTATTAATAAGAAGTAGGTAATAAATAGCTCAACAAATTTAAAATCTTCTAAAAGGTAAAAAAATTAAAAAAGGTATTCAATAAAGCTCTGTTTAATAAAAAAAATTCATTTAGGTAAATTATTAATAATCTCAATTTTTGTTTTGTGACTGCTGTAATACTAACTATCGTTCATCTAACATTGCATTATAAGCTAGTAGGGGTATGTTTTTCAGACGTTTAACAACCAGAAGGTGTAAAATGACATGTTTCTGTTTTACAGGATTCTATGTAAAATATTCTTCTTTTAGTATTCATGAGTTCATTAGAATATACTTTTAATTAATAGTTATGTCTGGTTATATTATATGATTTTAAAATATTTAATCCATTCTTTAATATGATAGAGTCAATTTAAACAAGCTCTTCCAATAATCCTTTTATTGAATATGCTAACATTTTTTCATATTATAATGAAGAGTAAGTGTTTTGACAATAAAAATAAAATTTATTAATACACCTTGCTTCTTATGCTTTTTCCTTGTCTTCCAGCAGATGACAAAGTTGCTATAACTTTTACACTAAGACTGCTAAAATAATTGCCATCTCACAGGGAATGGGAGGGAAATTCAAAGAAATAAAATTCTTAGGAAATTCTTAAATGCTATTTTAGATTTTAATCACTTTATTAGATTTCTTGCTTGAGTGATTTGTGCAGAAAACATTTTATCTATTTTGTTTTCCTCTGATTACCGAACTGTGTTAGACACAAAAGTCTACTTGAAACTAGCTTACAGTTTAAAGACAGGTTTAATAACAGGTGAACACTGGAAAATATGCAAACAAAATGGCAGACATGAATGACTTCATTTAAGGCATAATTGCTTCTCATCAACCCAAGAAATCATGCAGAAACAGTCTCTGTTTTACTCAGCCAGGAAGAGACCAGAGAAATCACTCAGGCAGAGATACTAAAAGGAAGGTCCATTCTTGGGTCTCAGCCAGACAACCACTCCACACAGATCCAAGCTTAAAGACAATAGTCCTTAGAATCACAGTTCATCATAACAGATAATTATACAGCAAGTAAGACAATAAGGTTTTTTGGCCTCTGACTATATAGACTAATTGCTGGCTATGGAGCTCTGCCTGGAAGGCATACAGCACAGCCTTTGCAATGTCTTATTACTACGTGGGGACTGGTGTAATTTGGGTGGACAAGAGATTTAGTGTCTAGTGAATTCCATATGGTGGCTCTTTCTCCTTTGTGGAATATTTTTTCCCCCTGACAGACATACAGTAGTGTTCCAATGGTTCCTGACATATCTACCTGGAAGGAGTTTTAAAAGGAAATAATCCTGCCTAGTATTCCAAAGAAGTTTCCAGTTGATTAAAAAACAAAAGCGATCTGAAAAAAGGATGCAAAAACATCTGGCCACTTAACTATGCTGTTGCCATCACACATTTCAAAATACTAAAATTAGGATATGATATCAAGTATTACTTAAATGCATATGGGTGTTAACAAAACCCAGAGTTAAACAGTATTGCTTTCAAATACGCACTTTACAGGAATAAAGTCCCACCTTCATTTTTGTTTTGTTTTGTTTCTTTTACTCTCTAACATTATATATCATGATTGCATTCGTTTTAATTTATTTATTATCAGGAAAGATGGAAGCAGTCTGCTTTGAAGATATTTATTTACCAGAGTGAGATCCTGACAAGATAGCAAGGAGGTGCAGAGACTCAAGAATAGTGACCCTGCCTCTCCCCATCAGAAACAAATATATCTCTCTTCGATTTGTGTAGCTCTAAACACTAGCCAATTAACTTGAAGTTGAGTTTTGACTCAAACTCACGACACTTCAAGCCATAGAGCCCTGTTCTACATCTGTTGTCATTGAACCAAGTTAGTGTAAAAATAATCTCTGCTATTGTTTTTTGTGTTTTACTTCTTTTTCCTTGCTCTTAAAGATAATTACTGCTTTTAGGATTGCTGAGATCTTTAGGATTCCTAAAGCTTTCTACATGATATTTGTATGTTTCCCCCTCTTTGGGATGAAAAAAAAAAAGCTGGAACACAATCATTTTTATTGAATAAAGTTTGCAGTTCATTAAAGGCTTTCTGGCTCCCATGTGCAAATGCTGACCATTACATCACGCGCCCTGAGGGTTGTGCTAGAAAAGAGAAAAGAAGGCGAAATCAGCAAAAATAAAAGAGTCTTCCTGACTTGAATTGAAAAATGTGCTTGTTTTTTGTTAAACACCATAAATTTGCAGGAAGGCTGGCAAGTGTAATAGCGTTCTGAGCATATGCTACCTCGGAGGCACAAAGCCCTCACTTAAAGAAATACACTTGAAATGTACACTTTGATCCCCAAGATTTGTTCCAATGAAACAATAGTTTCCAAGCTGTGTCATCTATTTTGAAGTTAGTTTAAAATTTCTGTTAAACAGGATTGAATATGCACTACCCAAACCAATTTAATTTCATTCACTTTTTTCATAAATTAATTTTTAAAAATTCTAATGAAAGAAGATGGATTTTTTTAAAATAAGGTGAGCTGCGGTGTAATGTAAGCAAAAAGGAGGATCCTGAGCATAGCGAATTTGCTCTTTTTTTCCTGTTTTACTCCTATTTTTTAGGAATTCAGCAACATTTGGCTATTGAGGATGTCTGGTAGGTAAGACTATGTATAAAATATATACTCAGACATTATAAGTAATATTATAATAGAGGTTCCAGAATTGTAATAGGGTGCATGTGTCAAAAAGGGCTTCAAATAGTGTCTACAGTCTAGTGGCTATTAAATACTCAGCTAATGTTGACCTCATGTAGTATCTATTTTTTAATTGAGAATAAAGTGAATTCACTGTTTATTTCTGATTTGATTTTCAGAAGAAAATAAAAGCCAAACTAAGCCCAACAAGGCCAATAACTTTGCTATTGAGGCCATATTTTAATGTATTCTTTTATTGTGTGAATTTTTTTTGAAAGTACACAGATCTTAAATATCATAGCTAGAAAGTTGATATGGTTTGGATTTCAGATGATAAACACTACCAAACGGTGTCATATTAAGATGTAAAAACTATGTATGCATGCCACAGCCTCTGCCTGCTATGAGTTTGGTTGTACGAATGTTTTTTTGACTTCTAAATCACACATTTGCTAAAATGAGCTCTGCTAGATATCAGTTTGCGCACATGCACAATGTGTCTCAGTCAGATTCATAAAACAGATAGCTGAACTATACTTTGACTTTTGACATCAACAATCTGACTTCAATATTTCTCCACAAAGAGAGACTCCTGACTCTGTGCTGTTTCAACGTGATGGATAGCTTTTCAGCTGCTGACAGCACTGAACATAATAAATGTATTCATCAGCATTGGGGGCTGCATATTCCCATGTCTTAAGTTTTACAGCTAGTGGTTTTGAAATGCCACCCAGAAACACCTGCAGCACTGCCTTGTCTCTGCAGAACTGCAAAGCCACTGTGAAAAAATATTATTATAAAGTTGTCTGTATATCAGCATTTCTGTGCTAAACAACCTTTTAATTGCCTACCCTCTAATTTTTCTTTGCCTGGAAACACTTGCAGACTCATATTTTAATTTAAGCTTCTCTGTTTGACTCCTCTGATCATCTGGGTTTCATTGTCATTGCTTCACAATAATTTAATGTCATATATAATGGCATCAAATTGGGGAAAGCCCTAAAAGCTGCCAATCCAAAGTGATCTGAATGTTCCTGAGTACAAGTCTAGATAAGCTTGACTTGTTTGTGCCAACATTATTCATCACATTCTGCGTGTAAGTGGGCCAGTGTTCTCTTGCTCTTGCATTTTCAAATCCTCTTTCAAGCTACCCTGAAGCTTCTTAATCAGTGTGTTTGCTATACCCCAGTTAACAAAATGGTTGCAAATAGGCATTTGCACCAAAATTTTTTAAAAAAGAGTATTATGTTGATGTTTACCATGCTACTATCTACACATTTTACCATACTGTTCTTAAACTTGGTTCTTGTTAAACAAATCTCACTTTTGTTTGCTGCTAGAACAGGAGAGTTGGACCACATGTGCAATTCAGCACTTGTTTTTAGATTTTCATTTAATAATATTGCAGAGAGCTAACTACTGTTAATGAAAACTTATTTGTGAGGCTACTCCAAAGTTGATCATATATATCTTCTTGGGAGGAGAAGAATTTTATTTTATAGCTAATTAAAAGTTTCTAAAGATGCCGTGGATTTTTTTTGTGCAAATTAAAATTAATTAGAGTTATTAAGGAGCCATGAAAAGAAGGATTTGAGAAATAGTGAGAAATATTATTTAAACCCTAATGGAATTCAGTGAAACCCACAGGTCTATTACAGGCCCCTGATTTGCCAGGATCACTGCAGGGAATCTAACATTAATAAGCACACTGGTAATTAAATCATTTGTTACTTTGTCTGTAATGTTGTAATGTTTCACTGATACTCTGTCAGAGCTCTTTGTGCAGATCAGAGCTAATCAAAGGTAATCAATTTTCAGCATTTGAGAAATCTGTAAATGATTATACATTCATCAGATCATTTAGTGGAGTGCAAGGAAAGTGCAATGCAATTAATCTTCCTGCATGAGGAGGAATTACCACCACAGAATTCAACAGTTATAATTAATTTCATTGTCTTGCTGTGAATTTTGATTGCTTTTCTTTGGACTGTATAGTACAAATGATGATTCATTGCAAAGTATTTGCAAAGCAAACACACCAGTGTGCTATGCAAATTAAAGTAGCTGTATAACAGATAGGTTTCAAACTTCCTATTTACTCAGGGTTGTTGAGTACTAATTTGGCAAATAATAATTGCTTGTTAACTTTATACACTCTTCCCTTGAATATCAAGAATGGTAACCAACATAAATAGAAAGCACGTGCTATTTTGTATCTTATGGTATGTATGAAAAATACTAGTTAGCACTTTAACATGTTAGCTTAACCAAATAACTTAATTTAAACATTAAAATGGTTATTTACCTCTGAAATCATTTGCTATTTATTTACTTACACAAAATAACAGCAATAGATTATGCATAGAAATATACTTATAAGTGGGTGTTGCTTTTTCCATTATTGTAGCTAGAAACAGTAAGAGACTTTTACTTGAAACATTTGATTCTTAGACTCTATTTGTAATCTACAATGTTGCTGTTTAAAAAAACATGTAATTTTTGGTACATAGTAGGGTGTTGCTAAAACAAACTCTCCATCATTTAAAGATTTCCTATATAATCCCTTTCAGTTTCCCAATATTCTGCTCATTTAAAAATATATGTGTGTGTGTATGTGTGTGGGAACAATTCAGAAATGACCTACAGGTTCATCTCACATTTTGTCATAACATGAAATGATTTTTTAAATGAAATGAAGGTTAATGACAAACAATGAAAAAATGTGCATAAATTTAATGTTAACTGTTTGCCAAATGACTGCAATTTCTGTAATAATTAAAATGTGAAGCATGAGTTTTTCTTTAATTACTTTGTGAGATCCAAGTGTCTAATGTTTTTCCCCAAATTAAACTTCTCTAAATGTTAAAATCAGCTCAAATACTTTCCATACATATAGCTCCAAGAACATGAGAACTCATTTTAATATTTCTTAATCAAGAAGTTAAGCTATATATTTGAATCCCAATTGAAAATCAATATAAGATGTTATATTTACCTCATATATATTCTGTATGTGATGCTCCTGAGGCTTTTGTTGAATGAACATTGAGGAATAAATAACTTTTCCCATATGTAATCTTTTAAACCTGTGAATTAGTTTAAATAAGTTCAAACCATTACCTGCTAAAACCAGAAGGGTTATTATAAGTCTTTTCTATTCTGAAAAGAAAAAACAGGAAAAAATAATCCCAAATCAAGTGGTTTAACTGACTAAATTAACACATTTCAAATAATGTGAAATTTAAAAGTCAATATAGAATTATTTAAAATTCATAGTAAGATAAATAATAGTAGGACATACACTAAAATAATACACACAAAATAGTAAGTTAATGCTATTTTTTCTGATGGAATAAACTGTATGGAAACTGTATGAAACTGTATGGAAATCCAAAGAAATAATCCAATAATAAATAAGGCCCCAAACCACTATTTTGTTGTCAAAATCAATATAGAAACTATGGGAAATCTCTTTATAGCATCAAATCTGTCATGTGCTTTAAAATATTTATCTAATGTAGAGATGCATCAAATCCTTCATTTAAGGTTGATAAAAGACAAATATTAAAAAAGACAAATATAATGCAAAACTTTCTTGCTTGTTAATGTTAAGTGTACCTATAGTATCTATTTTTCATAAGACTTGTTTCTTTTTAATTTACTCAAGATGTCCCATCTTTATTTTTGCTAGTACCTTCTCTTTTAATGATTTTTCTGATGTTGCTAGGATAATAGCAATCCTGCTTTACAATACTTTCCAGTTTTCAAGTTTGATACATCATGCTGATTTCAGGTATTGCAGTTGGTTCAAGCAATATTATATGCTAAATATGGTTCCCTTAATTTAAAATTATTTGAACTTCCAGGCTCAGAAAATGCACCAAGCAAAATTAGTCTTTTCAATTGATGCATTTCCTAATTCCTTTTTAAGGTTGAATCAATATGTACTAATCCATGTGCTATGGATTTGACCATTTTGACTATGTTTACTGGTTAAATCATGGAGACAAATATAGTTTCCTTGAGTTAATGGAAGAAATAGAGATACCAGCATAAGATAAACCAAAGATACAAGAAAAAGTTAAACATATGATGTAGCATGCTTTGTATGAGGATCATGGGCTTTGGAATGAAAAATACTTGGTTGCCATCCTGGGTGAACTTCTTTCAGGTGGTGAGACTTTGTAAAATTTTTCTTACATAAACTAAGTCTCATCCATAAAATGGGAATAGTAATCTGTTTTGCAGAATGTTGTTTAATTGGAAATGCATGTTAAAATGAGGGGCACATAGTAGGTACTCAAAGATGAAAGCTGTTCTTACTACCCACAGAATGAATAAAAGGAAATATGTAAGGTGATGGTGGCAATAGTAGAAACAAACTTTGGAGTTTTATGTATGAAAGTGAACTAATTTTTCCATCATATTGGCCTCAAATCAGACAAACAAATATATACTGTTATTGATTAAAGAATTTGAAAAATATGGTTTGGGTTGGTGAGATAGATGTTATGGACTTCTCAAATTATTGTTTCTGAAAAGTTTTTCTTTTCTTTTCAAGTAATACACTTGAATTACTCCAAACTTCTATTTCTATGAGTTCATCATCTTTGATCTCTTGCATATGTATTTTTTAAAGTTTCTATAAGGCTCCTGAATCATTATCTCCTTCTTCATTTGCATTAGAACAGAGAAGTTTGAAATGCTAAAAATATTTCAATATTTTAAAATTAATAATTAAGAAAATTATTTATTAGATGTTATATTAATTTAGTTAAGCAAATATTTTCTAGATAGGATTGTAGACTATAAGACATTCAGAAATTTTGGGCTTACTATAAGTCAATTTGAAAAATTTAGTCAAGGGTCAATATGAAGTCATCAAAATACTACTTAAATATTTTTAAAAGTAAAAATATCTCTGGAATGATAGATTCTCATGGTATAATTTCTCCACAGATTTTAACTGGCTCTTTTCTAAATGTATTGTAAAATTTTCTCATTTGAATATAAATGAAAATTTTTGTAAATGATAAAGTCAGGGCTTGTTTTATAAGATTAGTAAAACCTAAGTTTTATTTTGATTTAGTTATTACAAATTCAGGACAAGTCCCTTCTCTGTTACTTAATAAATTTGATGAGACTTGATGTTTCACTCAGTACAAAATTTAGGAAACTTTTATAGCTCAGTGAGCATCTTAAGTAACAGAATATATTTGCTGAATATTTGCTTCTGCTGGTAATTTTCATGATCCATCCACTAAGTAACAACACGTTTGCCCCATTTCTTGTTTTTCACATTCAGAAATTCTAATTTTATTTTGTTGGACAATTGGCTTTAAGGGATTCCCAACTATAATAACTAATAAAATGCCATTGATGAATGAGCCACATAAATTTTTGGTAGATTTTACAAGTGGTGTTCAGCTCTTTTAAAGCACTGGTTCTTGAAATTTTCCTTTGACACAAGATAGAGAGCAATATAAATAATATATCTGACTTAAAACATATTAAAAAAAAGAAACTAAACTTGATAGGTTCTTGCAATATCATAATTTATGTGAAACATGCAAAAAAATGCATACATAACACCTTTCTTGTCTGGCTTCATCTGTATTCATTTGTTGTCAAAACAGGTTTCCATATTTAACTTCTTTTTTTGATTATGCCTTTTCCTTTATTTCATGGAATGATATGTTATTATCTCTGAAGTGTAGATTTCTGCCAAGTTCTATGCACTTCAGTGTTAAGAGTATGGCCCACAACTCTGGGAATCTTTGTTGAAGCTGTAGAAATAAAATGAATAGTATAAAAGCTTGATGGCATCTGTGGATAGGAAACTCATTAAAGGCCCCAGCCCTCTGTTTTATTTCTAACCACATTTTCCCTGTGGGATTTCAATGTCTTGCAGGATGAAACCAGCAGGACTCATTACTTACAAAACAATGTTTAGAGTCCTTTCGTGGTGCTGGAATGCTTCTGCCAGTCAGGTAAAGAACCTAGGCCTTTATCCTTTTGGGGACAATGCAGGCCAGCTCACAAACTGCTTGGAAAAGTCATGCCTTTGAATGTAACTGCAGGTGTTGCTCCCCAAAGGCTGTTGGTTGGTACCCTCCTATGCAATGTACAATGGGATAATAGAAAATTCACTTTGGAATTCAAACAAAGTCTTAGAGAAATGGAAATAATAGGAACACAATTTTGAGACTTCCTTAGTTTTTCCCACGAACTATGGACCATGACTAATACCCTCGGGGCAAAAAACATCCCTTTGCCTTTAAGGGATGTATACAATTCAGTGTTTCAGATAAGTAAGTTTCATGACCTCACCAATTTTGTGGCTTTCATTCATTTACTAGAAAATAAATTTAGGCAAGAGAAGAAAGCTATGTTATGGGATAGAACTTTAAGACACCAAATCTAGTAAAAGATCAATGCATTTGAATATAAAGTACAACAAATAGCTTTTTTTTTTTTTTTTACTTCTAAAAAAAATCATTGCTTTAACTAGATTCACTAAATCAAATTAGTATAGTGCTGAGTGAATTGCCTGTCTCTTTTTGGCAATGTGGCTAGTGGCATTTTGGAAATATTCTTAGAACTTGTAAAATTCCTGCAAGAATAATAAGGACCTTGCCATTGTGGAATCAAAGAGATTCAATCACTTAAAGTAGTACTATAGGCTTGTCAAGTGGAATTGCTTTTACAGATTTGCTGAATAACTCATCCATAATGGCTGAAAATTTCAGCCATTTTGTTAAAACATCCAAGGCAGAAGAGATTAGCACACACTATAGAATGGCATATGTATAATCACGAAGAAATTTAGACCACGTCTGCACTGTGAAGTACCATTTAAACATCCCAAGCTCTAGTCATTGCATTATGGAAAACAATGTGAGCTATCTAAAAAAAATGAAGTGTGGCTTGTCCTTCGCTAGCTGATGAGACTTCAATAGCATTTGAAGCTTGGTAAAATGTATTTCTAAACAA
The DNA here is from genome assembly GCF_040939455.1 of Microcebus murinus. Lineage (NCBI taxonomy): Eukaryota > Metazoa > Chordata > Mammalia > Primates > Cheirogaleidae > Microcebus > Microcebus murinus. The sequence continues at coordinate 64,273,525 of NC_134109.1, forward strand.
AGTTGCTATCTTTACTGCTTATCTTTACAAATGAGAAGGTCATAAAGAATTTGAATGGAGGGAATTTAAAGAGCAGTTAAATGTAGCAACTATAGAGAAGAAGTTAAACAGAGAGAAAGTGCTAACATAGTTGTTGAAGAATTAATATCAATTAGATTCTAATTAATAATAATAGGATGAGCTGACAGCAAACATCTGGGCTGCTAAAATGAGAAACCATTAAGCTTTTCTCTTTTAAACACATTTTTTGACAATGGAGACATATATGGTATTTATCAATGGATAAGTTTCGACTTGCAGACTTTGGGCATTTATTTTCACAATTTTATCTTAATTCCGAAAATGAAATCAGGAAAAAAAATTGCCATTTTAAAGATGGTCTCTCAGGCCTGGTGTGCTTTGCAGAAGCTATCATAAAAGTACCTTCTGGGAGTGAGGATGGGGAGAGAAGCATAATTTTAAAGGTCAAATTCACCTCTCATTATCTATTCAGAAAATGTCAAGAATATTACAGTTGATTTTGTACAGTTCAAGGTGCAAATAAACTTCATGGAGAATAAATATTTTTCCCCACCTATACTTCAAATTTTAAATTTTGAAAGTTGTCTTTGGCTTGAGTTGTATATAGCATTCAATAGAACAAAAACATGTCTATAAAGTCATCTTCATCTTGAATTTAAATTCATCTGATTGTTACCTTATTTAAACAATAAAAACGGAAAATATTCACCAGGAATGATGTTTAAATACCAGAATGTAAATAATTATGCCACCTTGTTTGAATGAAATATTAACGGGAAGAAGAGCAGATGAATATTGGAATATATTGTGAATAGAATACATGCAATATGTTGTGAATAGAATACATGCAAAAAGGGTACTTTCTAGCAAAAGAAAATGGTAAGAAATTTAATAGGCATAATTTATAGTCCCAGTAAAACTAATGCATTTGGAATAGGATACATAGAAATCATTTAGCTTCTCTGTTCCAAGAATCTCAGGAGTCTATACACATGCAGATTATAAAATTGAGTCAGGAAGATGATAACTCAATCAACAATATCTTTTGGTTTTCACTATTTACATAGCTTTTGCCAGAGGTCAGGCAATAGGTCAGCTGCACTACCAGGAATCAAAAACTTTAATTTTAGCATTTTTTTCTACAACACTCCTACATTCTCCAAAGCAAAGTTGCTTACATAGAACAGATTAGAAAATTCCTCTTAAAAACACACAAATCTATCTGGAAAAAATAAATCAACTAATTAACCCATCTAATGAGTCATTCAATAGTAAAAGCAGGATTTATTTGACATGTTCCAAATATGCCAGCGATTACTGCCTCTTCTTCCAAATCATACTGAATCCTTCTTTACTAAGCTTTCCCTTCCCAGTTGGCTGTGCTTAGGGATTTAGAGGAGGCCAATAAATAACACCCTTTCTTTCCCTCCCAAGTTTAGGATCCATTAAAAGATAGGTATTGGAAGTAGCAGAATGGAGCTCAAAATGTTAGCTTTATTACTGGCAAATGGTGGGAAACAGGACCTGACTAACAGGTGGACCACCCAAAACCTCAATCTCGAAATAAACCTCCCACATGGCCTCAACTCCATATCTTCAGACCTCTTGAGCGGGGCCAGAGCCCCTTGACTAGCAGGAGGATGGACCTTGACACACTCTGCCCATTGGCAAAGAGATGTGAAAGAGAAAAATTCTGAGCATTCTCCTGAAAGCATCTGCACAGAAATTGCTCCCCATCCCCTGGGACCTCAGAGTAAAGGCTACATGGGTTCCCTTGGACCTTTGTGCTCCTAGGAAATAGAGGGGATATTCTCTCCTCTAAGGAAGCAGGAAGAGTAGAGATCAAGTGTGCTCTCAACAACTATTACATGAATCTTTGAGTTATGCTACTGAATTAAAAATCTCATTTGTTTTGTTTACTCATTTCCTCTTCCTTGCCCTACCCCAACTTTCTTATATGCCTGCTTCTTTTCTTTCTACATGTGTGTGTGTGTGTGTGTGTATATATATATATATATGTGTGTGTGTGTGTGTGTGTGTGTGTGTGTGTATTTAAAGATGCCCAGGAAATTCTGTTATGCAGCTAAAGATGAATTTTTTTTTAATCTATATTATAGCTTCCAACCCTTATCCCACAGTATGGCTTTTTGTAAGAGAATGTCCAAGCCAGATGCTACAGTTGAAAGAAGAGTGATAACTATAAGATTAACAAATTTTCTTTTGAAGGAGCTAAAGTATTTAGGTGCCCATATTTATATCTTAATAAATCCTAATATGCCTTTCCATCATTCTTATATTTTTGCAGGCTCTTCCTAGTTTCTATTCCCACCAGTAGTGAGTGGCCCTGTTGCACCAATCAAATAAATCAGGCGATTTAGAAAACTACACTTATTGGAGAAGGATGTGGATCCATACTATGAAAAAAAGGATATCATTAGAACAAACCATTGCATGCCATTACAAACAGGTACTGAATAAAACTGATTTCTGTTTTTTACGCATAGAGAACCTGTTATTGCTACTCAGAGCATGGTCCCAGAGCCAGCAGCACCAGAATCCCAGAGATTTGTTAGAAACATGGAATCTTGTCTGCCATTCCAGTTCTCCTGAACCAGAACCTACACTTGCACAATCCCTTTGCCCCACATGGTGATTTCTGGGCACCTTAGAGAAGCACTATTGGGGTAATTATTATCTTATTCCAAGAGGCTCTTGTTACTCAAGCTACTTTTGGACATGGATTAGGGAGGTGATAGGGACTCACTGTTCTGTTCTCATGGTTGCTAGGAGTGTCCTAGTTCAGTAGCTGGGACAGTGGGTGGGTGGGCAGGCAGGGCTCTGTAAAAGAGATCCCTGACCATGAGCTACTCCAAGCATTGTTCAAACCACATGAACTGTGGACTCAGACCTGAGTCTGAGCCCCAGCTTTGCTATTTATCAGCACAGCAAACTTGGCATATTCCTTGACCTTTCTCATTCTGATATTCTTGCATGCAAAATTAGGAAAATGATACTGATCTTTCAGTTTTGTTATAAAGATTACATTAAGAGCTATATAGTATGTACATGATATACAGCAGGGAAATAATGCATTTTAGTTCTTTTCCCCTTCATTTTCTACAAGTGAAAGATACCCTTACTTATTTTAATAGTCTTATTGTTTTAATATTTTAATGATTCTACACCAGCCAATGTGAGAGATGAGGAGGGAGGAAGGTTTGCTTTTCCCTGCCTAGGGCCCTTCATGGTTGAGCAATATTTTGTTCTACCAATTCTGCTCTACCAAAGATAGCTCTTGTGTATTGATCATTGACTATCCTCACAACCACTTTATCAAGTGGGAACTGCCACTATGTCACCTATTTGAAGGTGATACAAAGGCACAACAAAGTTATGTAACCTACCCAACGACACCCAGATCGTAAAAGTTCAAACTGAGTTTCAAACCCAGTGCCCTTTTCTAGAGACCGGATTGTTCACAAGTATGTTAGGTGCAGAAGTAGAACGATTCACTCATTTTCTTTCATGTGCTTTCTGTAATGACTGAGGACAAGTATTTTAAGGTAAAGTCCGATATCTGTGAAGAAACTAAAATTAACTAGTACAGGTAGGAGAAGCCAAATCTTAGATTTTCACCTTATTTTTCTGGATAAGAATCATATCATTCTATCCAGCAGCAATAATTCCTCTAGAGTGCGAAGTTAAGTCAGTTCATCTTCCCTATTACCTTGGGAAATAAACAATTCTGGCTTCACATAACTTCTTTAAAGAACTCTGGCTCCACAATCAATGTTGGGTGGAGGACAGGATGGGCCCAACTGCCTCTCTGGCTTTTTTCTGTGGTCAGCAGAGGGCTGTAACTAATGCCTGTTCACTTTTTCTATGTGGAGGAAAAAACGAATGTCAGGCAACTTACTTTTTTGGCCCCTTTATTAAGACTGTTATTCTTTTCAAATTTTACTGTAGACAGATATAACATTTATAAATTACAATATTCTTCCAATGTCTTGAAAGTTTTAAAACTGTACTCAAGGTGATATTATTTTAAAGACAACCTCAAAACTCTGCATGCGTTTATTGCTAAGCCATCCATGCATTCATTCAATTCATGTGTGTTGTACATCTTCCTAGGTACTGAGCCTTAGCATAGGCCCTAAGAGAACAGCAGTCAACGAGACAGGTAAGATGCCTACTTTCACAGTCTATATTCCAGATGGAGTAGACAGAACTTCTGCTCTAGCAGGATAATTTTGTTGCCACATTTCATCAATCTTGATCACTTTTAGTTAATGATTGGGAAAAAGACATGGAACATTTAATTTAGTGAAATGTGCAAACTGTTTTGTAACTACACAAATAAAATAATTAATAGTAGTCTTTCCTCAGTGAAAACTAATCCTTTTTGATTGGTATATGTCTTATTATAATCAAGTTCTACCTTAAAAAGCATTGAATGTTGGTGGTAATTTAAATGAACAATATCATTAAGGTAAATCAATTAATATCTAAATGTAGGAACTTGGGTTTCTAGAAACATATCAAATAATGTTCAGAAAATATGGTATAAAGTATAAAAAATCTATCAATCCTTCTATTTACCTACCTATATTTATATCTAATAAGTTTACTATTTTTGATGTAACTGAATTCTTTGCCAGGTGCCCTTACTTCATTGATCAAATGAACATCTTAATCACCTATATTTCAGTTATGATTTTTGAAGAAAAATGTGCCTTGGAATTTTCCAGATGATTATTATTCTGTGGAAAAGTAGTATTGCACATTGCCTGAAGAAGGTGCTCATAGTTTTACTTCTCATCTAAGACCCTGAAATGTTCTATTTTAAACATTTCTTTTCCTCCATTCCTGACATTTGAATTCATCATTCACGTCTGTGACATGTTTTCATATTATCATTTAATACCGATGTCAGTACCAAACAGTAATAAGGGTGCAAACATCTGTTGTTTACTCTGAAATGATTAGCTTCCATATATAATAATAAAAATTTACCCTATTGCAATAATGTTTAAAAAAACTCTGCAAACATTTTGGACTCTGGTGGTACCTTTAAAAAGGCAATGGAAATTAATTATATAAAGTTTGCATTCTGTTTGCTTAATCCCAGTAAAATCTAGGATGAGTGTAAATAAAGTACATTCCTGATAATGTATACATTAAGAAGCGTCTATTAAATGTATTCTTGACTCTGCTTGGCATTGTTTAACCTCACTGAGATTCAGAAATGATGCAACAAAAGTGATAAAATCACCTAGAGTTCTGGTGAGGAAGGTCTATCGCTTTAATGCACTTTCCCAAGTTTTCTGGTTGTTTCTTTGGTGACATTTAAGGGTAAGGCACAGTTGGTTGATAATACTGCTGACTTTAAGCCGAAATTGAAACATCTGGAAGAATCACATTTCTTTGCCTGGATAACCTTTCTCTTTCTTTTGAAATTCTGCTCAGACATCATTTGCTACAACAGCCTTCCTTAAAGCCATAGGTTAGGTTAAATGTCCCTTTGGGGAACTCATAGCGCCTAGTGTGCACTCCCAATTCAGCTCTCACCATAATATTATATTAGACTTATATCATACCTGACAATCTTTCCTATTAGAACATAAGCAGAGGATCAGCCTTCTTCATCACTCACCATCCAATTGGTTTTAACTGATCAACACTTAGGTGCACATGTAGTAATAACATTCATCAGGTATTGGGCAGATGGGGGCAGGAGGGGATGGATGGGTGTGTACACACCTAATGGGAGTGGTGTGCACCATCTGGGGGATGGACATGCTTGAAGCTCTGACTCAGGTGGGGCAAAGACAATATATGTAACCTAAACATTTATACGCCCATCATATGCTGAAATTAAAAAAGAAAAGAAAAAAAATTGGTATCTAATATAGCAACTATTGCTTGATTATGGATAAGGGTTCAGCATTTGGACAAGATGATGAGATTGGAGCATTGCATCACACAATGTGATAGATAGGCTCAGGATAAACAAGATAATTTTTCCCTCAAGATCTAGTTGTCCAATAATCTATATATTAATAAATACTACCAGGAGGGTGTGCACAGGCCACTGTGGAGGTTAAAATTACAAAATTTAATCAGCCTAAAGGAAAGGGAATGCCAAGAAAGTCTTTCAGATGATCTAAGGTGAGAACCAAGTGCTCCTTGATTGCTCCAAGTATAAGAGAGCAAGACAATTTTGGGAAACTGCAAATAGTTAAACATGTCTTGAGTTTAGGATTCTAAGGGTAGAAGATAGTGCTGGAAAAATAGATGGGAGTTAGAGCAAGATGAATGTTATTTAAAATGCCAAGTACTTAGTTTTGTAACCTGCAAAATGAGGAGTTGTTTAAAGATGTTACTCAGAGAAGTGTTATGGTAAGATATAAATTTGAGAGGGATAATCTGCAGTATGCTGATGGAAGATGAATATTGGAGTATACAAACTATAGCAAGGAGACAGTGAAGAAGTATTAACCTAGATTCAAGGTATGAGAGTCCAGGATAGATTAGACATATATTGAACAAGCAAAATTAAGGGGACTTGGTGAATTTAACGATGAAGTGTCTGGCAAGGTAAATAAAGTTTTCTGAATTGGCCCATGGTGAGTATAAAGGTGATATTCACTGAGAAAAGCAGTACGTGAGGATAGGGAGGTGAACACAGGTTTGGATAAGGGGTGTTTGGGTGCCTGGTTGGCAAGGATGAGGTCCAAGAGGTGGTCAGGTATATGGGTCTGGATTTCTAGGGTGAAGTCTGTGGTAATGATACAGATTTGGAATTTGTCATCTCAGTTGAAGCTGTGGGTGTTATAATGAACAGCGATATTTTTCACACAAATCCCCTGGGATCTCTTTTGCACTTTCTATTTTCTAACTGGCATCCCCACCCAGCTTTCTGACAGTTGTGAATCTAGTAGCCTGAACCTGTGGAGGCTGCCCTCAGGTATGGTGGCTGCTTTGCCAGCAGGCTTAGAAACCTGGGAGTGTCTGCCTATTTCAGTCCCTAGGAGCAGACGTGAGCTAATGACCAACTGGTACAGAAATAGGAGAGATGAGCTCTCTTACCTCCAGCTGGGACAAACTATGAGGTATAATTTGCCCTCCAGACATTACCCAAAATTGCACCTTTGCTTGGTTTGTTCCCATTCCCTGTCCTGCTTCTTCCTCACTTCCTTACTAATCTCCCTGGGAAGCGCTTGCTTAATGAATTGCCTGAACACAAATCCCTAACCCAGGGTCTATTTCTGGGGATATCTACTTAAGACTTGTCATGAATAAGACCATCCAAGTAGAGTATTTAAAATGAAAAGGAAAAAATATCTAATCAAGGAACTCAGGAGACATCACTGGTTAAGGGTGAGCTGTGAGAACCATGATCTTGAGTAGGGCCACCTTAGGTGCTAAAAAACATCCTCTCAGACCAGATCAGACCAGATGGTTTCTTCACCCTTTGCTCTATTTCTTGCAGGATAAAATTCTTGTTTCTGGCAAACGTGAAGAAATGAGGGGTTATCTGATGAGGGTCACAAAGATACTGTTAGCAAGGAGGCTGATAAGCATATCTTGACCATAAAAAGGAATTAACTCTTGACTATGGCCAAGTGGATATTGTGGATTTGCTTGTTAGGAAATAATGAAAATTTAATACTTCATATATGGGAAAGAACTGTAATTTTGCTGCACCTTTTTAAAACATTGTAATATGGTGACATCTTTCTCTCTCTATATATGAAATATATAGATCTGCATAATTATTTTAATTACTGCACTGCATACTATGAATTATGGTTAAATAAATAACTAGTATTTCCTTGATGGATACCTTGGTTTTTCCCATGTTTTTCTTATTATGGATGATACTGTGATGAACAACCTCGCACACACATCTCTTTTGTTATAGTTGCTTAGCATCTCCTCAGGGGAAATGTCTTCAAGGGGGTTTGTTGGTTAAAGGGTATATGTGTTATACATTGTGGCACACGCAGTTATATGAATTTTTAAATTAAATTGGTAGATACATTCAAGTACATAATTTATAGCTTTATTTTATCATGATTTTAGCATCAGCTCTATTGTAAGCCCCTATTTTCACTTAATAACAGGTAGTATTATTTAGCTAATTTTGGTTAAATCAGTCCAATAAAGTAACCTTAAACTCAGTTAATGTAAGTTAAAAATTCTACCATGTAGAAGTTTCAGTTTCCTGTTCTGGTTTTCCCTCACCATATTCCCTCTGGGGTCAGTTCTCAGTTCCAGAGGATTTATACAACTGTGATCAGTGTCAGGGAGGGGAAGAGTTGATTCTGCACTGGCATTTTCCCCAGACATGACAAGACTATCTCTTGGCACAAATGGGATACTGTGTTTCTTCAATGATAACTAGTCTGAGATTTTAGTGGAATCTTACTTAGATGTTTGGCCTGATTAATATATCTGAGATGCAGCCTGCTGCCCTCAGATTTCTGATTGTTTCTAGTTGAACAGTAACCAACTCTGTGGCCTGTCATTCATGCCCCCTGGACAGCATACTGGCTTTCTTTCTCAGCAAATCTTCCCATCCCACTCAACACGCGAGAACTTTGGATCCTCTTCCATACCAACTGGGGGGCACGAGCTTGTGGGAAAAGTAGAAAGTCTAACAATTTCTCCTTCATAAACATTTTTGCTTACTCTTCACGAAAAAAAGGTAAGATCACTGGGTAATTCCAAAGAAAGGGAGAAAGTGAAGTGGAACTTGAGGAAAGTAGTTAAGGTCTGAAAGAGCAGCTGAGAAGAAGCTGAATAAGGGGAAGTAATGTTAGGCAGTGTTGGAACACAAGAAAAGTTCCAGACCATTTCTAGTAGAAAAAAATGGGCAAATATGTGACATATTGTCCATCATTGTTCAGTGATAGCAAGAGAATGAAGACTGGGAGAACATGGCAGGGATGTGGGATTGGAAGTTTTAGGATGTTAACAAATAGTGGGAGTAAAGCAATAAAATGAGCTGGAAAGACGGCAGGCTGTGACCAGAGAAGAAGATAATGGGTTTTGCAGTTTAAAGGTAGAAAGTTCTGGGGTGATGAAAAACTTCATAAGGGAGGTATTGAAGTAAAGAAGTAAACTTTCCAATAAATTGATGAAGTCAAATCACTGTGAGGGTTGGGTTTTGCATGGAAATGAAAGCTAGTTAGGATGAAAGTTGAACTTAGAGTGAAGGGGAAGACACATTTCCAGGTTCTGAAGGGTTCTAAAGAGGGGAGAGAAGTTAATGAGAGTTAAGTGCATAATGTGAGTGACAATAGCAAGGAGGAGTAAAACGTATCAGAGGGCAAAAGCCTGAAAGGAGAACAGATTTTATATGAATGAAGAAGATAATGATCTAAAAGTGAAAACCAGGAAAATAGAATACAAATTAATCTCCTTCTCTCTCTTCCCCAACTCCAGAGCTATAAGACATAGACAGGGATAGGAAGGGCTATTCTCAGGAGAGAGCCAGGTTTCAGTTAAGGCAAAGAGATAGAGGTAGTTCATTTGGCAGGTAACTCAGAGAGGAGGAAGAGCAAAACATAAGGTGAGAGTACAGAAAAGAACAAAAAGCCAGTGGGGCTGCATTTTAGATGGCAGGCAAAGGCAGGATTGAGAGAATAATTTAGCTGACTGTTCTGAAGTAAAAGTTCTGAAGAGAATTTTCATGTGTAACTGTTTGCTGTCTCTGACTGAGGTTGCTGGTGTTTGTAGGCCTCTCTGTGGCCTAGTCAGCAGAGGGTGACTTGGCTTGAGATTCTAAACAGAATACTGATTCAAGCACATTTTTGAGGATTAAATCCAGAGCTGTGTGTTGGTATTAAGTGTGAACGTGCTTAATGTTTCAAATATAAGTAAGGTTCACTTGTGGGACGAAGCAGTTGAAATTTGAACATGAACCTAGCTAAAGCTGATTGAGTTTCCTGGGTTGTGTGGTAATTAGCAAAAATATTACTAAAGACTTTGAAAGTCATCTTCCCCAAAGCAGATGCCAGTGGCAGTAAAAGAAGTAGTCTATTTCATGTAGAATATGAAGATTACAAGAGAAGGTGAGACGAACAAAAGCCCTGAAAAACATCGCAGCTAAATTTGACTAATTCTATTGGTATCCTGTCATCCTTAATTTTTATCTCTTTTAGTTATCATAATAAAACTGAATTCTAACTATCAAGTTAGGAAAGGAATAAAAAAATAATCGGTAGAGTAATTAAGAGGAAGATAAATGACTGCAGGCCTGTTATTTTCTTGCTATCATTGCCTCTTCTCCAAGATCATAGTGATAGCATCAGGCAAGCGTAGGTGCTTTTCCATGTTACTGCCCTCACATCCTCGGGCACAGCTAATGATCTCAGAGTTGAGTTGAATCCTGGCTTTGCAATTCTGTTCTGTCTTTAATCAGTCATTTCCTGTTTGGTGTGAGTTAACAGTTCCTTTGGTGTTTTTTTTTTTTTTTCCCTCTGAGTCATCTTACTTGATAATGTCAGCCATGGACTCACTGGCACATGTTGTATTGTCAATCTGTGATTCTCACTTTGGGCCTTTTCTGTTGCTTGTGTCTCTTCTACTTTCAATTTCCCTTCGGTCGCCATCCTCTATTTTCGGAGAACTCAATCCACGTGCAGAGAAATATTATAGGTTAATCTCAGCATGATGTGTGAGAAAGAGACCTTGGAAACAGGATGAAACTTGGAGTGTCATAATTCTATTTGCAGAGACTTGATCCTTGCTTACATGGACTGATCACAGTTGCTGGAAAAAAAAAATAACTCTGTGATATTTTCATGGATTCAGCCATATGGCACCGCCCCACCTGAACCATCATTCTGTTTTCCCTTGCAGACACTGAGGAATGCAATATGGACATCCCGTCTGACTATACAGTATACAAACTCTTTACCTAATGTTGCAGATGGGTTTCATATATCCAAGGGGCTGTTTATTAATGTGGATATTTTTTCTCTCACTTATTTACATATTGCTCAGAAGCCTGCCTACAACATAGAAATGATTTGCATGCATCTTGTTTCTTAGGAGTAAAGCACGCTCCCACATAATAGGGCACATCATTTCACAAAGAGGCAAGTCATTTTGGGGTCTCCTCCATTTCCACATTTTGAGGAGGCATTGCCATAAAAGCACTCTCTATACAAAGCAATGTCTAGAAATTATATGGAGTCTTGAACAAATATAAAGGGTGCTTAAATGCTTGGAGTAGGGTATGGTAGAGAAGAAAGACTCCCGTGCACAGAGTGGTAGAGGGGTTAAGGTCTTAAAATAGGACAGACAAAGAAATATTCCTGACATTGTTATTTACTACCTGTTCAGTCTTGGAAAATATTTAACCTGAATCAGCCTAGTTCCTCACCTATAAACCGGAAAAAAATAATAGAGATCATGTAAAGTTGTTGTAAAGATTGGATACTATGTATATATTATTAAACTTGAGGCTGTTAAAATTGTTTAGGAATTATTGTTATCTATGTTGTCTCAGGAAATGAGTAGGTCCAGGAAGAAAAGATGATTTTCTTTAATTATTTGTCTTTACTCCGTGGGAGTTTTTGAAGTGAATATTCCCAGTACCTATGGAAGTGCCTGGAAAGTAGTAGATGATAAATCCATGTTTGTCTAATTATAAATTTGATTAATTCTTATAAAAAACATTTAATGTACCTAAATATGTATTCATATTTAAAGAGAGAGAATCAAAATTTTATAGATGATTACTACATAATTTTCTGGCAGGAAAAGAAATCAAATATGAGATGAGATAATAGAGTTTTTTTCACTCTTTACTTGGCTCTAACTCTTTTGATTTAGAAGTGGAAACTTGACACTTGGAGAACAATAAAAGAATAGGAACATCATACAAGGGACTTTCTTAATTTTTTTACTGCATTTCTTCAATAAAATGTTAGCCTACCTGAGAACAGGATTTTATCTGTTTTATTATCAACTAAAAACCTGTCCAGTGCATAGAACAGTGTCTTGAGCATAGTAGTTGCACAATATTTATTGAATAGATTTCCATCACTGTATCTTATATCTGGAGAGTTTATAATGATGCATCTTTCCTCTTCTTTACCTCTAAAATTATTAAGTCTGTATGTCCTTATATTCAGGTACTTATTCCATCATTTATTTTCATTTTTAACAAAAATATTTCATCTTTTGCTATTATTCTCTACTTCTATCATTTGGTCAAATGGTTGTCCAAATAATTTACCCTGTACACCAATTTTTTTCAATCAAAACATTTATATTTGGCTACCCATGACAATCAAATTAATATCCTTTTTGTCTTGTTTTGTCTTTGTGTATCAGTCATGGTATTTCAGGTATTTCTGTATGGAGAACTTAGCTAGTATGGTAACCTTTGTGGAAAAATGTATATTAATTATTTTCTCAGAACTTAATTTTTTGTTTATGTGATATAAAACTTCCAGATGGATGGCAGATCACAAAATCACATTTTTCCACTATCTTATGGCACATTGAAACACTTGATTTGCGAGCTGGAACACTATAATCTGACCATGTAACTGTTGACAGCATAACCGGGTATACACCTTATGCCTGGATCCCTTAATTTTCACATTTATTCAGGCACATTTATTCTGAAAGCCTATGGTCTTCATCTATCAATTCACTTTAACTTAGAAGTTAGTGAAGTTTTAAACTATACTGTCTTTAATAGGAGCCTGATGAGAACCAATAACATCATCACAGATTATTCTCCAAGCCAATTAATATTTTTTATTAGAACTAAAGTTGACTTAGTTCAACTAAAGTTGAATTTAGTTTTATTAGAACTAAAGTTCAACATAATCCGAATTTCTTGCTCTTCTTAAACTCTTCTTAATAGTAAGTTTCCTAATAAGTATAGCTGGCCATAAAATGAGAAGTCATATACATTAGGAGGGACTTAGTGACGGAGCAGAAATGTGGATTCTAGGTTACCCTCACCTGTTTTTTGGTTGTGTGACCCTGGACAAGCCATTTAAACCTATGGAAAATAGTATGGAGAGTCCTCAAAAACTAAAAGTAGACCCACCATTTGATCCAGCAATCTCACTACTGGGTATTTACCAAAAGGAAAAAAAGTAATTTTCTCCAAAAGACACTTGCACTAGAATGTTCATTGCAGCACAATTCAAAATAACAAAGGTGGAATTAACCCAAGTACCCATCAATTCATGGGTGGATTAAAAAATGTGGTATATGTGTACCGTGGAGTACTACTCAGCCATAAAAGATGAATTAATACCTTTTGCAACAATCTGAATGGAACTGGAAACCATTCTCCTAAGTGAAGTATCTCAGGAATGGAAAAATAAATACCGTAAGTGCTCACTATTAAATTGGAACTAACTGATCGGCACTCACGTGCACAGATGGAAATAAAACTCAATGGAAATCAAGCAGGTGAGAAAAGGGAGGAGGGGACGTGTGAAATCATACCTAACAGGTACAATGCAGACGATCTGGGTGATGGGCACACTTATAACTTTGACTCAAGCAGTACAAAAGCAATCCATGTAACCCAAACATTTGTACCCATTTAATATTCTGAAATTAAATAAAAAAGAAATTTAATGACCCAGAATGTGAAGAAAATTAAAAAAAAAAAGCCTTGAAACCACTGATTTCTCATAGTTAAAAAAGCAGGGTTTCAATTAATTTTGACATCCTTTATGTTCCTAAAATTTTTATAATATACAAACCTGATAGGCTAACTCTTAACTATTGAAAAATCAATGCATACTTATATGAAATGAAGTAGGTCTCCTTCCAATACAATAAGCTCTTTGAAATAATAGCAAAGACTCCTTGGTTTGTTTATATTTATATAACAAAATACTATGTCAGTGACAGCCTCTGTCCCAGAAGATGTCATGTATCAGCAATGCACTTTAAAACGTTTGAGGGGTTCAAAAGATCACTCAGAATTTGTCTCTTACAATCTGAGGAAAAACAAACTCTGACAAAAATAGGTTCCAAGGTTTCAGCATGCTCTGGAAAATATTAAATACTTAAAAAAATATTAATACAAATAGCAAGTACACCAGTAATTTATAGATCATGATAGAGCTCAGGCATGTGTGTGGCTTATATCTCTACATTAACATGTTGACAACGGAGCAATAATGATGTTTAATTCAAACAATCTTTTTATGGCAGGCAGTATGTGAGAAATATTTTTGATACATTCATCATGTTTTTGTGTTCCAGGATCATCTTGCAAAAGCAGACTTGAATCCTTCCTAAATGCATGGTCCTTCGATTTGAACTGATAGAATATTATGACTTCCTTTGTCTTCTGTTTTGTGATTTTGCCAGTAGTTGAAACGAGGAGAACAATAGAGTGTACATGAATAGAATTGAGCATTACAGAAGGTGTAAAGATACTGAAAGCTGACAAAAAAGGAACACTAATGAACCAAAAAAAAAAAAATTGGCTTAATTTCTTGAGTTAGGGATTTCTATATCTAGATCTCTGTATCTTTTGTTTTCCTTTGTAAAGGACAAATAGTTCATTCAAAGGGATTTAATTCCTTCACTAATAGGTATATAAAATTTATTTCAACTCACATGAAGTTTGTTTAACAGATACCTACAAGAAAAAGATAAAATGGAACTGATCTTTGCAGGGAATGGGTCCCACATGAAAAATAATGAAAAATTGCTTGTTGATTTATTTATATACATTACCTATGTGATTCTTGCTCTAATCCTTACCATTAAGCAACCTTGAAAAGAAAGTCGATCAGTACATCAAAATGATCTTTCATAACATATAAGCAGTTTGTTCCAGAAATCCAGGTATGGTTGTTTAAGGGGACTTTAAGTTTGTCATAGACACTTTCCCAGATTTCTTCACCTTTCTGGGAACATCATGCTGCCTCCTGCTCTCTGTTGACTTGGAACTTACTACCTTTCTCTTGAGATCTCTGTGCTGCCAGTTTCTCCAATGAAGTACTTCTTTCTCCAGAATTAACCCTTCAGACTCTTCCCCTGCAGTCAGTCTATTAGTTTGGACATATTAATGTATACTGAAGTGTGATTAGATTGAGCTCTATTAATAGTGTGACTTGCATATTTAATGTTACATTTTAATGGGAAGGAATCTCTAATAGTGGGTTTTACTTGACTCTCACTCTCAACCCCTGTTCATTCTTTGTCTTAAACTTCTCCTGCCAATAGAAGACATCATTTGGTTACTTTGAATTCATTCATATTTATTGAAAAATAGTTTATTTCTTTACAAAAACATATTTTGTCGGGAAAACATTTTGTCTTTTCCCCCCTAGTCTATGTAGCCCCCAGTTTTTTACTTAGATATTTCTATTAATACCTGCCATTACACTAGAGCCATGGCTAATAGGTCCTAAGTGAGAGCACTTTAATTATTTGTTCCCAGGCACAATGGACCAATAACTTCACCTGCCAAACAGAACAATCCCCCCTCATCCTCCTTCTTGCAGGATCTCTGTAGGCATTTCCGAAGGAGGTGAGGAGACTCAGAATAGCATTTCCAGTTTCTGCCTCTGCTTCTCTCTTCTCCACTGTGCTTTTTTCTCAGCTTGCCTGCAGATTTTTCTCACTTTGCTATGGAAATGATGGATTTGTCCTGATCTACTACCTCCCACAGTGTCTCAGAGGCCACTCGGGGCAGTTTCCAGCTGCCTCCACTTACTGATCTTTGGTAGTAAAATCTCTTTTCATCCAGCAGGGAAAATCTTCCTTTTTAGAGTTCAGATTTTTTAGTGGTCCCATGGTAGTGGGACCAGGTCCGGAGTAACACTGTGCTTTCAGTTTCACAGTGCCCATGCTCTGCACCCGAAACTCCATCCCCTGGATGGGGTGTGGAATTTCCCTGGCAAAACCAGGTTTGAGCCTCACTCATGATACTTTTTCTCTAAGGGGGCTCTTTGTTTCTGTCTGTAGTCTGGCTTCTATTTCCACCCCCTTTTAGTCTGTAAGACATAATAATAAATGCTTGGAATCCTATTGAAGACTGGGTTCAAGTTCTCCCCCACTATGTTCACACATGGCATACAAATCAGAGGATGTGGCTGTTGACCTCTGCTTAAATTTCTGTAAGCAGATAAGGAGGCTTTGTCTTACCAGTGTCAGCTCTGGCCCAAATAAATCATGTTACACCACATTTCTTCATTTGGTCAGAGTAATTTATTTATATTTATTCAGAGTACAGAAGGGAGAAAGATCTTTTTCTTCACTGCTAGTCTAAATATTATATTAGCTGAGCCGCCTACTTTGTTATACTGGCTTGGGGAGAGTGAATGGTGGGGCAGATGGGGGTTAGCATGACTCCATGCTTTTATTATAAAGTATTAGTTGTGCATTCTAGACCAACAGATAAAAATGGGGTGAGTGGAACCGTCCTCCATAGCCAGGGTCAGATGAGAAAATAAATGGGGAAAATGTAGTAAATGCTAAATAAGTATGAGTTTAGAGATAGGGAAAGAGGTTTTACAAGTAGAATAGAATTTTGTGTCATTTGAAGACAGAGACAGGACTTAGAATTTCAGAAAGATTCTCTGAGTATGAGTTTGGGAATGGAGACATGAAACCAGAGATTTTCTTAAATCATACCCTTAAAGGGCTTCATCACCATCATGGGATATGAAGCTGATGGTAACTTAAGAAAGGAGGTTTCAGGAAAATATAGTTGGACCTGGATAGGAATGGAAACCTTCAGGAGTAACCCCCCAATTAAAAGTAAATAGAGGAAAAAAGCTTTAAGGGTAAAATGGACTATTCATGAAACCTACCTTATTTTAAATTATTTTCTTATTTAAAAACTTTTTATACCCTGAGTTTTCTGCACACTCATGGGGAAGCTAGAGTTTATCTACCTGCCACATTTGGCCAGTGGGCTGCAGAGGATGCCATGAGAGAAAGGGAATATAAGATATAGAAATGATTTTGTACTTTAAAAATATTTATGTAACATAGTAATCATCTATTCCTTGCAGGCTTAGCCCTTTTATTCTCTTTTGTTAAAGTAATTTTTTGTATTTTGTTGTCTGATGTCTGTCACTCCCAGAATTAAGTTTATCATATTATAATAGTGAGCCTATCTCGATTTTAAAACATAGATGTGATATTCTTTTCAATCTCTCTTGGAAACATTTTTTTAATTACTTTAAAGTTACTAGTTTCCTCTACTAGCACTATTTTATTTGAGGTGGGGTTTAGTTCTTTTCTGTGTTTACTTTAGTTTCTCTCTTGCTGGTGGTTTTCCTCAAATGCCTGCCAATTTTTTTTATTATCTCTTTTCATGTGTAAATGAGGTTCTAGGAGGAACAGTATTGGTATCTGAGACAGAGTTTCAAGATATCTCCAGACAGCAAAAAGAGTTGCTAATGGAATTTGAAAGCCCTTCTCATCACTTCACACTTTTCACTCTCTCGCCATGAGAACAAAAGGGCCTTAGGACAGTTAGAGGGAAGATTTGAGTGGATAAAAATGATCACTTCTTTCTGGTCCAAAAATATTCATTCTTAAGGATGAGAGTAAGTAGTGAGGATCTATCTCTGTGATGCTGAAAACTCATACAATTACAAAAATCTAAGTTAAATTTCTGTTACTTTATTTTTCAATGATTCAGAGATAATAGGAGTTCTAGTTGTCCTTGAAATTAAATGTGGAGAAGAATTTTCCATTTTAGTTGATATTCAAACCTAGGCTCCTGCCCATGAAAAAGGAGTTAAGCAATTTACAAATTTTCAGTTGCTCCAGACAGAATTACAACCTGTTTGCTACAAATCTTGGCTTAATGGTTGTGTCATGGGATATGCAGGGAAAACGTATTAACAGTTAAATATTTCTTAATTAAAAATAAGTATAGTAGAGATTGCCCTTGAATTTCTAGGAGAGGAAGACTCATCCCCAGGGTTTATGGAATCTACCTTTTTTACTTTTCTTCTTTTGGGGTCAAGACCAGAAGAGGCCTCTGAGGAGGCTGTGGAATTTACCTAGAGCTGCTGGAAAGCCACTGTTTAACCTCAGATGGCCGTGAACCTGACTTTTGCCAGAACATCTACAAAGCTATCTCATGTACCGCTATATTTGCCAGTTCTTAACATTTTTTTGTGTGGGTACTAACAATTCTGCCAATGCTATTCCATGCTCTTAGTGTCCCATAGATATGTTAGTCAAGCAGCTATTTCAGATTTTTGCCCCCAAAACGTGGATATGGCATACTGATGGACGACTGGCACATGTCTCTCAAATACTAACCTAAAACCCTTGGATCTCTCCTGAACTTTTCAGTGACCTGAGAAAGATGAGTTCTTTTCCAGTAAGTTCCCAGGTCCTTTGTGCAAATAAACCATTGGCAGGTCTAACATGGATGTTTCCAGACACAAAGTTTTCTTAGTCATAGAGTGTAAGCAGTTTAGTTTGCTAATCTTAGAACCAGATGAAAGGATGAATAAATAATAGTGAATAAATAATGTTCTTTTTTTAAAGTCTGGGACCTGAGTAATGGCTACAGATGTTCATTTTGCTATTTATCTTTTATCACTTACCTAAAAATATCATTTACACACATATATTACATATGAAACATTTCAAAATAAAACCAGAAAAGGCTAAATGAACAAAATTAATATATAATTCTAGGACTGCTCCTTACCCAAAGAAGTAATTTTTGAAATTACATGTGTACAGACTAAAACTCTACAGATAAAAGTATGTAAGTGATGATTACTTTATGTAGTATTTTGTTCAGTTCTACTTATTCTTTAGATTTCCAACTGTGTTTTATGTAGAGTTCAGACTCATTCTACCTGAAACTCACCTCTCACGTGGGCATTGCTACTAAGAGTGGGAACTGAGGCTGAAGGCATAGCAGTGAAGCCCCAGTTGGCTGGGAGGCAGGAATAAGGGTGCCTGGAGAGCAAGCCTGGATAGACTGTGAATTCTATCTCCATAAAGTTCTTGCATACCTGCCATCATTGCCCTGGTTACTCTCTCATTCACTATTGTTTCCTTATTATTCCTCTTTGCTAAAGTCTCCACTCCACTTCTATCCATCTTCCATGTTATCTTTCTAAAACACAAATTGGAGCAGTCATTGTTCTTAAAATCCTTCAGTGGCTCCCCATTACCACAAAATATTATTGAATAAAGTCCAGAGTCCTTGGAGTGATGTCATTCTACATTTTTTGCAGTATATGTTGGTTTTGAGGAGTTTATTCTCTGGCCTGATTGGCTTTATATTTTGACTCTACCACTTCACTTTGAGTGAAATACTCAAATGAAATAATGATAATAATCCTTACTTTTTATGGGATAGTATAAGAGTTAATTGAAATAATACTTGTAAAGTACTTAGAAGTGGTATTATATGGTAAAGACTCCTAAGTGTTAGCAATTATTATTAATATCACATTATGCCAATTTTTATGTACTCTCTATTCTGACAGTGCCATGATTTTGCTTATTCTATTCTGGGAGTTGAAAATTTAAGTATTTCCAGGCATCTGGCAAAGTGGGGAAGACAATGATGCAAATTCCATAAAGGCATACAATCAAAATTTATTTTTTTACTACTGTGCTAAGAAAGGAATTATTTCTGTGGTAACTTTTCTATATTTGTGATAAATTTTGACCTATCACTTAAGATCAACAGCAAATAGTGTTTCTCCCATTGACTTCTTTGACTTCTTCCTTCCTTTCTATTCACAGGATATTCATTCTCTCATTCTATTGCTTACCATTCATTCTGCCATTATGCTTATATTCATTATTGCATTGATGGTATTCATTCTCCCATTATAATGTTTATGCATCATAATTTAGTTACCTACATAATTGTCTGCCCACTTAAATTTTTTAGTTCCTTGAGAGCAAGCAAAATAGTTTGTCCATTTGTATCTTTTTAATATCTAGTATTGCATTTTTTGGGAATGATTGTGAATGGTATCTGGGATACTTGCAATATGAAAAAACAATAAAAAGTAGGGATGAGATTTAAAAAAGTCAAACTGGTGGGGCAAGGAAGGTAGACTTAAACTACTTCACATGTTTGTATTGGCTTCCATTAAAATCTTATCACTCATGGGTATTGCCTTCCACTGTTTTTGGGCAAATATTATTACATCCTTTTCAAAGCCTCTACCAATTCAACAAAGCAAGAAATTGATAAAGTAATGAACTTTTATTTCCCAATGGAGGTTGGCTCTTTTTTACATAAAAATTACCAATTATCAGTCATTGATAGAAAACACTCAATATAAGATTGTTTTTCAGCTGTTTTAACGGTGGTGATTTTCTTTTCTGTTCCATCGAGATTGTTTTTCTAAAACAAAATGGCCGAAACTGAAATGTCAATAATGTACTAAGATGAAGTGCTTCTGTTTTTATATATAGCAAACAAACAAAGAAACAAACAAGCCAAAGCCAAACAAACAGCTCCCTCACCTCCACAAACACACAAGCTAACAAAAAAATAAAATTAAACAAATCAAAGCCAAAACCATCAATAGGAAAAGACACAGTATGGGTCTGGGATTTGGGCAACCATAGTGGGACTTTCTAGGCCCCATGTTGAGTTCAGGAGCACGTGGAAGCAGTACTCAACTGCCCACTGCCCTGCCCCCTCAGCACGCCCCAGCAGCCTCCAGGGAGCTCTCCCTTCTTCATTAAGTAGCATTCTCTTAACAACTTGATCTAAATGCCAATACCCAAAGTTATTGTCTTTCCTTTTGATGGAAACACACTTTCTTTCCATTAATTACATTACCTGGACTGACTTTCTATCTTTTGAACATCTCTAAACATGTTATTTCTTCCTTAGGGAATTTAGTGATTCTTAAATTATTATTAGGAAAGAGTCTCAACATATAAAATGTATTTTAAAACCATAAATAAGTGTCCCATCAACAGATGAATGAAGAAAATGTATATTTATACAATTGAATACTTTTCAACCATAAATAATAATGAAATTCTGTCATTTGCAGCAAAGCAAGGACAAGTCTGCATGACATTAGGTTAAGTGAAATAAGGCAGGCACAGAAATGCTACATGATCTCCCTCATATGTGAAATCTAAAAAAGTTGATCTTACAGAAGAAGAGAGTAGAATAGTGGTTCCCAGAGCCTGGGAATGATAGCAGGGAAAGGAAGATAAGGAGAGGTTGACCAACATGTACAAAGTTACAGTTAGATAGAAGGAATAAATTCCATTGTTCATTGCACAATAGAATAGCTACAATTAATAATAATATACTGTATGTTTCAAAATAGCTAGAAGATAGGATTTAGAATGCCATCCCTACAAATAAATGATAAATATGGTGGATATGCTAATTACACTAATTTGATTATTACACATTGTATGCAGGTATCAAAACATCACACTGTACCCCATAAATGTATACAATGATTACATGTCAATTAAAATAAATTAAAAATTTTTAAAAATCAATAATGAAAAAGAAGTTAAATATCATAAAGGCCTTACTTCTCTTCCTTCTTAAACAACTTTTAGCAAAGCATTTACCCGTATTGATATGATCTCAATTAAAAAACAAAACCCCAGAATTTATGCGTGATCAAATTCAACATTAAAAATAGCGCCAACAACTTTTTGCTGAATTTCCCTGGTTCAAATTTAAGAACTCCAAATATAACGATATAAATATAGTCCTGACTAAACAACTCAATTGATAACATAATGCACTAGATTAAGAAAAGAAAGGAAGAGGAGATTGTTTTAATATGTGTTTTGGTGTTTCTAACAAAGTTCGATTTTTTTTTTTTTTCATCTGCTTGAGACACCCAGTCTTTCCTAGAAACTTTGCTGTCATTTTAGTACCTGCAGAGTGATACCACTAACAGACCTGGCTGTTTGCTTCTGAGTAAGAACAGCTGTGCAACAGACTGTCTGAACAGTCCCCATTTCGGGATGCAGCACGGATCTCTGACACCAAGGCAGCACCGCACCAGCTGGCTCTGAGCTCCGTGCATTACTATTCCTGGATGATTTACCTGTTCTCAGTCCTGTCACCTTACTGTTTCTGCCATCTAATTAAAAACCCATGTTACTGGATTCACTCTGCCACAAATTAGCAATGCTATCTGTGTTCTTTCTGAGCCTAAACTGACCATTTTTACTTTCATGATACATGATTTATTTTTAAATTCATACAAGATGCTTGATTATTTATTTGTGGTATATTTTAGCTCTCTTGTGAAGTCTCGATCAGAGTAATCCTCTTCTAATGTATTCATATAGCGTGAAGATCTAAATTTCCTAATCAAAATCATGTCAGCAAAAGTAGAGCTGCTCTTATGATAACATTTTAGTCTAGAAAATGATTTTCCTTTAAAAGGGATTCAATGGACATGATGACATAAAAAGAAGCGGCAAAATTACACACAATCAGTTCACATAATCAAAACAGCAATGTTTTGTATTCAGCACGGATTTCTTTTTTACTATAATAAATGGAACAAAATAGTCCTTTTGGAATTCTGCAACTGTGTTACGGCTACAAATGCAATACTACTAGCTTTCTACAGAATTAAGAAAAAGAATTTTCAAAACTTTAGAGGAAAGGATCCCATTGAGACATAGTTCCTAAATATACATTTGGGTAATATTTCATCACTAACACTGATGCTTCGCCTTCACTTTAACTTCATTAGGAACTTGCTATTAAACCAAGATTAGTCTATTTTTGAAACAGCCCAATTCATGCAAACAGTCAGTTCAAATGCTTGCTTTTTAATCACAGCTTTCTGGAAATGAAATATTATTTCATCCTAATATATACAGCAGAAGTGTGCAAGATCTATGGAGCATTTCTATATCCATTAGGAAAAGCTGGTCTTGTCTTGTGAGATGCTTCAATATCCTTTGTGCATACTGTATCAGTACAGTATTCTGGAAGTGTGTGCTGTAAAGTGTGCTCAGTTTCTCAGAAAGATTGAAGTTCTGTGAAAACAGGTATCATATATCGTACATCTTTATTATACCAGAGCCGAGCTTGGGTCTAACATATAGTAGGTGTTCCATAAACAATTGCTGACTTACTTCATGGAAACTAAAGGGACATTAACTAGCATTTTTATCGGCTATGATACTAAGTTAATTGTCTTTATATTATGTACAATTGTAGTCACATATATATCTTTAAAAAGGTAGCCAAGTCAGTTACAGGATAGATATGCATATTCATAATCAAAGTTCTGATTTTTTTTTAAATTAAAATGTCTGTGAAAGTTGATTGTACAAATACCACCATTCTTGTCATACCCAACTAAAACAGAGTTGAGAAGCCAGAGGGGAAAAGCACTTACAGCACACAACATTGTTCCAACCATGTAATTCTGTACAAGCCTGGCTGCTAAAACTGCCTGCTGTAACCTGAAACCAGTTTTATCTAATGGCCCATGACTCACCGATCAGAGCTTGCTAGCTTCCTAAAAATTTATTATTGCTAATAAACTTTATAGAAAAACAATATACAACATTTCTTCTTTTTATTAATTTAACACTTTCAACCTCCTCTTTGTTTTTTGGACATAGGGAAGACCACCCAGTCTATGTATATGCTCCATATTTTAATTCTTGTATCCCAAATAAAACATTAAATTTAGAGATTCATCTCTACACATCTCATTTGACTTTACAGATCTTTTGATTTATAATCACAGATTTATATATGAATTTGACTTGGTTAGATAAACGTTTTTTACTCAAGGAGTAAATTTTCCTTTGGTCTTTCTACACTTTTGACTTTAAAGATTTTATTTACATAAGTGCATTTCTTCACTTTTTATTGTGAACTACAACAAACTTTGTGTTAATTTTGGAACCATCACTTTGCATGCTGCCACTGCTACATGTGGGAAGTAGAGATGGAGTGATAGGCTGGAGAACTGAAAAAGTACTGAAGATAATCTCTTGGTAGTTAGGATGCCTTTGTTGTGCAAGGAGTCACAACTTCAATCTAGGACAGATACATACTGCCACAGTTGTTTACAGAAGCCTTTGTTATGAGCCTGGAAGTCATCGAGAAATTGTAAAAGGATAGAGGGCAATGCCATTGAGAAAGAGGACTTTATTCTGGACGGGACAGTCTGCCTAGCTTCCCTTCTCTCTGAATCCATTTCTTCTTTTCTCAAACCACAGAGACCATCAAGAAAAGAAACTTTACCCTTTGTGAAGGCAAACTATAGAGTAAAGTTTCGTAAAGTTTCATAGATCAGAACAGAGTAGCCTGCTAATATGAAGTTTTCAGAGATTACCTTGTGACTTTGTTACAACTGGCATCATGACTGGCTGAAGTTGAATTGGTAAGTTTATGGCAACAGGGAATCTAACTGAAGTGGTCAACAAGATAAAAACATAAGTGAAAAATAAAGTCATTGACGGAAGCATGGCTGGGAAGATCATTGCTCTTGTAGCCATTTGGCTAAAATGGAGTCCCTAAAATGTTAAGGAAATAGCCTACAATGTGCCCAGAGAGAAAGTGCAGCATTCAGAGCATTGAGAATCTATGTTGACAGTAGCAGGTGATGGACGTAAGAGAGAAAGCACAGTCAGGAAGTAAGTACACAAGGTGAAGAGGATAAAGAACAACATACTAGTAACAAAGTTCTCATGTTGTAATATAAAAGATCTCTATGAGCATAAAGGGGGAAATTGAAGTCCTTTATTGCTCACAGGGAATGTCAGCATAGAGCCCAAGATTGGGCGATTTGATTTGAGAATAAAAAGAGGGGCAAAAAAAGAGGACAAGAACCATGATTTCACATACAATTTTCTTTTCTTTTCTTTTTGTCTTTTTCTTTTTGAGAGGAGGTTTCATCATGTTGCCCAGGCTGATCTCAAACTCTTGGTCTCAAGTGATCCTCTCACCTCAGCCTCCTGAGTAGTTGGGATTACAGATGTGAGCTACCACACCTGGCTCCTGATTTTACATACGATTTTCTTACGTTATTCTCAGGACGCTATTCTGAGGATGCACCATACATGCTTTACTTTTTGTTTTCTTTTTTGCCTGTTATAGTAGGAACTTGTGGCTTGCCTATTTATGCTTTTTTAAAAAATTCTTTTTGAGCTTGAAAAAAGTCTCCTAATTTATGTTTTCTGATTATTGCTTAATTTAAAAATTATATTTAATTATATTATGTATCTATTTGCTTACATGTCCTCAATTAGTTGTAGATTAAGACAGACAATTTGAAAATAAAAAATAAAAACATGTGTCTAAGTTAATTATATACATCTAACAATTACCATAAGCACAACTGTAATTAATTATACAATTTATTTTATATATAAATTTATAATTAGCTGTGTAGTTGCATACATTATGTACACATATTTACTTAATTGTTAATTTAAGCATTTCTATAATTATAAAAAGTTATAACATATATTGCACACAAAAAGTGTTATTTAGTTTCTCTGAACTGATCAGCTTTTTTCTTCTCTAAATCCTAAAGAACCCTTTCAAACCTTACGAATCATACACAACTCAACTCAGGGAGACCCAATAAACATTAGGCATCAACTTGGAACTTATCCAAAGGCAAGGAAAAATTAGTATACATTGCACCACCTATCAGGAAAAAGGAAGAATAATCTTTGGGGAGCTTCAGTGGGTTTTGGAGACATCATTGTCCACACATTTGGATGCTATTGTGATTTACCAGTAGGTGACATACAAGGCTGCTGTTTTGACTGGGGCCCAGTAAAGGACTCTGCACCAGGTCTAAGTTGTAGTAGAAGCAGCCTTGTCACTTGGTCTATATGTTCTGGTAAACTCCATGGCATTAGATGAGTCAGTGGTGGCATATAGATTTTTCATGCCCCAAAGGACAAATCACAGCACAGATAGCAAGGCTTCTGAAGCAAGGCATTCCTTTTGCAGCAAACTATTATACACCTTGTGAGAAAAAGCTCCTTATAGGCTTCTGGTGCCTAATGGAGCAGATGCTCTTCCTGGTTAGGCAGACGGAAGCTGACAGAACTGGCCATCTGAGAAGGCCTGACCTGTCAGTATTGTCTAGTCGGGATGGGATTGCCTTGCACTTTATTCTTTCACCCCTCGTCTGATACAAAGACACATTCTGAAAAAGAATTGTTAATATACTAGGTTGAATCATATGCAAATTGTGGGAGTTTTTGCAGGTAAAAATGATATCAGTAATTTCATATGCTTCAAACTAATAGAAAAACAATAACTGATATTATTCAGTGCCTAAGACATGGCTCCTTCCTATCTCTATTCCCCCCCCCTTCATCCTTCCTCACCATGTCCCTTCTTCCTTCTTTCTTTACAATGTACTTTCCATCTTATTGTATGATTTGATACTTATATTCCTTTCTAAGGTACTAAATGCATGTGTACTTTTTCAGCATACACTGCCTTGTTTTTTGTGTTTATGTTTAGTTCTGATTAAAATAAAATTGCAAGGGAGTCATAATCATCTCAATTTCAAAGGAGCAGCTTACAAACTGATACAAAACTTTATTTTATGATGTGCTCCAAATATATGAGCACACATCAGTGGATGTAATGTTAGAAACCTGCAGGCAATAAAAGAAAATAATTAGAAATTTTTAAACAAAGTTTGCCAGGGTTGAGTATAATTTTAGCCAAGCAACAAACATTACTGATTTATTAATAGTTGGATTACTGATTTATTAATAGTTGGAAGCATGCCTGACTTTTGGTCCATTCTTCCCTTTTTATCATTAAAGTATCCAAAAAACAAAATCACATCATTTGATCCTAGAATTGCCATGGAGTAAAATTTTGCGCTGCTAAAAATGCACATGTGCTTGTACAAAATTGCTAGGGAACCGTCCTTGTCACCTAGTAAGTTATAAAAGCATGTATACTGCTCAGAGTTAAGAAACATTCCTCTTCAAGAGAGGAGGACAGGTTTAAGTACAGGAAAAAACAAAGCTGTGCTATTACTTTTTCTCCACAAATGGTATAATAAGATCAACCCAATGAGTTTTAATTTAATATATTTGGACACCTTATTGATATTTTTAGGCTATTTTATTCTACCTTATTTACTATAAGAATTGTAGAAATAACTGAAACTAATAAAGAAAAAAATTTCAAAAGTATCCTTTAAGGAATTGATCATAGGTATAGCCTTTTAATTTTCTTATTTCAAATTTAAGATCTTAATAGGTAAAATTATATAAGTACACACAAAAAGACACATTAAGAAGCAGCTAGAGCAAGTTCTATTATTTTTCAGAAGAAAAAACTGTGGCCCAGAGAGGGTGACTTGTTAACGATGCTCATGATGGAATAGGGATGAGAACCGTGTATCCTGACTCCTTTGAGCTATATATTTCATCACACACATGAAACAAGATGAGAAACATTCAACATTCAGTAGTGGGAATCACCTGGAAATTGGTTTGTCAACTGCTGTATAAGTATTTCTTTGCTTAGTCTATCAGTCCGGGTACAGAGCAATAGGTACTCTGCGTACTAAAAGTACGTGATAATTATTACTTGGGAGTAACACAAAGATTGACTGGTTGTGGTTAAATGTTTCACATAGTAGGCAGACTGCTTGGATATTATTATCTTTAAAGCCAATATAAAATTGATGTCAAATAAAAGCATTGAGTACCTTAACAAATATATATAGAGAGAGGGAACAGCACAGAAGGAAAAAGATTTTAGAACAATGAACTTAGAAAATGTGATTATTTTTGAGATGTTTTCATATTACTTCAGCTACAAATTACTTGATAAAAATGATCTAAAAAGTTTTTTCCCGGTGCTATCTCCTCGGCTCCCAACCATGTCATTTTAACTAACAGAACAGCAGCCTATTTGTACTTTTTTCCTTCTGCATCAGTTTCAATTCCTTTTTATATACTTGCTTTTATCTGGGTGTCAGAATCTCTCTAAATGATAGATTGTAATCTCAGCTATAGAAAAAAAATGAAACTTACAAAATGGATGGATTTGATTTTAAGAGATGAAGGGTAGGCAGTTGGCAGCTGTGGAGCAATGAACCTCTAGTGAGCATTAGAATTATATGTGTTTGATATTAACCCTTGGTACTATGCATAGGAAAAATATTTTGTAAGAAATTGCTTTGTTGCATTTTGTAAAATTATTTTAAAAGTCCTTTCTTCTTAGGTCTCTGTAGATAATCCAAAACCTCTAGCAGTTTTTACAACAGAAATATGAATTATATTCTCAAATACAGTCCATCTCTTTCAATATAAGCATATATAAATAAGTCATATATTCAATCTTTTTTATATGTGGAGAATTTACTAATGTTATATATTAGAAATATTTAGCAACATGAATGAGGAATAAATAAAACTGTCATGGAACCTATAGTCTGTTGGAATAGGCAAGGAAGTAAAGAGTCAATTATGACATAGTGGGATAGACCTTACCATAGGGTGTAGAAATACTGCTAGAGGGAATAAAGTTGTGAATTCTGTAAGTCAGGGACTGTGCTGAAAACATGTTTTGGTTTTGTTAAAAAGAGCATGTCTGCTCATCGAGTTGAAGTTCTGTGCATGGACATATGATTCTGTGATCTTCTTTCAGCAAATCAGATAGACATCGCGCTTTCAAGTTCTTATTGAGAGTGTATAATATAGATCTTAAAAACAGCTGAATCTAGAGGGGAAATGCAGGGCAAATCAAATTATTTAAATGATTTCTCCACCCCAGTGAAGTTTAAAGAACCATATTTAGAGGAAGAATCTAATTTCACATGCAACTGATTAAGTTTTACATGAGTTTGAAAGGGAAATGGTTTGGGGCATGAGAGGTCGGGGGAAATGTCAAATTCTGCTGCACCAGATTTCCCAGTGTGGTTTCATTTTCAGTTTTGTAATGGAGTTTCAGAATGTCACACTCAAATTTTAGGTATAACTGTTAGCACGGAAACATATTTAAGAGTTAAATAAAATATTCTTAGTAGTATCAACAATGCAGTTTTTCCGTATGTGAGCAGATAATTGAAAGGTGATAGTTTTTATGCTGAGACTGTTCCATGGAATATAATCAGTATCAGTTATTGAGAACTGCGTCAGGTACTGTTCTGTGTCTCATTTAACCTTGTAATGTCCCTAATAAGTACATACAAATATTATCTCTATCTTACAGATAAGAAAAATGAGGCCAGAGAAGGCAAGTTCTTTTCCCAATGTCACATCCCTAGTAAATGGTAAAAGTCAGACAATCTCTTTAAGGAGTCACTTGTCAATCTCAAATCCAGGAATTTAAATTTTGTATTCAGGCTTTCATAGATATATTTTTTAATAATATGCCTAGACATACAGAGAACATTAAAAAATCATATGCTTTCTGGACACGCTTTATATTACAAAAGTTTGGATTTACTCCTCTAAGGTCATATTAACCCTCTTTATTTTTGTTTTTTTTTTTTTTTGAGACAGAGTCTCACTTTGTTGCCCAGGCTAGAGTGAGTGCCGTGGCGTCAGCCTAGCTCACAGCAACCTCAAACTCCTGGCTCAAGCAATCCTCCTGCCTCATCCTCCTGAGTAGCTGGGACTACAGGCATGCGCCACCATGCCCGGCTAATTTTTTGTATATATATTTTTAGTTGGTCAATTAATTTATTTCTATTTTTAGTAGAGACGGGGTCTCGCTCAGGCTGGTTTCGAACTCCTGACCTTGAGCAATCCGCCCGCCTCGGCCTCCCAAAGTGCTAGGATTACAAGCGTGAGCCACCACGCCCGGCCTTAACCCTCTTTAAAATGTGGTTTTATTTAGCTACCTGCAATAGCAATGAGACATGTGCTATCATACATATCATAAAAATAATCATTAGAAGGAAAACCAACATATAATACTTTTCTTTTAAAAATTACCTCACATTTATTTAGTGTATTACAGTTTACAAAACACAAATATCTGTCTATGGTAATCTTATACTCTTTCCTATTATCACATCTTAATTTGTTCCAATGTCTTGTTTTATGTGTCCTTTTACTCTTCTACCATCTCCTTCCATCAATCACTTCTTTCTCCTTTCTATGTCTTAGACGTTTTTTTGGTGAAAATTTAGCTTAAAGGTTCAGAGTGGGCATTTTTTCCCAAATTTTTAGTATGAGGTCTAATCTTCATTTTTGATTGCTGTCATCGCTTGTGGTTTAAGGTTCTGTCCCTGAGCCTGGGGTGGAGGTAGGTAAGAAGAAGGCAGAATGATGCTTCTTACATGAGAGCACATTGCTCTGGTTGCTACAGACTGACACTCCCTGCCTGTGTTCTTTGTTCCAACAACCCTACCTTCTAGGGAGTAAAAATTTCTTTAACTTGTGTTCTAAAGGTAATTTTGTTTTAAATCCCAGCTTTTCACACAATGGCATCTAACATTCTAATGTCATTTCTTCTGCCTGATCATCTTGCCAAGAGAATTGTGGCAAGTGTGTCTTTGACAGTAAGGTGAGACAAGCACAATTAAAGAACTTATTAAGGGCTTATCCTGACAATCAGACCTAGAATCTTATTTAAGGGGAAAACAAAAATAATAAAAACAGACCTATTGCATAGGAATCTTACATCAATATCATCCCAAATGTCTTCCAAGAAGCCAGTTGGCATCCCAGATTTTTTCTTGTAGACAGATCTTTTTGATGGGTTACAAATACATGCTTTGATAGAAGAAATAAGAGCTAGTATTTGGTAGATCAGCAAGGTGACTATAGTTTATAGTAATCTATTGTATAGTTCAAAATAGCTAGAAGAGAGTAATTCAAGTGTTTCTAGCATAAAAAAATACTTAATGTGATGGATATCCCAATTATGCAAATCTGATCTTTGTAAATTATGTAGATGGATTAAATTCTCACATGTTCCTCAAAAATATGTACTTCCATTATTTATCAATGAAAAAGTAAACAGTGTGGTTTGACCAGGAGTAACCTGTAGGAGATTAGAGCATGGGAGAAGGGAGAATTTGGGATACTTCTATCCCTCCTGTGAATCAGGTTTGCCACAGTTGCCACAATGCTTGTGTTCCTCCAGAGTTTCCCCTTTCTCTGCACTCCAATAACACTGCTTCCTCTCCTCAATGCTACATGCCCAAGGATGCTAATGGCTTCCCATTGTTGCCAACACCTATATGACTCAGATCCCAAGTAGGTTCCATTAATTCTGTTTATACCTATGTAAAATGTCTCTTCATTAAATTCTCAAAATTTCAGCTAAGTGTGCAATCTGTTTCCTTCTGACACCCTCACTGATTTACAACTTATTCTAGAATCCTGACTTTCCATACTCAGAGCTAAAGCCTCAGTGAGCACATAATTTGTGCCCTTAGCTAGAGCTAGTTAACACTTACAGGAACAATTGTCCTAGCACATTACCATGATGACCAACATCACAGCCTGAGATATAGATGCCATTATTGTACTCAGTTCATTCTATATCACAGGATCTGTTATTTATACGACCTCACTCTTAGGACCAGATATTGTCTCAAGTATGATGTTTTATTTTATAAGTGGCAAAAAATACTAATTTAAATAGGCCTAAATATTAAAGAAGATGCATTACCTCATATAATATGAAAATTAGAAATAGGAAGTCATGATTCCATTATAGCAAAAATTCTCTCTGTTGTTTTTGTATCTTCCTTCTTCACTTCCTGTGCTGACTTCATTCTTCTGGTGGCTTCCCTCAGGGTTCCAAGTTGGCTGCCAAGAGCAAACAAAACCATGAGCTTCTTGGTTTACACTGGGCCAGAGCTGTTGGCTCCTCACAGCTATCATACTCACACCCTGTGCTTTATGGTGTATGACTAACAATAACAAGGACAACAACAAATATTTAGAAAATTAGGCAGGAGAGAAAGAACCCATGTGACTTGGCAGAAAAAATATCTAACTTCTGAATAACTGAATATGCAATGGATGTTTTTATTTTTCCTTACATATTAGATGCTAGGAAAATACATTCAAGAACCTGACTATATTTTATTGTGATGAAATGGTTTAAAACTTTTCCAACTTATGCTGGCCTACAGTTGTCCTTTTTACTTCTAATTAGCCCTCAGACAAAGTCATTTTGTGTATGCATCATTATTAAATGCATGAGAATAGCAGCGTGCCAAATATTTAGTTATTTAACAAATAGCTATGAAATTAATTCTGTAGGTCAAGTACTGCTGGAAAGTCTAGGAAGATGCCAAGAAACTGACAATATGGTCCTGTGTGAAAAGTGCCTCCATGTCTTCAGCTGGGTAGTTTCCCCTCCACCACCCATTTCTGCTGAAGGTAAGTATTAAATGCCGTTCTAAAGGGGCATTTCAGTTTTCTTCCCAAAGTATGTTTCAAATACTTGTAATATTAAGCTATGGAATTAAGGTTATATGTTTCAATAAATTTAGGAAATGATGGGTTAAATGCTGGGTATAAAATATTTAAATACTTGGATTTTTGAAGACTTTTAATAGGAACATGTGCATTGCAAATGATCAAAAGGGTGGCACAGTATGTTGTATTTCTCAAATATATCTATTCAGTGGAAACTTTTTTTGAGTTTACTGTTTGAAGGAATGTACTTAGATAAATGACAGGTTAGGTTACTGACATCTGAGTTTGGTTATCCTATATTTATATTTGGAATGTATATGTATCTACATGATTTGAAAAATTATTTACTCATTCAGCAGAAATCTAAGATTTCTTACCTTCTTCTTTTGTTTGAAACAGTGAGGCATTATTCTCTATATTAAAACCACATACATCTCTGGATATATTGACAGTGACCTATTATACTTGGGGCAATGTACTCAGAGTCACTGATTTTAAGTGCCTCATGTTATGATTAGACATATCAGACCAACATAAAAATAATTAAATCTTAGCATGTACCACATGCTAAGTGACAGATATCATAAAGCAGGTATTCAAATTAGGGGTATCACCAAGGACTGAAAAGGTGAGAAAAGGCTTTTTGAAGAATATGGGAGTTCAACTTAACTGTGAAGGAAGGATAGGGCTTGTAAGAGATCCAGGTGAGAAGGGCATTTTGAGATTCTATGAGAATAGTTTCTCTGAGAAACAGGATGATTCTTCTGAATTATAGAGATTGTCTTTTCTTACCAGACTAATAATCAGCTTTGTTCTTAATCAATGCAGATTAAACATCTTTGTCTTTAAAAAAAATGTAAAGACTAGGGTCTGTCTGAAGTGTTATAGATATCACCTACCATTTAACGAGTTTATTATATCAGAAATGGTTTTAAAACATCTATATGACTTTGGAAATAAGAGAAGTTATAACATTTTGAGGCATTTTTGGGCCATGCCAAATCTAAATGACTATTGGAAATCTAATAAGAACTGAAGTACTTGTCACAGAAAGCACCTCTTATTGTCATCTAATTTCAGGGTTATTGACTTGGGATAGTGGAAAATCATGAACACCAAAAATTGTAGATTCTGTAATTTCCCTGCCTTTTGCAATTTTTCTTGTTTTCTTCCACAGCTAAGTTTTCATTTTAAAGAAATACATCTCCTTTCTTTCCAGTGGCAAAGATAAAAACCTTCAAAATTTCTCCCAAATCGAGACTTTATTTCTCAGCTATGCCGGATTCAACTAAACCAGAAAAAAAAAAAGCTATAAAGTAAGCTGTAATTATTTCTTCTTCACTTTAAGAAGTCATTCAGAATGTTGGGTCCTTTAAATCCTACTTGTTCTTTCTGAAAAGTTTATTGTTTCATAAGTATTCAGGTAGAGTTATGACACTTAAAATTACCAAACTACTTTTAGTCTCTTTTTTTCTAATTGGCCATTTTGATTATTCATTAATAAAATCAGTTGACCCTAATCACTGAAGTCATGTTCCAGGAGTCCATTTACTTCATTTTGGTGAATGATAAGGCTGACAACATATGAATATGAAAATACAGTTATCACACAAAATCTAAGTCATTAATTGGAAAGCACAAAGCTCTGGGCTTTCACTAATATAATTAAACAAATCTGTATTAAATATTTACAGAGTCCAGATTCCAAGCTACTATTAAAATTATAGCAGGTGCCCCAAAGATGGAGGAGCAAATCATAGACCATGTTTTTTAAAAATTATAATAGTGCGGCTAGGGGTACCAAAAAAACCCAGCAGTGATGAATCAAGGCAAGTATGTTAAACAACATTAAGGAATAAAGTTGAGAAATCAAAGTAGAGAGAGAACAACTGGGTACTAATCAGGAAATAATCCATGTAGTGGGAAGAAATTCAAGTTATGCCATTGCAAGGAAGTGAAAATTTCTGTAAGAAGAAGTGGGATCTGGGGAGAAAGATTCAAGTAATGGGTACCTTAAGAGTAAAATTAGAGAGATAGGAGAGAAAAGAGTTTCAGAAGATTGTAAGTAATTTCAATTGGATTGTCTCACGGGTTACCAGTGAGGAAATCGCTGGAGCTAAGGCTGGAAGGTAGGTTGGGATCACCTTGAAGTGCTCTAGGAAAGACTGGGCAGCAATTTGGTCTTGACTTGCATGGCAATGGGAAGAGAATTACTTCAGGGAAACTTTATCACTGGCATATAGATTGTAGTTAAGTGTTTTTTTGTTTGTTTTTCATGTCAGACAGTAATGTGCCAATGTTTTAACAAGGTTTGAGGGAGGCACATCTCGCACATGTGTGTGAATACCCAATCACCATGTTTATGAACTACGAAAGGATCCTGTAGCTAAGTGTTGATGAAACTGAATTTAGGTTAGTAGGTAGGAGGATACTGCTTTAATCTAGGGACATGTGCTAGGCCCTGTGTTAAAAGGAGTATCTTTAAGCAAAATAAAATTACTCAGGTTGAACATAAGAAGGCATTTAATCCAGCAAACATTTTTAACTAATCCTTGATTCATTTTTTCCTTGTTTCAGATACAAAATTTTGAGCGAAAGTTTTCCTTAATGTGTACTTTAGTATATATAAATTACTATGCCAAAGATAGTTATTAATGACAGTAATAATTTCTAGTGTAGTAGAATACACAATACTTAAAAATATTTGCATATGAGTAGGTTATGGATTAAAAAACATAGTGTTAATAGTTGGCCCCTAAATTGTAATCACCCCTCCAACCCTGCATTGTTGCCTGGAATGCAGTATGGCTACTCATCCATTCTTCCCTGTCTTCCAGTATTTCTGTGCTTGGGGATTCAAAGGCATTTTGTTTTTTCCTAGGGTGTGCAGTAGTACAGTCTATTTTCTCACATAAAACCAGATTTTTTTGAATCTTCATCATTTTCCACCACCCTTTCAATCAATTCAATCTCTCTCTCCCCCACCCTCTCACTCTCCTTCTTGCTCTCTCTCATAGGCAGAAAAGGTAAAATCTAAAATATATTCATTTATTTTACACTTCCAAACCAATTAATTACTTTCATTCTGCTTTACTATTTTTGAACCATAATTCATTGCTTTTGTGTTAATTTTCATTATTAAGAGCAGTTTCTTTTAAAATGACATTTTACTTGACACCTTTTAAAACATTCTAATGATGTATATATAAATCTAACAGTTGTATACTGAGCTATATTTTTCTTTGACATTTTAAAAATACATGATTGTTAGATGAAATACAGGACACCCAGTTAAATTTAAATTTCAGATAAATGACAATAATTGTTTCCTCACAAATATATCTCAAATATTGCATGAGCTATACTCTGATGTCCCAAATATTGCATGGAACGTACTTATACTAACGATTATTGGCTATTTATCTAAAATTCAAATTTAACTGATAGGTTGTAATTTTTTTTTTTGCTAAATCTGACAACTGTTTATATAACTCAAATGCAAAATAGTTACTCTTTTTCATTTAGAGATCTTTTAGGTCTAAGCAGCTGAGGTCATTAAGATATTACTACAGGTATTTGGCAGAACTCCACCAATTGGAAAAAGCACATAGAAACACTTGTTCAATCAGTTCAGCCAATGTACACAGTTCTTGATAACACCCAACAATAGAGGAATTGTAGTTTTCTTAATGAAATAAACCAAATCTCACGAAATAATGGTAAATATTTCTTGAGGTAAAATGCAAAAAATGTTGGCAATCCTATTCCACTACCTAAAATTCTTTAGAGAATTTTATTATTTTCCCTAAACTCTGGGAGCCAGCAATTCAAGATATTTCATTACTTTTAAGTTGTTCAGATCTGGAGCTGTGTATTGGTGCATTTTCTAGCTTTCAGAAGGACCATGAAAATGACATTAAGGTATTTTTATCAACATGGGTTTATCTTTGCTTATACAATTACTCCCAAGGTAAGCTGGTCTAAATTTTCCATTGAGAAAACATTCCTATTGTACATGAAATTGGCCATCACCAATATAACATGTATTATAAACATCATTATAAATTATAAAAATAATGCTGTAGATTGAACTTCACTTTTGGGAAGACAGAATAGACAGACTTTTCCCTAAGTAAAACAAAAATCCCAGGACATTATATACCAAAAAAATAAAAATAAAAAAGTAAGATGTCTGAAAATTAAAGAGAAAAAGGCATGCTGGCTAGAGACTTCGGGACTCAGAGCCTGTTTTCTACATTTTCTTTTTGTTTCTTATATCTCATATTGGACGCTGGTGAAGTTGGTAAACTGGAAATGCCAATGGGTGCAGACACAAAAGGCTCTTATGAAATCCTGTTCTCTCTCAGGAAAGCAGTAGTC
Organism: Microcebus murinus; assembly: GCF_040939455.1. Taxonomy (NCBI): domain Eukaryota; kingdom Metazoa; phylum Chordata; class Mammalia; order Primates; family Cheirogaleidae; genus Microcebus; species Microcebus murinus. The sequence goes on from NC_134109.1 coordinate 64,310,287, forward strand.
TAGCAAGACAGAAAATTATATAGACAATAACTGCTTTACTTCAGCCATACATAGAAGAAAGAACTGTGGCCCCACAGGACTCACACCAGCAAAGGCTGAGCTAGGAGCCTAGATTGCTGCTCTCTCCAGGCGGCAATGAGGCTTCTCAAATCCCCCACTGGAGTGGTAACAGAGAAGGCTGGGTAAAGAGTTAAGAATTTTATTCCCTTCCTCCCCATAAGCAGTGATGAAGCCTCTCTCTAACTCCTCCCAGATGTATATTGCAGAATATACATTTGATAAAAGAATGCTATGAAAAGCAGACAAAAAAAAAACTCTTAAAACTCAACCATAAGAAAATAAACAACCCAGTTAAAAAATGGGCAAAATACCTGAACAAACTCTCACCAAATAGCATATGAGAAGATGTTTTACCCCTGTCCTATGATGTCAGTAGACACCACTTTGGGGGCCTACCTTGCTGTAATGAGACACCAGAACAGTCCCCCTCCCAGACAGGTCTTTCCTTCCTCTTCCCCCAACCCCTGTGGTGTCAGTAATGAAGCACTACAACTTTCCAGCTAGGGATGTATCAGTGGAGGCAAAATAAAAAAAAAAAAACAACTGGAAGGAAGGAAGGAGGAAGGAAGGAAGGAAGGAAGGAAGGAAGGAAGGAAGGAAGGAAGGAAGGAAGGAAGGAAGGAAGGGAATAACACAGAGCAGAAATCAATGAATTTGAAAGAAAAACAGTAGCGAAACATCCATGAAATAAAGAGCTGGTTCTTTGAGAAGATTAATAATATTGAAAATTCTAGTAAGACTTACAAGGAAAAAAAGGGAGACAACACAAATTACCATATCAGAAATGAGACAGGGATATCACTACAGATCCTGTGGATATCAAATGAATAATCAGGGAATACTACAAAAATTCTACACACGTAAATTTCACAGCTTAGATGAAATTGCCCAATTCTTAGAAAATACAAACTACCATAACTTATCAAATATGAAATTTAAAATGTGAATATCCCTATAGCCATTAAGGAAATCAAATTTATAATTGATAAAGAATATTCAGGCCAATATAGTTTCACTGGGTAATTCTAAATTCTTAGGTAATACTATACAAGATCTTCCAGAAAATAAAAGAGAAGGGAATACTTTTCTTTTCTTTTTTTATTTCAGCATATTATAGGTGTACAAACATTTAGGTCACATATATTGCCTTTGCCCCACCTGAGTCAGAGCTTCAAGCATGTCCAACCCCCAGATGGTGAGCACTGCATCCAGTAGGTGTGCCTATACCCATACCCTCCTCCTTACTGAATGTGCCCAATCTCATCTGATCTCAGAAGCTAAGCAGGGTCGGGCCTGGTTAGTACTTGGATGGGAGAAGGGAATACTTTTCAATTCATTTTTATGAAGCTAGTATTCTCCTGATACAAAAAAATGATAAAGACAGTTCAAAAATAGGAAACTAGATATCAATACTCCTCATGAATATAAGTGCAAAACTCCTCAATAAAATAGTCATGTGCTGTAGAACCATGTTATGATCAGTGATGGATTGCTTATACAATAGAAGTCCCATAAGATTATAATACCATATTTTTACTATACCCATTCTATGTTTAGATACATAAATATTAAATATTTACCATTGTGTTATAATTGCCTATGGTATTCAGTACAGTAATATGATGTACAAGTTGTAGCCTACGAGTAATGGGCTATTCCATATATCCTAGATATATACTGTGTAATAGGCTATACCATCTAGGTTTGTGCAAGGACCTCTATAATATTCGCATAATAATGAAATCACCTGATGCATTTCTCAGAATGTATCCCTATCATTAAGTTATGCATGACTGTATTAGCAAATGAAATTAACCAATATATCAAAAAAGAATTATACACCATGACCAAGTGGGTTTTATTCCAGGGATGCAAAACTGGTTCAATATTCAAAAGTCAATTAATGCAATCTACCATATTAAGGAAGGCTAAAGAAGAAAAAAAAATGATCACATTAATTGATGCTTAAGAAGAATTTGATAAAATTTAATACCCATTTATTATAAAAACTCTTACAAATCTGGAAATAGAGGGGTAACTTACCAGATTTGATAAAGAGCATCTACAAAATACCTGCAGCTAACTTTATATTTAATGGTTAAAGATCGAATGCATTCTCCCAAAGTTTGAGAAATAAGGATATCTTCTCTCACCACTCTTATTTAGCATAGTGCTAGAAGCTCCAGAAGTGTAATAAGGCAAGTAAATAAATTTAAAAATATACAAATTAGAAAGGAAGAAATAAGACTATGCCTATTTGCAGACGACATGATTGCCTACACAGAAAAGTCCAAGGGATCTATTAATACCAAAATTACCTCTTAGACCTGATACTTAAGTTCAGCAAAGTTACAGAGTATAATATAAATATCCAAAAAGCAGTTGTATTTCTAAATGCTACTAATGAATATATGGACAACAAAATTAAAAATACAATATCAGCTGGGCACAGTGGTTCACATCTGAAATCCCAGTGACTCAGGAGGCTGAGGCAGGAGGACTGCTTGAGGCCAGGAGTTCAAGACCAGTCTGGACAACACAGTGAGACCCATCTTTGAAAAAAATAAGAAAAAAGTATCCAGGTATGGTGAGCTCACCTGTATTCCCAGCTACTTGGTAGCCTAAAGCAGGAGGATCGCTTGAGTCTAGGAGTTCAAGGCTGCAGTGAGCTATGACTGCACCATTGCACTCTAGCCTGCGCAACAGGGCAAGATCCCTGCACCCCCCCTAAAAGAAACAAAAAAATACAATACTATTTATAATCACTCAGAAAACTAAATAATTAAGTATAAATCTAACAAAACATTTACAAAATTTGTATGCTGAAAACTGAAAAACACTGATGGAAAAATCAAAGGAGATTTAATACTGTGTTTGTGTATTAGAAAACTCAAAATAGTAAAGATGTCAATTCTCCTCAGATTGATATGCAGGTTTAATCCAATTCCTATCAATATCTCCGCAAGATTTTTTGTAGATATACAAAACTATTTTAAATTTATGTGGGAAGTGAAAGGAAATAGAATAGCTGAAGCAATTTTGAAAAGAAGAATAAAAAGATGGGAATCAGTCTGCCCATTTTCAAGGCTTATTACATACCTATAATAATCAAGACTGTGGTATTGATGGAGGAATAGACACAGATCAATGAAACAAAATAGAGAGCCCAGAAATAGACTCACACAAATACACCCAACCAATTTTTGAAAATGATAAAAAAAAAATTCAATGGAGAAAAGATAGCTATTTCAACAAATGGTGCTAAGAAAATTAGACATCCATCGGCAACAAAATGAACCTGGACCTATGACTCATGCCTTATGCAAAAATTAACTCAAATTGGATCAGGGATTTAAGTGTAGAATATAAAATTACAAAATGTTTAAAATAAAACATAGAAGAAAGCCTTCAGTATGTAGGGTTAGGCAGAGTTCTTAGGCTTGAAACCTAAGGCAAAATATATAAACCTAAAAATTGATAAATTTCACTTCATTAAAGTTAGAAACTTTAGCCAGGAAAGACCCTGTTAAAAAGATGAAAAGACAAGGTATAGATTGTGAGAAAATATTTGTAAACCAGATATTTCTTTGCTATCTAGTAAGAACTCTTATAACTCAACTGTAAAACAAAATGAAACAAAACAAAAAATCCAATGATAAAATAGTTAAAAGACATGGAAAGACATTTCACTGAAAAGGATATGCATATGGTAAATAAAGATAAAAAGAGATGTTCAACATTGTTGACCATTAGGGAATTGCAAATTAAAATCACAGTGACAAAAGAGTAAGAAGACAAGCCACAAACTGGGCAAAAAATTTGCAAAATATACATCTGACAAGACTGCTATCCAAAGCATATAAAGAACTCATAAAATTCAGCTATAAGAAAATGAACAACCCAATTAAAAAATGGGCAAAACGCCTGAGCAAACTCTCACCAAATAAGATATACAGATAGCATATGAGAAGATGTTCAACATATATCATGAGGATATTGCAAATTAAAACAACAGTGAGATGCCACTACACACCTATAATAATGGTTGAAATTCAAACAATATCACCAAATGTTGGTGAGGATGTAGAGCAAGAAGAGATATATTGCTCTTCATTGCTGATAGGAGTGCAAAATGGTATAGCCACTTTGGAAGACTGGCTGTTTCTCACAAAACAAAACATACTCTTACCATATGATCCAGCAATTGTGCTCCTTAATAATTATCCAAATGAATGAAGTTTATGTCCACACAAAAACCTATACACGGATGTTTGTAGCAGGTTTATTAATAATTGCCAAAATTTGGAAGCAACCATGTCTCTCAGTAGGTGAATGGATAGACAAATTGTGATACATCCAGATAGTGGAATATTACTCAGCACTAAAGAGAGATGAGTTATCAGGCTATGAAAAGACATAGAAGAAATGCAAATGCATGCTACTAAGTGAAATATGCCAATCTGAAAAATTTACATACTGTATGATTTCAACTATAAGGTGTTCTGGAAAAGGCAAAACTGTGGAGAAAGTGAAAAGACGAGTGATTGCTAGGGGTTATGGGGTGGGAGGATAAATAGATAGAGCACAAAGGATTTTTAGGGCAGTGAAACTATTTTGTAGGATACTCTAATAGTAAAAATGTGTCATTATACCTTTGTGCAACCAAGAGTGAACCTTAATGTAAACTATGGATTTTGTGTGACAATGATATGTCCATGTAGGTTCATTGACTGTAACAAGTGTCCCACTGTGGCGGGGAATGCCAACAGTAGAGGACGTTATGTGTGGAGGCACAGGGAGTGCATGGGAACTCTCTGTACTTTCTGCTTAATTTTGCTGTGAACCTAACACTCCTTTAAGAAATAAAATTCATTAATTAAAAAAAAGATGAGATATCACTACGTACCTCTCAGAATGACTACAATATAAAAGAGTGACAAGATCAAATGTTAACAAGCAGCTGTATCTCCCTAAATTGGAAACTACCAAGACTATCTTTCAACAGGTGACTGATCAAACAAAACAGTGGAACTTCTATACAATGGGACACTCACTACTCAGTGATGAAAAGGAAGGAGATATTAATAACATGCCACATCCTGGATGAATCTCCAGATAATTATGGTGAATGAAAAAAAAGTCCTCAAAAGTTATATATCTTCTGATTCTATTTATATAATGTTATCAAAATGACAAAATTAGGGAAAAAGAGAACAGATTAGTGGTTGAAAAGTATAAGAAGAGGATAGAATCGGGAGGAAGCAGGGTGGTTATAACAGGCAGCATGGGTGATGCTGGCTGTGATGGAAAGGCCCTGAATCTTGACAGTATCAATGTCAACAACCTGGCTGTGATATTGTACTGTATTTGCAAAATGTTACCACTGAGGAAAACTGGGGAAAGGGTACACTGGGGCTCCCTGTGTTATTTATCGCAACTGCCTATGAATATAAAATTATCTCAAAACAATTAATTTCATTAAAACCAATGTAGATTCTGAAGCCATATTAAAGATTTTTCACACCTAAGAATCTTTTTTTTACCTTTACAGTTCAATTTACTCTATAGAAATCACTTGGCTTTTATACTTTCAGTTACATTTTGAACTGAGATTATAATATTGTGACAAAAAATTTATATTAATTCAGTACTTTTTTAGCATACCAAATTGAAAAACATAGGTTCAAACTTCAGATTTATGGCAAACAGTCTTTAAATACAATAGAGACATTTCTTAAAGTTACCATATTATTCACATGTGATATCTGCAATTCTGAGGTGTTTCACGTAGAACAGCTGTCCTACGGATATGGCAAAACTGATATGCGACGAAGTTCAAGGCTGTATAGTTAAGCCAAGGACTCAAATTTGCATCATCTTTAAAAAGGTTTGGGATTTCTGGACCACAACATGTAAAGAAGGTAGGAAATAGTTTCTTCTCTTCCTTGTACAGTGTTTAAAAATTTGCCTGATACCTTATAATTTTGCACCAAATCCCACAGTATAACTTAAAAGTCCAAGGGCACTTAGATGACAATGGATTGGGATCCTAAACTTTTTAAATTAATAGAACCCATGAAATTCAAATGAGCATTAATCAAATCAAAAAATATCAAGCACCTACTGGTTTAAGAGATTGGAATTTATTAGAGATTCATGATCGATTTTTTTCCACCTTGAAATTAAGGTGTTAAAAGCCAGTTAAATGCATTCCAAACTTTTTCTATATAGCACTGGTAGAATTTACTGTCCATTGACACCAAAGTGAAGTCACATTTCCTCTTGGGAGACAGAAATTCCACATTTGAACATAGAGTAAGTTAGGGAAAAAAATTACCCCTGTTGTTAATTTTATTACTATTGTGATTCTGAGATCTAGGATTACTAATATACTAGCAGTGAACAAAGCAAATTTCTGGCAACAATTGTCAGATTAGTGATGCTAACTCCCTTCCCCAACCACCATAAAATTTTAGTATGAAAAGAATTAAAATTACTAAACTGAACAAATGGGGAAAAGGAACTAAGGGAATTGTTGAAACCAACAACAAAGTCCCAAATTTGAAATCATTGAAATTGAGAAATTGAGAAAGTAAGTGTGCTTCACCCCAACCCTCCACAACTCTGAATTTAAATATTTCATGCAAAAGAGCATCAGGTTTCTGGATAAACATGTAGCCCTTCTTTTAAGTTTTAGTGCTCTGCAGTTTTCTGCAACTTTATTTCCCTTCCCCTAAGTTGCTTCAAAGTATTTAATAGAATTTTCCATTTCAGCTGAAAGATTTGTGACTCAAAGATTTACTAAGGTACTCTATGCATCTATCTATACAAAAAACACTATTAATTATTATAATTGGTTTATGCAGGATTAACATTTTTGGTATTAAAATTGTTAAACATCATGCTTACTGCACATCAACTATCCATAATGAACCTGGACTTCACAATGATTTACCACTCTACTTAAATTACTAATTAAATAACTGAAAAATGCACTGAGCCAAAGTAAACTTAAATGGGGTATAAAGAAAAATAACCTCCCAAACAGTCCATATACACATCTATTTCAAATCTACCTTCGCTAGCTAGCCCCTTTCCCAAAGTTTTAGCCTGAAAAAACAGTAAGTTCTACACAAAGTTTTATTGGAATCATACAAGAGTTACATTAGGTCAAATACAACAAATACTATGATGCAATTTATTATAGTAAATGGATCCAGACAATCTGAATCGACAAACTTAAAGAAAGCAAATTGAGGTGAGAGATGACACTAGACTCCATTTCAAACGTTTATTTTCCTCTACTCGAATATTTTTTCAATTAATTCAAGAAGATTCAAGCTAAAGCCATGATGTACTTTTGTGACTTTCATGCTCAGCAGAATTGATTTTGAGGCTGATCTCCTTGTATTTAATTAAGGCTATTTTGGGCAGATTTTAGTGGTTCTTCACATTGAGGGAAGAGAGTTTATTATGTATTTAATATGGAGAGGGAGAACATTCTTTATAGGTCATTTTAAAAATACATTTTCCTTTCACACAAATCATTCAGGTATTGTTTTGAAAAGATTTCAATTTTTCTTTCCTTGAATGTACATAACTAAAGTGCAGAACAGACACCATTTTTTCCTTTTCTCTTTTTTTGCTGTTATTAGCTTTTCTAATAACAACAATAACTTTTGAGAAACAGCTGAATTCAGTTTTGATGACAAGTGATCATAGAAAGATGCTACAGGAACTTATGAAATCTTGAGAACTCTAGGAGGTGACATCAATAATATTTTTACTTATCTATTTTTGCTCACTCTTAACCAGTATCATTTTTGAGCTGACACAAGGTTAAATCTGTAATTATTTTAAAGATTTAAAAATTATTAAAGATTTATAGGGGTCGCTCTCATTTTTCTCTTTCCATTTTACCAGTGAGAAGGTTATTAAGAGCAATTTTCATGGTTTGGTGAGACAGCTGGTAGCTGGTCAGAAGTGATTGCTATGACTCACCTGTAAGTTTCCTCTGACATATTCCTCTATTTTCACTTAGGTATACTATAAAGATTAAACAACAGAACTAAAATAAAATGGAAGGTAGCTGGGCTATTATGTGTCTAATTAGTTCATTTTATCTCTTTGTATTTGAGAACATTTGCTTGTATTACCTCAAAAGCCAAAAACTAAGTCATACCTTGAATACATGGAGCTAGTAACAGTAGTATAGGTTCTTAAAGAGCCTACAATGAATGTCCATATTTCCCCTAGAAACATGTCGAAATCTTATTTTTTTATAAGCTAAAAGTTTTATTTTGCAAAATCACATATTTAACCCTGTTTTTGTTTGTTTTCACAGCAAGGCCTCTATCAGAGTCTTTGATGTATTAGCATGTAGAATGTTTGAACGAGTAAGTGGATTGAAAAGTGTGTCAAGGCTAGGCAAAAAAGATGGTTGAATTTGGGAATGGTTTCTTAGGAAAATCATTTCTCATTCTGGCATCACAAATTGTCATGTTGCTAATACATAGCTACATACAGAGGGACCAAGTATAGCAACTTTTGAACTGTGTGCTTTATAGTTTAAGTTGTCATTTATTATAACAGATATAATCATAAAGACAGAACATACCCATTCTCACCCTCTCAAGTGTGCCTGTCTATGGAATTAGTGTTTCCCATGACAAGACCTATTGGAACATATTGTTTATTTCTGCTTTCTAGTAAGAGTTAATTTTTTTCAAAAAGTGTTAATACTCATTTGTATGTACAAGCATAACAAATAAGACAGAGGGTTGGTTACTTATTAATAAAATAATAATTATGAAAATGTGAGTTCTCAAGGTCCAATCCGGAGAGACCATCAAAGGATAAGAATATATTATAATCCTATTACCTTAAATTTATAAGGAACTCCTGGGTTGTCTTTGGAGCAGGGCAATTTAAATATTGGGTGATAGTGAATGTAGAAGTCCAAATCTATGCTTCAGTTGTTCACTAAGATAATCTCCAAACTTTAAAACAAACAGAAGATAAAGAAATGCGGATGAGTTTGGAGTTATTTTGTAAAAAAAAAAGAGGAATCTCAGTGGCATTAATTGATTTCAAGTAAATTGGTGATACAAATAGTTTCTACTTCCATAAGGAAATGGTGAATACCATATACTTTGACATCCAAACTGGGCTACTTTTGAAAGTGAATGAGGCCTATTAATAATTAGACACACAAAAAAATAGGCATAAAACAGGATAGATAGTCATCCTTAGAGTCATTCATTTATCAACAGGCACTTTGCTAAGTACTTGGGTAAAAAAAAAAATGAAGAAGACTCTGTCCCTGCCCTCAAACAGATCAAGACCATGTGAGTGGAATTCATATGTTTTTATTAAAAACTAAGATAAAATTATTTTCAGGAAGCACAGAGGAAAGATTTCTATCTCTAGCTGAGGATGGAAAAAGATGCTGGTAAGCTGTTAAAAATCCAGAGTTTAGAAGAAGGACCTCTCCCATTTGACAGCTGGGGAAATGAAGACTCATGCTATTCAACAGCCTTGAGGCTAAAGCATATGGTTCCTTGAATTCCATTCTAAAACTTTTCATCCCACTCTGTTTTTTTATGGGAGTTGTCAGAAGGAAAAGGGATATGAAAATGCTAGAGATTTACTTCACATTTCTCTGGAGACAATAGCATGAAACTTCTTTGCCATTTAGTCTCCTTGCAATGAGAGGCAAGGTCCACTCTTAACAGTCCAACTTAGTCACTTTTAACCTGCTCTTTTAAAGTTTTGAGATATCTAGTTTTATTTTGTTTAGTTTTAAAGAAGACTTTTTGAGACAAGATTTTCCTTTTGAGTTGAATCTCATGACGAGGGGAATTATAATTTGCATACTGTACTACATTAGGATAACTGAGCCTTTCACTATTCTAAATGGAATTTCATTATATCCAAGTATAGCATAAGCAGATCCAACTGTGTATACTTAACTGAAGTCCATTATGAAAATATTTTTCAGAGGATGTTTTATTATATCCTAGAAACATACTTGCTAGCAGGATGTTGTTCTAGTCCATAATATCTGGGGTGGGCCTGCCCACATGTAGACACATACTCAGGCACACATAAAGTTGCCAACCTATTCTACCATTCATTATGTCTCCACTGTTACTCATTTCATTATTCATTCAGTTAACTCTTTGTTTTATTCAATTTGTAACATATGACTGTTAAATCAATCAACACTAATACCTAAAACCTGTTTTTAATATTACTCCATATTGTGTTTTTGGTATAAAAATCCTAAATCTTTGAAATGGTCTATTGGTTCAGTGTGTTTATTTTGAACATAAATTTTTGAAGATTAAACAATGATAATTGTAAGGAAAATAATAAAATGTGCTCTCTTTGAGGCAGAATGTGAAGCACTTAGAACACATTTTCTGACTGACAGGTGAATATCGCATTAGATGAAAATGATAAAGAGATTTAGTGCACTGAAGAATAACTTCCTCTTGACAGTGCCCTGACCCTTGACCTGTGGACTGACTCTTGTTAGCTTCTCTAACACACAGTAATTGTCACAGGTGTAGGATAAAAGGCGAGACATCCCTATGGAAGCTACCAATAGTTAGAGATTTCTTTTGATGACCACTAATGTGCTGTTGAGATAAAACCATAATTTCTGACCTCCTCTGTCCTATAAAAACATGAAAATTTACTCACTAGCAAGTGAAATTCCAAATACAAAGAGCTTTCTTTACTGTTTGGCTTAAAGAAGATCACTATGTAACAGAGAGGTACATGCATCAGCGCAAAGCAATGTCAAATATGTTTTGCACGTAATTGTGACACAGATCTAATAAAGTATGCTCCATCCATAATAGACTCCCTAGATTCTTATAATTATTAGTAAACTCTTACTATGTCATACTCTGGAAGTGTGTCCTATTCTGAAATGATTCTTTTGTATTTATATGCTAATCACCTTGTTCAAAAGAAATCAGTTCTTTGAGTTTTATTTAAATGTTCTGAAGGTAGTAGCTTTGAGAGTACTTATGGATGATGTGGTAACAATTGTGATTTCTCATGAAAGTTAATGCCTCCTCCTGTAAGAAAATATATTGTACACTCCTCTTTCAATAACACAAGCAAGAAATTTAGAAAACACAGTGAAGCACAATGAGTTATGCAAATTCATGTTATAACAGCATAATGTTGCAAGGGAAAACCAAATGATTGTAACATCCATTAAAGTGAAGTCAGTATAGTCATATACCCATGATTGAAAAATAAAAAAATAAAAAACCCTGTAGAAGAATGAATATTGCAGGTAAAGTGAAAATGACTTCACATTTCATTAGAATAAAGTCAAAGCAGTAACCTATCAGTGTTTTCAAAATATTTTATCTTGAAAGAAATAGAATCAAGTTTTTAAACACTTGACACCATAAAGTGACATATTTCACTATTTTGTTTTTATTTTTTTGGGGGGGGCATAACACTTGAATCAACCAAATATTTGGTACTTAATATAAGAAAGCATAACAATTTCCTATCCATAATAGATTACCAGGATCCAATTTCTATTCAAAACTATATGTAAGGTGTAAATTACTTTTAAATTCATTGAGGGTTCTTACTCAGGTCATAGGTCTTGTCCTTCAGCAATTTTTATCCACAACATGCTTTGATGACACAAAATTGGTATATATAAGATATAGGGTAATTAGTTAAGGCAAATACAAAGATTATGTTTATCTTAAAGTGATACTGTAGATAAACAATTAATACTTCAGTTGGTTCACAAAGGTATAGTTAAACCCATCTATTTCCAAAATATCACACTTTCTTTTTAATAAATCGTGAAAATTGGGTTTGTAATCATGTAACTTATTGTCATGCATACTTGCTATAATAATGCCTTCTTCCCAGACTACCATCATTTCAAATGTGATGAGATCATCAGGTAACAGTGTAGGATATGAAGGCTTAGCGTGCTGTGTTGTTAGCACATTAAAAAAAGAAATTGCTGGGATAATTAACAACTACCTATTTGTCTGTGGGATGCATTCATTATGGCTCTACAAATTGGAGGTCTCCAAAATCTGTGCAATAAAATTTACTCTTTGTTCAGGAAGTTCCCCCTTGGATTTGGGGAAAATTCTGGTTTGCTGTGTCTATTGTAATTGTGACAGGCAGTTGACATGTCTCATAGTCTAAATGTAGTGGCAAGCAGGGGGTGGTACAATGATGAAAAAACTGCCATTCATTCTCGTGCAAAGGAAAGGTGTTTCTTAGCATATTCCAACCTATGTTCAGACTAGAGTTGGGTCTTTGGGGTTGAAGGTCAAATCTGTGAGGTCAAAGCTATTTCTTGTCAATCTTCGTTCACTAATGACACATGAATTGGAAATTAGAACAAAGTAAGTAAAACGAATAGCCAGAAGGTGAGTGTCTGTTTTATTACTCAGAAGAGCTGGGAAATCTGGCCAATTGTTGCCCTATGTGGCTTGAATGACAGTTGTTAAGTTGAAAAAGGGACAGTGTGATGGGAATGCCACTTTAAATCTCAATTACCTCCTCCACTCCAATCAGCTTGGTAGAGCTTTAATGAAGTGCAATTCTCTGTCCTTTTCCTCATACTTCTATCTCTAGAATAAGCCTCACATTCAAGTTTGACAGCAGTACAATCAGTTTTCCATTCATCACTGGCCCTGTTTTAACCCTGCTGAAAAAGGGCCTAATGTACGTGGCAGTGATGGCAATTAGGCAGAAAAGTAATATTAGAAACAGACAAAAGCCCGAGTCTTTTAGCATTACAGGTGTTTTTTTTTTTTTTTAGCCCGTTCTAGACATAAAGGAATAGGCAGTGTTGTTAAGTTCCCTTCTTCAGTCTTCTCTTAAGCTGAAAGTCCAACGATTTCAAGATTCAATTAATTAGAGACATGGAGAGCCAAAGAACAAGGTAAAAGCTAAGTTCTTTCTAACTGAAGACACACTTAGTAATTGGCCCCTTATTAAAATGGATATCTTCTGGGTGTATGTTTAATAAGGTTGATAAAAACTCGTCATTTCCTCATTAGGATAGCACATGAATACACCCTGCATGTAGAAAAGAAATCTTAAAGAGAACAAACAGGAAAATATCAATCTGTTAAATATAGGAATGTAAAACATAAAAATTGAAAAGCCTGAGAACTATAACTTTGCAGGGATTGGGGGGGGGATGCTAAATGCATTGTGTGTGTGCGTGTGTGAATGAGTGTATAAGCTGAGAATTTTTTTAAGACAAGTCTTGGCTCTTCAATCAGTTTATCTACGGATGCAAAATATTTAAGCATTTGAGTTTCATAACCTGGATCAATGATGTTTACTATCACTTTTTTTAAAAAACCATAAAGATGGATAACACATTCAAGTGGCTTTCTCCTAAGGAAACAAATGCAAGTTTTCCAAATCTATACATTTGTGTCTTCATGTGTAAGAATCCATGTAAAATCATGCATGTATCCTTACACAGAAAAGTCACATATATATGTTTATGTACCCATGCGTATTGTTTTATCTAATTATATTTGTAAATATGTCCATACAGTGTGTAAAAACTTAAAAAAGGGAAAAGTTCATATATTTTTGTGTATGCATTTAATTGTTACATATGTTTTCCTAACGGTTCTTTTTATGCCAATTTTTTAAAATGTCAGCCAGGTTGGGGTGTTTTTTTGTTTTGTTTTGTTTGATAGATTCCACAGGAACATGTGGCATCAGTGTAAGGATCTTGTTTAAGAGAATGGAGGCTTGGAGGAAAAAAAAAAAAAAAAACAGATGCAGCAATTAGACGGCTCTTGCTGCTCATTGGGGAGGTGACACAAGTGGGTGATAGTGGCTTTCACCTCTCACACTCCCTTCTCTCCTGCCTGATTCCTAGAACAATCCCTGTCAGAAACACTCTTTGAAAAAGGCTGCATTAGACAATGGCTCTTCACCCTTATTTTACGCTTTAAGTAGTGGAGCAGAATGCTGTAAGGGGCTGAAAACAAGGCGTAATCTGAGAAAGACGCGCAGGCATTGTTATAACTGTGAAAACCAGAAGAGCCCCTTTCAGAGCCGTGACTGAAAGTGCTCGGAAGACCTTTAGTCCTTTGCACTCTCCCAATCACCAATTAGACAAACATTAACATCAATTAAGCTGTTATACGGCACAGGTTCCATATAATTACCTTAATGGGTTGACGCTTTCTTTAGCAGCAATTTCTTAAACAAACTTCATCTTTTGTGCAACAGGCTAAGAAAATTTTCAGCAGGGAGCATTTCCTTTTGTCAAGTTTTCTAAAGAGACAGCTGAATTGTTCTATTTAACAACAAACACCTTCACTAAGGACCCTCGTCTTGTCCCCGTTCCCACCACATTTGACTACTAGGCTCAAAGCTTATTAACCATCAGAGACAAAAAAACGGACTGGCCAGGGGAGCCCAGACACATGCAGGGCGGGCAGTACACAAAGGACCAGTGAGTCTGGCACCGGTTTGCAAGCAGACCCTCGGAGAAAGCACCAATTGAATTAGTTGCCTATTTAGTATCCAAAGCGCCAGATCCGTCCTTACCAAAAGCACAAAGAAAATGAAATAGAAAAACAGGATCTTGCTCATAAAACAAGACAAATCTGTCTAATTTATTTTGTACCAGTAAGTGCTAATTAAATGCAAGCTACTCAGATTCTTCCTGTTCCTGCCTCACCTAATTCGCTTAGAATCACGACAATGCCAGTCTGATTTTTCCCCCTGTTTAACAAACATTCATTTGAAATGTACTCAAATACAGCTATAAAAATACAACCCTTATATCACTTCTATTTTTACTTTATATAAAGTCCATGTGTTTTTACTCTGTTGTGAAATTATTTGGTGGTGGGGGGGAAAGCTCTTGGCAGAAACAAGTCCTTAAACTATCCTTGTGCATCATGAGGAATAAACAACTTGAGTTGCATATAATGAACTATAATTGCCCCCCCCTTGGAGTAATGTATATAACCAAATTTCACAGCAATTCATTAAAAGTCAGAGCCTAACTCTTCTATCTACAGTGTTTAAAGCAGAACATGGTAAAAAATAAAATTAAAAATATATAAAATATGCACTAAATACTTATGCCAAATCAAAATCTTTAAGATGTTTCTCGCTCTCTCTCTCTCTCACACACACACATTTTCCCTCTCTCTCTCTCTCTCTCTTTCACATTCTTACTGCTCATTTTCACATACCTGATTATAACAATATCCTCGGGAGCAGGCAATTCATTTTACATCTTTAAGGTCAGTGCTTGGGCTCCAAAGACAAGTGTTTGCTTCATTTAGTTCTGCCCTTGTGAACCCCCAACACTTCTTTGGGTCAAAAGCTTAAGGCCACAAAATTAAAAGATGATGATGAACTTATGTTTGGATTTTAACCTCAGGTCATTGTCATTCACGGCTAGAGGACTTTATAGGGAAGAATTCTAGACATGAAAAAAATAAGCATTTACAAAATGATTCTTCTCAATCCTATTGCCAAAAATTAGCAATTGAAAAAATTGTATATGCACCTGAGATAAATTTATCTGCAATATCTAGTTGGTAACCTATTTCTAGAGGAGCATTATGATCATAAAATAAAATTGCAGTTATCATTAAAGTTATCCCTTAGTAAATATAATATATATACTGATGATCTTTATTCCAATTTTGGTCTATTATTTATTAGAAAGTATTCTTTTTTCACTAAATTTGTACTTTATGTTTACACTGATTTTGTTATAAACATAGTTTGAGTCTTCCTGGATTACTACCTTAGTGCCTTCTAACATCACTTTAAATATAAAAGTGTGTTGCTCCTATATTTTTCATTGGTTATTTCTGTCTTCTCCAGCATAAATACAGCCACAAACTGGGAATATCACATGTAAATAGTGGGAAGCCCAAATAAAGAGTTTCCATCACTGAATTTTCTCTCATTGGAGTTCAGCCACTCATGATATAGTAGGAACATGTAAATTTAAATCAGGAGAAGCTTGAAGAAAAGACTGTGGTAGGTATCCTTTTTAACATTTATGTTATAATTAAAGAAGCAATAGTCTTTTCAAAAAAGATTAGAAATTAGGGTCACAAAAACCATTTCTTTGCAAAGCACTGTACCTGAAATTATACAAATTTGTATCCTTCTTAGAACTTTTACATATGACAGATATAATTGGGTACAATAAAGAGGACAGGATGCCAAAGTCACCTCTGTAACCACAAAGAAAATGTGTGTGGAATCTGAGATATCTTTCCCTAATTTCCAGCATTAGGGATGAATCTGTGGTGTATGAATGGATTTTTTTTTCCATTCAACATATCAAGCAAAGATCTGAATAAAGTTAATGTTCGCATTTTGACACCCATATCAAACTGAAAACACCTCAATCAACTGTTGGATAGATTTGGCATAATTATTGATATACTTTGCAGGATTTAAAGAGTGAGGATTCAGTGCTCACATACCACATTTGAAATGAACACAACTTATCAAGTAGAGTTCTGACATGTGTGACTCTTAGTATCATTTTGGAAGTGAAATAACCTGTCAGATTTTAAAATGTGTTAACAACTGGATGGTTAAATGGCAGGGACATCAAGAAAGGACATGGGCTTGGTTTGAGATCTTGTTCTGGAGTAGAGTCACTGACTGCCAGCCTCGAAGTAATCACAACAAAAGTTTTCCCCCAGGGGTTCTGAACAAAAATTCTGTAGTAGAACAAATAAACTACTACACAGTTAGATTATCTTAACTAGTATCTGTAATCTTCCTTACAATAGGCATCTATTGATGTCTTTCCAAATACATTAGAAGTGGCAGATGATTTATTTTGTCTTTGAAAAGTACTTATAACCATTCACTCATTCAACAAATATTTAAGTTTCTACTATGTGCCAGGCATTCTTTTCTAAGTATGTTATCAAAGTTAAATAGTACAAAATGCCTAATGTCCTTTTGTTGGAGATGTGTTAACTTTAAATGGATTAAGGCAATTTATATAAAAGGTATATATATATATATATATATATATATATATATATATATCTCCTTACTTCTCTCAGTCTTTGTATAATTCTTCATCCTGATTAATTTGTCTGGTGCCTGACACATAGTAGGTGCCTCAAATATTTCAAATATGATGCTCTGTTAGTTTCTCTATATTCCACCCCAGTTGATTTTTTGTGCATGCAGAACTGTCTGGCAAAAAGAAATCCTTTGATCACTGCCATTTTTTATTGCCCTAGCCTCATTTGCCATCTATGACAGTGATTTCTTTTAAGGGATATAACACCTAACTTTAAAATTTGATTTTAAATATATTTTTCTTATACTTGCCATTATATTCCTTCAGGAAAAAAAGGGAGGAGGCACTATATGTCAGGCAGGATGTATGGGGGTGCCTGGATATGGCTCAGTATTTATTTTTGAAATTAGAGTTTAAATGAGTTTGTGTGTGTGTGTGTGTGTGTGTGTGTGTTACACTTCTGAATAAACTGGCGTCTACCAAAATGAGGTTTATAAACTATAGCTCTTCAAGGAAAAAAATAATGGAATTGGTAGCAATGAAAGTTATATCGGATACAATTTCTCTTTTGAGAACAATGAATCAGTCTACACCCAGGTTGCTGAGCATCTATGGGCCTGAGCAATGCCCCAGGGCACCATTGGAATAGGTGCAAAAGTAGTGAAGTATTTAAGAGATATAAGTGTAGTTGAAAATTTCTTCTAAGGAATCCAGAACCTGGGGTCTGAACTGCCATAGGACATTTATATCATATTCCTAGACAATTTTCTGCTTCTTAGGGAAGTTTTGAGGAAATTTTGGCCATCCATTCATTCTAAAAGTTGTTTAGATAGGAGGAAGAAGATCTAGTGTTTGGTCGTACAATAGGGTATCTATAGTTAACAATTATTTATTGTATATTTCAAAATTACTAAACGAGTGGAATTGCAATATTCCTAACACAAAGAAATGATACATGTTTGAGGTGATGTATATCACAGTTACTCTGACTTGGTCATTGCACATTGTATGCTTATATCAAAATATCACAAGTGCCCCATAACTATCTACAACTATATCCATAATAATCAATATTTAAAAAGATAAAAAGTTGCTATTTGAGTCCACCATGGAAAACTGTGATTTCTTTGATTCATAATTACTTAAAAATAGATAACAATCATTATGTGCAGCTGATATAAAGGAAAATAAAGCCTGAGATAGGGACCTAAGGGCGGAAAATAATACCATGGCAAAATTGATCCACTTGACTTCCATTGAAGTTCTATCTATAGATCTCTACTTATATTCATTTATATGATCTATCTATATACTGGACTATTATAATAAAATATACCCCTTATTAAAATCAATACAATAAAATGTACTCTTAATTAAATGTCATAGTAGGTTGTAACCATTCAATAAGTTGTATGTACACACCCATACACTGACAAATGCTAAACAGTAGTATTATTACTGATATTTGGAAATGCTAATATATTTACAACACTTCAAATATTCTTGATATACACAGATATGAAGGGGCAAGTCTCAACAACCTCAGAGAGGAAGGTCAGCATTTTCATTCAAAATGCTGAGGATTAAATGAGTAGGCAAAGCCTGGCAGTAAACATACAAATAAATATCCCCTTTGAAATTCTTTCCCCTGTATTTTGCAGTCCAAATGAGTAAAGAGAAGATTTTTATTGAAAATGTTTTTTTTTCTCAAGCTACTAGGGCCTATACATGTGTAGATAATTTCTATAATCCAAAAATCAAATAAATTTTATAAACGTTTCCATTTTTACCCAATATCTTCTATAGAAGCTACATAGTGTAAACAGGGACTAGTCAGTATATTAGCTTTGGCCTGTACTCTCAGTTTTTAACCTTAATTCTTTTATATGTTACTTCCAAACATGTACCTCCTTCTACTCTGAGTAAGAACTTTTTAAATAAAAAATTATAACAGCTTTATGGAAATATCCACATATCATACAATTCACTATTTTAAATTGTATAATTCAATGATTTTTAGTATATGCACAGAGCTAAGCAACCATCATCATAATCAATTTTGTAGTGTGATCATCATAATCACCCCAAAAAGTAATCCCATATCCATTAGCAGTCACTCCCCATTTCTCCTCTCCCTAGACCACTGAGTAGGGATTTAAGGAAAACTTATGGAGTCATATTTTTAAAAATACTTTAAAATTGTGATTCATTTTGTTAATGTAGTATCTGAAACACAAGCATTATTGAAATCAATACTTTAAAGATCAGTTTTGAAAGATTTTATACTTTATTTCCAAAATGCAAACATATTTCTGTTCTTAGATGAAGTATGTGCCAAGTACTCTTTCATACTCATGAAACTCGAAAGAAAAACCTTCATTGTCTAATTATTTAAAAGGTTCTGTATACACTTGGGCTTTTGGATATCTGGGAAGTCAATAAACTTCACTTGATTTAGTCAGTTCCCACTTGGTTAACCTGGTATGGCCTAAATTCTTCAGACTTACCCTGATGTGTGGGATCTTTTTTAATGATTCATCCTGGTTAACAAACACTATTTCTGCCTTGTGCATCCCAGTCTATAGGGGAGGCCAAATCTTTTCATTCAGGCTCTGGAAATTTTCCTCCTCTTTTGCAGGTGGTGGTGTAAACAGGGAAGAAGAATAGGGCATGTCCTACACCCTATCTTTCCCAGTTTCCCCTCCTCCTTTCTGTATGACAAAGGAGTGACAAGAGAAGAAGAGACTTGAGGAGTGTTAGTGCAAGAGGATATGAACCAGGAGGGTGTGAGCAGGGCAGGTGAAACAATAATAGAAATGTGAAATGAGGGAATACTGGAAAATACAATAAGAAACATAGGCCTAACCAAAAAGAGGCCCTAAGCCTCTGTATATACACAGCTTGTTTGTTATGCTTTTGAAAAGGTGTTAGGAACAAAGTATAGTGGATCAATTAGAGGTGTCCCAGATCTTAAAAAGGAAAGAAAAGAAGGAAAAAAGTTTTCCTTTATAACCACCCCCTGCCCTCTTTATTTTGGTACAATGCCTCAGGAAAGGATTATGACACAGCAACCTTGCTTTTTATAAATGCATCATCTTTTCTTATATAAATATTAACTACATTTGGCTTTTTGGGTGTCACACAATTAGTAAATTAGTCATTCACTGAAGGTATTCATCTAGGTTTTATAACACTTTCCCCACCTTAATTTCAGAATATTACATGCAAGGGGAAAAAATTGCCTTCTTTTTTACTGCATTCATTGAAATCCCTTCTCTTAATGCTAGGCTCTGGAGTTACAGTCCCAGTTAGTTCTGTCATCAGAATATCAGCACTTTGAGTGAAATTTTGAAAATTACAAAGACTGCACAGGCATATAGTGGAATGGATCATTCTCACTATAGGCTAAATGCACCCTGATTTGAATCTTATGCATTCCCCTTAATATATCCTTCCTTTCAATTCAAGTCATTGCATTTATTATGAGTATGAGATGGCAATTAGAAAGTTCCTCCAAGGTTTCAGATCTTTTGTGAGCAATATTTATGAGAAAGAGTATAAGTTTTTGCTGTTTTTTTATATATGAGATTTAGTGAATTGAACTAATATCCTAAGATGTAAAACAAGCTGTTCATTTGCATTCATATGTGTAAGTATGAAAGACAATATCCATGTCCAAAAGAACCCAGAGGTATAATGGAGGGCTTTAAATTCTTATGTTTAAAATAACAATTCCAACAGAATTTTCAGTTCATTCTCAGTATCCATGGGTTCTGCATCCAAGGATTCTGCATCCAAGGATTCGATTGACTATGGATGGGAAATATTTTTTAAAAAGACAAATAAAAACAGTACAACAACTACTTGCATTGCATTTACTTTGTCTTAGTTATTATTAATATAAGTAATAACCTAAAGATGAGTTAAAGTATATGAGAGGATATTCATAGATTATATGCAAATACTATGCCATTTTATATAAGGGACTTGAGCATCCTCAGATTTTGGTAAAGGCAGTGGTCCTGGAACCAATCCCCTGTGGATACCGAGGGACAGTTGTACTTCCAAAATACAATATTCCAAAATACAACATTCAGAGAAACCTGGATGCTGTGTTGCAACTCTCTGAAACATCCATGTTGAATATTTACCAAGGGACTATTACCTTGTGAACTTTGGCTAGTGAATCTGATATTATTTGAAGCTGAAGCTGAAGCAGAAACCATTTTTATTTTAGTCCATTTCTTCTAAATTTTCATGATTGGTCATTGAATAAAAGAAATGTATCTACTCTCCAGAAAATCCAAGGACAATTAGCTATTCTCTGCCAGAGGTAGTCACTACCCACTACCAGTGGCTAGGGGATATTCAAGAACTGCAGTGTGTGCCATTCCTGGAGAACGAGAGGAGTGACCTAAGCAAGGACTAACCTTTTGTCCATCATATCCATTAAGAGAGTTGCACAATGAAATATCATTTTTGTATTTTAGTATTTAGCTCTTGGAGTCAGTGTGTGTTGGTATTGAGACTTTGAATAAAGTCCTTCTCTTATAGAGGAGCTGGCACTGTATTAAATAGTCATATAAATTCATGCATTTCCATCTGTTTCTCCAGATATGGGTGTTTCTTTACTCGTCAAGTCATTAATCCTCTACTTAATATCATACTTAAGCCAAAACCTAATTATATGAGTCCAGAACCACAGCACAATATTATGAAGACAAGTGTATATATATATATATATATATATATATATATATAGTGTGTGTGTGTGTGTGTGTGTGTGTATGTATATGTATGTATATATTCCTTAATGTTCTAGTGATAGCTTTAAAGGTTTATATAGCTTGGACTCATCCTTTTGAATATTATTGGTAAAATTATGGAAAGCAGTTTTAAGATCAAAACACAATGGCATGTTAATTTCAAAGTAAAATGTGATCCTGCAACTATAATTAATGTTATCCATTTCAATAGCTGTGGGCTCTATTATGTAGTTTAATTCAATTATTCTTGATTAAATAGAGTTAATCCATTGTAGGTATCGATTAACATAATTCTGGCAATTTACAGTGGATAAACTTGTTACAGATATAGTGAAAAATATTTTATTTAACATATATTTATACTAGCTTACTTTTAGAACTTAAAGATCATAATTTGCTTTGCTGTGGCAGTGCATGCACACACAGGCACATGTATACATGCACACAAACACACACACACACACACACACCCTGTGGTTAGTTTATTCCTTGCTACTTTGACAATCAGTTACTGCTTTGGTGAAAGCCTAAAGCTTAATCCATTAAGAGCCATTCAGAACAAAACAAACAAACAAAGCTTTAACCACTTCAGTGACAACAGTGCAGAACCAACAGCCTTCTTAGAAAACCCTAGCAATTTTAGGATCAATAGTCTCACACTGGATGCTCCTAAGTGATGAAAGCTAAAAACTTTGTGCTGCCAGGTTTGTGAGAGTAAAACATAAGACAAAAATGTTGGGAAAAGATAATTTTATATGTTTAGTTTGGGAATACCTAGGTAATTCAGAGGGCTGCTTTAAGTCCTATCAGTAGTCACGATGAAAGCAAGCTAATCCAAACATCACCTTGAGTTGAACGTTTTCTTACCTATGTATCCTGAAAGTTGAACTGTTAAAATGTCTTTTTAGCCTCTTTCCAAACTTCACTACTTAGAGCTTTATCATTATTTCTTCTAATTAGTGTTTAAGTGAAATCTTTGGGGTGCATATATATGTGTGTGTCTATATATATATGTATACATATATATATATAAATTTTAAATATTTCTTTGAAAACAAGTCTTATCTTTATATTAAATTATTTAGGAAAGCTTTACAGTCCACTTATTTCAGGGCTACAGTTTAAACAATGAAACCAACAAATACGTTTATATAAGAGAGGAGCAAAAACAAACATTTTTTCCATGAGATTAAAAGCTTGTTCACTTTATTTTAAAATTATTCCATTGTATATTATCTTTTGTGAAAAAAAATCCATTAGCTTCTTTTATGCACCCTCAAGTCTTAAATAGCATACCAGTGCTGCAGAATGTATTTTATGAAGAAAATCTACTGTCATTTCATAGAATAAAAAAGGCCTCATATATTCTTTGTATTCCTAACAGTGCCCTTTTCAGTTTCACAAAACAGTTTTAAAATACTATATCTCCTGTAGTTACAGTTTTTTTAAATGCCTTTACATTTATACTTAGTTATAAACTCAGTAATGAAATAGGAGTATTATTTATTATTTATCTCAAAATGTCAGCTGGCTAGACCTTACCCAGAAATTATCTGATGGCATTAAATTATATACCTTCATAGGTAGTCAACAGACACTGTTGGGATTGCCTGCGGTATGTTTACAGGCTAATTTGTTTACTGAATATTGTCTACTAATTTACATTTCTGCTTTTATTTTAGCAGATCCTTACTGAAGAATCATACTTAATATAAGGAACCTACAAAGGAAATCGCTTTAGTTTTAAAAATAAGCATCAGATCAAAAGCAGAATAATCTCTTTGCTGAAATGTTAGCGAATAACATTGACCATCAATATTTTACAGACGAAAGAAATAAATTACCCTGCAATATCATTAAAATGCATGATTTTCCTGTGTGTCAGGAATGCTGTGCAGTTTTGTCTGGATTCATTAAGGCGCTCACTGTATAAGTGCGTTGCCAACCGGAATGTGGGTGGCTGTAATGGCAGCCTGTAGGTTTGTATGGAAAACAAGTATGGCACTGTGAAAAAATCCTTCTCTCACCCTACTGATACCTGTACAGAGAGCTTGGGAAGCATTTCCATAGGCTCATTGTCAAGTGAGTGTTAAAGCCCCCATTCACTGAGAAGCAAAGGTAAGTCTGAAAAACGCATCGAAGAAAAAGGAAAGGGGGTGGCGAGGGGGGTGGAATCACCTAGCATCGAAGCAGCCTAACCAAGTGACAGACACGTAGACAACTCTGATGCTGCCAGAACAACACTCTGCACAGCCCACCAGCAAGCAATTTGTCACTGCGACAAGAATATCCTCCGCAATTTGGCATCAGGGTCCTTGGACAGCCAACTGCGCCTGTACAGCACGAGACGTGCTTTTCGGCAACAGGGAAGATGGGAACCAAGGTTCTCGTTATTGTGTCCAAATGTGTTATTTTATGAAAAACATATCTTTTGTCATGATCAACATAGAGATAGAACAGTAGTAATTGATAATAACTGGGGGCAAATAAGATGACAAATTGAGAAAAATATGTCCTTGTATGTTTTTGAGGTACCCTGACTGTTGAGAAAATTTCAGGCTGTTTGCTCGATGCGTCTGGTGTTTGGTGGCACGCTCTCACAGCGTTTCATAGAAATAATGAATCCATAGGTGCAAGAATGAACCGGGAAGATTTTTTTTAGTGATAAATCATGTGCTTTTAGCAGAGCGTACTTTGTTTTAGACTTTATATGATTGTATATGGTGTGTTGATTAATACATTGCTGGGTGCAAATCCTTTCTCACTGGTATGATTTGAAATGAGACAAAGCATTCAAGGTAAGTTGAGTTATAAATGTGCAAAGGAAAGACCTTTTACTCTTTACATCGCTATTCTGGTAATCTATTATAAAAGTGCAGTAAAGGAGAGAAGCCAGGAGCATAGGATAAAGGTATCTGATAAATAAGCAAGTAGTGTTCCCCTTGCCAATTACTTGGCATCTTACTTTGTAATTAATGCCACCTAATGAAAAAAGTGGTAGGCACGAAGATTGGGCCTTTTGTGCATTCTATACAGAACCAAACACTCATAAAATTCTAGCTCAAAGCTAGTCTAGTTTGGCTCTCTCCACAATCAAAACTTGCTAGAGAATTAAAACAATCCCATAGGGTGTGTGTATGTACGTGTGTTACAATGTATTATATAAGAGTGACATCAGACAATTGTGGTATTGCTGTCTCCATCACACAGACAAGGGTTCCTTCATTCCCCAGACATGATGGAATCTTGTACCCATTCTGCCAGGAGCTAACATCATGGTATCTATTATGTTGTTCACTGGTTGTCCTATGAAGCCCTTAAACTAACTGCTGCTTAAGTGGCTATAATAACTGCCTATCAATGCCTGGTGTATTTCCCAGAAGCTTATGTGCTCTATGCAAACTTTCAGTAAATACGAAAAGTACTTAAGAGTTAAATAATAGTGAGAGTAGGAAAGAATATAATTTAGGCAATTATGATATTATCTGAGATACAGAATAACTTTAAAAAATCCCAGCTAATATTATAACAATATGACACAAAAATATAAAAATATGTTGTTCCTATCTATTCACATAAACTGGACAGCAGTGAATGGTTGGGGGTTGAGAGGTTGGATAATGTGATGTTTCATTGTGGCACTCAGGAAATGGTGTTGGGGTGGAGTGTGTTGACTAGCTATGTACACAGACGATTAAATGAAAAGGCCTAAGATTTATATCCTTTGAGAGATAAGGTACAAAGAAAGGGGAGAACACAGAGGTGTGTGAAGAGAAAGTATTCAATGCTAGAGGGTACAAAATATAGTGGAAACCATAAAAAAAACTAACCCCTACTTTTCTAAGCTTTGCATGGGGTGTTTTCCTTGCAACTCCCATTAAAGTCAATGGGAATCATGCAGCTAAAACCCTGTGTAACTCTTTGACAATTTACTTCCTAGTGTCAGGAAAAGAGTACTACCTACTAAGGGCAATTTACTCATTTTAGTTTGTGCCTCCCATACAAAGATGAATTTGATAGCACATAGCAGGAGGAAAAAGGAGACTGCATTTAAGATTTTGTTATTGCAAAAGAAGTCATCATTGAAAAATGTCGCCTAAACTCTCACCTTGTTTAGCAACAACAATAAACAGAGAAAAGCAATCCAGAGAAAGAATATAAAAAGAAGTACGGACTTGATTACAGGAAAAATGGTGATTGCTAGTATGAGGGTTTTTTTTTTTTTTCATTTTAAATTCTCAAGCTCTGAACACAATTGCAGGATAATAAGAATACAGGACGGTTCTTAAGACACCAGATTGAATCTCCTGATTACTTGCTTTTCCGGTGCACCTCAAGTTGTACATATGTAAATATAGCTACGGTATCCTTACAAAACCCTTAATAATACAAATACAGTGGGGGTGGAGTTACTCTAGGTCCCTAGTTAGAGGTAGAAAAATAAATAAAATGCCAGATATCTATTCTTCTGCAAGCAGTAACTGAATAAATGCACCATGCCCTCTATATAATATTATTTTTGAAAGCTATAGAATATGCCTAAGAAGTGCATGCTCTTTATAAACTCTTTTTTGAATTTTGAAGTTAGAAAACTAACACTGGCTTTCAGAGTCTTTATTTTTATTTTAAGTTTCTATATTTCTTTACTCTCAAATGAGAAGTCTTTATTTCAGCATTATATCAGTTTACTGATAGAATTCTTATAATTGTACAGCTATGTAAGATTATGTGGGCGGAAGATAGGGCTCCTGTATTTTCTGACTACTTTTCCTGTGATTTGTCTTGTGACTTGTCCTTTGGCGGGTAAAGAAGTAAGACCCTACATGGCTCTGCTTTTTAGTGCATGGATGGAGCAGAGACTTATCTGTGAACAACTGCCTATGCAAATTGATTACTCGGCAATATAATTTCTCAGTTTTTATGGGCAATTGAGTGCATCTCACTGTGAACCTGGCCTGTATTTCAATTTAGGTAAGTATTCTGCTGCAGCAGCCTTAAAACCATTGCTCTCTAACTGTACCAATTAGCAAATCCTGAACTTTACCTCCAGAAAAAGACATAGCTTCACATTTATGAATGCCTGGCTTTTAAAATTTGAGTAATTACGTCACCAAAACTGCCATTGATTTTCAGATAGACATCCCAATAATTTTACAAGAGTAAAAGTCTTTCCTAAAACACACTGATTTTTTTTATGGTAGAAATAATACATAGGGATGAATATAGTGATTTGATACGAGAGAACATTTCAGGGAGGAAATACTTTATTTGAACTGAATTTAGATGTATTTCTGGGCTGAGTCCTTGACATTAAATTTCATGTTGGAGGGTTTCAACTGTGTGTGAACTTCTAAAATATTATTTTCCTGGAGGAAGAGATTGAGAAGTCACAAAATAATAAAATAGTATGGGATGTTGTTAAAATAGATTATATTACTATTATAAAATTATAAATGAAGATAAATTTAATTCTCGATGTTTTAGCTTAAAAACTCACAGCTGGTTCAGGCTCCCTTTTATGTCTCAAGCCATTCATTGTTTGTGACTAGATCACATATCCTTAATCAAATATACACTAAAAGATTTATTTCCACAAATTAAATCTGAATTGAATTTAGCAACAAATCTCTTACGTTAGCTGTTAAGATTTTTCAATTTTTTCTTCTAATTGAACATGGGTATAGCTAAAAGGATTTTTATACTAGCAAAAATAAATTCATATCAGTATTTGAAGAAAAAGAAAGAGGGAGAGAGAAAGAAAAAAAATGCCAGATAGTACAGTGGCAATGTCATTCACAATGCTACGGAAAGTTGTTTTCCTACTATATTACAGTGTCATTGTTTTTAGTTTAGGTAAGAACCTGAATACTCATTAATGCATTTCATGGAATAAAAGATATACAAGGTCATCCTATATTCTAGATCTCTTATTTTAGGAATTATATTTTCCATGAACTGAAAGAATTAGATATTTTTAGTAACTGATTCTAAAATGAATCTCTGTTTATTTCAGACTTTTTTTTTGCTGGGAATTTACTATAAATCAACATTTGTTAGCACTGAAGTTTAAGGCATCGTTCACATATTCATTTTTTCACATCTCCTTCCATGTGGTTAAGAAATTATTGTGACTTTGACATGACATCTATACAGTCATTTTATAGTTTATGTAGTTGGAGAAAGACACACAGAAATAATGTATTTTGCCTTTCAATATCTCAAAATCACATACTTATTTGCTAGCACGAGAGAATTTACACACACACACACACACACACACACACACACACTGCATTACCTTTAACTCAGTGAGAAACAGTTTGAATATATTTATCCTGAAACATTTTCCCAGTCCTAGGGATGGTGTTTCTTGAACTGAGTTTATCACCTGTACAAGAGAATTATATAAATATTCTCACAAAGATCTAAATCAGAAACCAAAATAATGTATATAGTCAAATTATTGTCTATATTCATAAGGATGAGTTTTTATACATTATTTTCTTTACTGTGACCATAATTCCTTTTTTATTCTCTCCCTATTTATCTACATTTCTTCAAACATGACACTTGAATAGCCTTCTGCAACTAAAATATGTTTGGAAAGCTAACGTGTGGAGGGAGGTAATTGTTGGGTAAGGACATGGTACTGTTAATGATGTTGATTCTGTGGCTCCAAAGACCTTTGAGATTTTTCATAGGGTAAATTTCTGATGCTCCACTTCAAAGATTTGAAGCCTGAACTCTTCTTTGCTACATCCAAGAAAAGGAAGCCACTATACAATAGGCTGAGTAGTCTGGAGCAAAAGGTCACCCAACATTATACATGCTTGCCTGGGACCAAAGCATGGAAAGGAAATCCTCCCAGGCAGTGTTAAGTTGTCTATTTTCTCCTTGGTATGTGTGCACAACTTCTTTAACACCAAGGAGACTGAAGCCCTGGTACTGAAGGAAGTAGAGGATTTGTAAGGTGAAAGGGGGGTCTTGAAATTTTTCAGATACTCTGAAAGGGATAGGAACAGATCCCTTTCAAATAGTAAGAATTCTGAGGCTTAAAAATTATGAAGCAGGATGAAAAACATTGTTTATAAATTTAAAATGTGTAAATAACTTAGGCAAGGGTTTAGGTGAAATGCAACATAATTTTCATAATTATTTAAGTGTGAAAGGAACATAATTGGTAAGTTCTTTCACAATCTTTCAAGTGGCAGTGTTGAACAATGGAAAAAATAAAATATTTCTCCAGTTTTTCAATAACATGATGTATAAATGTGGGGAAGCCATTTAATAAAGATTTCATATTTCTTCATTAGCAAAATAAAATAGCATCCATTTGATTACATTCAAGGTCCTTTGGGATACTAATATTGTAGGATCTATGTTGTAGCTGTCAAAAGTGTCTACATGGGGCCAAGGCAAACAAGATTCAAACACTATTAGTGTAACAAGTAATGAAAGATAATTTCTGATACCTGATTTTTTCATTGTTATTTGAGTTCTTATTCTCCAAAAGGGTATATTTACTATAATAGTTCCATTCATTTACTCATTTGTTCATTCAATAATATTCACTGAGTATTGACTAAAGACATGACTGTACTTGCTACCAGTAATTCAGAGACCACTAAGATAAAGTTTCAAACCTTCAAAATACGAATCCTCTAGTGAACAAAGACATAAACCAAAAGCAAAAACACTGTATGGGAAGGGCTTTGATAAAGATATGCCAATATTTTTATGGGAAATCAGAGCATTTGCTCCTAACTTTGGCTCAGAGAGACTGGAAGACTCCATAGAGGAGGTCATTGCTGAACTAGATTGATGATAAAGATGAGGCCACTTCAGCTTCTTGCCAATGGACTGAAGATTGACATAGGAAAACTCAGAGTTAATTTGTGTTTTTTAGGGGGTCCTTGGCTTTAAAACATTCCTTTTTGTGTCTTTAAAAATACATGTTATTTTAAAGTTCTGCTTCTACCAATTTGTTTTGATATTGGGCTTTCTTCTCTCTTTTATATCACATAGGGAGGAAAGGGGAAAAAAAAGTAAGTTCTAAATATAAATGTGTGACTAATATCATGACTACTTTCCACCCATTCAATACCTCTGCTTTTCATGGTGTGTATATGTATGCATGTGTGAAAAAGTAAATATATATAACACATATAATAAATCTAAGCAGGAAAACCTATATTTAAATTATTTTAAATATTTGAGGGAATTCTAGGCCTTTTCAAGGAAAGCTAAATACACAATCACTTTTTTTTTTTTTTAACTCTACAATGTGTTAGAAGGATACTCTTTCTAGCAGGTGTGAAAAAGAAGCAGATAGCAGGGAGGGCTTGGTACCTGGGAAATATTTATAACAAAAGCGTTATTAATGATCCAGGTCAGTGATTTTTAAAGTATAATGTGCATAAGAACTACCTGAAGAACTTGTTAAAGTAGTAGGCCTGGGGTAGGACTGACGAATTTTCGTTTTTTACAAAAAACTCACAGATAATGCTGATACCTCTGGTTGGGGATAACACTTAGAGAATCACTGATTTAGATGAGTGCTTCTAACATTCAATTTGTATCTAAATCACCTGGATCTTGTTATATTGAAGATACTGATTCCATAGGCGTGCGGTGGGTCGGGATATTTACGTTTCAGACAAGCTCAAAGGTGATGCTGCTGCTGCTGGCCTGCAGACCACACCATGAGGAGCAAGGATTTATCACATGGCATAGTTTGGTGATTTCAGAAAATAATAGGATCAAACAAAGGTTTCAAGTTCATTTCCTGACCAAATAAGATTGTATCCTTAACAAGAGCTAGTAAAGAATTAATGCATATTCTTATATGCAGTATGAGTAAATATTACCACCCCATTGAGAGAAGCATTTACTGAGTTCTTGTTCCATGTATGTAGTTACCGTAAGAGAGTTAGGTGAAAAGTAGGTTTATTTTTTTAACCTACCTTCCATAACCACTCTGAAACTTTAGAATGACATACTACCCAGATTAGCTATGTATTAAATTCATTATATTTTCCTGATTCTAATAAATTGTGGATATGTACAGAAGGCAAAAAGGAATTGGTCTAATATCTCAACAAAAATAGATTTTTAGAAATACTGTACTAGTCAAAGAGCATTATTTAGCCTTCTTGTTTAAAGATTTTATTTAGTTAGATAAGTTTGATTTATATAAAGCAAAAGGTTGAACTAAATCTAGTAAAATCAGCTGGAAAATATACCTAATTTTGATCAGATAACAGTCACTGGTGGATTATATGGGTCTTCAACCCATATTTCTTCAGTAATTGAGAATTCTCCATTTCTTCTCTGCTGTGTAAACCTTTTTTAAAAAATAGAGAAGCAAAATCACATTAATAGTAATACATTAAAGGATTTGAAGTAGAAGTTTTTAACAGAGCATTCAAATAGAAAATATGAATTATGGGATATACTTTGGTGAACTATGAATGATTTTAAGCACCCTGAGGATGCATGTATTTCTTTTCTTCTCTCATTCACAAACTGCCCCTTCCATTCACAAATTTATAAGTGTTATGATACTGTTAAATTCCATAATTCAGTGACTCAAAATGGTTTTTGCATAGTTGACAGTAAATATCTCAATTCTCAGTTCATTTTCTTTTCCTTTTTTTCTTGCTGGACTAGATCAAATATGGGTAACTGATTATGTAATGCAAATACTCAAACTCTTAGCCGAATACATGTAAAATTACTTAGAAGGATGAATATATTTTTTAACATTTCTTTTTGCCTGTTGTATGTGCCTTTTTGTATTATCATTTCTGAGGATAAATGGCTATCTTTGCAACAATAATCTATAATTAAGTACTTTTGTTATTTCTACCCCTTTTTCCCATTTCCCAAGGATATTAATTTCTGATCCATTCTTGGACTATTCCAAGAAAAAGTTTTACTTGTAGGACATTTGACTTCTTAAAAAAACGTCATACTTGTGTCTTCAGTTAATATATAATCTAAAAAAAGTTGAAAGCAATATGATTTAGATATTTGGACTAGAAGAGAACTGATTCTTAACCTTTTTGGAAATATGACTTTTTATGAAAGCTGTGGTCCTCTTTACAAGAAATGCTTATGAAGTATGCACAAAGAAATCTGGAATAGAAAATAGTGTATATTCACTGTCTTCTTGAAGCAAGATTAAGCAACTCTGATCTTGATAATTGAGGTAGAGTTAACCAAAATGCCATCTTTTTCCTCCCTTCTTATATAGACATTGAAACCAGATGGATCAATAGACTGTTTTTCTAAATACATCATTTTGTTTTTATTGTGTAAACTTTTCCTTACAAATAAGCCTTTATACTGATTTGTAACATGGAAGCAAGTGGACATCTGGCTTCTGTGAAAAAATATGATTCACTCATTTGCATTTTTAAATTCCATTCATTCCATTTTTAAATTGTTCACTTGTCCTCTTTGCTCTTTCTAAAAGCAACTCTTCTTAACTCTCTTCAATTTCAAATACTCATAGAGTTTTTCACTTATAATTCAGAACATTACCCCTTTAAAACCTTAAAATGAAGATCAATATTCAAAGTCCATACCATGAGGAAAACCACAATATCTAGGTGAGTCAGAAGTTAACTGAAGACGAGCAATAATCTGGGTGACTAAAATCAATTTACCTCCAGTAATTTATATTGGTTTTGGGTGACTTTGAAATAGCTTTCAAATGGCATTTTTAATTTTCAGGGGCAAAATACTAACAAATAATCTATTTTTCTTCAGGCTAGTTATTGGATTTCTTCTAAAAGTTATTTATTTTATTATAATAATAGAAATGTATTTCTGTTATTAATATATTTGAAACAAATTCTGATGAAAGACTATAATGCTATTTGGTTGTTCACATATACTATTTGTGGCAATGGTTTTTATGAATAAAAATTGAAAGTATAAAAACTTAAAACCTAGAAGATTTATTCATTCATTCCCAGGCTTCATCCTTCCTTTTTATAATGGCAAATCTGAATTTCTAACAATTCCTACAACAACAAGCTCTCATAATAACCAAGAGCAAAATAACTTGGCAGCTCTGTTCAAATTTTTGTTAAGCCGTCTCTCAGAGCATTTTATTCCTCATCTTAAAATAATAGGCCCATATGGAATCCTAGCATATTTACACAATTAAATAGTTAAATCTAATATCTTTGAACATTTCCTATAATCAACTAGTTATACCCAAGAAAAGTGTGAGCATGTGTGTATGTGTCCCTGTGTGTGTAAAGATTTCCTCCAGTTGAGTGGGATAGTTGATGGAGCTACAATTAGATAATGGAAACATGGAGAACCATGTTAGCCAAAGATGAGAGAATGAGAAGTTACTTCACCATGATCTCCAGTGGTGAACTTTGGGCTCAAATATGAAAGTATAGCAGGAGATAAATGCTATTCTAAGAATATCAACAACATGAGTTTTAAGATTTACTTAGAGGACATGTAGTATGGATGGTAGTGAGGTATAGATGTGAAACCGGAAGCAAGAACACCAGGTGGTCAAAGTTCTCCAGCTTTGAATTCACATGATCTCATTTATAATTACTGTCTCACAACTGATATTCTTTGTTATTATAATATCATACCATTTAGAAAATGCTGAGAACATATTGGACTTAAAATCAGGAGAAGAAACTTTAAGTTTCCCAGCCTGGATTTTATGACAGCAATCACACTGAACTACATCACATTTTCATTAGGACTTTTGTGCCTATAATGTGGGAGAAATACATGATTGTGTCAATGATGTTGTCCAGGGAGCTATTAGAAATGAAAGCCCTCTCCTTGGGGTCAATGAATTATAAACCCTTTTGAGAAAAGTTGGAGAATTTTTTAAGGCACAATAATAGATGTAGATCATTACTAGAACTAATTACACACTAGAAAAGTTAATCCTTAGTGTAGCATAATCGGATGATTGAAAGAAACCTCTTGAGGTAAGGCAAATTGGTCCCATGAATCATTTCAGAAATGCCTTTCCCTCTGTTTTGAGGAGGATGAGATTACTATCACGAGGACACCCACTAGATCTTTCGACTAATTGTTACTAGTTTTGCATACAGTGCATGTCAGTTCAGTATGAATGTAACTATCTCCAGTCCCTTGAAAAAAGGGAAACATTCTGCCTCTCTTTTTCACTGGTGAAGTTATATGAATTCTGCATCAGGGGCCAGGGTGTATCCTATCTCTTGAAAGGAGATTTAGCTGCTTTCCTGGTGGGAAAGAGTAAAGCTACCTAAGGTGTTGAATGGTCATTAGCACGTCATTCAGACTCTGCATCTGATGTCATCAGAAGAATTGAAGGAGCCCTGAAAAACAATTCTGGAGAGAAATGTGGACAGCTGTTCAAAGCACTTTGTGTTTGGAACAAAATATTCTGGAATTCTCCACTGATAGAGATGCTACAAAGTAGTCCCTGAGAATGACTAGATGAGTCTGTGTTTGGTAGATTAGATCAAAGCAAAAATTACATGTTTGAGTTGGTAAGGTCACAAAATAAGTGCTGAATGAGTTTTTGAGGTGGTCTTTGATTAATTCTGTCTCACTTGTGAGATGGATAATATCTTCCCCTACTCACTTTATAGGCACATGGTAAGGACACAATAAGACAATTACAGTTATGCACCACATAAGGATGTTTGGGAAAATGACAGATCACATATATGATGGTGCCCCAGAAATTTATAATACTGTATTTTTACTGTACCATTCCTATGTTTATATATGTTTACATACACAAATACTTACCACTGTGTTACAATTGCCTATAGTATTAAGTACAGTAACAAGCTGTATGGATTTGTAGCCTAGGAGCAATAGGCTATGCCACATAGCCTAGGTGGATAGAAGTCTATGCAATCTAGGTTTGTGTAAGTATACTTTATGATCTTCCCACAATGACAAAATAGCCTAACCACACATTTCTCAGACCATATCCCCATGGTTAGGTGATGCATGACTGTACTTGTCAATATAACAATTTTGAGATTTTAGGGGGAAAAGTATAAGCATATCAAAAATCTAAGACATATACACTCTATTGTGGTTTATTTTCTTATTTTTTTATATTTATCTATTGTGGTTTATAATGCCTTTCATTTGAAGTTGTTATTGTAGACATGTTTATAAACTGAAGTTCTTAACTTCTCTTCATCATAAGTAAAATTGAAGAATAAAACTTCCATGAAGCCAATACAGAATCTAAAACTATGAGACAATTTTTTCTATTGGTATAGCAAGTCAGTGAAGAAGAGGAAAAGATGAAGCTAAAACTCTCTTTCTGAACCATATTTTCATTTGCCTTGTGATTTATTTAAGTCTATTTATCATTAAAATGAAATATTCAAGATGCACTAATGAAAGTGTACATATTATTGAATATTTTAACAAAGTAAACATATCTGTGTATTCCTCAATGAGATCAAGGAATAGGACATTATTAGCATGTATAAAACTCCCCTTTGTCCTATCTTGTCTTTACCCCCTCCAAAAGAAATCACTATCTTGATTCCTGTATCTTCTAATTAGTTTGATGTGTATCTAAACCTATGGTATGTACTTTCTTGAACCCATATTGTGTTGTCCAATTGCAGTTCATTTTCATTGCTGTGGAATATTTTATCACATGAATTTTTCCAAAATTCATTTAGCCCTGCTTTTGGGGGACATAGGTTATTTCTAATTTGGGGCTTCTATTAGTTTTTTGGTGTGTTTTTTCACATACATACACATTTCTGTTAAATTTCTACCTAGGAATGGAAATATTGGCTATAACGTACATGTATGTTCAGCTATGGTGGCTTTGACCAAACAATTTTGTAAAATGATTGTACCATTTAATGCATGTACCAGCAGCACCTGATGTTGCTTCGTAGCCTTACCAGGGTTTGGTGTTGTCACTCTTTTTCCATTGTATTCATTTTGGTGGGTATATAGTGATATTGTATTGCAATTTTAATTTGCATTGCTTTGATAGCTAATAATGTTTGGCCCTTTTTTCCTGTGTTTATTGGCCATTGGATATTATTTTTTGTGAAATATCTGATCAAATCCGTTGTTCATTTTCTTTTTGAGTTGTCTTTCTTCTTATGGTTGTGTAGTACTTGATATATTCTGGTTATGTGTCCTTTTGAGATATGTACCTGGAAAACATAATTTTCTAGTCTATGATTTGCATTTTTCACTTCATTAATGGTGTTTTAGATGAATATAATCTCCTAAATTTAATGTAGTCTTTCTTAATGGTTAGTGCATTTTGTGCCCTGTTAATGATAGCTTTACCTACCCCAAGGGCATGACAATATATTCCTATTTTTTGAAGGTTATTTTTTGTCATTTATTTTTATACCAACAAAGCACCTAAATTGACTTTTTGTGTGTGCTATAAGGTAGTGGTCAAATTAAATATATATTTTTTAGGTATAACCAATTGGCCTAGCACTATTTATTGAGAAGGAAATTCTTTCAATATTGTAGTACAGTGTCACCTTTGTTGTAATCCAAGTGACTATGTATTTGTCTGGATTGGTTTTTAGATTATCCTTTAAATTTCTTTACATACCACACTATTTTAACTACTACACATTGTATTAAGTCTTGATTTCTGGTAATGTATCTCTGTTGATTTTGTTCTTCTTCAAGATAATCATGGTTTTTCTTATCTCTTTGTATTTCCATATGGATTTTAAAATTATCTTATGCTGTTTTCCATATTTAAAAATATCTGCTAGAATTTTGATTTAATCTATGTCTCATTTTTAGGGAAAATGCTATCATTTCAACATTGTATTCTGTTTAGAAATATGTTAAATCCTTTCATTTGTAGTTTTTATTGCCAAATTTTTCTCAATGATGTTTTTCAGTTTTACAGGTAGGGATTTTATATACATTTTGTTAGTTGTTTTCTTTGTTATTTGCAATTTTTTTGCTTGCAAATTGTATGTGTATTTTTATAATTGTTTTTAGTAATATGTAAAAATACAATTGCTTTTTAAATATTGATTATTATCCAGTTATTTTATTAAATACATTTATAAATCCTAATTGGTTTACTGAAAAAAAACTTTAGATTTTATATAGAGAGAATTACATCATCTGCACATAATATCATTTTACTTTATTTCTTTCTAGTCCTTATATCTTTTAGTTGTTTTTCTTGCTTATTACTCTGACTTGATGTTGAACAGAAGGCACTAATGGACATCTTTGTCCTTTTCCCAGTCTCATGGAGAGAAGTTTCTGTTTCACCATTATGTTTGATACTTACTGTGGGTTTTGTGTAAATACTTGTTAATAGATTAAGAAAGTTTTAATATATTTCTAGAAGTGCATTACTTTTCAAACATTTGTGGATTTTCTACTTATCTTTTTTAAAAATTGTTTTCTAACCTAATAGCAATGAGATCAGAGTATATGCCTTGATTTCAATTATCTGAAATGTGTTGAACCTATACCAACATTGACTAAAACATGATCTCTTTTGGTAAATATTCTACGTGCACTTGAAAGGATGCATATTTTATCACCCTTGAAGACAGTGTTCTAAATAAGTCACTTAGCTCATGAGTCTTTATTTTCTTGCTAAAATCTTCTATACCCTTACTTCTCTATCCATTTGTATTATTATTAAGAGAAGTATGTTAAAATCTTTCACTGATTGTTGATTTGTACATTGTCCCTTTATTTTTGTGCATTTTCTTTTCTATGTTTTATATTTTGAAGCAATGTTATTAGATGTATATAAATTTAAAGCTGCTATATTTTCCTTATGTACTAACCCTTTTATTATTAGAAAATACTCTCTTTATGTCTAATAAAATTACTTACCTGAATGTCTACCTTGTCAGTACATTAGTTTTCTTTTGATTAGTATTTGAAATAAATATGCTTTGTCATCCTTTAATTTCAACTTCTTTACTATATTTAAGAAGGGAAGACTGTGTGTGTGTGTGTTTGTGTGTGTTTTCATAGAATAGGGTTGGGATTTTTAAAAATTTATCTCACATTTTTGTTTTCACATTGGTATATTTAGTCCATTTATATTTAATGTAATTGCTGATACATTTGAGTTTATATTTACCATACTACAATGAATTTCCTATTTATTCTACCTGTTTCATGTTAGTTTTCTTTCTTTTGTTATATTTCACTGATCAAATATTTCCATCAAATTGCCTCCTTGCCTCTGACTAGTTTGGTAATTATACTTCACTATAATTTTTATTGATTATTCTAGAAATTGTAACACATATCCTTATTTTATAATTATATTTTGTTTTATTATCTATAACTTGAATAATAATACTTACTTTTAGTGAATGATAGAGTTTGACAGAGGAACACCTGTATAATCTAAACTTGAGGCTATGTCATGAGAACATGTTTCTTTCTATACTGGTAGCTATATAGACAAGGTAGAATATTTGGCTGTAAAAGACAAATATAAGCATACTTTTTTCTGTTTTCATAGATTTATGAAATACAAATTTTTTTTTTGTTACATGGATGAATTGTATAGTGATGAAGTATGGGCTTTTAGTGTACCCATTTCCCAAATAGTGTATTTTGTACCCAAGAGGTAATTTTTCATCTCTCATCCCCTTCCTACCTTCTCCTTTCTGAGTCTCTAATGTCTATTAATATCATTCTCTCTGACCATGTATACTCTAGCTTAGTTCCCACTTATAACTGAGAATATGCAGTATTTGGTTTTCTGGTTATGAGTCGCTTAGGATAATAGCCTCCAGGCCCATCCAAGTTGCTGCAAAAAACATTATTTCATTTTTTCTTATGGCTGAATAGTATTACATGGCCACATTTTCTTTATCCACTCATCAGTGGATGGGCACTTGGGTTGATTTCATATCTTTGCAATTGTGAATTGTGCTGCAATAAACATATAAGTGCAGGTGTATTTTTGAAATAATGACTTCTTTTCCTTTGAGTATATACCCAGTGGTCAGACTGTGTATTTTAAAAATTTGTACTGTTACAACTTTCCAGAAAATGTGAGATCCACAAAATGCTTTATCTCCATTTATTTTTTTCTTGCCTTTTGTGT
Organism: Microcebus murinus; assembly: GCF_040939455.1. Classification (NCBI taxonomy): domain Eukaryota; kingdom Metazoa; phylum Chordata; class Mammalia; order Primates; family Cheirogaleidae; genus Microcebus; species Microcebus murinus. The sequence goes on from NC_134109.1 coordinate 64,349,276, forward strand.
TAATGTTGTCACATATTTTAATTTTAGCACTATTTTAAACTACAAAATACATTATTTCTTTTTGTAGGTTTAATATCTCTTTGGATTACATACATATTTACTTTCTCCATTTCTCTTTACTACTTTCTGCATTTTTCTATTTGCTTCTGGATTCATTCTCATTTTGCTCAAATAAATATTTTACTATTTTTAAATATATGCCCCTACTGCTAATGATTAATGTTAGTTTTTGTATTCTTATTTCATCTTCATTTTTGAAAGATATATGATCTGGGTATAAAATTCTAATTTAGTGGGTTTTATTTTTCTCTTTCAGCACTTTAAAACTATTGTATTACTTTCTGGCTTTCATTGTTTCTTTCACTTCTTTGAAAGTAATGATATTTTCACCCTATGAGTGTTCTTAAGACTTTTATGTTTGTCTATGGATTTTGCTAGTTTTATGCTGAAGAAGCTCATTGTGATTTTCTTTGTGTATATATATATATTTACAGTTATCCTGTTTGAGGTACATAGGACATCCTGGATTTGTCATTGAAGTTTTTCTTAAGTGTTGGGACATTCTTGGTGATAATTTTCACAAAATTGCATTTGCCATATTCTCCCTCTGCTCTCTTTCCAGGACTCAAATTACATTTATGTTAGACTTTTTAAAAATCATAATCCACATATATTTTATGATGTTTTCTGTACTTTCCATTCATTTTATTCTTATGCTTTAGTCTGAACATTTTCTACTGATCTATCTTCCAGCTTTGTAATCTCTTCTTTAGCCCTTTTCAAACTACTGTTAAACTTATCTTTGGAAATATGAGTTTAAGTTACTACATTTTTTAAATCTATAATTTTTATTTGATTTTTATAGGTTCAAGTTATGTGCTAAAATCCTCTCACTTGTCTATTTTCTTGAACTTATTAATCAATTTATCTTAAATTCCATACCTGATAACTCTAATAGTTACATCACCTGTGGGTTTGTTACTATTGTCTTCTTGTAATTTTGATACTCTTTCTTCAGCAAGAGTGTAGTTTATTAATTTGAAGAATCCTAGTCATTGTGCCTGATTGCATGAACCAATCTGTTATCTCATTCCAGAGAAGATTCACCTCATCCTCTGGCAGGCAACAAAAGGATGAAATATATCAGTCTAACAGTGGATTGAGCTGACTGGAGGCTAGTTTTCTTTCTTTGTAAGTCTTGATCTTCCTCTTATTGACATCTTTCCAAGGCTATAGCTTTATAGGTTTCCCAAGACAAGTGAAATGAGTGACTGAGACAAAGATCTCAAAAAATCAAGGTTTGTTCAACCAGCTTTTAGGGCATACTTGGGAAAAACATGAGCCACAGACACATCTGTAGCTGTTTTTCCTGAAGAAGTTTTTAGGAGACTTATTATTTATACATTTCATTTAAGGAGGGAAGGCATGTAGGAAAAGGGGCATTAGGTGAATGGTTACATTCTTGTGGGAATTAGTGCCCAGAAAATCTATAATTTACATAAGATAAGGTGAATGAAGATAAAAAGGGAGTAAAGGAAGAATCAGTAACGCAGACACCTTTGGGTATGTAGAGGAATGGACAATTCTTCACAGATGTCTGAGGCCTTTTACCTTTCCAGGGGATCTGGGTAATGCACAATGTTTGTAACAGCTGTTTATTTGGGAGAAACCATTGCATGACTCAGCCTCCAGGCTTGACTTTCTTTTTTGCACAAGTAGTTTTTTTGAAGAGGAGGTCCTGAGATTTTTATTTTCCTTTACACCCAGGTGAGAGTCTTCTGAGTACCATAAGAATGCCAATATTCTGTCATGCTTTATATATTTTTTCTGCATGGCTTATTAGCCTACTGCTCAATTGCAGCTTAATTGGCAACTTTTTTGAAGAGCAAAGTGGCACTAATCCAGATTCTTTTTTTAGACTATTTAGATTCTAGGCCCCTCTTTTTTAGATTCTAGGCCCCTCAAATTTCTATCTCTGTTGATAGCACAAAACTCTAATTTTTGCCTTTTAAATCCCTTGAGATTGACTAAAACTTATCTGCTTATTAGCAGCCAACCTCCACCTCACATTCTTGCTCCAAGCCAAGAATTGGTAGATACCATAAGGGGAAAAGAAGTATTAAAAACATTGGGGCTTGTTTTGGTAAGCTCCTTTTTTGCTCAACAAGCTTGCCCCCCAAGTGCTGGCTGCCTCACCAGCTCTCTGATGCCTTCAAACTTATGTCTCTGCATGTTATCCAGCTTTTCCTAATTGTTCTTAGCTAGAGTTTTAATCTAATATGAGCTGCTCCATGACATTTGGAAGTGGAAATAGCTTCCTATGTACATTTGCTTTTGGAAATGATGAGATTCAACAATACCAAATGATATCTTACAGTTAACAATTAGTTTAAAATTAAATCACCTAAAACTCTATGTCCCCTTGTATTACAAGCAGTTCCAGTGTATACCCTTTTGAATATCCTTCCTTGAGTAGGTATATTGTGCATCTGAATTCAAGTAACTTGCCATTGTCTTTTAAAATATATGTATTATATGCTTTATAAGCATAATTATGATTTGAGATATTAATAAAGTAGTAGTATTTTAGTTACAAAGTGACAACAAAATAGGAGGAAAAAAATCCCTCAGAGGATCAAAATAATATATTTGGTTCTTGGGGTCTCATTGATTAGATTCTCTTGGATGAAATTCAGTCATCTTTTCAGCAATATAATGAACAACGAACATTGTTGGAATTATTTTTAGAATCGTAGTATTCAATTGTGTGTTAAGGATTGATATAAGCTTTATACATACTTAGTCTAAAATATTTCATACCTGAGGTGAACCCTGGTATCCCTTACTCAAGAGCCAGACAGTAGGTAAATTCTGTTTGATGAAATATTTTTGAAACAGCTATGATACATAATCACTCCAAAGGCCCATCTTAGGTCCTCAATCAAAATCACAAATAGCTCTTCCTCTGTATTTTAGTTTCTTCCTTCTCAGGGAGGCTTAATTTCATGTTTTCTCTTCCTTCCCATTCTCCCATGTAACCTTACCTGGCCTGTATCTCATCTTCTTAAGGTGCGTGTTATCAAATAGTTGATCTGATAAGCTGATATATAATGAGATACGTGTTTCAAGTGGAAAGGTTTAAACAGAGCTCAATCAAATATTTTATGAATAAAATAATTTTAATGTTATTGCATTATGCACACATTTTCAATGGAAAAACATTGCTTTTTCATTCATTAAGCATTTGCATGAGTCTTCAAATTATACCTTTCTAGTTATAAATATATAGATTTGAATAGATTCTAAAGATTTTTTTTCCCTGTCAAACCAATTGCAACCTAGGGGATATGGTAGAACAACTGTTATAGTAATTAAGCTATTCTTGTGCTTTGAAACTTTTCTTTCAACCTAGGTGCATCTGGTTTTCTTCATTTGGCCAATTTAAATTTGCCATTTTCATAACTTTTTACATTTTCCTTCAAATTAAGATTGTATGAGTGTCTGCCAGGTTTCACGGTTTGCAAGTGTAACACCCACTGTATATTTTCATTGGAAATTACAGGTTTTTATTTAATAGTATGTTTTTAGGAAGGATATTATTTGTAAATCCATGAAAGAATTAATCTATTTTTCTTTGGATCTCTAAATTACTTTATCACCTCCATTCTACAAAGACATTCCTTTCAATGGCATTCAAGGATGCAGTAGAAAAGAAAAAGTACACGTGTTGCCATTGTATATAAAAACTGTCTTGAAGATGTTTTACATGATCTAGAAAACAAACAATAAAAAGGAAAATGAAAATATTATGATATCATTGATGGTCTTTATCCTCAAGCTTTACTTTCCTAATATCATGTCTTATATTCATAATCCTCCTCTTATATAAATTACCAGCAACAGACCTCTGTCACTGTGGTTATATTATCATTCTCTTATCTATATCATTAAACACCTTACTGCTTAATTATGATTTGTAAATGATGTTAATATAAAAATATTGTGACTTCAAAACACTGAAAATCCCTGGCCTAGCTATTATGACACCATGTCCATAATATATAGCTATATGCCTCTTTTATACTGCACTTATGTTTAAATTTAATGCCAACATTTCATTGCTAAGAAACATGTTAAGTGAGGATGGAGACACCATATTTATTGAAGGGCACATCTACATTGGCAGGTGTTTTCTTGACTTAAACATTTGTTTCAGATAATATTTTATTCAGGAGCATCTTATCAGCCAAAATGTTTTCTCTTTTTTTTTTTCCAGTTTTGAAAATTCCAGTTTCCTCACCACATATTTTAAGCTGGAAATGTTTGAGAGGAAATATTCTTTTCCTTTGGTCCCAAATGCTCCAAAGCTTTCATTTCCTCAGTGAAAATCTTCTGTCCAGGACTGGTATTCACACAGAATATTTCAGCTCTTTAGGCATTGAACTTTATTTTCCAAATGTTTTCTTTTTAAAAATAGGCTTTTAGATTATAGCTTCTCATTTGGAAACAGTTGAAAGAATATGTAAGTATACAGGTCAAGGTGGAAGGACTTAAAAAGCACCAATTAGAAAATAGCACTTGCCTAAGACAATTTTATATTACTCTCAGAAAGATGAATGATTGAAGTTCTCAAAGAAACTGACTGCTGACGATGTCTGGAAGTAACACACTTAATTCTAAATCTGTGAAATTTGACCTTAATTTTTTTTGTGAACAAAAGTTCCACTTTGCACTAATTTGCATTGCTGCTACTTTCATTTTAAATTGGAATTTTTTATCACCATCCATCTGTAAGATACCTCCTGTTACTAATTTCTGACGTGGATCCTCTCATTAATATGAGATTCACAATTGCATAGATTAAAAGTTATCTGATCATATCTGGCTCATCCCATGTTGTATCATTCTGTTCCTATATTTGATAGATAGTGATTTAACTGTGACAATGTTAGTATATAAAGATAATGAGTCAGATAATAACTATTGGAAGAGTAAAATTTTAGTATATCTGTCGACAGTTTTATTTTATAGGGTTTGACATTATTAGGTAGATTTTTTTTCTCTTTTATCCATTTTAATAGAGTAGAAAGCATAAGCTTTGTATTTTGTAGTCTTATAAATAGTAAATATTTATATCTAAATAGTGTTAAATTGAAAATTTAAATGGTTTTCTAATGAAATATTATGCATGTCTGAGTAAAACACTTTTCTTTTTTTTCCCTTTTTATGATTTATCACTTTAAAAGCTCTTTAAGCAAAAGAAATTTATGTTTCTGATATCAACCTTTGCAAGAACATGAAAAAATATAGAAAACACATTGTTTTTAAGACTGTTTGAAGACCAAAAGATTGAGTTAGTAAGAGAGACAAGAAACCTTTGGAATGCAAGAGTTTCTTGCAGAAACTCTTAGTGCTGTTAATTGGTTGTTTAGATCACGGAAAAAGAAACAAAGCTTCTCAATGTAAGACAGGAGTGCAGTGAACTAAAGATCCCTTTGAGAGCTGGATTTGGTAGCTGTGTTGAAGCACCTATAGAGATATCAAGAATTCTCTTTATAATCTCAGAGTTATCAAAGTCCCTGAGTTTGCCAATGCTTAGACTTGAGGATACTTGGAAACTCTAAGCATCTGTCCTTTTATTTGCTTAAAAATTGAGCATCTCTAACTGCTGAAACCTTATATTTAATATCAATGATAATTTACTGAAGGATTAAAATGCTTTTGTTACTGTTTGGTTTCAGCAATTATAAGACACTCTGTAAGATTGTGCATTTTTAGTCTCTATCTTTCACTTTTCCTGGTCCTTTGGTACTTATTATTTTAACTTTTCTTCCCCAACCTGGCCAGTGTATGAACTCTGAGAAGAAATGTGCACTTTGACTAGTGCTTTCCAGAAACAATGCCTCTATTTTCTTTTCTGGAAAAATAAGGATGACATTACTCACCTTCCAAAGTGGTTGGGACAATAAACGGAATAATCTTTGTGAAAGTGCTCAGCCCAGTGCTTTATACATAGAAGGTACTAATACATTTTAGTTCTTTTCCCATCTATTCTCTGCCCCCCACACCCTGCCCTGTATGATGAGAATTGTTGTCACCCTGGATAAAGAGTGCTTTTGGAGGTAGTGGGTGTTTAATGATTCTTAACCCTGCTATGTAGGTGAACTTGGTAGACTCTTCCCTTATAATCACTGTACCTTAAACTCCTCTTCTCTCAAGATTTTTATATATATATGTTTTGCTATTTGACTTAACTGAAACCTGAAACCTAAACAATTAGAAACTGTAAACCATTCTTAACAGCACATTGAGTTTAGACAAGAAGCGAAAAACTCAATAAAAATTAGTGTGAGGACTATCATGACCACTGATATTACTATGGAATAATGAAAATAACTCTTGCCTAAGTATCAAAGCTGTTGGCTCTTTCCTAGTTTTAAGTGAGATATGCTAGGAGAGGACTTTAACTTTTTGTTAATCAATTATAGTATCATAGTATTAAACTAGATCAGGTGCAAAGATTTTCCTAGAATATTGTTACTATAAGATACTCTAAGAACACATGGTCAAATAGACTTGAAAACTGCTGTGTAAACCCTACCTTCCACCCCAAATATGTAGAGTCACACAGTGACATTAACAGAGTCACTTAAGATGACCTAATTTGGTGTCCTCCACAAATTATTATTTCCTAAAACTCATTCTGGAAAATATGGTGAACACTTCCATCTTTAGTGAGAAAGCTAACATTAAGAACATGGTAATCCCTATATCTTAACTAGCAGTTGTGAGTATAAGGGGAATGTATGTCATCAAATTCTTAAATTTACTATTGAATCTATTTCCTTAAAGAAGGTGCCATTTTTTCTGGCCTTTTTGGCTTATTTAGAATCCCAAAGTGACATTAATTATTGTCAGCCGTTAAAAACAGTTCAGTGAAAGTGAAGGCAGCTTGTCATCATAGAGCACCTATTTATTTCTTTTGACCTAATACTGAAATCTGAGATGTATGATTATAAAAAGATAATTGCTATTTAACAATGATTCCTTTCTCTCTGTAGATTAGATGTAAGGCTTTATCAGTTAATATTAGCTCAGTTCAGCCCTAATAAACTCCTATTCCATGTGTTCCATTGTAATGCATTGTGCAGGCATGCCTGCTGTGCCTCTCCCACTTGTGTGGGAAACTTGGGGAAGCAAATAGAGGTTTAGAAAGGCTAAGTGCTATATACTCTTTGGCCTATAATGTGTCAAAGAGCCTGGGCGGTGCAGTCATGCTCTGGCATACAGGTCGAGGCAGAGCAACGGAAGGGATTCATGACCTTTCCCTGCCAAACACGGCATAGGCCCTTTGCCCTCCCAGTGTCTCACTCCCTAATGTGACAAATGAAGTATAACTGAAGCCCAGCACTTCTCAGGTACTTTCACGTTCTAATCATCCAAAGAACTCTTTAGCTAGTTAATAATTCCTTTTCATCATAATAGAGCCTTAGAGCATAATTTCGCTCATAGTTAAGCATAGTGAAGTCAAGCAGAGTTAATTAATAGGCATTTCATGTTTCGTATGCCAAGTATTTTTGTAGATGAGGATGAGCCCTGAAATAGGTGTCACTGACATATTATTGTGGGGGTATGTGTGTGTGCCCAGATCAGGAAGGAACAGATGAGGACTGGGAAAAAGGAAAAAAAAAAATATTGAAAAGAATGTGAAGGAAGATGACACTAACTTGACCAAGAGTATGTTTCTTTTTTCTTTTAGAAGAGGGGACTACAGTTTATATTTGTGATTGAAAGAGGTTATGTAGAGTGCTGAACTGAAGGAATGTGTAAAGTGTGCATAGTGATGAAAGGTAGGAGTTGGTACTGAAAGTATCTGGTGGGAATGGAGCAATGGCTGGGGAATGTTTTCAATCTCAGTGACAGAAAGGCAGGTAGGTGTAGTTTTTGCTGTTTCTGACCTGCAAGGATGAATAGAGTATATATGTCAACAAATGAAAAAAACAGATGCAGGTTCAATATTGAATTTCAAAGGGGTTATCATAATAATTACTGAATATTCCACCAGAAAGACTCAGAAAACAAATACAGTACTTAATACCTTTTTTTATTAAGGGCTTGATTTTTAAATATTAAACATGATATTTGATTAGCATGACTGTCTGAATGTTCTTTGTCTTAAGGATAATCGAACATTTTGTGAAAGCATATCCCATTTTCAAGAATGGCTTTTTGATCAATAGTACAGAAATATCACATATAGGAAAAACATAAAATTTGTTGATATACAAGTCAGAAAATTACACTAATGGTTTTAATTTACATTCAACTCTAGTCTTCTATTTTACAGGCAGAAAATTTGTGCTTCTTTTAATTGCATAAGCAATTAGGGATTTATACTCTAAAAATTAAGAGAAAATGGCTAATTGTGTATGCCATATCTGTGCCCACAGCTAACTGTGGCTACAAACAATCCTGCTACCAAAATGAAAGCCAGGGATGAAAAGCCGGCCCTGAGTCATTGCCCTTTTTGAAGCTTGGAACATGCTTTGCTCATAACTTCAGTGGCTTTGAAAGTTCTGTTTTTGACAGACGTAAGCATTAGCCTGTAGTGCTCCTTACAATGTGAAGTACAAATTATTATCATTTAAATAAAGTGGAAATGGTGACAAATGCTGAGCAATTTTATTATAAGATATATTATATTTGAAAATTTCTCTGGAGTATTTTAGACCAATCATGTTGGAAATTTATGGTAATATGAGTGCCTGATTTTTAAAGTTACATTTCCTCCTCTTAAAGCCCACCCAGAATTTGTCTCTAGTCATTTTACACCTCTTCAAATGACACCCAAATATTTACAGCCCCCAGAGCACCACAGGAATTACATGAAATACATTATAGTCACAAAAATTGCCATAGAAATGAACAAAGGATGATTCTGAGTCTTTCTGTCTAGAATGTCTATCTTGTTAGTATACTACTGAATTTAGGCTGCATTTTTCTCACTATAATATGTAAAATATGCTTTCTGTGTTCAATGTCTATCTTTCAAAGTAAGAGTTTAGGTAAAAAAAAATCCATTTGGTACTATATGTCTCCATTCAATGTTTCCAAATAAGAGATAAAGACTTTAAAGACCCTTACCCAAGCTAAATGCCCTCTGTGCAGTAACAAAATTCAGTGATTTAAAAAATCTTAATAACAGCTGTTAAACATAAAAATCCATGGGATTAAATTTTGCTATAACCACATTCTGAAAATCTCTCCTTTTGCTAGACCTACTTAGAAGAGTAGCCAAGCATAGCCAACTAACTCTTAATTCTACTTTACTCTCTCAATCTGATATTCTAGCCATTATTTTTGTTGTTTTTTAAAAAATTTAACTACCCTGGCACTTATGTCATAAAAAATTCTGCCTTTTTTCCCTTTTTTAATATTTGTATTCAAGACAAACAACAGGAGGTTGAAATCAGGCCATTTAAAAGAAACATCTGCTGACATTTATTCATATGCTACATGTTCCACTTTCATCATTGAATGTAATGATAAACACACATTCCAGTCAATAATGGCAATTCCCAGCCAAGCTTTACAAATGGTCTCTTTAACACCTAAATTGACAGCTCGGGAGATTTTGAGATAGAAGCTAAATATGGTACATTTGGACAGTGTTTGCCTAAGTCTAGGATGTCTTGAAGACTTTAATAAGCAGGCATACATTATAAAATAGGAGAAAGTCTTGACTGTGCAGGTATCGGAGCAGTTAAGTTTGACACTTTTTGGGCAGTTTAAATGCAGGAGAAAAGAAAAACCCTCAAAAACAAATGGTCCCTTCAAAGAATAAAGTAAAATAAAGCTTTGACCCACACTATGTGGAGAATAGTTTTGTTTAAGAGAGACGACTAGTTACATATCATTTAAATTATAGATCTTAATTGCAGATGTTAAATAAGTTAAATATTTATTTTGCTTCACAAGTTAATTGAAATAAACCCTGCTTTGAGTTTCAATTATTTTAAAAACATTTTAATAAAATATTAAATGTGTTTCCTTTATTGCTTGCAATGAGTAATTATGTCAGCTTTTAATATGCTAAGAATTGCTTTAAGACTATGCCATAGGTTTTGATGCATATTTCTAATTTTTCTACAAAAAGGGATGACTCACAGCAAAGTGAATTAACACTCAAGGTAGCCATTAGAGGTCTCATGATGGGATTGAAATTAGCTTGGGTCTCTACTGTGAGGATGTATAAATACACGTTCCTCTGAGACATTAAGGATTCTATTTTACGTGTATCTTTCATGCGTATCCCTTTACATTTTAGTTCAGATTGATTAACCTTATAACTGAATCATAGACTGTGTTCCAGCCAAGCAGAAAATCACAGCTTTGCCCAGCTCCGTCGTGTGTGAAGAGTTTTTCTTTTCAAAACTCTGCTGTTACTGTGGTTTAAAACAGGTCACTTGCTACTTGACTGAAAAGGATCTAGACATTTAACAAACTATCTCTGCCGCATAATGAGAGGTTTGTAAAGTTATCTCATACGATGTCATCCAAAGAACAAGTCACACCAATCTGTAGTGCTCTGATTAATGGTGTTTTTCTCTGAAATCAGCTCAATTTAAGAGACAGCTTGAAATTGTTTTTTGTTTTTTGATTTTATTTCTCTATGCAGGACAAATGTAGCTAAATTTGGAATGTCATATTACAGTGTTTTCATCTGTTCCCAAGGCATGGTGAGCAAAGTAGCCAGACAAATCCTCACACCTTATTATTGTTCTATGTGGGAAAATTAAAAATGCAGAATATGAATTTACAGCCCTACGTGGTGTGTGCCACAGCAATATAAGGCATTTCTTGATCGTGGTGGGTGTAAGATAGGTCACAAGGAATTCTCAGGCAGTATCATAGAGGTCTGGATTGAACCTACGGATTTCAGCATCAGCATTTAGATTCACAGTGAGTGCATTATGGAAAAGCTTTAATATCATAATGTTCTTTTTCATAATGTCACCTCTCCCATGAATCTATTGAAACTAGCTCAATGAAATTTCCCTCCAACCACCCACTCTCACATATTCACCTCTCTACTGTGCAGTGAAATTGCGGTGGGTAAACTAATTTGTTAAAGGTTTTGGGCAGAATTTAAAGGAATCAGTTAATTTCTACTGATACTTCATACTAAAAGCTTTTTAAACGTGGATGTTTGGTGGGAGAGCAACCCAGCCCTGCAGCAACCGCACTTGAGCAGACTGTTCTTAAGGGTAAAAGGGAGAAGAAGTTGTATGCTCTCTCTCCCGGGCCCCCAAAGCCAGAGCGGAGCGAAGATGGGACGCCAAATAAATCTGCCAGTGATTACGCTAAAGGAAATTATGATCTTGTTATAGAAACCATTAAAGGAAAACCAGAGTTGGTATGTAAATATTGTTGCATCATTATACCACTGAAAAAAACAACCTAGTGCAACATTAGTATGTTATGCAATTAACAAAATGAAAAATGAGCTGCTTGAATTTAAAGCTTTTAATGTTTTTCAAACAGATAATAAGCATTTTCGACACCAATGTAAAACGTAATAGAAAAGGTCTCCCTCAAAGAGTAAGTGACATATTTCATCAATACTTACCAGGTATTAGGAGCTGATACACATTTGCATATCTCTGTTATTTGTTATTTTCTAACTCATCAAATAGCAGTCACCTATAAACTAAAACAGGATGAAGATAAAAGACTTGCTAGGCAATCAGAAAGCGTGGTATTTGTGAATGCTTTTAGAGACTGCTGGTCTATATGTATTTTTCTGATTTTGCAAAAAGTGGCCTGGATAGCCAACTTGGTTTAGGCAAAGACCCATTATTAAATACTGTATGAAATATTTCTAAATATAGAAGTATTTAAAAATATTAATATAATTCTTCAGAATCATAGAATTATAAAATATAATTAACATTTAGTGTATTATTCAAGTATTTGTATTGGCTTCTGAGGAACCAGCAATTAATTCATATATTCAATTACTCTAGTAGAATCTAAGAAATAGTTTAGCAGAGTTACTTCAGTGGAAAATAGGAAAACAAAAACTTTTTAAACATGTGCCATAAAACATTTTCATGCACTATAATAAGCAGACATTGTGCAAATAATATAATATATATGAATTATAAGCATCATATTCATCCTACTATGTTATTTATAGTTAAATTAACAAAAATGACAATTATGTACTGTTTAAAAGCCAAAATATTGCTCAATCAAAAACAATTTTATCAAGATGAACTTACATTACCAACAACGAAGCTATTTACATTGTAGATGATGGTGAATTTTCAATATCAAAATCTGAACAGTAAGGAAAAATTCATATGGGGACAATGCAACTTTAATAATTTTTAAATGAATATAATTTACTGTAGGCACTAGAAAGTTAATATGTTCTCTAAAGATTTCTTTAATTTAGTTGTTGCTAATTTATTCACACTAATACAGAAAAAAATACTGCAAAATTTTTCATAACAAAAAAACTGTGCATATCTCTGTGTTTTAGCTGGCATGTGGTTCTACACAGATGGTTTGGGGCTTTCTTTGCTGCAAAACAGATGGGCCTGCACTGTCCCTTACCAATCAAAAGAGAACTTGAAAATATAAGAATATCTTTACCTACATTGCGTCCTTTAATTCAAGAAATTAAAATGCCTAAAAGTATAAATAACTGCCTATGGAAAATAATTTTTGAAATGGGATGTCATATGTTGAAATTATACAGTAATCCAGTTCATGTTTAATGCAAAAAATATAAAAAGTTTGGCTTGTACTTGATACTGTTTGTAACATACAACTATTAACTTCAGAAATTTACAACTATGCAATGACTGTTATCATGTGTTCACCTTGCCTAAAAAACACTGCTGTTTTAAAACTTCAAGTGTAGTTAAGCATATTTCAATTCAAAGTGATCATTCTAGGCAGCATCATCCATTGAACCAAGTTAGCAAACACATATGAGTTTGGTACACTTATAACTGACATACTTTTGCAACCAAAATAGAAGCTAAAACAAAAGCTCTGAGTTAATCTAAATGCTTTAAGTATTTCTTTAATTATTCACAATAGAAATGATGAAGTCTTTTGTACATTGAACCAGAATTGTGGCTTACCTTCAGTGTTAAAGTTTCTGTTGAAATGTGGTAGCAGGATATTCAGGACTATTAAAAGCCCTCTCTTTGTTTTGTGTATATCAGTAAATTTTACAAAGTAATGAGGCAGCGTACTCGCATAGATAGCATCGCCATGTGAGAGACAGACATCCTGGGCTCAATGAACTTAGAATACAGTGTTGCTTATAGGAAGAACTTCTGCTTTTATGTGCAATATACAAATAAAGTTGTCAACATGTGATGGTGCAACCAATTTTTTGACATTTTGTACATATGCATTCTAACAGTGAATAACTTTTCTGAGTATAGTCAAGGCTAGCAGTCAGATTTTAGAGGCTGATATTCCTCTATGGCATTGTCCACAAAGGCCAGTTGAGCTGTTTGATCTACCTTTATTTACCCAGGATAAGTGGTTCTCAGAGTGCTATGTATCATGTATTTACTTTTCTCCCAAACAATGCATGTATATATTGTATAACCTTTCCAGGAAAGAGAAAGTGATATGTTTCTAATGCTTAATCATAAGAAAAAAAATCTATATATTTATATCTACACACACACTTATGCATACATATATTTATATACATGCACTATACATTTATAGCTGTATATAACCATACATTTAGAACTTTATATACATATATACAGAGATATATACATACATATAGATCAATATCTATCTATCTATGAAGATATATATATCTTCATTCTTTGCAAGTATTTTACCAAAGAATACAGAAAAAAAGACTTGTTCTTTACATATAAGCAGCATATCTTAAATTAGTTTCTTTTTTTAATGTTCAGATTCTAAAAAGCAACTGAGTATTTTTTCTTTTGTCTGTGTGATGCAAAATAACAGCTTTGCTTGTATTTTTTCAATTACATGAAAACCAGTGTCTCTCATAGATCTATGATGAAAGGTTTTGCCAGGCTAGTAAATGTAAATAAAACTGTAAAATAAATATATTTAAGAAAAGGAACTGTTGTAAAGCACTCCTAAATACTTTGGCAGCATCTACATAAACAAACAATTGATATGGTAATTACAAATAATTTTTATCCAATCTTTACAAATAGTTTCTAAAGATATCTTCTAGCCTAGTTTTAAATATCATCTACCTAGGTTTACAATATCAAATTACTGTAGTTAAATAAAATAAGACTACACTCCTAAAAATGTCCCACACTTTAGTTTTCTAATAAGTCTCTTTTAAAATATATATTAGTAACGTCTGAAAAGCTTTCCAGTGATGTCTGAGTTATGAAGTTCTCTGGCTTAATATTCAGTCAATAAACATTCATTACCCTATGGAATCAAGAAGAAAAATCAGCAAAATGTAACTGTGGTAGCATTTTTAAGAAAAGTATCTGAAGCGTTGGGGATATTCTGATTATTCAGGGGAACCAATGAAACTCAAGAACATCTAAGGAGCTAGGCTGGGCATTTTGTGGATTATTCCTGGACTCCATTGAGTTAGAGGATATGTCTATATAATTCCTTGGCATTGGGAAACTTAGATTGTGCCATCAGCCATTTCTGGCTTATATATGGTTTTTCCATGTCCATCTAAAAATGGTTTTAACATATATAAAACCTAAGAAATATTCATGCTGATTTGTTGGAGAATTAGAATGTTCCGGAGCCTCCTCTTCAATTTTTAAAATATGCTCCTGCTAATTGTGTGACCCAGGTCCAATTTTGTGAAGCCATATTGACCTCATCAGAAGCTTAAGGTCTCTTATTTGTCTTTTGTCAAAACTAGACTATAAAATGGTGTTAAGTTTCTTGCAAACAAGTACTCATTATGCTAGGAAGTAAAACTTAGCAATGCCTACTCTTATTTTCCTCATTTCATCTATTACTATCTGTGAAAAGCATATAAAATTGTGGAGAAGGCATTACTATTATTGGTTCTAGCAGTAGACTGTATTCTTGCTTACAATTGTTTGGAGTCCCTTGCTGGGGGAGGATCACATTATGCCTCACTGACACCAGGCTGGGCAGTAGCACTTTCTTTTCCAATGGTCTATATGCCACAGTGATTTACATAACATCTGAGCAGAAGGCTTAAGAGCTATTGCATGATTCTGCCATTACTCTTCTCCCATGCACTAGATAAGGGATGCTCTTCCGGCATGAATCCTGAAATGAAAAATACATGGGAACAGAGTCACAGCTGCTCCCAGCTGACTTGTAACATGAAGAGGAAATGAATCTTTGCTTCTGTAAGTCCCTGAGATTTAAGGGTTATTTATTACTGTAGCAAAATCTAGAATAAACTGACTAATAAGGAAATATAGGATTTCCCAAAGATATATCATTTCAACTTTTATTACATGAATAAAACTCTGCCTATAACATGAGGGGAAGTTGGGCTCGGAGAAGCCTGGAGTTAGGCATATTAGCTCTAGGGCACCAAGAGGCAGAAGCTTCCATCCCTGCGACCATGTTGCTGACAATTTAGTGGGAGAGAGAAATGCCTAAAATAGTTCCCAACCTAATGCAAATTCTGAGTAGTGGGAGTCAGAGCTCATATAAGGCAGAAGATGAATCTCAAGAGGAAATAAAATGTGAATATAGTACTGAGTGAAAAGCGGTCAAGCAAATATTAGGGAAGATAATTAATTTTTTCCTGACTGATCTGACAAATGATTAAGAGTTATCTGAATTTAGTCATTTTTTATGGTTTTAAAAATACACTTTTTTAATTGTTTCCTGGACTTTACATGCTATTCCTCATATTCTTTAATTTATTGTTTTAATTGATATTCATTTGTTAATTTATTTTAAAATGTATTAAGTATTCAATGTAAAAAATTTAGAAACTGTTGATGAGGTCCTTTTCACCCCTGAACTCCTCCACAAAACAATACCCCAAAAATTATCACCCAGTGATGACTTTTAATATTTTGGTAAGTTTTCTAATATATAGCTTTTATAGAAAAATATCTATACAGGCAGTCCCAGGTTATATATACAGTTATATATACAGTCCCAGGTATATATACAGACACTGTATATATACAGGTTATCGATAACATGACTTGTGGTGTTCTGTACTTGTGAATGGGCTCCCTAGGCTCTCCATAAGGATAATTTATAATTCAATAATTAAATTAATAACTAGGGGACTAGTTTCTTCTGCACATGTAAACATACCCACATGCCATGGCATAAGTGGTTCATTGGGGCAACATCTTTATGCTAGCAGCTAGTACCATTGTTTATACTGTTGCTTACACACTTTCATCTTAACATTTTTATTCAATTTTGTGAGTCTGTATTTACCCTTATGACCACGCCTCCAAAGCAAAAGTCCACTGCAAGTCCAGGTGTGCCTACAGCGAAGAGAAAGGTGATCACAATGGGAATGAAAGTAGAAATAAGCATTCAAAGAAAGACCAGACGCCACCATTTATTGGGAAAGCATTAGGCTTCAGTCTCTTGACTATCAGAACAATTATAAAGAATAATGGAAATATAAAGTAAGAATAATGGAACATGTGAAAAGCAGTGATCCAATGAAAGCATCAATTATGACTAAACAGCACAGTGGATTAATTAATGATATGGAAAAGTTATTATTGATTTGGTTAGATGATCAAAATAAGTGTAACATTCTTATTAGCCTAGTGTTGATGCAACATTAGGTGAGTGTAAACTTTTAATATTTTTTTTGAAATTTCTCCTATCTAAAGTTTTTGTATGAGGTTGTTTTTATGTTCTATGTGTTTGTCTTAAAAGAAAAACCACAATAGTTTCTGTAACTTATTATTGCAGTACAGGGATATTATTATTATTATTACAGTATTATGCTGTATTATTATTACCACATATGAGTCATTATAGTATTGTTGTTATTATTATGGTGTATGCACTATTCATTAGGGATTTGAGTTACATACGAATCTGACCTACAGATGCCCTCAGAAACATATCTTGTCCATAACCTGGGGATTGCTTATATATTTTTTATTATTGTAAAAAATATTACTGTTTTATAATCTTATTTCTCTACTATATAACAGTTTCTATATCATTAAATGTTATTTTACATTACTATATAATATTCCTTTTATTGACAATGTAATTCATTTAACTCATTTTCTATCACTAGGTATGTAGGTTATTTTTATTTATTTTTTCCTATAATAAGTAATGCAGTAGAATTTATCCTTATAGATATATCTTTGAAAGAATTTAAGGTATTCTAAATATACCACTTATCAGCATGATATGATAATATCTATTTTCTCAATCAATATATTATAATAAATAAGTCTTTCCCAAGAAGAAGAAATTCTTAAGCTATAAACTGAGGATCTCATATGCTAGCAGAGAATGTTACACTGGCCCATCAAATGGTTCTTTTTGTCTTCACTCTTGAAAGATGCCTTGTGTCTTTTCCTAATAATGTAAGAGCCAAGGTTTTCTGAAAATGCACAACTCAAAAAAAAAAAGTTGTATCCTGTCACTTTATGCATAGATCTGCACATCCTGGCAGCACTGTGCCAGACATCAGCTCAACTATTCCTCAAATAGTCTGATTTCTGTCTCTGTGGAGCCAGTCACCATGAGATTATTTATCTTCATCCATCTGGACTCAGGGATGGTTATGTAACCTGCTGGTAGAAATTTAAAAGCCAGTATATGATTGGCTTTGTATTTTTTCACCATTTTCCATGTGACCAGGTCTGGATAGTGACTGCCCTGTCAGTCTGGCTCCTATAATCCACATTTGGAATGGAGCCACAGCTGCGATGGACAGAAAGCACGAGTGAGAAATAATCCTCTCTTGTAACTTACTGAAATTCTAGATTCATTTGTTACGGTGCATTGCTTACCCTCCTGACTGATACATCTAGAGAACAGCCATGCATTCGTGGAGATAAGGAGATCACTGAAGGAGCATCGAGTAGTGAATGAAGCCAGTCTCCTTAGGCTGAAAACTCGCTTTTGCTTCTTAGTGAGTAATCTTGAGGACACTGTATAACTTTGATAAGTTTTCTTATCCACATAGGAAAATGGAGATAATAGTACCCACCCTCAAATAGTTGATATGAAGATTGAATAAGATATAATATGCAGTATTTAATATCTGATGATACATAGAAAATTTTTAATATATATCAGCTATTATTTTTTAAAAGTAGTATTAGTACTAGTAGTTTTAAGCAGAAATCATAGCAGTAAAGAATTTGGATTTTAAGTAAAAAAAACGCCAGGGTTCAAATCTCAATTATACCACTTACTATCCGTGTGAATTTGGATACATAACTTGAGTTCTCCGAGCCTCTGTTTAATCACTTAAAAAATTCATATAAAAATGCTTATCCATTGTATCATTGAGATGGTGACATAAATTTGTGTATGTGAGGAACAGAGCACAATGCATGGCAGAGAGAGTACTCAATAAATAATAGCTATTATGATGATTAAAAAATGATAGTGCCCACCACTTAAAAGCCCCTGAATGCTGGAAAATATTTCAGTGGCCATATTTGATCTTCTTCTCTGGATATTAGATTTTTAATTTGTTATTTTAAAATCTGCTGCTGCACTCCTAAATCAACTTGATGAATCAACTTTGATTTTATGCACGAATGTCATGTAGCACAGCTGCAGGAACCATCTTTGATTTGACTAAAAATCTCATTGGAAAATTAAACCATGATGAATTACATAAAAATACATATTATACAAAAATCTAATCATCCATCTGACCCAGTCAAAGAGGATTTCAAGTATACTCTGAAACAAAAAGATCAGACAAGGAGCGGCCTACCTGGATTGTAGTCATGATTTAACATAAACAGGTGTGAACTTGGGTGAGGGCTTAGGGATTCAATTTTCTTCATCTTTAAGCTAACTTTGTTATGGCTCGTGGACAATGACTAAAGTAAAAAACATTGTATATTTGGTTTTTAATGCCCTGAAGAAGTAAATAGATATTTTTATCATATCACTTAGTATAGTTTTCCTCTTCACATGTAGAACCAGGTGGAAACTATCAAACATAAGTGACTTTTGAAAGTGCCAATAATTTCAGACCTTACCTCTTATTACTCCCATGGTCCTTAAAGTCTGTAAATAAATTTAGAGCAAACAGCAATAGCATCATCATCAACAATGACAACCAAACAACCCCACCTGCCAGCCCCATGCCCAGGTCTTCCTCATCATAGTGACTACTCTATTATGAGTATGAAAGTAGAAAAAAAAACAATTACTTTTTAACAACTGTATTAATTTGTTCAAACCTTTTCTTTCTCATTTTAATACATCCAATATTTGTTCATTTTCCCCTTGTTTTGTATTCATTGTGTTTTCCTAGAAGTTCTCAAATTATTTGCAGAGAAGCCTGTTTCACAGAAATAAAGTCCAACTTAAATACAGAATGTTCAAAATGTTAAAGAAAATGTGTTTTAAATAAGATATGTGTTTTAAGTAAGATATATGAAAAAGGATCAGTTATTCATAAAAATGTAAGAAATAGATAGAAATTATTTTAGTTTCTGTTTTAAACACCATCAAACCTCAGGTTTCTATTTTCCTGACCTCAAACATCAGGATTAAAATGGGAAAAAACGTGAAGTCCAATATCTGAGTGTTCGCAAACATTTAAATGTTTCTTTTTGTATAACTAATACACAAAGTTTTTTCATCTCAGTTACATTTATAAAACATGAACACTTTTTATTTCCATTTTGAATTAGAAGGAGAAACACTAAAGATATTATAGAGCCTTTGAGCAAACAGAAACTTGCAAACATGGTAAGTTTATTGGCCTGCCAAATAACAAATACCCCTAAAAATGACTCAATACTTTCCATGAAGCAAGAATCATTACATCACAATGTCTTTATATTGCAGACCAGCACAGTAGTATCTGTCAGAAGCTGATGAACAAATATTTATTACACTATGGTACCAGCAGGTGGTAGGGAAAATATGCTATGAAAGCCCCAGGGTACAGTGATGTATATGGAGACTTGCTAAGAATGCAGTGTAGACAGAGTCTAGTTGTCTAGGTGGGGAGTGTTAATGAACCTGATATACATTTAACTCAGAAAAGACATGGTGGGAGGTTTAGAGAACAATTATGGAGGGCTTGACCATCATCAATTCAGAGTTCAGATTTTCTTCTGGAGATAGTGGAAAACCACAGATAGTTTGTGAGCAGGGTTTGGCATAAGCAGAATGGAGCCATGAGAGGATTGATCACTGGGTAGTGATGTGAAAAAGGGAAGTATATGCAGAAGGTTGCCTGGTTTTTAGACGACAGGTGCCACCAAGATACAAATAATTTTTTTTTTAGTTTTGTTGGCAGAAATCTTATATTACCAATTCTGTTTTCTTTTAAACTTTAGAAATTCTACATGTAGCAAAAACATTGTGGGACCTTAAATTAATATTTTTTTCACTTGTAACAAAAATTGGGGTACCACTGCAAATTTTTTTTTTTGACAAAAAATTTTCCCTGTGTTTAGTAACATTCATCAAAAACATGAGTTGTAGAATGAAGTAAAGATCAAAAGAGAAGAAATTCAGTTTCTGCTATATCATGTTAAAAACACACATGCATACACACACATACACACAAACACTTTGTCATGAAATATCTCATAGTGGCTATACCAGTAATTAGGAAAGGTCTATAATATCAAGATTATATAACTAGAGAAGCAATATATTACTGCAGGCCATTCTTTTCTTTCTGAAGAAAACAAATCTTGCTATTTCACTTGAAAACTTGATAATATTCATTTGTATCTTCCTGCAGTGTGCAACATTATTAACTGTAAACAGGTAAGGGAACACAAATGAACCACCAACATATTTTCCAGAACTGCCCTCGACATAATTTTGACACTTTTAAACTTAACAAATGTTAGCTGAGTTCAGTAGATATGTAATTTTCATCCTCTAAACAGCATCAAGAAAGGCAGAAACATTCTGAATCTTTAAGCAGATAACCACAATTTCCATAAGCTTTTTAATATAATCTTTTAAAACATATTTAAATTAAAAATGCCATAGAGGGACTTCAAAGATATAAATTCAAATACATTTAAGGCAAGTGTCATTTTTTCCTGTTTGTAACTTGCCTACCTTTCACAAAACCCCACAAAGAAACATTTTGTCAACGAATAATATAATAAATTTGACTTGTGATTTGAAGTGTTAAAACAAAGGATTTTTTTCAATACAAGTAATATAAGAGGGTTTTCTGCTGTACTGTTTCAGAACTCTTTCTCAGTAAAGAAACCTTATCTAATCCTGTTTCATCCTTTAAAACTGCCTACACACTAATCTCAAGGGACAAATTTAATACTTTGCAACAAAGAGAATATATCCCTTTTCAGGTTGAATAGAGGAATTGTTAGGACACCAGTGAGGTATGAATAACATTATAATGCTGCCATTTACTTGGCAAAAGAAAAAGAAAGTCTCTTGTTGCAACCAGAAAAGAAGGCCTCCTTCTTTGGGTTAAATTTTTTGACCCTTGGTATATCCCCAGACACCTATGTTACTGTGCTATTTGGGTCTTCTACCTCTTGTGAAGTAAACACTGAGCAAATCTAAGTAAACAGTTTGTTTTAGTTGAAGATAGAAAGACTCCATTTAATTGAGTTTTGATGATAGATGTGCTCCAAATGGTGCAAACAACTTTGACATGGTAAAATAATATTGTCTTACGGCATGTGTAACACTACATAAAGAATCTTAGCTTAGCACTTTCTGAGTTTACAACATTTAAGTGAGAAAATGACAAAAGAAAGCCAAACTGTCAGAAACAGAAAAACCTTTAACAATCCTAAAATACAGACTATAATTCTCTTCTTTATTCATTTGATTTTGGGAATAATCTTTGCAACAGAAGGAGGGGATGAGAAAGCAGCTGAACTTCGTACTTAGGAAACTTTACTTTTCTGTGGTCCACTGCACAGAGCTGAAAAGAACACTGAAACTAACACTTGGACATTGATTATATGATGTGTTGTGGGCAAGTAGTTGAAGCAAATCAACGTATCAAGGAAGGTAAACTCTAACCAAAACAAACCCTTAACTTCTGTTTTGCTTACTACTACCATTCATGAATGATGTTGAACAAAAAGTATCTTGTCATTAAAAGCATGCATAGAATTTAAAAATTCAAGCTCTTATTGCATAAGTTTCTACATAAAGAATATTATTCATTTGAAGTGTTTATTAGAAACCAGCTAATTTTGAAATGGCAAAATACAGGTGTTAGATTATCATTAAACTCAAAGACTAACATTTTTATTCTCTTACCTAGGCAGTATAGGTGATTCTTTTGCCAGCTTTTGGTGCATATCTTCTTCCTATACATAGTCTTACTAAACATCAAGTATACATATCTTCTTCCTATACTTTTTAAAAATAAATTTTTGACATAGAAGAATTACTTTATTTGATTTTAGTTATATAATATGACTACATTCATACTGTGTTTTCATGTACGTACTTCTTTGAATTCATGTGATCACAATGTCTCCTGTTAATGCCAGACAACAATATCCTTTGGGATCAGATAAAAGTTCTCATGCAATTTCAAAATCAAAAGAGGTTGATCTGTAGTAAAAAAAGTGATCTTGGATAATTATATACAATCATCAAAGATTTTCTGAATATTCTCAAAGTTATACTATCAGTAATAAAGTCAGAAAGTTTCTGGGTCCCCATCTAAGAAGACCAAACAGTAAATATGTCACTGATCCAATATTTATAGTAGAAGTTATCAACTTTGAATACACTATCTGTTTCTTGCTAGGAACTTATTCTCTTTATTTTCTTTTGTATTTTTTAACTTCTCCTTCACAATTGATTCTTGGCCTTGTGCTTCTAAATATTCTTACCTTCTTCTCTCTTAAAATTAAAAAACTCTCAGACTTCACAAAAATATATAAGCAACCAGTAAGTCCATGAAGTAATTCTTAAATTTATTAGTCATCAGGAAATTTCAAGCTAAAATCTCAAATTGAAGATCACTATGCAAATATTAAAATTAAAAAAAGATTGACAGTGTCAACCACTAGAAAGAATGTGGAATAACTAGAACTCTTAGAAACTGCTGGTGAGAAAGTAAAGTGATACAACCACACTTAAAAACAGTTTGGCATTTTATTATAAATATATACTTAGCCTATCATCTAGTAGCCCTAGAAAAATAAAAAGATATGTGACAAAAAGACTTGTTTATGAATGATAAACCCAATATTTATCAGTAAACAAATAGATAAACAACATATGGAATATCCATACAATGGTGTATTACTCAGCAATAAAAAGCAACAAACTACTGCTACACACTACAAACTGATGAATCACAAGACTATTATGTTTAATGAAAGAAGACAGAGAGAAAAGAGAACATGCCATATGCTTCCAGTCATATAAAATTCTAGAACAAGCAAAACCTAAACTAGGAGATTGACCTGAAAGAGCCATGATGGAGCTGTGTGGTGTGATGAAAATGTTCTATACCTTAGATGAGGTGGTGGTTAGATGAGTGTATTATTTTTCAAAACTTTTTGAATCTCACACTTAAAACTTGTATAGTTTATTGCATAAAAATGATAACTACATAAAAACATGGACAACACAATCTTATTTCAATTTCATATTGATCTCCTGATAAAAAAAAACAAACATCTCTTTCAATAGTCAATCTTCTTGAATGAGTTGCTTTCATTTGTATTCTCTATTTCCTTACCTTTGCTCAGCTTTAAACTCAGTCATTCACTACAATGATGCCCTCACCCATATGCAGTTCTCCCTGTCCAAAATTTTCTATTCCTGGATAATTTGGCTTAGCTAATGCCTACTCATTCTTTAGGTTTCTGCCTAAGCATCACTCTCTCATAACCCTCTAGACCACATTGAGTGCTGTAGAAATGTATTTCCATAGCATCTTTTAGTTTCATAATATAGCACTTAGCATCTCTTCTTATAATGACTTGCTTAAATTATCTCTCTTTACACTAAGCCATATGCTGTGGGCAGGGATGTTTATTTTGTTCACTCCTGAATTCTTAGTACCAAGCAAAGTCCTTGGTGCATGATATTTGAAAAACTTTCAAGTGGATAAATAAGCAAGTAAATGAATGAGCCATCTCCGTTACTTTTCACACATCAATTCTACCCTTTTTAAAAATTTTCTTTCTATTTCCACTTCCGTAATTCTGAGTGCTTAACATCTCATTCTTAGGCCTTTGTAATAAGTTTCTAACAGAGCTCTTGGCCTTTGGTCTCTTGACTTTCTAATTCAGCATTCACATTGCCACAAAAAACAGCTACTTAAAAAGTCTATTAAATCAAATCATTTTTTCTGTTTTAAATATCTTTAATTACTTATTAAATAAAGACTTCTGACATGATTTTTTTTGGATCAGTCAAATTTTTTTTTTGCCATATCCAATCTCAAGAACATCTTTCTGCTGTCCATTTCTACTTTCTCTTTACCACTTGAACTCCTGCAAATCTTTTAACTCATCTCTAGCTGTCTCTGTCTTTCTAGTGTATTTGGCACAGAATCATTGGCATTAGCTCCTCATAATATAAATTTGATCATATAACTTTTTAATTTAAAAACATTAATTGGCCTGCTAAGAAAATAACATTGGTTGTCCCTTACTTTGGAACAGAAGACTCTCTGTAGTGTCTTAAAAAATTTGCACAGGCAGTTCCCTATTTTTTTTAGAAGGTCTGTTTCTCCATTCCTCATCTTGAAATACTCAATGAAATGTCACACTGTTAGTGGCCTCATACAAGCCCCCAGGGTTGGCTAATTTCCCTGCTTGTTCTTTGTGCTACCCCATGGCTTAGTTCATGTTTCCGCAAACTCTTCCAGGCTGTATAATGATTTTTCTCTTTTCATGTTTGTTTTCCCTAGTTAAGACTATGTTGCCTTGAGGGCAACAACAATGTATTATTATTTTATTTTTATTCCCTGTACTTAGTACAATGCTTGGGATAGAGAGGTAATCAATGAATATCTGTTAGCTGAATACTCTAATGAATGATGAATCCATACCATTTTGAATGCATTCAGCCTTTTCACGTGCTGTGATTTTGCTTCTGTGGTTTGTGCAGCCTGGATTGCCCTTCTCATTCTGTGATTAGTGAAAACTTATACCTCTTAAAGGTCTGGTTTAACTGATTCCTTTTATGTGACACTCTCTCTGCCCTCTTGCTTAAGAATTAACTGTGCCTTCTTTAGTGGCTATTCACTTGGTGGCTGTGACTTATTTATCCATTATTTAACTTAATAACCATAATATTATGAGCGGGCTATATGCAGGCACTATGTATGCTACGGAGGTTACAATAGAGTACGTGACCTGATGTCTACCATTGAGAAGTTCACAGTATAATGGAGAGATGTATTTGTAAAAATATAGATACAATTCAATCTGTTAAATGCTATGATCAAGATGAGAATAAAATGCTATAAGATCAGAGAGCTTGGAAAAATTAATTTCACATGATTCATAGGCAATGATTCATAGAGTGGTTGAGATCTGAGCTGGTTCTTGAAAAAGGCATGAGTTTGACAGGCAAATAGGTGGTTGTAAAGATATTCCAGGCAGAAGAAACAGCCTTTGTAAATGTACAGGTTCATGAAAAAGGCTTCTGGCAACTGATTCATCCTCTTTTCCACAATGACCTCCCAAACTTCTAGTCCATGATATAATATTTTTGAACTGTAGCTAACAGCCTATTAACTATTAGCACTAAAGACTCAGTCAACCTTTCCAATGACTATACCTTGGATTTGGTGTCACCCAGAATAGTAAAAACTTTAAACTTATTAATTCCAATATTTCCAATATTTCCCTCTTATAGTTCCAATTCTCCCACTTATTTCACCACATTTATTTTCTGTACTTGTCATAATCTTATTACTCTTCAACTCACATTACCTCTCTTCTACGTGTTCTCTCCTTCTTTGATTGTTTCCCATAAGAAAGGAGTTTTAAAAGACTGGCTTGATGATTTCAGAAAAATAGTAACCAAAATTTCATGTAGAACAGTTTCCTTTTTTTCACACTACCATTAGTTTATAATATAAATTACTTAGTACTCTTTATCTGGAAATTTGCAGACATCATTCCTAAATTGGTCTTGATGTGGTGATTGGTGCATTACAAGTGAATAACAACAGTAAATAATTCATAATCAAATCTCCCTTGAAGACATAAGTAAACATATAAATAACTATAATAAATTAGAAGGTAACATGATGACTTTGATTTGATTGACAAAACTACCTGATGCTTTGTCTCCAGGGAGACATCATCAGGCATGGCACAGATTCTTCACTGCAAATTAGAATTCCATGCACGACTTTGTTCTGAAGCTCAATTAACTTTGAAATTTAAAAATGCTTTAGGGAACCAGGCTTGGGCTGATGACAAGGAGAGTTATTAGTTTTAATCACAAAATATAATATTTACAAACTATTGAAACCAAGCTTTCAGGAAGTAACTAATGTATAAGAGAAAATGACAAAAGTCTCAATGTTCTGTTAGCAGTTTTACTTATTTTTTGTTTTCAAAATTTTCATTATTTTGTGGGTAGCTTTCTTTAACATTTCTGTAGCTATCTGACTTTGGATACCTTCCTTTATTAACATAAAAATTTCAGAGTCTCATATAGATGTACTTTTGTAAACATAGGGGTATTTATATCTGCCCAATAAAGGAGAAATAAATTTTCATATCAAACTATCTTTATATTTTATAAAACAGGCAGCATTGAGCCATTTAAAACTTAATACTTAATTTCCATCTCCCCACTGTACCATCCTCATCAAATTTTGTGCCTTACCCTGGTCTCCGTTTCCTTTCCTCTCTTTTCTGTTACAACATGGGCCTTTTTATAACTGTGGTTGAAATCACACATAATCGAAGGTTTACCTTTTTGTCTGTTCCCCTGACACCTGAAGATGGTGCCAAAACTGCTACATTAATTTAAATGACACATTCCTTTTAGAAATAGTAACTTTTAGTTAGTTTTTCAGTGAAGTTATTAACAAAGCAACAATAAAGTTCATTCAATTTTTGACAAGTGTTTCTCCTGGGAATGTGTTGAAAAAAACCCTCAAAGGTCTGGTTCATTTTTAGAACTTATTTACAAGATTATAACACACTCCTATTTATATGTCTAAGAATGCATTGCATTCCATGAGTACACATCTCATTTATAAATAATTATCTGGAATATCAGCTAGCAGAAACACAAAATTCTGTGGATTGAGATGTGGTTGAAAGATGTTGGATAAAAATCTATAGCCTCTGTATTGTAGCCTCAAATCTGCTTCAGTTTAAATTTAACTTATAAATCCCTTAGACCCTCCTGGTTTAAATTATCTTATAAAAACAAAAAAGAATAGATATTCTTTTCCCCAGTGTATGTTTTTGTCAAAGATCAGATAGCAATATGAGGATGGTTTCATATCTGGGTTCTCCGTTCAGATCCATAGATCTAAGTCTCTGTTCTTGTGCCAGTACTAAGACCATGCTGTTTTGGTTGCTGTAGCCTAGATTGAAATCCAGTAAAGTGATGCTCCCCAATTTGTTATTATTGCATAAGGTAACCAAAACATGTGTACCCCTGTAATATTTCAAAGTTAAAAAATAAAAATAATAATAAATAAATAAATGAACTCATTACTGTAAAAAAGAGACAGGAAATAGCATAGTATTTACTTATTCACAGTATGGTTATAAGGAATAAATGGGATAGATAATATATATGGAAATATATTTATTTTATTTTTTCTTATTTTAGTGTGTTACAATGGAAAATGTCAACATATTCACCTGTAGAGAGAGCAATATAAAGATCCTCCATGTACTCATTCCCACCTTCAATTTATATCAATTCATGGCCAATTTGTGGTATCCATGTTCCCACG
Organism: Microcebus murinus; assembly: GCF_040939455.1. NCBI lineage: Eukaryota > Metazoa > Chordata > Mammalia > Primates > Cheirogaleidae > Microcebus > Microcebus murinus. Next base: position 64,377,378 of record NC_134109.1, read on the forward strand.
CATGTCTCTCTTCACAATTGTTTTTAAGCAAATTCTCAACATTTTATCATTTCATCCATAAATAATGTCAGCATTTTTGGACATAAAACTATGGTTCTGTAAACTATGAAATCATCATCACAAGTAAAAATAATTTAAAAATAGTGATTTAATACGTTGAAAACAATGATTTAATATATACAATATATATCAAATAATCATTGATAAAATGTGTGTTCAAATGCCTCCTTTTGTCTTATAAACTTTTGTAATACTGTTTGAATCAGTATCCAAATAAGGTCTATATATTACAATTAGTGCATATATAGCAAGTAAATTTTATTCTACAGTATTAGTCATTCCTCTTTCTTCACAATACATTTTATTTGTTGGGGAAACTGTCACTTGTTTTCCTCCTGGTGTTAAAATGTTGCACTATCTTCTGTATTTCCTATAAATTATGCTATGTCTAGAGCTTTATAAAATTTACATTTTACTTTTTTCATGTTTCAAAATTATATTCCTAATATTATTTTTTAAACAGTACTTTTGCTCTGCAAACAGTTGTTTCCTAAAATTTCTATTAAGTCTTTTCAATCAGAACAAAACTGTATGATACGCTAAACAAGAAGAGACATCACAGTGCTCTGAAACATACCTCCCTCTTGTTGAATTTATGACCCAGAAGGGATTACTTAGTTACACTCATTGCCTCTCTTCCTTTCCAATAGAACAACAGTAAATATTCAGAGGTGTGGTTGGTAATTATGTTGCTATCCCTCCATCCTTGTTTCTTCTTTCATCTTTATATTAATTATATATATCTTAAAATCTTAGTTACAGTTCATCAGTTGATCCTTATAATATTGAATTACATATATGAAAATTATAAAGCATGATGATAAAACAGTAAATCCACCACTCAATGTAATATCTAGAACATTATGAATATGGTCTTGATACTCCCAGTCTATCCTAACTCCCTGTTTCCTTCCTAACATGTAAGCACTACTCCCTTACTTTCAAAAATTAGTTTTACTACATAGATAATATCTATAAATGTTATTTTTAGTCTTAATTTTTGAGTTTTATTAAAACAATATACTATAAATAGTTGTCTGGAATTTAATGTATTTATTCAAACTGTTTTCAAATTTCATCCACATGGTTGTCCAGTTTATTTTCCCTACTGTATATAATTTCATTTATCCATTTATTTATTCACTTTCCTGTCCTCAGATATTTGTGTTGTTTCTAGTGTTTTAGTATTTCACATATTGTGGCTGTGAACAATCTTATACCTGTTTCTTGGTGCCCATGTCCCAGAGCATTTCTAAGGATTATATTTAGAAATAGAATTGCCATACCATATCATGTGCATAAAGTAGCTTACCACTTTAAACTCCTAATGACAGTATATAAAATTCTTCACTTACCAAAAACTTCTTCAATGTTTGAAACTACCAGAAGTCATGGTCTTTTAGAAACTATGTATAAAGAGTATCTCATTGTTGACTTAATTGACAAGGCACTGATCAATAAACACAATGCCATTTATTTCGCATGAATTATTGCCATACATGTTTCAACTCTTCTGAAGTTCCTGTTCATATATTTTTCTTCCTTTAATTTTTGCTTTAGGGGAGTCTGTTGCATATTTTAGACATTAATTTTTGTTAATCACATGTGCTGCAATTATTCTTTCCCATTTTGGAGCTAATCTTTTAACTTTTTTTTTTCTTGGTTTTGAAATTTTATTAAAAAAATATATTTGCAAACATATAAAATTTCTGAGAAGAATGAGAGGTGGCACAGTCACGAGTGGGCTCAGCCCACGTGAGTGAAGAGAAACGAGGAATCACAGGGCCGAGTCCTGCGTCCTTGCTGCACATTTGCTGCAGAGCACGTGTTTCTTTCCTGCCTACCTTCAGTTGTCTTCAGCTGTGTTCAGTGTACCTTCTGGAACCAGTAGAACCCTGTGTTTTCAAGTAAGTGTCTGTAATCTTTTAACTTTTTAAGAAAGGCTTTTGATGAACAAAAGTTTAAGTTTTCAATGTAGTTGTATATATCAGTATTATTAGCCTTCATGGTTAGAGATTTTCGAGTTTTCTTTTTTAACCTCATTCTGCCTTGAAAACAGTTTATTCAAACTTGAAAACAGTTTGAATAAATACATTCAATTCCACATGGAATTTGCTTTTTGTGTGTAGTGTGAGGCAAGGTTCAATTTTTCCCCCATATAAATAACCACTTGTCTGAACATCTTTTAGGGAATAGTCTTTTGTATCCACAATGTTCTATAACATACCTGCCACCTATTAAATTTCCATATATAAGCACATATTTATGCATTGGCTCTTATTTGTTTCCATTGATCATTGTCTATTACTATTCCAATATCATAATGTCCTAAATACTTGAAATTTATGATAATTCTTGATATCTAGGTGGAAAGATTCTCCACATTAATCTTGTTTAGGAATGTTTTGGCTATATTTGACAATTTCCTAACAAATTTCTAACAAATTTAAGTTAACCTTGTCAAGTTTCTTAAAATAATCCTGTTGGGATTTTTATTTGAATTACATTGAATCTATAGATATATTCATGAACATAGTATATCTCTACATTTATTAAGCCTTAACTAAGATCTTTCAATATATTTTTAAATTTTCTCCACAAAGAATTTAAACATTTTTGGTTATTTTTTCCTCATTAATGTATAGTTTCTGTTGCTACTGTAAATGATAGCTTTAAAGTTTGATAGCTTTAAGTTATGATCAGTTTGTTACTGATGTAAAACATTGGGATTAATTCTAGAATATTTATCTTGTATCTTGACACTTCACTAAACTTATTTCTAATAATCTGTTCATAGTTTCTTTGGAGATTTCAGTGTAAACAATCATACCATCTGCAAGTGATGTCACTTTTGTTTCTACTGTCCTCATTCTTAGGCTTTTAGCTTTCTTTTTAAATCTGATTACTCCAGTTAAAATCCATTAGTTTTGGGTTAGCATGAATTTTTGACTTGTATGTAATTTTTAAGGGTATGCTTTCAATGTTCTCACATTAAAAATGTTATTTGCTATAGGCTTTTCATAGGTAGCTGTCTTAGTCTGTTTTTTTTGTTGCTTATAACATAAAACCACAAACTAGATGTATGTATACAAAATGTATAAAGAAAATAATTTTAGTTTTTTGGAGTTATGGATGCTAAGAAGTCCAAGAGTGAGCGTCTACATCTGGTAAGGGCCTTCTTCCTTAGGGACTGTAGATAGGGTCCCAAGGCATACAGACTGTCACATGGTGAGGGAAGCTGAGCATACTAACTCAGTCTCTCTTCCTCTTCAAATAAACCTACCAGTCCCACTCCCTCTGGTGATAACCCATTAATCTATTAAACCATTAACCCTTGAGTAGATTAATCCATTCATTAAGGCAGAGACCACTTCTTAAAGGCCCCACCTCTCAATACTGTGACATTGGAGATTAAATTTCAACATGAGTTTTGGAAAGAACAAATATTTAAACCATAGCAGTAAATTTTATGGAAGTTATCTCTTAGCTTGCTAAGTGTATTTTAAAAAATCATGAATGCATGTTGAATTTTATTAAACTTTTAAAATATGATAGCATGAGTTTTCTCCTTATAGTGTCAACCTTATATTATTAGTATAAATTCTACTTGGTCATAATGCATTTATATATATATATATGTATATATATATGTGTATATATATATATATTCAGTTTGTTAGTATTTATGCTCACAAATAAGACTAGCTTTCTCTTTTCTCATGCTGTCCTTGTCTGGTTTTGATTTCAAGGATGTACTGATCTCATATAATAAGAATAAGCTAAGAGTTTTTTCTTCCTTTTGTATTTTCTTTAAAAGTTAGTTTAAGATTGGAATGAACAGTTCTTTGAAGATTTGGCATAAATTACCATTAACCCTGGATGATTAGTGTTTTTCTTTTGTGTGAAAAAAATTAGCATTTAATTTAATTGCCTATTTAAGCATTTTCTTTCTTTCTTAGTCAGTTTTCATACATTGTATTTTACTAGGGTATTTTTCATTTTATCTAAATTTTCAAATTTATTGTCATACAATTGTTCAGAGTATTCTTATCTTTTTAATTGCTGTGATATTTATACTTGTATTTCACTTTTTTATTCCAAATATTATTTATTTGTGCCTTATCCTCTTTGTATTTTTTGATTTGTCCATTTTACTTGTATTTTTTAGTATTAGTCATTGCAGCAGTGGAATGCAATAAATGGGGTGGTGGGAGTGGTCTTCCCTGGATATAAGCAGTAAGGAAATGCATGATCTGTAGAGAATTAAAAGGCAATGATAAAATTAACTAAACATTGGTGTGCTTTTCATTACCATCATGCACTGGTAATTCTAAACAATACCAGTGGTAAAATACTCCTTCATTGAAACTATTTTCTTGGTTTAAGATTTAAATAATTGCCATAGTTACAACAGCAATTGAGTTTTTAAAATGTATAGGTAAACTTCAAATTACTATACTTATTATTTGCATTGTTAAAAGTTGTATTCAGCCTGGGAGTTAATGGGGGAACTACCAGTAATACAGTCTACCTCTGGCACATGCAGATTTAGTTAAATGCATTTATTTGGAGACTAAATTCATAATGGTTTAGAATTGTTGGGTCTTATTTCAGACAGTTGGTGCCTGCAATTGCAATGGTTTACATATTTCTATGCTTATAGAGTAGATTCACAATAAATAATGATAACAAGACATAGAACTAAAATTACTGCATTTCTGCCATTCTAGGTTACTCTTGGAGTTTTTATTAGTGTTTTAAAATAAAAATTTAAACAATGAAATAGAGTGAAGCACTAGTGTTCGGTGTAATATTGCTTTTGTTAGCTGAAAAATTTTAATTTAAACACGAAATATTGTAATGGTGATATAGTACCTCTTGTATTACCCTGGATAGAGCTGGAGCCCATTCTACTAAGTGGAGTATCACAAGAATGAGTAAACAAGCACCACATGTGCTCACCATTAAACTGGTATTTACTGATCAAGACTTAAGTACACATAAAGTAGTAACATTCATCCAGTATCGAGCAGATGGGGAGGGATGGGTATATTCACACCTAATGGGTACAGTGCGGACCATCTGGGGGATGGACAGGCTTGAAGTTCTGACTCAGGTGGGGCAAAGGCAATATATGTAACCTAAACATTTGTACCCCATAGTATACTGAAATAAAAACAATTCAAAAAAATTTTGATAATACCTCTGAAATAGAAATTCATTATACTGTCACATTTATTAATTGCTATCTTTTAAATTTAAATGCTCTTTGCATTAACTTTAATGTTATTTATTACTTCAATAAAATATATAGGAACACATTTTTATTTTCTTTATTCAAAATAAAATACCTTAATGCAATCTAGAAACATTATTCCATTACTTTTTTTTTTGTATACCACAACATTTATTTAAATTTTTTTTTCTACTGGCCTGATTGTATGCAAGTTCAATAAAAGAAAATATTTACTGTCTATGTGTCTTTTCTGGTCATTATTAATAATCATTTCATTATTACTGAAAATTATTTTTTCAAAGAGAGGAGGGGGATGTTCAAAAGAAGAGATCTGCTCTAGATCTCAAATATGCTAGTTTTGTTCCTGTTGTGTAGATTTTCTCTAAAATACTTTCATTTTTCATTTGTGAAAATTTAGATTTTATCTTCATTATCTTCTTCTTCAACTCTCTATGCATTTGCTTTGTTGTTCTTCTTCCAACTTCTTAAGTGGCATGCTTGAATCATTAATTCTCAGCCTTTTTTATTTTTTTTTTAGGCTCTAGATTTTTAAGTAAAATGGCAATGTTGCAATTTAACAAGTATATCTTTCTTTGGTGAGAATGAAGAACTTCAATAGCCCAAGGTGACCCATTTTATCATTAACAATTATTAATATTTTCTATAATGATCCCATTTCATTTTTTCATGCCCATTAATTATTTATAGAATGCTCACCATGTAACCAAGTAATGTGCTTGGTGACGTGTGCTGCAAAAATTCAGAAGGACATAATTCCTACCTTTATGAAGATTGTAGTCATTGTTGACAATTAGTGTGTTGAGAGTCTTCCTGGCACCATTTCTGGTCAGTGACCAGCTGTCACAAAGGGTGGTGGATGAAGACATGTGCTCAGAGAGGTATAGGTAAGTATAGGGCACTGGAACTGAGCCTGAAGGTGGACTCACGGAAATCGTGTTTGGCTCATACACCAATTGTCAACTAAAGAATCATCACTTATATTGCTGACCTGGCCATGGTCCATTGCCTCCTCTTCATATTCTGTAAATGGAGCACTGTAGGCCTACTTACTATTGGCAGTGACTTCTAGTTCCTAGTCCCTTGGTCTTGAAGGAAACTTGCATAGCTGGTATGCCTGGTAATAGTAGTTATGGAAACAGTGAAGGGAAATGATGTTTATGGAAATAAATTAGAGAAAATGGGTCAAAGTTCATATCCCCAAGAAGGAAGAAAACCACTCTGACCCTTAGGTTAGTGATTTAGGATTATTTATTTCCTTAGATAAGAGAAAACAGATGGGAACAGGAAGCAAGAAGTATGACCCACAATTATGTTTAATTTTTTTTGCAAAAATACTTTATAAGAGGTGTTGGGTACTTCCATTAGGAGGCACATAGTGCTGACTGGTTAACTTTTTTGATGTTACAGTAATTGATGATCATTGCTTAGATCCATATTTCACTAGGATGTATAAAATGATATTTTATCATTTCCTATTCATTTATTAACTAGAATAATTCTACAAAGATAAATTTATTCTAACTGACTACTTTTGGTGAGCATGAAGTACAGTTGGTGTAGGAGACATAAGATAACTGCTTGACCCTTCCCTTTATTTACCAGCTTTAAAATATGAGAAGGTTCATTAGTGTCATCCAAAGAACAAAAATAAGCTTGCCTGTCTGCCTTCCTTCCTTCTTTCCTTCCTTCTTTCCTTCCTTCCTTCCTTCCTTCCTTCCTTCCTTCCTTCCTTCCTTCCTTCCTTCCTTCCTTCCTTCCTTCCTTCCTTCCTTCCTTCCTTCCTTCCTTCTTTGCTTCCTTTCAGAATCATTACAAAGTGATGGACTAAAACATATTTCATGTGTTCCAATTCATGACAGTCATTATCTTTATTGGTGGTCAAATTTCCCAGTCTTCAGCCAGTGATAGCCTTTTAAAATTATTTTCTGAGTCCATTGGAGTGAACACTGATGGGCTTTGACAGTAACTTGTTCTTTGGTATTCAAGATGATCTAGGTTCATCTTATATGTTTCTTGTCCTAAACCTGGAATCAGCCATTTTTCTAAGAAGTGCTACTTCCTTATTTAGTCAGAAATTGTAGTTAAAGACTAAGATCTAAGGGTATACTGTACTGTTTGCTGTTTCAGGGACCTGTCCTCCCTACCCTGTCCCCTCCCCTTCTAGAGAGACCTTTATCTATTTAATTTGAGGTTTTTGTTATGGTGTATATTTTATATTATTCCATACTATGAATTTTATATTTCTATTATATTGTAATGTAAATGTTATAATTTTATATGTGTGTGTATGTTCCCTGTTTTAGAGAAATAGTAGCATACTATACTGTTTTCCACCATGATAACTTTCACCTGATATTATACCCTAGAGATCATTTCATAATAGCATGAAGAGATAGTCTTCATCAATTTTCATAGTTGTGAAGCACTCCATTGTGCAAATATATATGGTTTATTTAACCAGTTCCCAATTTGATGGACATTTGCTTTGTTTAAATCTTTTGTTATTGCAAAAAGTGCTATAATAAATAACTTTTTGCCTATTTACTAGCATATTTTGGAATAGTTTCCTAGAAGTGGAATTGCTGGATCAAAGAGCAAATATATATGAAATTTAATTAAATATTACCAATTTTTATCCATGGGAGTTATGATATTTTGCATTCTCACCTGCAATGTAAGAGTGCCTGTTTCCCAACCAGACTCACTTATAAGTTATATCCTTAAATCTTTATATTATATCCTGTCAAATATGTGAGAGAAATGATTTTTCAAACATTCTTTTATTATAAGAAAGTTTGAACATTTTTCATAGACACAGACTATTTGGGCTTGTTGGTGCTTTTCTTTATTATTATAAGTTCATTATATTTTAAAGAAATTAGTCCTTTGTCTGTGGTATAATTACAAATATTTCCTTCAGTTTGTCTTTTTAGTCATGATGCTTTTTCCTTGTAAAAGATTCTTAAAAAATTAGTAAGATTTTTCATTTTCCTCTTTTATTGCTTCTGGCTTTTAAATTACAGTTAAGAAAGTTTTTCCCAAACAAAAGTTACAGAGCAATTAATCCATGTTTTCTTCTAATATTTGATTTATTTTATTTTATTTTTTAACAGACAACTATCACATCCTTTTGGAATTTATCCTGATGTATGATATGAAGAATTGGCCCACTTCTACTGTTTTCCACGTGGCTAGTGTTATTTAACCACTTTATTGAGGAGTCCATCTTCTTGCTACATATATGAGTTATTAACTTTGTTGTATACTGGATTTTCATAAGCAATTATCTATATTTTATATTACCCTTCCTCCCCCATATCTGTTTCTGCTCTCTTCTTCCTAGAACTATCAGAAACACAAATATAAACATGTGTGCAAAGAATTTATGACCTTTAAAATATACTTTTTGATGTAAATGTGCATCTCTTGTTCCATATGTCTTTAATAAAGATATCATGACCACAGACCTGTATTTAATTCAGCTACAGAGTTCTTGGTGTTCCTACATATATCAGTGCATCAGAGCTGAAGAAGGTTTACTATGGAATCATTAGAAATATAGTATCTAAAAAATATAGGAATTGCTTCTTTTGGTAAGCTCAATCCTTGATAAATGACTAATAATGCACCTATTTTTAACAATCAATTATCAGTATTAAAATTTGTTATTTTTAACAATCAATTATAGTCCTTTGATTAATTTTGTCTTGTGACAAACTTACCATGCAAGATAAACTATACCTGCAACAAGCTTTTTCAACTCACATTTAATTGTAAGATCCCAATTAACAAGTTGTTTATCATTACTACGCACATATGCACATTCAGGTTATTGTTGTGCTCTTCTGCTTGTTTATGAATTACTGGAAAGTAACTGTTTTTAAAAATGGCATAAGGAAAGAAAGAAAAGTCCTGCAATTTTTTGAAAGCTGAAGTAGAAAAAGACTTTCTGGAGATTTCATCATAAATGGTTAGCACAATTATGCTAAGTGGAATCAATATATTTACATTGTTTTATTCAAGGTTTATCATATTCCATTATGAAACAATGAAATGCAATTAATAAATTGTCAGTTCATTTTTCTTGTTTTATTTGAAAATGCTTTGGCATATTTTAGCATATCATTTTTAGAGTAGCAAATAACTCTAATGTATAACATTAATAAACGGTGATAGACTTTACTATAAATATTGCATCTGTTGCCAAGAAAAGTTACATGCAAAAACAGAGCATTGCAAACAGCAGTTCAGTAATTCTTTTGGTAGTAGAGACATGGGCCTTCTGTATCATCTTAAGTATCTTTGCACTACTTGACCCTCTGCACTTGGAGAATATTGTTTTTTATACATCAACAGTTTGCTGGGTTTAAGGGACTAACACCATATATGTGGTGTTGTGAGAGCCCAGAAAACCAAATTGAGCAGTTTTCCCCCTTGTGTTTTATTTGAGGGAGAATAGTTAAGGACTGAGAAAAAGCTGTGACAAACTTTTCATGTGTGCAGCTATAGCCAGATATTGTCACAAAGAATAACCTTAAAAAAAAAAAAGCAATAGCATAAAATATTGACAGATAACATGAAACAAAAATCATCAATCAAATACTTTCCACAACTTTACTTGGATTCCAAAAACCTTTTTATTATTATTTGAGAATAAATATTTAAGTAATAAAATATATCAGAATTTAAAATATATTATTTTCTGCTATTGCTTGATATATTAAAGCATATATCAATTGTATTTCACTGAGACTATTACACAACTATGAACCTACACTCTGAATTTCGCATAATTTTAAATTCCCATTCATATAATCTATTTTAATTCAAAGGAAGCTCAAGACATTGAAAAGCACACAAGATACCACAAAATCAGAAAACCAGTTAAAACACCATTCTTTTTTATTTTCTGCCTTCTTTCATATTAAACTTTATGAGAAATGTGCAAAATATTGGGATTTCTTTTTTTTATGTCAAGACGGGGTAATATAGCTTATATTTTGTTTAAATTAAATATAAAAAATAAAACTTTAATTTCTATATGCTCCTTCTATTGACTTGGGAGATACTTAGATTGACTTCTAATACTATATATTCTTTAATTTATGGCTGTCAAATTCCTGATATGACCAGGTAATAAGACAGAGAAAATAGATGACATAAAATAGGTGACATAAATGGGTGACTGTAAGAGGTGAAATAGATCAGGCCTCCGAGCCTTATTAAATAAGAAGTTACCCGTCTCGTGTGTTATGTATAGTTTTAGAAGTTCTCCTTCAGGCCCCGCCTTTTAATACAACATATTTCCTTCTTATAAATTTTTTTTCTTTTTTTTTTTTGAGACAGAGTCTCACTTTGTTGCCCAGGCTAGAGTGAGTGCCGTGGCGTCAGCCTAGCTCACAGCAACCTCAAACTCCTGGGCTCAAGCGATCCTTCTGCCTCAGCCTCCCGAGTAGCTGGGACTACAGGCACCACCACTACAGGCACCACATGCACCACCACGCCCGGCTAATTTTTTTGTATATATATTAGTTGGCCAATTAATTTGTTTCTATTTATAGTAGAGACGGGGTCTCGCTCTTGCTCAGGTTGGTTTCGAACTCCTGAACTCAAAGGATCCGCCCGCCTCGGCCTCCCAGAGAGCTAGGATTACAGGCGTGAGCCACCGCGCCCGGCCCATATTTCCTTCTTAATGGCCGGTTTTCCTAAAGGCCTAAAATCCCCATTAGAAAATCATTTCATCAGAGTAAGCCCGTTCTATCTCTCTTGAAAATACAAATGCAATTTTTTAAAATAACATGTTTATTTTGGGAGTCCAAAGCAGGAGAATTAAATTGATTTCCCCTTTTTCCCTCTTTCACTTTTCTCAGGCACTACATCTGTTCCCTGAGATTACTTCCCAAAATGAAATAAGTATTCTTAATCTTTGTCTCTGGATCTGTTTTTTTGAGGGGAACCTAGGCTAAGATTTATGATGCTGTAGTGTTCCTGGAAAGCAGACCCTCAAGGAAAAATCTTGAAACTGAGTCAGAGAGCGAGATGGCTGAATGGAAACCTCCAGTGATCCTCCCTCTGCACAAACACCAAATCCAACAACCATGCCTGCAAACAAGCACCTTCAGAAGAACCAAAAATCAGATGAGTGATCACACTACCTGGTTTTAACATTATATCAAGGAAAGGGACAAGGGCACTGAAGAGGGCAGAAAAGATAGTCTTATCTTTTGGTGTATTGCCTACGCCAACCCTCCACCATCCTCCAGGAGTGCTTTGCCAGCTAGCCAGGTAGAGAGAGAATGTGTGGGCCAGGGAAGGGGAGGAGAGTGAAATGAATGTGGTACTTTGCATTGAAACTCAGGGTTCTCCAGAGAATTAGCTTATGCATTTATGTAACCTGACAAGTCATAATATCCACAGGGTGAGTTGGCAAGCTGGAGATCTAGGAGAGCTGACAGTGTAGTTTCAGTTTGAAAGCAGGAAAAAAACCAATGTCCTAGTTTGAAGGCTGTCAAGCAGAAAGAATTCTTTCTAATTCAGGGGTGAGCCAGCATTTTTGTTCTATTCAGGTTTACGAATGATTGGATGAGACCCAGTAAAATTGTGGAGAGCAATCTGCTTTACTTAAGTCTTTTGATTTAAATGTTAATTTTACCCAAAAACATCCCACAGATATGCCTAGAATAATGTTTGACTGAATATCTGGGCACCCCATGGCCCTATCAAGTTGATACATAAAATTAACTGGCACAAGTTACCCCTTGTCAACTTGGCTAATTATCTTCTACCCATTCCATATTCCCTTTGTTTATAGCAAGCACCTCAGCCAGGTCTGGTTATTTAACTTAGAGTGTGACCTGAACATTTACTCCTGAAAGATCTGTGCAGTTAATAGTCCTGTCTAGATTGGGTTATTGTAGTTTTCCATTGACCTTAATCACAAGGGATAGTAATACAAAAGGGTACCCTAAGAGATCTTTACTATTCCTAATATATTCATTCTTACCTCCATTGTGGAGTAGTAATCTACTTTTCTCTTGGTAGTCAGGATCAATCAGCCCAGGCAGCATAATAATTCCCTTTTTTCCCGTATTGATTCAGAGGCCTGAGGAGCCCAGAGTGGCTGGGTGGCAGCAGTCTTAACTTCCAGTTCAATGAGATCACTGCTGTGTTTCCTCGTAAAGCCTTCCTTCCTTTGGAACTAAGACCTCTGGGTCAGCAGAATATATGGTTATCGGGAAAGGAAGCAAAACTTTTGCTAGTAGGTCACCAAGGCCAATACTGAGTTGTGCTATTCTCATATCCATCCCTGGATTCCTGGACTTCGAAATCCTGGCTATGGGAGAAACAACATCATTTATCGGACACTGATTCTGAGCACACACAGCTTTCTGGAAAATTTTATTCCTGCCTTGCCAGGTGTTGCCACCTAGCTGGTGCCATAAGTGAGTCTTCAAAAGACTGTTCTTTCAATCCAGCTACTTTAGAATGGTGGGGAACATGGTAAGACAAGTTAATTCCCTGAGCGTGGGATCATTGCCACATTACATTTGCTGTGAAGTGATTGTCTCGGCCAGAAACAATGATGTGTGGAATACCATAACAGTGGATAAGGCATTCTTGCTAGCTGGCTGGTCACCCTGGGGAATAGTGCCATATCTGGTGTTCAGTATCAGTCTCTGCTGCAGGCAGTTTGGGTAATTAGCAGTGGCCCCAGCAAGTTTGACCTTGATGGGTAGAAGTCCATGTTGTTGAGCCCATGTATAACTTTCATCTCTGCCAGCACAGCCACTTTGCTCATGAGACCATTAGGCAATGACAGGGATGCTGGGGAAGAGGTCAGTATCCAAAGAATGGGCCATCCTATCCACTTGATTATTAAAATCCTCGTTAGTGAGCTCACATTCTGGAGAACATTCACATAAGACACAAATATCTTCAGACAGAGAGGTCTACCTGCATAATTCTTCCCCAAATTTTCTTGTCACCAGTTTTCCAATCATGTTCCTTGTAAGTCTCTGTCCATCCAGTCAGATTGTTGGTCACAGTCCATAAATTTCTATATAATCACATGTCTGGCCATTTCTTCTTTCAAGCAAAGAATATGCACTTATCAACATTCTGCCCACTGGGAAAATGTCCCTTCTCTGCTGACTTTTAGGGATGTCCCAGAAAGGGGCTGTAGTGCTTCAGCTGTCCACTTTTGGGTGGTGTCTTTATATCATGCAGAACCAATCAGAAACCAGGCCTGAATCTGTTTTTGTTTTGTCAACTGATTGTAGGGTAGATTCCCAACTGATTGTAGGGGCAAGCTGGGAGAGAGAAGTTAGTGTAGCAGGAGTGACGGCCATGCACATTCTGGACATATCTTCGTGTAACTTACATGTACCTTAAGGACCAGTGCAGGCCTCATCATGTATATACCACTTCCATCTGATGATGGAGTGTAGCTGTGCATGTCCAACTTCATGGCTGGGTGGGTCATATAACACTCAGTTCATGATGGGAAAGCTCAGGTTATATGGCAATTGGTGGTCCATAATTAAGTATTTGATCTCTACTAAGGCTCAGTAGCAGGCCAGGAGCTGTTTTTTAAAAAGTGAGTAGCTGTCCATAAAGGATGGCAGGATTTTGCTCCAAAATCCTATGTGCCTGAGCTATAATTCACCTATGGGGCCTGCCAAAGATTCCAAATAGTATCTCTATCTCACACTGATATTAATACTTGAAGTATCATTGTATCTTCTGGATATTATAGCTTAAATGGCAAAGCCGTTTTCATAGCAGCCTGAATCTGTTGCAGAGCCTGAGCTTATTTTGGGTACCCTTCAAAACTAACAGCTTTTGAGTAACTCAGCAAATAGGCTGGAGTAACACGCCCACATGAGAAATATGTTTCCTGCAAAAACCAAAGAGGCCCACTATGTATTATGATTCTTTTTGGTTGTAGGAAGAGACAGAGGCCAACAGTTTATCCTTCACCTTGAAAGGTATGTCTTGATATGCACTAAACATCACTGGACCCCCAGAAATTTCACTGAGAGATAAGGCCCCTGAATTTTTGTCAGATTTATTTCCCATTCTCTGACACATAAATGTTTGGCCAATAAGTCAAGAGCAGCTGCTACTTCTTACCCACTAGGTACAATCAGCATAATGCTATCAATATAATGGACCAGTGTAATATCTTGTGGAAGAGAGGGGTGACTAAGACCCTTGCAAATTAAATTGTGATGTAGGGATAGAGGGTTGATATAATACCCCTGAGGTTGGACGGTGAATGTGTATTTCTGGTCTTGCCAGCTAAAAGCAAACTGCTTCTGGTGATCTGTCTTAACAGGTATGAAGAATAAAGCACTTGTCAGATCAATAGCCGTATACCAGGTACCAAGGGAATGTGTTAATTTGCTCAAGCAATAAAAGAACATCTGGCACAGCAGCTGTAATTGGAGTCACCACCTGGTTAAGCTTACAATAACCCACTGTCATTCTCCAAGATCCATCTGTCTTTTGCACAAGCCAAAAGGTGAGTTGAATGGGGATGTGGTAGGAATTACCACCCTGCATTTTTCAAGACCTTGGTGATAGCACTAATCTCTACAATCCCTCCAGGAATGCAGTATTGCTTTCGGATTATTATTTGCTGAGGTAGAAGCTGTTCTAACTTCTCTCTCCCAGCTTGATCTTTCCCACCATAATGCCTGTATCCCACAGGTCAGGGAACCAATGTAGGATTCTCTCAGCTGCTGAGTGTGTCTTTTCCAATTATGCATTCCAGAACTGGGGAAATAACCATAGGATGTGGTCAAGAAACCCACTGGGCCCACTGTGAGCTAAAACTCTATTGATCCTGACTTCCATAGCCCCTACTCTGACTGATGGACAACCACAGTGAAGTTTTGGATCTCTTGGAATTAGTGTAGGTTCACAGCCAGTGTCCAGTAGTCTCTGCAAAATCTGATTATTTTCTTTTCCCAAATGCACAGTGATCATGGTAAAAGATCACAGACACCTTTGGAGATGGCTAGGAGAAAGACTAATAGTATAAATTTTTTGCAGTGTCCTAGGGTCCTTCCTGAGGGGACTTGATCATCCCTTTATCCAAAGAGTTCTGGGTCTAGAAACTAGCTCAAATCTGGGAGTTGACTGAGAGGTCATGACTCTCTGCTTTTATGATTCAGATTAGACTTTTATTCACTTGACCTAGAACTTTTCTGCTTATCCAGATCAAATAAGAGTTTAGTAGGATTCTTATTTATTTCAGGTCTAGGAACACCATGACCAACTAGCCAATGCCATACGTCTGCATCAGTCAGAATATTCTGATTGTTACTTTGCCTCTGCTGCACTCTAATACACACACCCATCTTATCTGTCTTAGTCAGCTGGGGCTGCTGTAACAAAACACCATACACTGGGTTGCTTAAACAACAGAAATTTATTTATTCTACAATGTATATGATTGTAGAGGCTAGGAAATCCAAGATCATGTGCTGGCAGATTTGATTCTTGGTAACAGCCCTTTTTCTTGCTTTTAGGTGGTTGTCTTCTTACTATGTGTTCATATAGCCTTTCTTGTGTACATGAAGCTGGAGAGAAAGAGGGAGCTCTTATGTCTCTTCCTCTTCTTATGAGAGCACTAATGCCATCATGCAGCTTCTTTTACCCTTACAACCTCATCTAAACTTAATTATCTCCCTAAATCTCCACCTCCAAATGCCATCACATTAACTTAATACAACGATCCTTCTATGCACCTTGTTATTCCCAAAACTTTAATAAACTTTTACTAACACTTCCAGCCTTCAGTTGTCTCTATTTTATACCATATGAAGTTACTACCACACAATTTTGTGCTTAATTATTTTACACCCTAAATTGTTCATCATTGTTTCAGAACTTTTCAATCTAGGTGTTTTAGAATTTAATTTGTGAGTTTTAATAGCTCATTAGCTCAATGATGTATTACATATATCACTGCAGGACTTTGGCACCACACCCCGCATCTTTGTTAATTTGGAGACCCCAAGAATGGTGTAATGTGCTTGGGACCAAGATTACTCACATTCTTCTGAAAGCGGTGCATCAACACATACACCAAGACCATGAGAACGCCTCTTAATGGGGATTGTACTTTTCCTGATGTTCTGTCAAGCACAGGAGATTTCTGTGATGGAGTCTTTGAGATCTTAGCAAGTCAAAACTGGAGAGGTGTCTAGAAAAGAATAGGAAGACAAAAACGGTCTCATATCTCCAAATAGAATATTTCCATAGAATATTCTGTGGAAAATCATCTGGGACTTCTATCTTTGATGTCAATTCCTACAAGGGTTCAAAAATGTTTCTTCCAGGAATTGATGGTGTATCTTCCTCTCTCTCTTCTCCTGTCTCTTCCCCGTGAATTTTATGGGCAAAACTTCCCTTGCTTCTTAGCTTTACCTTTCTTTTTAGACAAAACTACTGAAAGTTCTCATGTAAATTAACTGATAAAAATAAAGATGGAATATATGGAGGAAAAGAAGTAGTGGGAATCTATCCCACAAAATTGCCACTTGCATTTATCTTAGAAACATCACTATGTATTTCTATTCTGCTTTCCAGTCTGGATGACAAGCTACTCAGAGGAAGGGCTTCTGTTTTCCCTGTTCATTAACATAACTAACACAGTACTCTGCAAGTCGAAGAAGTAAAATAAATACTGGATTAAATTATTTGAAAATGGAATTCTGAAGAATCCTGAAAAAAAAAAAACATGCAGAAAATTTAACAGAGTGATGACCATCCAACTCAGAGATTTTATTAATCTATGGAATTTTTCTATTGATAGCCTTTCCAAACTCAATCCTATGTTCACTAGTGTCAGAGATTGGATTATGAAAAGCTAGCAATTATACCGCTTTGAGATTCCCCAAACAAAGAAGCCTAATCTTTGTTTAGCAACCCCCTTAAAGTAACTGGCTTTCATTTATTATATCACTAGAATGGAAAGGACATAATTTTCACAACATTTTCAAAATAGTAGACAATGTGGGATCATTGCACATTAATGCAAAATCGGGTTGAATTCATAAAAAACAAGGAACCATGTCATTAAAGATTACAAAGATGGTGGACAATTTGCCATGACATTTGGATGTTTCAATGAGTGAGTGTAGTCTGAGTCAGAGGCTGAGCCACAAGGAACAGAAGTTAAGGAACACTAATGGAATTAAAGAATTTAAAGACTAAATTCTTGCAATAAATTAAGATTTCTAAGGGTGATGCCCTATGTCATAGAAACAGAACCTATTGTGTGTGTGTGTTTGTAACATGATATACTTTCCTTGCTCATATTATGCAAAGTGATTTCATGTTTATTCTATAGTCCTTTGGTCTGTAGACAGAATTGGAGGATTGAAGTTATAAGATATGAATTATGACATATAGTATTTCTGTTTAATTTCTATCACTGCTTTTTAGAAAAACAGTGAAAATATCATGTATGAAAATATCATGACCAGTTTTTCAAAATGATACTTTATAATGTAAATAAGGAAATATATAAACTAATCTAAAATCTTTTGGAGAGAGAAAAACTATTCAAACAAAGAAAATTTTAAAACACCCACTTTATTCTTCTGGAATGATGATCAATCACCAGTGCAATATTTGACCTATTATTCATTGTCGTTCTAGGCCATAAAAAAACAGATTTTAAAGCTTGACTGCCCATCTGTTTTAGTTGGCATAATTAATAAATATCTGCCAGATGCTGTACTAAATCCATGTTTTTAGCTTTTCCTGACAGGTGAGTCATTTTTTTTGAAGCAAATTTAATGCCTACTCTATTTAGCCATCACTCAATAGAGAGGGGTCAAGAGGGAGAGGATGATTATATCATATTTCCAGATATTACAGTAACTATTTCTTAATTAAATTTGTTAACATTTATCTAGTATATATAATACATTTCTGTCTGCATCCCTGGTGTATCAGTTTTTGAAATTAATACTTCTGTTATTAATATTTTCTTCTGTATTTTATGGAGGTATAGAAATTTTAGAGTATGTTAGATTAGTAGTTTTGTGTTGCTATAGCAAAATACATGAGACAAGAAAATTTGTAAATAAGTTTACTAGGTTTATAATTCTGGATGCTTGGAAGTCCAAGTTCAGGCAGCCCCTCTGGTGAGGATCTCATACTGCTTCAACTCATGGAATAAAGTGGAAGGGGAAGTAGGCAAGTGCAAAGAGGAACCTGAGAGGCTGAGCTGGCTTTAGAACAACCTGCTTTCACAGGAGCTAATCCATTGCCAAGAGACCAAGAACAAACTCACTCCATGAGATGGCCCCATCATGCAAACACCTCCCATTAGGCACCACCTCCCAAAGATGGAGTATTGGGAATCAAATTTGAACATGAGTTTCAGAGGGGACACACTCAAATTATAGCAGAGAGTACTAGGCAAGGGATTTCTCATTTGATGTAATACACTGAACATGCTTCCTTCGTTCTTCTTTTGTTTCCTTCCTACTTAGGCAAATCAGCCACACTGATAGGCATTCTTAAGTGTTTGAGTTCCTCTCACTCGTGGTATGTGTATGAAGCTGAAGAATAACGTAAGCAGAGAATATGGATGGGTGTGCTTCAACAGTACACCAGAAGAAAGTGTTAAATGGTTTATTAAAGGAATGTTTCAATTGCCTGGACCAGAAATATAGAGCCACCAAGAAGAGAACCTGCAACGATCAGAGCAAGAAGCAGCTGTCCAAGATAAGAAATTGTGAAGAGTGGTGCAGATGAAATCTACAAAGATCATGTTCTGAAAATAGACATTTATTTGTTAAAAGAGGGAAGTACTTCTATATAGCTTACCTTTTTATTCTCTAAAGCACTTTGTACAGTATAGGCATTGAATGTTTTGAATTAATGTTTTTATCATATAAAGTCACATATGTTTCGGCCAAAGCATAAGCTTTATTGAATTTCTAACTTGTCATAGATTTCCATGGATGACAAAGTGATCAAAGTTAATGTAGAACTATGTTTCTAATGCAAAACTTCAACTACTGTATCTCTATTTTACAGAGAAATTTTGAAATTGTTGACTAAAGATATTTTTGGTACAGAAGAGTTCTGATCTTTTTGCATAGCTTTCTGAAAGATCATGTTTATCTACTTTATTTTTCAAAACTTGTTAAGTATCAGAAATTTAATTATTTGCACCATATCATAAGGAAGGAATTCTCAGGAAGTCCTTCCTTCTATTCAATTTCCAGTTGTGCATTGTGATTTTCTTCCTCACGTTATTAGGCTGCTTTAAGTGAATCATGGTTTTATTCTTTCACCTACCCTCTGTTTTCCCTTTTGGTGTTTTGGGGGTAGGGAAAAACTAGCAGATGCTGGTAGACACAGTCACTTCATTTCTTTGAGACCGGATTCCTAGAAGCTAGCAAGGTTTTATACTTTTGCTGTGACTCTGAAAGATCAATCTTTGCTTCCAGTTCTCTCTCTATGCAAATACCAATCCTTCTTTTTCTGTAGATAATTCAACTAGTAATTATTAAATGTGAGATACTCTGTTCTGGTTCAATATACAATGTAATGGCAAAAATACATGGTTAATTAAGTATAACTTACATAGGCAACAACTTATTCAAATTTATCTAAGCAGCCCTGTCCAATAGAAATATAATGCATGCCACCTACGTAATTTTAAATGTTCTAGTAGCTACATTTTAAAAAGTAAAAAGAAACAAGTGAATTGCTTTTAATAAATATATTATTTAGCCATGTATATCCAAATATTAGCATTTCATCATATAATCAACATTAAAAATATTAATGAGATTATTTACTTTCTTAATACTAAACTTTTAAAATAAAGTATATATTTTCTACTTTCAGTATCTCTAAATTAGAATATTTAATTTTCATTGGATATAGCTGACCTGTATTTACATTCCAAAAATATACAACTGAAAACGAATATTTATATACCTAAGTTGTCCAAAACATACTTAAATTTTAGAATAGCTGAATAGAATATCTAGATGCTAGACTATACATTTAACAAATAAGACTATTTCTATACTTACCACAACATAGCAAAGTATAAAGACAGACATTCTGTAATTAAAGATAGACATTAATATATGGAGATTCAGGGTTGGGATCTTTGTTTCCCAGACAGTTATATGATTCTACTACATATTAATATTACCAAACTTTTATTGAATAA
Organism: Microcebus murinus; assembly: GCF_040939455.1. NCBI lineage: Eukaryota > Metazoa > Chordata > Mammalia > Primates > Cheirogaleidae > Microcebus > Microcebus murinus. Next base: position 64,397,912 of record NC_134109.1, read on the forward strand.
CCAATGCACAGTATTACCAAGAACCCAAAGTTTTGATTAATCAACAAAAGTTATTTTTTGGAAATAAAGTCATTAGTCTGAAATATAACAAGCAAATTTTTTTAACATGTGGTCAATAGGCACCTGCTTCAAAGCCATCTGGGAAACTTTAAACAAAGGCAGAGTTCTGGGTCTCCCCAAAGAAATTTTGATTCCTTAGTTGTGGAGTGGAGCTCAGATATTCACCTTTTCAACAAATATCCAAGTAATTCTGATGTACACTCAAGTTTGAAAACTGCTAGCATAGAAGTGATTTTGATGCAATACTTTAGCACCTTAAAACTACTAGTACAGGAGTTACAACCCTGTTAAGATCTATTAGAAGTTTAGAATTTTAGTACTGATTCCAATTTCTGGTTTTATGTGGCTCAAAGTGTTGTGTTGATTTTCATCTCATAATTTTTCTCTTTATTTTATGGTCAGGTGGCCTTTTCTTCTGAGGTCCCAGTAATAGATGTGTGTAGAGATTGACTAAAGGCCAGCAAATGCATGAAAAATTGCTCAACATCACTAATCATCAGGGAAATACAAATCAAAACCACAATGAGATATCACTTAACTCCATTGAGAATGGCTTTTATCAAAAAGCCCCAAAACAACAAATGCTGGCTTGAATGCAGAGAAATGGGAACATTCATACAGTGTTAGTGGGACTGCAAACTAGTACAACCTCTGTGGAAAGTAGTATGGAGGTACCTCAAAGAACTAAAAGTAGAACTACTGTTTGATCCAGCAATCTCACTACTAGGCGTCTATCCAAAGAAAAAAAAGCATTCATAATCAAGACATCTGCACTCAAATGTTTGTAGCAGCACAATTCACAATAGTAAAGAGGTGGGAATAATCCAAGTGCCCATCAATACATATGTGGGTTAATAAAATATGGTATTGTATACCATGGAGTACTATTCAGCCAAAAAAATGGCAAATTAATACCTCTTCTATTAACCTGGATGGAACTGGAGACCATTCTTGTAAGTGAAGTATCACAAGAATGGAAAAACAAATACTACATTTATTCACCATTAAATTGGAACTAATTGATCAATACTTACGTGCACATATGGAGAAAACATTCATCAGAAATCAAGCAGGTCGGAGGGGGGAGGTGGAGATGAGTAAATTGACACCTAACGGGTATAATGCACACTATCTGGGGAATGGAAGCACTTACCATCTTGGCTCAAATGGTACAAAGGCAATTTATGTAACCAAAATGTTTGTATCCCCAAAATATTCTGATATTAAAAAAATAGCCAACACAATACTGAAGAAACCAAAATAACAACAACAAAATAAACAGAGTAAGCAAACATTAAAAAATACAAAAACCTTGTTAATTGGCACTTTAATTAGTTACATTATGTGTGCTTTAGAAATAAGACATTTAAAAAGGTAAATACTGCATGATTACAGGTTATATATAGAGAAATTTTAACTAAAGCCTGGCATGCTACTACATTTATATTTAGTCTGTACAAAGACTTCTGCATTTTATGTTAAATTTCCTACCTGCCCATATGTTTTATTTTGTCTTAAATCTAAAACATTTTAAAAGGTAACATTTTCTAAAAAGTTATTTTAGGAAGAGATTCATTTTAATTTATTTCATTTTGTAAATAATGTTAAAATGAGTCATATTCCATTTGCAATTTCAGTTATTTTAATAATTTTAATGTAATTCTATTTAGCACTATTTACATGGTTGCTCATAATGTATATATCCTTGTTTGAATCTCATTGTGTTTTTGTTTTCTGTTTGTCATTTCCACAGTTTTTTCCACATGTGTTAAATCTGGAGGTTTTGCCAAGTAGAAAGCCAAACAAAGAGAATGAAGTATATTAATTACAGAAGGGATAATTTATATGTATATCTGTGCTGTGTGCAATTATCTATGGACTTTCAACACTGCCTTGAAAATTCTGTTATATACTTTTAATTGATTCCTGTTCCCACTTTCTGGGAAAATTATTTTATACCTTATTTTTTTTCTCACCTTCCACCTTACTCATACACGTACACCTCTTCATCTTCCATTCACATTATAACTCATGGAGGAAAGTAGAAAATGGTACACTGGAACTAATTCCTTCATGTTCTTATCAACAAATAGACACGTACCTACCTCCATTGTTACCTCTCTTATTTATTTATGTCTTTATATTAAAATGCTGGCAGTATCTCTTCTTATAAGCTGGATCCTGTATTTTCTCTTTTACTCAGGGATGTGGCCTTCATGGGTCACCTCCTCTCTCTTGTATCTTGTTCCTGGATCTGACTTGTAATTACCCCTGCCTGTAACATTGTTCTGCTTTTTTTCAATGATTGTCCTATATCATTTCTTTGGTTTTACTTAATTTTTTATTTTTTGATTTCAAAAATAGTAAAAGGGTACAAATGTTTTAGGTAACATGGACAGGTATAATCAACATTGTTAAAATGTCCATACTACCCAAAGTGATTTACAAATCCAACACAATCCCCAACAAATTACCAATGTCATACATCACAGATCTAGAAAAAAATAATTCTATGCTTAGTTTGTAACCACAAAACAGCCTGAATAGCCAAAGCAATATTAAGTAAAAAGAACAAAATCTAGAGGTATCACATTACCATACTACAAGGCCATAATAACCAAAACAGCATGGTATTAGGACAGAAATAGAGACATACACCAATGGAGCAGGACAGAGAACTGAGATATAAAGCCATCTACCTGCAACCAACTGATCTTAGACAAAGCAGAAAACAATGTACACTGAAGAAAAGAAACCCTATTCAATAAATGGCTAGCCATTTGGATAGCCATTGGATAGCCATATGCAGAAGAATGGTTTTATTTTAAATATCATTTCAAAGAGCTCATCTTTGACCACCCTACTTAATTAAATATTAAAGTCCCTCTTCTTCTTCACCCACCCCAATTATTTCTTCATCACGACATCCTATTTTCCTTTTTATCTTCATGTATTACCATTTACTTGGTAATTTTCTGTCGTGTTTTCCAGAGTAGAAGCTTTACAGATACAGGGCCCATATCACTCTTTACTCTCTGTCCCTAGCTCCTGGCACAATTCATGGTCCATTGTAATTTCTCAGTAAGTATTTATTGAATACATAAATAACTTCTCTCAGGTTGGTGCATTTTTGTATACTATAGCATAATAATTTTCTATTTATGAGAATTTTAGTTATCTCTAGTTTTTTCTATTATAAACAATATTTCATAGGATATTTATTTGTTCATCTTCATATGTCCATGCCATCACCATCATTTCAATAAGAATGATTTGCTGAAATGGGATTGCTCAATCATGTTATAAAGTATAGTGATTTGAGATTTTGATACTTTGGAGTTGGAATCTCAATAATCATGAGATTGACTCTAAATATGAGAGGAAAATTTCCATTTTGTTCAGTCCAATATTTTTCTCAGGGTGCTTCTTCCTTACACATTCAATAAAGTTTTTATTTTTATTTAGCACCAGGACATGCATTCCAAATTGTGGACAGTTAACTTGTCTTTGTTGTCCACCTCAGTCTTTCATTAATAGTACCAACCATTATTCAATTGATTCTTCCAGAAGACTTTGCCTCCTTCCCACATTCTCTACAAATACTAACTCTATTTTACCTCCATGAGTGGCAATGGGCTGCTCCTGCTGCTATGGCTGCAGCTTTAGGTATCTCTCTCTCTTCAATTGACTATTCTCTGTCTGCATTTTTATTCTATGCTCAACATTCTTTCTACATATATTGTTTTCCACAGAGGTTGTATTAATTTGCAGTCCTACCAACAGGGTACTCAGGCCAGCATCTATTGTTTTTGGACTTTTTAATAAAAGCCATTCTAACTGGGGTAAGGTGACATGTCATTATGGTTTTAATTTGCATTTCCTTGATAATTAGTGATACTGAGCACTTTTTCATAGGTTTATTAGCCATTTGTCTATCTTCTTTCGAAAAGCTTCTGTTCATGCCTTTTGCCCACTTTTTAATGAGGTTGTTTGATTTTTTTCTTGCTGAACTGCTTGAGTTATTTGTAGATTCTGGTTGGAGACTCCTCAAAGAGCTAAAAGTAGATCATTCAATCCAGCAATCACACTACTAGGTATTTACCCAAAGTAAAATAAATCATTTTATCAAACAGATACCCACACTCGAATGTTTATTGCAGCACAATTCATAATTGCAAAGATGTGTAATCAACCCAAGTGCCCATGAATTCATGAGTGGATTAACAAAATTTTATATATATATATATATATATATATATATATATATATATATATATACCATAGAATACTACTCAGCCGTGAAGAAGGATGGCTTAATGCCTTTTGCAACAATATGGATGGAACTGGAAATCATTATCCTAAGTGAGGTATCTAAAGAATGGAAAAACAAGCACCAGATGTACTCACAATTAAATTGGAACTGACCAATGAGATACATGTGCATAGAGGGAAGTATAACTCCATGGGAATCAATCAGTGGGGAGAGTGGAAGAGAGGATGGACAAAAACCTACCTAAATAGGTACAATGAACACTATCTGGGCAACAGGCACACTTACAACGCTGACTCAAGCATTACAAAAATGATCCTTGTAACCAAAAACATTTGTATCCCTACAAAACTTTGAAATTAAAGAAGATGTATTAACCAAATGAAACATACGGACCTTGAATCCTGATTTGTGGACCAACTATCAAAAATTGAGAAAACTGGGGAAATTGAACATAAACTATTATTAGATGATATTAAAAAGTGTTGTGGATTTTTTTGGTATGAAACTATTATTTTGGTTATGTTTTAAAAATTCTTACATGTTAGAGTTACATATTTAAGCAATTATGGGTGGAAAAATATGATGTCTGGGATTTACTTAAAAATACTCAGATGCATTCATCTTCTCTTTGTGCAATTAAAAGAGATTTTTATTCTGGAAAAAAAATCCTTTCTCCTTGTTTTGGCATTAGCAGTATTTGTTTAAACCTCTTCTGGTGGAAAGAGTGACCTGTTGCTAGGAGCTTCAGATGAACACAAGCTTCCTTGTTATTTAACTCTTTGAGAGGGACCGGGATACTCTGGTGCTTCAAATAATCGGAAAATATTTTTTAAGTCCATGCCAGAATTAGCATTGTGACACTCTTCCATGTCTTATTCCTATTCAGTGTTGCTCTCTGTTTCCCTGGAATCCCTTTGCTCTCTACAAAATGCCTAAGCCTAATTTAAATTAAACTAAAGCATTCTCTGATTCACCCGGTCGACTTAAACAGTCTTTCTTATAGACACTTTATAATTATCAGCATAAAAACACCTATGTTTTATTATGTTTGTCTCTTCCCCTGGCACATTCTAAGCCCTTTGAGGACGGGGTCCATTTGGTTAAGGGCATCTAGCTGTGTAATCAGAAACATCTGTTTTTGAATCCATTCTTACCACTTTCCAGCTGTATGAACTTAGGCAAGACATTTAGCGTCAGTTGCCCCATTTGTAAAAGAATAATCAGAGAACCAATATCTTAATGTGATAATGTCTAAAATGTGCTTAGAATGGTGACTGGCATGTTTTAAGCCTCAGGAAATACTAACCTGTGGGAGCCATGAAGACCATGGAGCATCATGACCTATAGCCTCAGCTACTGATCTCTGAAATCCATTCCTATATTTTTCCAGAGGCTGCTCCCAGGCACTGATGAGTGTGATAAGGACACTAAGGTAGGTCGATTCCCCTGAGACATGAAAGCGCTCTAACTTTGTCTTCAGGACTCCTATCACCTATTGCTGAACTTCCTTACAATTACATTGCAGCCTAAAGCTCTTACACCCACACTTCTTTCTTTCCCGTTCTCCTTCAAAAGGCTCAGATCTGCATCACAGCCCAATGGCCTTCACAGATTCCTCTAGCTCCCTTGCCACATTCCCTTAAGGTGTTTCTTGTGTGTCTGATCATGCCTGTCGCTGGCTTCTTTGAGGACTTGAACTAGCACAGATGGTTCTGAGAGTGGTTTGAGAAAATAGGCTGTGTTAGGATGGAAATTTGAGACTGGCTCACCCACCACCTGCTTCGTGCAGAAGATGCTATTCTGGTTGGTAGGGGGGCATAAATAATCCCTGGCACAAGATGGCAGCCCAGTTGCTAAATGTTTCATTAGTGTTGACCAAGGAAAATGTCCCTGGAGGGGAATGTTTTGGCAGGTGCAATGATGTAGGTAGTTGAAAGACATGGTAGAAAAAATGCCTATGAAGGCAGAGTTGGCTCATTATTGCTAAGTTGCATAGATGCCCCACAGGGACATACTGAGAGACTGAGGGCAATAAACAAGCAGTTAATAGCTAAGTGACATCCACGAAGCCTGTGATACCTTATAAAGAGACTCTTGCCTACTATAGTGGAAAAGCAGATGTATCTGAGCATCAGCCTGAAGACATCATTGTTAAAGTGGCAAAGCTCTAGAGAAGTTTGGATACTCAGTTGAGGCAGGTCTGTTATGCAAAGGTCTAGAAGCATGGGCTTAACACAAGCTTCCTTTTGGGGAAAAACTTAGTATCTTAAAACATGGACTGGGGCATCTGGCAGATTACCTTTGATGATATTGCCTCTATAGAACACACTAATCCTATGGGCTTTCAGAAGTGGTCTCCCTTCCCTAGTAATAGCTAGAAACTCGCTGTACTCAATAATACTGCAGATATCTTTCTTCCAAAAGCTAACAGGTGCCTCCCTTGGGAGCTGCCCTCACCTTCTACTGTGGCTAACTAGGGTTAAGTCCCTGCATAACCCAACTGGGAATGTGCTGGGCCTGGAAAAAGACTATGCCAAGAGAACTGCAAGGATTTGTTAGTGTGTCCCAACAGGAGCCAGGAAAGAACATCACTAAATGGATTTTGAGGGGGCTTGATCAAAAAGGCTAGAAAGTAAGACTGGATGAAGAAGAATCCATTAATGTAGATCCATTGTCTTAGGACATAGGATTAGAATCTTAGTATAAAGGAAGTGAGAATAGGGAAAATTGCTCCTATAATAGCCATTAGAAGACTGTAAAAAGTTATATCTAACACTTAGCAAAGTAGGAATCCTGTTTACCTATTAGATGGCAAAAGAAGGAATAAAGGATATCAGAGAATTGGGCATGCTGGAATGGATATATTATATAAGGACAAAAGACCCACCAGAGGATTTTGTTTTATGGAAAAGCTCAGTGGATACCCTATCCACTCAGACCGTCAGGAATAAATCAGTGAAAGAAGCACAAGATCACTAAGAAGTTCAGTGGGTGGCATTCATCCTCAGTCCAGACTCACTATAGGAGAGACAGATAAAGAGCGAGGCTGGTTAACATCTATGGGATGATGGGATCCCAAATAAGCAGAATCTAGGTGGTGGAGCTTAAATACCAAAAGTATCTAGGCGTGATCTTTAGGTCCTTAGAGAGTCCTGGATAAGATTCAGTTCACAATGTGGCCACTGGTTCATGGAGCCACTCAGTAGTCATTTCCCTAGCACTTAATGCATATAATCAGAATTCATATACTTGGTAGTTGGGACAGCATCCACACAGGGTCCTTGGTCTGTGGGGTAAGATCTATCATAGTGGGGATTGGAGGGAGAATAGTGCCACCCTTAAAGCCCTAAAAGCTGCAGTTGTGGTAGTCCTTTATAATTTTTCTGTTTATTTTACTAGTTTGGCCTATGTAAAAAATCCATCCTTGAGAGCAACTGTAGACTACTACAGACTTAGCCAAGTAGTAATCTCGATCACCTCTTCTCTGGCTAATGTGGTATCATTGCTAGAGCAGATTATTAAGGTCTTAGGTACACAGTATATAGACAGTAATTTGGCGAATGCATTCTTCCCATTTCATGCAGATAAGTAGATCAGAAATGGTTCACATTTATATGGACAAATAATATTTATTTATAGTTTTTCCTCTGGATATGTTAGCTCTCCTGCTTCTGTCATAATATACCCCAAAGAATACTGAAGAGAACACCCCAAAGAATATCACATGGATCCATTATAACAGTGACATTATATTGATTAGACAGGACGAGCAAGAACTGACTAGTATGCCAGAGGCTTTGGTGAGAAGCTTATACTCTAGGGTGGGAGATAAGCCCTACAAAGTTTCATAGAGCTTCCACTTCTTTGAAATTTATGGTGAAATGGTCACAAATGTGCTGGGATATATCCTCCAAAGTAAAAGATAAATTTTTCTATATTGAATTTCCTGCAAAAACAAAGCACTCACCTATTGGATCTCTTTTGGGTTCTGGATGCAGCACCGTCCACATCTAGGACTACTACCTGGATGTAATAGTGAGTGACATGGAAGGCTGCCAGTTTTAAGTTGAACCTGGAGCAGGAATTGACTCTTCATAAGTCCCAGGCTGCAATGATCAGCCCTCTCACTTGGGCTGTATGATCTAGCAGACTCTAGGGTGTTCGAGGTGTCGATAGTGAGAAAAGAAGCAGTATAGAGATTATGGCAATCCCCATTAAGAGAATTCAATGCAGGCCTCTGGAATTCTGGAACAAGGCCATGCCATCTGTAGCGGAGAGTACACACTTCTTTGAGAAACAGCTCTTGACACTGCTGTGCCCTGGTAGAGACAGAGTGCTTGACCTTGGAGCAAACACAAAGTGACCATGCATCTGGAAATGCCCATTATAAGCTGGATGCTGTCAGACTTGCCAAGTCAAAGTCAGATGTCCTCAGCAGCAGCCAATTGTAAGATGGAAATGGTACATTTGGATTGAGCCCAAGTGGGACCAGATGTACAAGTAGCTGCACAAGCAAGTAGCCATTTCCCCATGTCACCAACGTGATTGCACAGTGCCCTTCTCCAGTTCATGCCTATGTGGAGTCTTGTACAAACAGATGAAAAAGAAGAAAGAAGTCTGAACATGGCACATTGTAGGGACTTAGTAGACAGTAAGTGAATGAAAGGATTTAGTTAAGCTTCTGCTTTTGTGTACGTACATAATTATCTCTGTTACATAGATGATGAAACGGAGGCTAAGTGAATTAAGCAAAATTCACTAGCCATAGGTAATGAATAAGGGGGCTGGAAAATGGATGTCCTGCCTCATACTATAATGTGCTTTCTGTGACACCATCCTGGTTTTTTCATGTTTACCACAGGATGTTTTCTTCATTTTGGAAGAGGAATCATCAAGTTCATTATTAGAAATTAAATTATAACACAGTTAATGTTCCACATTTAAAACACTTAAAATGCCATGCCCCATTTGCTAACCTAAAAACTGGTATCCACATATGTTGAGTCACTTTTTTCAATTACTTGCAAAAATGGATAGAGATTGGGAGGGGCTGTGAATTTATGCATACTAATGAAACCTTAAAATAAAATGTTTCCATGTGCAACTTCCAGTCTTGTTGGATAACTTTACTTGATTGAAAATTACTTGAGAAAGATGAAATCATAAATTACCTTAAATTTACTGAAAGCCTGTGAGCCACCTATATTAAGTGTGAAGCTGATGAAGTTTCAGCTTGAATGGAAATAAGCTGAGAAAACAACATGGCTAATATTCTAGGTAACATTATTCCAGAAGTAACAGTGACATTTAATATTTTCTCTGCTGGGTTCAATGCTAGAAAGCATCGCAAATACATTTCTACCATCATCACAATTATTAAAACCATATTTATTTAGCATTCATGATTTCTACTGGTTCCACCCATATTTCCTATTGTGTATATTCACTCTGAACTCTTTCTGATTACTACTGATTCATTCATTCATTTATTCCTTCATTTAACAAACCTTGGCTGTGAACAGTGGCCCACACCTGTAATCCTAGTACTCTGGGAGGCCAAGGTGGGAGTATGGCTGGAGGTCAGGAATTTGAGACCAGCCTGAGCAAGAGTCTCTACCAAAATTTCTATTTTTGTCTCTACCAAAAGTAGAAAAAGTTACCTGGTTGTGGTGGCGTGTAATCTCAGCTACTCAGGAGGGTGAGGCAAGAAAATAGCTTGAGCCTAGGAGTTTGAGGTTGCTGTGAGCTAGGCTGATGCCACACAGCACTATAGCCCAGGTGACAAAGCAAGACTTCATCTCAAAAAAAAAAAAAAAAGTAAAAAAAGCGAACAACTTACTATATGTTAGTCATTGTGCACTTGTAGAATAATCCCTACCCCCATTAGTGGTAGATAATATGTTATTAAATTATGACAGGGTAAAATTTTACAGATGAACAAAATGAGGCACAGAGAAGATTAGTAACATCTTCAGTGTAACACAGCAAGTGGTAAGTCTATAAAGAATTGTGTCTAAGAATAGAAAGTTTAGCCCTAGAGCCCATGCTTTTTACTACCATATATTTTTTCCCCACAAAATTCATAGTGTATCACTTTAGACTTGTCTGGTTTAAGACATCACTGGTATATTTACGAGGGAAAAGAGTACAGAATTCTACCAGGAAAGCTAAACATAACAGCAAAAAAATAGAAAGGACTTTTGAGGCCTGTTTTATATGTTTTGTGTGCCGATAGCAACTTATATTGGGCCTTGGAAAACTACTTATTTTTAAAAAAGTTTCTTTTGTCATATTTAAAAAGTATCTGATAGGTATTATGGTTCAGCCAGCTGATGTAGAATTTGAAATTCTAGATGTGATAAAAATTATTGAAGACATATTTACATGTGAATTAGTCATAGTGATGCTAATTAGTGAAAATATGAATGGACAATAAGTGATATGCAACAAGGTTATTTTAGGAAAAGATGAAAAGATAAAGCAAATTGAGTCAATTGATAAGCCTATAAAATTTGGATAATAATACCCATATTTAGAGTTTGGAGGGATCATAGATATAATACATCTAAGCTGTATGCTCAGCAATAAAACAGATAAATTGCCAGATACTCAAAGAAGATGGTGACCAAAGCTGGCTTGGATGATCCTACTGATAACACCCTCGTAAGATATTTGAAAGGATGTGTTCTATCTCCTTATAATCACTATAGTTTTCCCAAAATAGTATTTTTAAAATATGTGACTTTTATTGATATATAATATTTCACATATTTATGGGGTACACATTTTTTTACATGCATGGAATGTGTAATGGTCAAGTCAGAGTTTTGGGGTATCTATCACCTTGAGTAGTTACCATTTCTATGTGTTGGGAACATTTTAAGTCTTCTCCTTTAGCTACTGGGAAACATACAATGCATATTGTTGCTAACTATAGTTACCCTACTCTGCTATCAAACATTAAAATTTATACCCTATGTATAACCATATGTTTGTACTCATTGACCAACCTCTCCTCATGGATATAGGGTCTTATATCCTGGGGAATAAAATCTTCAAATAATTGAACTCAAAGAGACCCTACAGTGCATGAGATCAAAAATTGGAAACTTTTCTTTCAAAGGCAGAAGCAATCCTAAAGTCCATGCCAGTAAGATTTTACTGTTTTTATTGGATGTGCTTGTAACCTATAATATCCTTTGAAATTAATTTAATAAACTGAGTTTACTCTGAGATTTTGTTGCATTTATTTATCAATCCCAGGAGTCCCTTGGGAGAGTCTTTGTAGCTTTCTAGGTATCAGATCATATTGTCAGCAAAAGGTAATAGTTTGACTTCCTCTTTTCATATTTGGATACCCTTTATTTGTTTTTCTTGCCTGACTGCTCTAGTTAGGACTTCCAGCACTATGTTGAATAGAAGTCATGACAGTGGACACTCTTGTCTTTTTACAGGTCTTAGAGGGGATAATTTCAACTTTCCCCCATTCTGTATAATGTTGGCTATGGGGTTTGTTATATATAACTTTTGTAACTTTGAGATAGGTTCCTTCTGTGCCTAGTTAGTTGAGAGTTTTTATCATGAAAGGGTGCTGAATTTTGTCAAATGCTTTTTCTGCATCAATTGAGATGAGCATATGGTTTTTATGTTTGCTTCTGTTTATGTGGTGAATCACATTTATTGATTTACATACATTGAACTATCCTTGCATCCCTGGGATGAAGCCCACTTGATCACGGTGAATTAGCATTCCTATACACCAATAACAGTCAAGCTGAAGGTCAAACCAAAGACTTAATACCCTTTACAATAGCTATAAAGAAAATAAAATACATAGGAATATACTTAATCAAGAAGGTAAAAGATCTCTACAAAGAGAACTACAAAACACTGAGGAAATAAATCACAGATGACCCAAGCAAATGGAAAAATATACTCTACTCATGGATCAGTAGAATCTACATTGTTAAAATGTCCATATTGTGTGAAGTGATTTACATATTCCAGGCAATCCCCATCAAAATATCAACATCATATTTCACAGACCTAGAAAAAATAATTCCACACTTTGTATGGAACCAGTAAAGAGCCTGAATAGCCAAAGCAACCTTAAACAAAAGGAACAAATCTAGAGGCTTCACATTACCAGACTCCAAACTGTACTACAAGGTTATAGTAACCAAAACAGCATGGTAAGAGCACAAAAATAAGGACACAGACCAATGGAACAGTACAGCAACCCAGATATAAAACCACCCACGCAGATTTGACAAAGCAGACAACAATATACATGGGGAAAAAGAAGACCTATTCAATAAATAGTGCTAGGAAAATTGGATATCTACACGCAGAAGATGGAAACAAGATCCATATCTCTCACCACTCACAAAAATTAATTCAAGATAGATAAAGAAACTAAATGTAAGGCATAAAACCATAGAATTCAAGAAGAAAATGTTGGAAAAACTCTTCTAGATATCAGCCTAGGCAAAGAATGTATGAAGAAGACCCCAATAGCAATCACAGCAACAAAAAAATAAACAAATGGGACTTGATTAAATTAAAAACTTCTGCACAGCTAAGGAAATAATCAACAGAACAAATAGACAACGTACAGAATGGGAGAAAATATTCACAAGCTACATATCCAATAAAGGGCCAATAACCTGAATCTACAACGAACTCAAGCAAATAAGCAATGAAAAATAAACAACCCCATTCAAAAGTGAGCAAAAGACATGAGTAGAAGCTTTTCTAAAGAAGTTAGACAAATGGCCAATGAATATGAAAAAATGCTCAACATCACTAATTATTATGGAAATGCGAATTAAAACCATAACGAGATGTCACCTTTCCCTGTTAGAATGGCTTTTACCCAAAAGTCCAAAAGCAATAGATGCTGGTGTGGATGCAAAGTGAAAGAAATGCTTATACTCTGTTGGTAGGACTGCAAATTAGTACAACCTCTATGGAAAACAGTATGGGGATTACTCAAAGAACTAAAAGTAGACCTATGCATTGCTGGGTATTTACTCAAAGGAAAAGAAGTCATTTTATCAAAAAGACACTTGCACTCAAATTTACAATCGCAAACGCAAGTGCCCATCAATTCATGAATGGATTAACAAAATGTGGTATATGTACAGCACGGAATTCTTCTCAACCATGAAGAAGGATGACTTAATGCCTATTAAACAATTTGGATGGAAATGCCGACCATTATTTTTAGTGAAATATCTAAAGAATGGAAAAACAAACACCACATGTACTTGCTATTAAACTGGAACTAACTGTTGAGTTCACATATGCACAGAGGGAAGTAAAACTCAGTGGAAATCAAGCAGGGAGTATTGGGGTAGGAAGGGATGGGCAAAAACCTTTTTAAGGGGTACAATGAATACTATATAGGTGATGGATACACTTTTATAACCCTGACTCAAGCATAACAAAATTGATACATGTAACCAAAAACATTTGCACCCTCCTAATATTTAGAACTAAAAAAAATACAAAACATAGCTTCATGTACTTTGGAAAAGCCTCTAGCTTCTAGATTATATATTTATTGAGGCTATATTCTCACATGGTCTTAATTATTAAAACTGTAAAACATCTTGTCAGTTTTTCAATATATGCTGATTTAATTTTATTTTATAAATTACTTAAGTAAAATAGTTGAAATAATATTTTGAACAGGATTTTAAACTAGAAAGAATCTTTGGATGCTATTAACCTAACAAGGGATCCAAAAACTTTCAAGCTGGAACCCATTCTACTAAATGAAGTATCTCAAGAATGGAAAAACAAGCACCATATGTACTCACCAGCAAATTAGTATGGATCAACACCTCGATGGACATATAGGAATAGCATTTATCAGGTGTCGGGCAGGTGGGAGGGGGCATGAGGGGAAGAGTATATACAAACACAATTAGTGAGATGTGCAACATTTGGGGGACAGTCACGCTTGAGGCTCTGACTCGAGGGAGGAGGGGGGACATGGGCAATATATGTAACCTTAACACTTGTTACCCCCATAATATGCTAAAATAATAAAAAAAAATCAAACTTGTAACACACACACACAAAACATAAATAAACTGAGTTTACCAAAATTAAAAAAAAAAAAGTATGCTACAATTTGGGTACCTTGGACCGAGTTCGATTATTATTTCCAACTGGTCCTGAGGTTTTGTTTCCCAGTGTGTACGTTCATGCTCATTGGCTACTATGGCCCTGTGACAGCTCCCACTGTCGTTGGAGCCCCCTGACTTGCCTCCTTAAGCAAGGTTTTCGAGCCAATGTTCAAATAGAAAACTTTTCCATTGAGCTTTTATCTATTAAATTATTTTCTCCATTTATTTTAAACTCAATATAAAAACACTTTTAAGCTCATCTATAATTCAATTCAAGACCACTTTTTTAAAAATACACTTTTATTTTAGAATTCATTTAGATTTACACAAAAGTTGCAAAGATAATAGAGTTTCCATATACCCCATCCCCAGTTTACTCCATTATTTGCATCTTAAACTAGTATGGCATTGGACACAAATAATGAACCAATACTGACATATCAGTACTAACTAAGATCCACATCTTATTTAGATTTCATTACATTTTACCTAACACCCTTTTCTTTTCTATATTCTTACATTTAGTTGTCATGTCTCCTTAGGTTCCTCTTGCTTATTACTGTAATTCAGACTTTTCTTGGTTTTGATGATCTTGACTGTTGCGAGAAGTGTTGGTCAGGATTTTGTAGACTATCCCTCAAACAGCATTTGTCTGATGATTTTATTGTTATTAAACTAGAGTTATAAGATTTCAAAAGGGAAACCACATGGGTAAAGTATCATTTTCATCATATTATATCCAAGGCACATACTATTAACATGATTTATCACTGTTGATATTGGCCATGATAAATTGAGCGAGGTAGTATTGGTCAGGTTTCTCCACTATATCCTCTTCGTTTTAATCACCATTTGTTCTGTATTCTCTAGATGAAAGTCATTATGAGCAGCCCACTCCTAAAACATGGAGAGTTATCTTCTACCTCTTTGAGGGGAAAATATCTACATAAATTATTTGGAATTCTTCTCCATGGGATATTTGTATATCTTATTTATTTATTTGTCTATCTTATCTCTTTTTTATCTATTCAATCACTTTTTTATATCAGTATTGACTCATGGCTGTTTATTTTATTCTTTGGGATACATGTCAATATTATTTTATTATCATTATTTTGTTCAAGCTGTGCCAGTTTGGACATTGGGAAATCTTTAAATTGGCTCCAATGCTGCTTTGACTTACCCCCATCATTGCAGTTTGTCTGTCTGTTTTGCATGTCTTTGCTTTCTGGCAGTACAGTATACTCTAGCCTCATCATGTATATTTCCTGCCCAGTCTAAGATCAGTCATTTTTCCAAGCAACTTTTGTTCTTTTTATCAGAGAGTGGTGTTAGAAATCAAGATCTGGGTACTAGTTAAACTCATTGCTACTGGAGTTTTATTGCTTTTAGGCCCTGTCAGCTAGCAGAGTAAGAAAAAACCACCTGTGTATTTATGCATATATCTATACCCCCATCTGTATTTATGTTAAGTTCAAACTGATGTCTCCAACTCCAACTCATCACCACATGAATTATTCAAGTCTTCTCTTGCTTGTCCTTCATCTCCCACCCCAACAGTGAGAAACCTGGCCCATGTAGGGTACAGTAATTGTGCACAATTCCTTTAGCCTTTAGTCTTACAGATGCCATTCATTTCAGGTTACTTAGGTCAGCATCTTTCCCTCACCTTCATCAAGTGAGATCCTTTTACGTTTGTATAATACTATAGTTAGATTATTTTTTGTAGCATTCTGTATTCCATTCAGTGTTTCCATGACTTTCTAATTTTTTTTTAAATCTGTGTACATTGAGGTTCACTCTTTGTGCCATAAAGTTCCATGGATTTTGATAAATGGATAGTCTCATATGTCCCCCATTACAGTATAATACAGAATATTTTCCTTGACCCCAAAATGCCCTGTGCTTCACCTATTTAACCTTCCCCTACCCCACAAAACTAATTTTCAAATAACATTTTTCTTCTATCTAACCATCATTTTTCTCTTGAAATATTTTACCTATAATGCTGTACATCTCAATTTCTGTTAGTGAAGTAATGTTAAAACATAAAATCTTCCTAAGTGAAAGACCTTGTTTTTTGCCTTTAGTTAAGACTGAAGAAAATCCTCAAGCTCTATTGTGATCACTGCCAAATAATTAAGGAATACTTTGAAATAGATGGGTTGGTCTATAAGCATTAGGTTATGAATTAATGATAAAGAGTTGCAACAATGCAAACTGCAGTATGCTAGTATTAGGGGCTTAACTATTGCAGTGACAATACCTATTATATACAACTCAGAAATTTGTAATAAGTTATTGAATTTCAAGTTAAAGCAGTGGATCAGAATTACAAAGAATTCCAAAAATTAAATAAATGGTGAATCAAACATCTAGTTGCATAGGCACTAGAAAATCCATAAGGCAAGATCAGATGAAGAATAGAAAAAAGACAACAGAATTAAGGAGCATATCTACCTAACCAGTATTTTCCCTCAGTCTAGAAGTCTTAATGTGCTTTGTATTAGATTAAAAATCAATTCTCAAGTATAGAATCTGAGATTTGAAGCTGACAGTAGAAATTAGTGTTGGAAAATGAGTGGTTGGGAAAGAATGTTCATGACTAGATATTAAACTCTATTATTGCATATTGATTTAGGAGAAAAGGTAGAAAAATATTTTTGTGGCTAAGCTAGAGGTTGAATTTGTACTACATTCAAGACTGCCCTGGGCACTGGGAATATAAGAATGCCAGTTGATGGTCTTTAAGGACCTCATGGCTTCATGAGAAGAGGCAGATCAGATAACTTTGCTCTAGGTGTTGGGAATGCGTTTCCTTGTAGCTGAGTTTTAGAGCAGTTACTTGGAGTCCAGAAGGTTAGGACTGAGAGGTGTACTGAGGGTATCTCAGTCAGAGGGAAAGCCCGGGCCCAGTCAGGCCGGCCAGGATGAAGGCACAGACATATGAAGGGAGTGGTACATGACTAACTATAGCTAAGATTTAGAATATTTTCACAGTGGGGGGAAGTTTGAAGAGAGGCTGAAAAACTAGGACATTGCTATGTTATGAAAGAAAAGACAGGCTGTACTGAAGGGCGTGGACTTCATCCTAAAGGCCTGTGACTCTCACTCCCTGACCTATCCCTAGAGATCCTGATTTACATAAAGTGGGGTAGAGCGTTGGGTTCTAAAGTATATTAAGGATTAAGAAATTTGGCAGCAATGACAGCTAGTAAAACCTTATAAGTAATACTGTTTTAGACATTTTCTACACTGAGACCACATTTTATAATCAGAAAATATAGTTTGTAAAAAATATGAATTATTATTTTATAATTGATAGTATAGAAGGTTCCGTATGTATGTGTGTATATCACTATCCAGTTCCTTGATGTTTGATTTTATATATATATATATTTTTTTTTCTTCTCACTTTAAAATTTACTTAATTTGGGGCCCAGGGTTGAACTAATAAGAAGCCAAAAGATGCTTACCTATATAACTAGAGTAATATCTTATTTCACATTCATTTTCATTTAAATGTTATAAGGCATGTTCTGATAATTAGGTGTATTGCACCATCCATTCAATTATTCTTTATTCAAGCCTCACAAGTTGAGGAAATCAGTGACCTCATTTGATCAAATGGTTAGTGCTAAATATTTGGTAGATGTCTATTAGCCCAAAATCTATAGTAGATGAGACAACAAAGCTTATTGGTCTATATAAACACCTAGATCAAATTTTCTTTGTATTCTATTTTGGCTTTACACATGTAAGCTTTGACACTTGAATCTTATTTATTTTTTGCACTGCTTTATTTTTTTTTTTTACTGACAACAAGAAAATATGTCTGTTTACCATAGAATAAATGCAGTTTCCTTAAAACATTTTTAAAATGTGCAAAAGTTCATGTTTTATAATGTTAGGAGGGTTTCTTTAGGTAGGAGTTCTACATTTCAAAGGAGCCATATATGACACAAACAGTGCACAATTGGGAACAGTAGCTGATAATGATATGATCATTTTTGGCAGGCTCTTCATGTAATTCTGGCAGAAATGTAGTGATACATTAGTCATTTTCACAGAGAAGATACTGGTCCATGCCAGTCTCTTATTTGGGGTGCCATCTGTACCATTTTTTGTCAGTAAATTTGAAAAGAAAATATATCCATTGGTGGATACTATTTCTAGTTTTTAATCATTGTTTGAGGCAAACTATACCATTCTTAGAATATAACAAAGAGTACACATAACTAAAATTGCTTCTGGGAATTCTATATTAATGGAATACCCATTTCCATATTGCTCCAATAAATCTTAACGCTTCTTTTTAATTTAAATGGTCCACAATTTACTATCTCTGGAGATCTCGATTAAACATAAAAATAGACAGTGAGTTCTACTTTTTGATTTATTTATAATGAAACAATTTACTTGATCTTCATTGTTTTGGTTCCCTCATCTGCAAATATGGTAATAAGGAC
The DNA here is from genome assembly GCF_040939455.1 of Microcebus murinus. Lineage (NCBI taxonomy): Eukaryota > Metazoa > Chordata > Mammalia > Primates > Cheirogaleidae > Microcebus > Microcebus murinus. Next base: position 64,416,850 of record NC_134109.1, read on the forward strand.
ACACAGTATTTGAGAAAATGGGGTATATTTCTGTTAAGGGTACCAACAATTAAAGTACTCTAAACTTAAACGTTGGTTATAACATATGGTGGGAGGCCTTTCAGAGTTTGCTGACTTACCTTGGCTAAATGTCCAAGTTAATAATAGAAACTAAATACAGCTTACGAACTCTTTGAAGAGAAGGGTTGTATTTTTCTCATGCTTTGCACATATTAAACACGCAATAGATATGTGTTGTGCTGAACTGAAGCACAGATGGACTTGCTCCATGATTTACGAGAATCTTCTGTGACAGTCAAGGAGAGGAGTTAGCAGACACATTAATATAAAATGTGATTTGGAAGAATGGTTCTCACCATTGCTATTTTGGGGGCATAAAAAAGGGAACTATTTACTTACTTCCATATTAAATTGAGAAATTTTGCTGAATTGTTTAGATGTCACCAGAAAGGTGTTCTTCAGAATAGTACGTATTATATAAGTGACTATTACATAAATATAGTTGAATTTTCCAAATTATAGTAGTAACCAAACAGAAATATCACATATTAGGAACCAAAATCTATGGAAATCTTGCTTCATACAAGGCACATTCAACATATTCCATTATCTCATTTAATATTCTAATAACCCTTTGAGATAAGTAAAATCCTTGTTTTCATTTTACCAGTGGGTAAACTGAGTCCTGATATATTTTTGTACAATTATCCTCCTTTCAGTGAATAGCTTTAAAAGACCCTTTTTTTTTGTTTTATAGGTCTCTGAGTGTAACCATATCTTGCTAATGTATATAAAAAGCCTTATTTTGTTCCCCAAATCTACTAGTGAGAGGCCACATGTTTTGAATTTTATTAATAATAGATGAAATACATGAGTGGATTAATAAAATGTGGTATATGTATACCATGGAGTTCTACTCAGTCACAAAAAACAATGGTGATCTAGCACCTCTTGTATTATTCTGGTTAGAGCTGAAGCCCGTTCTACTAAGTGAAGTATCACAAGATGGAAATGGAAATGGAAAAACAAGCACTACATGCACTCACCATCAAATTGGTATTAATTGATCAACACTGATATGCACATCTAGTAATAACATTCATTGGGTGTCGGGCAGATGGGAGGGAGCAGGAGAGGATGGGTATATTCACACCTAATGGGTGCGGTGCGCACTATCTGGGGGATAGACATGTTTGAAGCTCTGACTCTGGTGGGGCAAAGGCACTATATATAACCTAAACATTTGTACCTCCCACAATATGCTGAAATAAAACAAACAAATAAATAATAGATGAAATATTGAAAAACTGTGATACCCTTTTAATTGACAAAACAGCTCCTTTGTTATTTTAGGTTGTAATAATGTGGCGCTTCTAATCTTGTAGCTAATATCTAGTACTTCATTTAAAGGGATGCCTACCTTCTCATTATTTGCAATTTCTCTAGGTAGCCTTGGTGGTCAACTGCCACCTCCAGTCCCTAGAATAAGCAACTGAGATAAAAGTTTATTAAATCTGGTTTTCCAAATGCCTGGAAATTAGTTGTTTTTGTAGCCACCTATATGATTAGATATTTTCTTGGGCTGTGCAAGTAATAGTCCCAGAACCTTGGGTTTGTTATGAACTTTCACAAGGGATTAACATTGTAATACATCCTGTACATTCATTTTAGTACATTTGGCAAACAGAGGCATCAAATGGCCCATTGTTGGGTAGGCCATTGACCAATATGACTTTACTTCTATTCAGTAGATACAAAGTTCTTGATTATCTGTTGAAGTCAGATTAGTTTTCAAAATAAACAAAACAAAAACAGGTGAATGGAAACAAAACAAGTTATACTTATCACTTTCTGATATTTTATATTTGGGGATGGATGTTCCCTAAATTGTATTTATGGAACAGTAATACTATAAAATATTATACTAGAAAAAGTCTCCCAAGGTTTATGTCATTTTGTTTGGGTTGAAAGAGAATCCAGGACTTTGAGAAGAATTTGGAGAAGGTTGGGATCAAAGAACAAATGGTAGCAACTACTGTTCCCGGTTCTGAAAATGAGGTTTATGCAAGTGAAAAAGGCTTGGTATTTTCCAAACTAAACTGGATTCTCAGTAAATAGTAGCATGGGCATTAACAACAAATATCTCTCATATAATTATATTTCTAAGACAGATAGATATAGATATATCCCTAATTACAGTTAAACCCCAGAAGGCTCTCTCTGATCTTAGAAACATGCATCACTTAGGGCTTACTCCTTGTTAAGTCAGAGGCAGTATATTAATAGTATCTTCCCCTCTAAAAATATCCTGGCACCCTCCTTACCAGGACCAATGATATAAGTACATGGCACTGAAGGTTTACTCCTTCATTCTTTAATGGCCTCTCTTCCAAGTGGATTTCCTTTTGATCAGACTCCTGCAATTGTATACCTAAGGATGCTTTAAATACACTTCCTCTTTGTTTCCCCAAAATGAGAGTAAAACCTGAAAGCAGTTACTCTACCTTTTGAAATCCAAAGCCACAACAATTCACATAACATGTTGCATACTTTATAATAGTACAGTGAGATTATCCATACTCAACATAAGCCACATTATGAAGCTGACAAATAACAAACACTTCTACATCTTCATTAGACAGTCTGTGATTTCACATATTGTTCAAACTACTTTATTAAAGCCACTTATTTGGATTATGAAATATTCCACTAATAATTTCTCAAAATTACTGTGTAGTAAACTCAAGAAGCAATAAAAAATTTTCCTTCCTAACATGACAGATAAACAAACATACCTTTAAAAATGTATTACCTTAGAAGCAACGGTCATTCTAAATTTCCCTTATTAGTTGGTAAGTTCATCTTCAAAATTCCATAAACTCTGTGTAGCCCTTGCAAAATTTCCCTATAGCCTAGACTTTTAAAATAAAAGACCTTGACTTTATTTCTAACTATGATTCTCAGGTCTGGAATGTGTTTTGAAGAAAAGTGCATGAGAGATATTTTGTTGTTTGTCAAGTTGAAGGAATTAGGTTTTCCTGTCATGAGAAAGTCTGTGTAATTTCAAGTGCTTACTTATCCTCTCAAATATTTATGCCACCCAATTTATTTACCCATTAGTTTGGCTCTTGAGCTAGATTTCCACTATCACATATCTTTTCAGTCCTTATGTATAGCTGGCTTACACAAAAAACACAAGGGAGCCAAAGATAGGAGAGAAGATGGAGCTTTCAAAAGTGCAAGCATCTCTTATGAGACCTTACTTTGATGTTTGACAATCTATCTTTCCAAGAGAGAAAAGATAAGTTGAAGGTAGAAAGAATAATAAAAAAAAAAAAAACCTAAAAGAAGTGAAAAAAATGGAGAAACAATGAGTCTCATACTGATACCTTATAAGTAATGCTTTATGTAATAATTATTTTTCTAAATATATTTCATTATTACTTAAAGCAGTCATGAAAATCTTTCACAATTCTATGTCAAAGTCTAACTTAAAAATAAATTTCTATAGTTTCTATTTAATTTAAGTGTGTACTGACTTGCTGTTGTAAAAGAATAACTTTAGAGGAAAATTGTGTTTGGAAAAATTTAAAGGACAACCTAAATCTTGTTCTGTTCTTCTGAAGATCCCAGACTGACAATGATGGATTCAGATAGTTTAACTACAGAGTAATAGAATAGCAAACTTTTCATTGATAAGTACATTTTCCAAGTTATACATGTAGCCATTACTGATTAAATCACAATTAAACCTGTCATAACTTGAAAACATCTTCATAGTCTACAACTTTCATAAATCCTTTATGTGATTTCTCAAGACCAAGGTTAGTTGTTTGTAACTTATTTAGTACACGTTTTTTAGCAATTATTTTAATCTCTATTGAAACACAGAGGGATTTTTCAATGCATAAAAACATAAGTCCAAAGAACATTATATGGGAAAGTTTGGTACATTAGATAATGATGATGAAAACTGGCTTATAAAAATTCCAACTGTATTTTGTGTAACTATTCTATAGCTAGAAGCTTGAGAATCAGAACACCCACAAAGTGGGAGAGTCCAAACAAAGAACTACGTGGACATCTGCTATATAAACAAAACAATCAACACACTATAGGATAGAAAAGAAGCAAAATGAAGTACAGATTATAAGTGCTGTTTAACTTTATTAAGCCAAGAGAACACTATTACTGAAAGTCGGTGTCTGACAAAGGCAAATTACTTTCTTGTAATCATGCTCATGAGCTGTCTTGTGGCTGTCAGTCAGGGCCTGCCATCCATCTAAATGAAATGAAAGACTTGCAAATGTTAATTAGATGTTACAACCTGATCAATATTGAAGAACCTTTAATTTATAAGTTTCCACCATTTTCTTTTAAATATTCTCATATGTTTATAAGAGCAAAAGCCATGGAATTGTGACATCAAAAGGTCAGCCTGCTACATAAATCCCTTTGAAATCTTAAACAAGTGTCTACATGAAAATCTACCAATTATTTCATGAGAAATATTTCTAAAATATCAATGAAAAATTAACTTGTCCTTACATCATAGAAACCTATCCTGAGGATACCTGTTCCTTTAATTGAAGTTATTAGGTACTTCTACCTAAATAAAGTCAGGTAGAATACACCCAATCAAGATAATTCTAGTAGGGCCCTGCCTAGATCTAAAAACTAATGCTTCATTCTCAACACAACTAGAGAATAAATTCTTCACTTTGAGGATTCATTCCTTGCTTGGAGTCTCAGATATGTAGCCGTCTTGCGAGAGGTAGCATGTCAGACTGTGTTTCTCATCATTTGTTAGCATGAATGAGTTTATCACATCCTTCTCCCTGAGCACTTTGGATGGGACCTCAGAAAAGGTGAGTTAGAGACAAGTATAACTACTTCGGAAAAAGATAAAACAGACTAAGAGGGGAATACCAAGTGTTCTAAAACAACAACAGAATAATGTAAACTTCTGCTTATAACTCCATTTCATTTTTGTAATATATGTCAGCAGCCTTATTAAGAAAGCAATGACAACCTGTTGATGACAGATTATTTTACTATAATCCGTATGACTTAAACACAAACTTACTTGTCTTCTGCTTTGGGAATGTGGGGAAAATTTTTAAATCTCAGTAAATGACTGGTGGAAAACGGGCGAAAAGTTCAGATGCCTAATTTCTCCTTGTATTCCTTTGTTTGGGTTGGCTTTCAGGTAGGTGCTTTAGAAATGACTAAGAAAAATTAGTATTGTTACAAAAAAAAAGAAGAAAAGAAAAAGAAAAACTGAGGAGTAGCAATTGCCTTTTTGAGTACCTAGGAACAGTTGTATAAATCTTAATCAGGGCATTAGTGACTTTTTCTATCAAAGCATTCTGAAGCATATAGAATTTCTAGTTCATATCAAAATAGGCAAAATTACTGCTTACACTTGGCTCTGCCTCACCTGAGCTTTTTAAAAGGGTCGTTTATGCTGATTTTTTAATAAACTTTTCTACCCTTTACTTCTCTTAAACTTGCTGTGTTCTGGTTTCTTTCCCCACCACTCCACTGAAACTGGTCTCAGGAACGTCACTGTTGACTTCTAACTTGACAAATGCAATAGATGCTTTCCTGTATCCTCTCTGTGCCATTTGATGCTGTTAGTCTCACCCTCCTTCTTATTTCCTCTTCCTGTCAGTTTTGTGATTCTCCCATGGTCTCGTTTTCTCTTAGTGTTTCACCATCTAAAGGATTAAAGCTCAGAGTCCTTCATGGGCTTTTGTTCCTATCCACACTCATTATACACAGGTGCACCTTAGAATTCCATCTTCTATTCTCCACATTCTCTCTATATCCCTAGATGATCTCACTCACCCCTAAGATTTGTCCGCCAGTTATATTGATTCTTCCTAACAATTAAGGAAATGGGGCCTGTAGGGCCTGCCCCTCTGGAGTCCTGAGGTGAAAACTGCCTGGCGAACGGACCAGGGGATAATGTAAAATAACGGCACATTGTCGCTATATCCTATGGCAAAGCCTGACTTCAACCCATCATCTCCTGTCACTGATTATGTGCCAGACATTGTGAGAAAAAGTGTATATGGAAGGTCATATAAAATAAATCAAAAGGTCATGATATTCTACTCGTTTCGCATAAATCTACCCTTAGGAGTGATTGAATAACCATTTCCTAATTGTTTGGGTCTACTAAACAGGTCATAGGAAGTTCATCTGGTCTAGCAACTTCCTAGTATTACTCAAGAATAATAGTAAAAAAGAGAGAGAGAGAGACAAGAACAGATGCTATTGTAGAGGTTATGCCAAGAAAATGTAAAACTTTGAAGCTTTTTATTTCCTTGTAACTACCACCATTACCTCTTCAAATTTCAAATTGAATGTTTGTCAGTATTAAATCAAAGAGACAAACTGTTCATGCTACAAATTCATCATTATAGGTGTACATATGGAATGCATCTTAGAATATTCTCTTTAGGATAAACCTTAAACCTTTAGGCAATTAGCTGGAAAGAAACTATTACTTTGCTGGTATTTATATGGAACTCTTCTTGCTTAATGGAATTCATTGGATGTGACCACTCAGATTGTATTCTTCAGAGATCTATGAATCACTTTGGATCAATATGACTAAATTACATGTTTTCTCTAAGACTAGTAATCCCTAAGGTAAAGTTAATTCAGGAAAAGAAATAATGGGAGATAAAAATATATATGTTCCTCTGGGGACTAGAAATAAGTAAAACAAGTAGTAATACTAATTTTATTATATTTTTAATTATTATTCTTTTGAGACAGGGTCTCACTCTGTCACCCAGGTTGAAATGCATGATCATATGTCACTGCAGCCTTAAACTCCTGGGCTCAAGTGGTCCTCCTGCCTCAGCCTCCCTAGTAGCTGGGACTACAGGCACACACCACCATGCCTGGTTAATTAAAAAAATTTTTTTGTAGAGACAGGGTCTCACTATGTTGCCCAGGCTGTCCTCGAACTCCTAGCCTCAAGTGATCCTCTCATCTCAGCAACCTAAAGTGCTGGGACTACAGGCTTGAGCCACAGTACCCAGCCAATACTGTTTTTATTTTAAACACTGGAATGTAAATAATATCATTTTTCAGAAAACTATAACCCACTTCCTAAACTTTCTCAAATGTGTCCCCCATTCCCAGCCATGCTGTCTATAAGCTGTACTGCCAGCAACCACATACTATGTCCTTCTATGCGCCTGTGACCACCTGGGCCAGATAAGCTCAGAAGAGCAGTCTGCAGAAATAGAACAGAATTAAAATAGAAAGAAAAACAGGAAAACAGCAGGTAGAGTGTGTCCTAATGGCCTTCCTGGGAATTGTTCAGGTCTTCTATGATGCCTGGACGCTGTCCCCAATGTGGTTTAAGATAAACATTGTATGCTTTTAATAAAAGCCCTGTTTTTTGAATTAATTTATCTTAGAATGTATATTTGTGTTTGTCACCTACAGTTTACCTGCCAAAACCCATTTCATCTGGGAGCAGCATGCTCCTTCTTTTAGAAATTATCCCTTTCCTCTGCTTATCAATCTTACTCTATACATATAACTTCTGTGGAAGGTGCTGTACTTTTACATAAACCCTATGCAATGGATATAGTTGATTATTCCGGAGGTTGGCACCTGCCATATCTAGACTAATAACAGCCCTTCTCTGCTAGTTTTGAGTCTGTAGGTAGGGAGAGCACTAGACCATTCTCTCTCCCATGGCAAATTTTTCAAATATAAAGCTTGCACAACTGCAGGCATGTTTCCCACTAACATAGGTCTGTAGTAAAAGACTGCAGAGCCACCACCTTGATGCACAATGAGGAGAGATTACTGAAGGTGTTCATGTTGTTGCTTCTACCTGATCCCTACTAGCTGCATTTTTAACTTTTTGGCCTTTAGTTATTTAAAACCCTCTTAGAGTTTCTGAGTCAATAATTCCCATATAAATCTAAGCTTGTTTAAATTGGTTTTTCATTAGGGTTGTCAAATTTAGCAAATAAAAATGCAGGTTGCCTCGTTACATTTAAATACCATGTGAACAATGGCATTGCAATATTTGGGAAATATTTATACTAAAAATGATTCATTGTTTATATGATATTTAAATGTAACTGGGCATTCTGTATTTTATCTGGAAGCTTACTTTTGATCACTGCAATCTAACTAATTCAGTTGCTTTCTGTGATTTGTAACCAAAGACACTTATTTAATATAGTACTTTGGCTATACATTTCTGTTGCAATCATAAAAGAACACAGGAAGCAATTTTGTGCTTTCCAGGAATATTTGTGTAGCCTAAATATCATCCCACAGCTCTGATTCCTCCTATACTACTTTTGGAAGTTATCTCTCAACAGAGCACAAATGTAACTCTGAAGCGAAGCATTTAAGTGACCCAGGAGCCTTAATGTGTATTTCAAGTCAAGGCTCTGAGAAATGGATTTAATGTTCTCTCAAAGCTGAAATCTAGAAATCCTTCAGTGTCAAAGCCAAATGAGGGCTCCTGGATAAATCACTTAATCTCGCTTCTTCAATCTCCTTATCTTTAAACTGTAGGTAATATTTTTTTCCAGACTTCCAGATGTGTCACAGTGATTAACATTTATGGACTGCTTTGAAGATGAAAATTTCATCGTTTGTTAAGCTTTAGCAACATGGCAAATAATATATAATTATGGTGTGTATCTGCAATAATCTCAGAGCACACGTGTTTCCACAGTTTTAATAATAATTTCAGTAAAAGAAAAACATGAGGCTCAGTTCTCACTTTAATTTGATAAAATGTTTTGCTTTGGTATCATAGCCATAAAAAAAAGGTTATTTGAAAAAAGAGTTGAAAAAATAAATGTAAATATTTTCCAATATTTAGGCAACAAGCAATTTTTCTTAATAAAATATCTCATTGTTCTTAATCACAAATGGCCAACTGTCTTCTTTTCATATGAGGTCTACCATTAGGATTGCTTTTGAAAGCATGCATTAAGATGGAGGGATGGGAAGTTACTATAATTTTCAGTTCATGTTACTTCTTGAGTACTGTCACTTCTCTATATAAAGCTATAGAAAGTGAACATTAGCCCTTTAAAAGAGTCATATTTCAAGGATCAGGTGGGGAAGACAGAAGTGTTGGATGCACCTCACTGCACTGCTGTTCATCCTCAACACTTTGCACAATGTGAGAATGTTTAATAATTCCAGCCCAACCTACAGATAAGAATCTCTGGTGTCACATCACAACTGACAGTGCTGGTGTGAGATTTGCAGTAAAACAATATTCCAGCTGTAGCTTTCATTTACAGAAATAAAACAGCAGAAGTAGAGGGAAAAAGGCCAGGAGAAGATAAACACTTTCATCATGGAGCAGCACTGACATTAAATTATAATAGCTCTACTCAAACAAGGAGAGAAAAATCCAAGCTCAGGACCTAAACCTGACATGTATTATATCATTTGAAATCTATTGCTCTATCTATATTTTATGTTAGCCAGTTAATGTTTAGTTATCCAGAGAGATCACCAAATATAAATAAGCTCTTTCCCAAACAAAGTCTATGGCAACTGTGGGACAGGCGGCCTTATATTTCCCCCATTAATCACTAGAAACTTCACACGACGTGAAAGTCTCAGGGGATATTTCTGGCTGGGAAAAAGATCCTCCCTCCTCAGTTCTAATCAGTCCATCCCATCTGTAATGGCTTTAGAAAATTGTTAATGACATAAAGTGACAGTCGAAGGGCTTTTTGGTCTGTCAGGGTAAGGTTACTATGAGCTCTCTAACAAACTACTACATGCAGGCCTCAAAGCTGCTGGAAAATGATCTGGATTACGAAGGAATAAATTTGATATGTTAGCAATCACAAGCGGGAACTGAAAAGAAAGGCTTCCTTAATACGGTTCTTTTAGGCTATAATGGGAAATACGAAGATAAATCTGGCGCAGAGACAAACCCACATAAGACTGCCGCAAGCACACAGAATATAGATCTCGGTTATGAGATGTGTAAAACACACAATGGCCTGAATCAGGAGCTAAGTATATAAGTGCAAACAAACCCGTTTTTATAGTTAGCATGGCATTTTGAATGGAGTTTTAAGCCTAAAGGACACTATCCTACTTGCAGATGAAGATGGAAAATGTAACAGTAAGTACTGTGCTTTTATATATAGAAGTCTAATAAGAAAATGTTCTAGAAAATTATGAACATAAATTAAACCTGAATTTGGCTGTCCCCATAAAAACTAAAAGACCTTGCTTTCCCTAATCTAAAATATTGTTTTTCTTCCAGTTCAATTATCTTGCTTTGGATTTATGGAAATTCCGAACAGTGATGTGAGAATGACTACAATTTGAAGTATCTGTTAAATATAGCAACATGACATCACAAGGTATAATCTGATTCCTTGCCTTATATGAAAGTTCTGCACAGAATTGATAAATAAATGCATATCAGGGAATTTAAATCAGTTAAAAATAGGCATATAATAGAAATATAAATGGAAATACAGTGAAGTTTTTTAAATGACTAATCTTATTCTAATGCAGTAAAACATTTTCTTTCATTTTTTTAAATTTCTAGAATATTCACTTCATTAGGGCATCACAGAGAGTGACACTATAAATAGTCATTTCTGTAGATTGTGGTAAGGACTATAAAATACTATATTCTGACACTTCTAGAGATCTCGCAAGATTAGGTCAAATGATTTTTACATAGTTGTACAGAAAGATTTTTACTTAGTAGTAGAGAACAGCTAGATGGTATTATCCCCAAATCCTTCCATGCTCAAGAAGATACACTAAAGGGAATTTTATCTCAATATAAATTTTTTTCTCTATTAGTGAAAAACAAATGTGGAGACATTTGTCCACATAATTTCTTATTAGTCTGAGATAATTTAACAGTATTCTACATGGCAAAGTTCATTTTTATCAGATGGTTTCTAAAGAAACCTAGCTCTGTGATTCTATGATTAGCCATGACTTCTCTTAGGTGAGTTTCATTTGGCGGGAATACACAACCAGCTGATAGGCCCTGAGTTAGGCCACAGCTGTTCATTAAAAACAGAGATGGAATGGAGAAAGAACAAAAACAATTTTTGAACAGATAACTTTGATTTTACTAGGTAGGGGAATTTTAACTGATTTCTTTTCCATTGGCAAATATTGCACATTCTCTCTGAGAATTATATCTAGGACTGGAAAATCCTCGGCATACTGAGAGTTCATCCCATTTGGCTTTGGAGTGGGTCATAGGCTTTGGAGACCTGCACTAATTCTCACTGACTACTAGGGAGTCATCTCATAAATATCTATTTCAGTGCTCTAAAATGATTAAATGACATCATGATGACCTGGTTTAAAGAAAATGTTTTAAGAGGGCCTTAAATGGTACCCTGGTGGCTTGAAAGAGTGAATGTATTTTCTTTAAGTGCCCAATTCAGTCTTCATTTGCAATGTACAGAGAAGGGAATATGTCCCAATAACGCATCAATAGCCACTTCTAACATAAGTATATTAAAAAGAAGTAAGTCCTATGAATGAGTCTATCAAAGAGCAGGTGGCAAGTCTAATTAATACAGCTCTGTTAAAGAAGGAGACATGGAACCTTTGGAAATTTAATAATCCTATGAAGAAACATTGAAATGATGCTCCTCTTAAAGAATACCTCAAGAGATTATGATGCATGACAACAGATACTGTGTTCTTCCAAAATACAGCTAAGCTTTATGGGGAACACACTCTGAGAGCAAATAATATTTATTTTCTCATAGCAGGGACTATGAGACGAGGAGAATGTTTTCTAATTTTTCCATGCATTCTGTTAATATATCACAAAAGAACTATATAATAATATATAAAGAAAGCAGATACCAATTAGAAACTAATCTTATAGTGCATGGAATATTTTTACTATAAAAGTTGTCAAAAACATGTAACCATATTACATGGAGTTTAATATTATTAAATCAAATTCTACAACCAAATTTGGCATGAATAAAGGTGAAAAATATGAGCGGGAAAGAGAAGAAAAACAAAAGAGAGACCATTTTGAGAGTAAAGGTAGAAAACACATTTTGATGTTCGAAAGTAATTTGGTCAAATTAACTCACAGAAGCATAGAAACATCGGGTAAAAAGAACTAACCATAAGTCTTTTAATTACCTTAAAATTATTGCACATATAAGGACATATACTGAGTTCTTTAGTCCAGAAACAGCTGGAGTAGAAGTATATTTGTATAAATATATATTTACATATGTAATATACAAATGTATTATATGATAAAAGAAACCTTTCAAATCTATGAGCAAGGGAAGGATTTTTCAAGTCAGTAAAGTATAATTGTGAGGAGAATGAAATCTTGGCTTATACTTCTTGGTTTTAATCTCAGATTTTATGTTTAATAGCTTTATTACCTTGGGCAAATCACTAACAGTCTTCAGTTCCCTTATCTGAATGTCGGGGATTATAACAGTACCTACATTGAAAATTAACAGATAACAAATATTGAAGTATTTGACAGACCATTTGGTTCATAGTAAACCACAATAAATGCTAATCATCATTATTATTATTCAATAAATGGGATTTGAAGAAATGACTAACCACGTAGGGAACAAGAGTTAGGTCGTCTCTCATGCCTTATGTAAAAAGTAAAATCAGAGGGATCAAAGAGTTAAATGTAACAAAGAGAACTGCAAAAGTAGAAAAGGGAATATATATGAGTATTTCTAATTTTCTTGTGATGGGGGAAAACAGGAAACACAAAGCCATAGACCTATGGAAGATTCTTGAAAAATTTAAACTGGTTGTAATTTCTATACAAAGAGGTCTTACCATCAATTATTCTAAATAACAATTAATCAAGAGGTAATGAACACAAACAGATGATCTATATTGTAACTTCACTACTCTTTTCTAGATTCAGAGCCTTCTCAAACTGTCCTAGGTAACTTTTCTGCAGATGAAGGCATCAGCTTAAATCTTACTTTAGTAGAAAGGCCCTTTCTGATCTTCAATCTAAATTATGTTGCCCTAAATTTCCTTCTTATGGCATTGGTTTCTTTCTGTCATGGCTCTTGTTCTTTATCATATATTTATCTTTGTTGGTTTCTAACCCCTTTGCCCCATTAGGCAATAGCTCATCGGACAGGCTGTATAACGATTGCATTCTATACACTCTGTCCTGTGATCCCCTGATATAATAGCAGGTATTGAAGTAATGAAAGTGAAGGCCAAAATGGATCCCAAATACCATATAAAGACACTTAGCCTTTACATCTAATATAGTCACAGAAGAATTTAAAGCAGGATAAGTCCTTCTTGGTCTTCAGTAAAAGCTGGAGAAGTAACTGCAAGGAACATCCCTGGAGGGTATGTGCTGCATTAGAAAAAGGATTGAAACAATCTAAGAAATTGGGAAGATGTAAACTAAGAAAGTTTAATGGAGATAAATGAATCATTAATTTTCACTTATTAACTGAAATACTACTATAAGGAGAAACTTCTCATCAACATTTAAAATTAGACTATTTTAACTGAAGTAGAGTGTATATAAAAGGGAAATGAGAATAAAATTTGATTCTGGATTTTAGAACAGATTATAAATTTCCAACACTATGTCAAGATACTTATAATTTTTTCTCAGAATATAGAGAGCCAATAAAAAATTTTGAAAACAGAATTTTGGGTTTTTTTTGTTTCTCTATTTGTATGTCTTAAGTCATCTTGTTTGTGAAGACTAAATTATTGGAATATACAGATTTGACTTCTAAGGACCACAGGAAAGCTGAATTTTCAATTTTATGAGTCACTACTTTCTAAGTCAGCCATAAGTCTCTAGATCCAAAGTCATCTCAATGAAGAAATTTTGGGATTCTGACAACTATTGTCAAATGAACTTCCTTTGTCATCATCATCACCACTACCACCACCATCAGCAGCAGCAGTACCACCATCAACATTAATAATGGTAGTGATGCTAACAACATAAACAAACATTTATTGAACAATTATTATGTATTAGACACTACAGAGGGTGTTTGAGTACTTAGAAATCTGACATAGCCCCTGACATCAAGAAAGTAGAACATATGCATTAAAATGACACCAGTGACGAAGAGGATCATGTGATAAAATGAGTGATAGGAAAATAATTTCTTCTGGAGTTTGAAGAAAGAGTTGACTATAGACTGAAAAGTCTGTATGAAAAGCCTCATGGAGGAGGTGGGACTTGAATTGGTCTTTGAGGAAGGAACAAAGTAAGATAAATACGAAGGCACCTACTCAAACAGGGGTATTGCAAGAGCAAGAAATGAAGTTCTTATGGCCTGTTCTAAGGACAAGTGGACAAGTGTACAAATAAGACTGGTGTGACCAGAACATAGAGTTCGTAAAGAAAAATAAAAGAAGTATTCAGAGAGCTGGATGGAAACAGATTGTTAGGTATCTTTGGTGTCAAACTAAAAATGATTTATTTTGGATAAACTTACTATGGTTTATTTTGAGGAAAGTAAAGAACCACTTATACATTTTTGAGCAGAGTAGCTATTTGTAGAAAGTTGTGTTTTAAGGTTTTAAGAAAATGAACATGATGAGCATGTTCTAGGTGAGTCTTAGGGGTTAATATTCAGGTTGATGAGACCACTACTATGGAAATTTTTTAGTAGAAAAAAATGTTGATAACCTGATGTGAGAGAGGAGAAGGAGTAAATAACATGAGATTTTTACCCCCTTAACTTTTAATATGAAAAATTTCAAAACCAAAAAGTAGAGAGAATAAAATGAACCTCAAAATATTCACCACTCTGATTCAAAAATTATCAATTTATTACTGTATGTGATAAGTGTTGATCGATACCAATTTGATGATGAGTATATATGGTGCTTGTTTTTCCATTCTTGGGATACTTCACTTAGTAGACTGGGCTCCAGCTCTATTTTATCCTCTATCAGGATAGAGATATTATCCTCTATCAGGATAAAACAAGAGGTGCTAGATCACCATTGTTTTTGTGGCTGAATAGAACTTCATGTATACATATACCACTTTTTAACAAAAATTGTTTATAGATTGTGTTGTGTACTATTGGGGGAACATATTTTCATTGTTTTGTGTTTGTTTATATAACAAGAATTATTAAAGAATGGTGATATTCTAATTCAATCATTCATTTTCATTTATTAAGTGAAATACTACTATAAAGAGAAACTTCTCATCAATAATTTGATAACTTGACTTATAGTTCATATAGAAAATTCAAGATAAATGTTTATTGCTTTTTATATACCACTTTGCAAACTTATGAGTTGATTCCCTAGCATCCTTCAAAGCTGACCAAGAAGTTTTCCTTCTTTATTTTTCAAGAACTATTATGAACTCATGGATTAAAACATGTTTGATGTATTTCAATCTATTGCAATTATCTTTATTGATGTTCAATTTGTCCTACCCTTGACCATGGAGACTCTCTTTAAGTTGACTTCTGAGGCTTTTGAATAGAGCCTTTTCACATTTTTACATGATAAGGTATCTCAGGCTCGTCTTTTAAATTTCCTACCCAGAACCCAGAATCATCCATTTTTTCAAAGAGCCTTTATTACTTGTAATATGCAATAATATTTAGAAATCATAATTTGAGTGCTAGAGATGTTCATTACTGTATAATTATACATTGTTTTTTTTTACATATTTCTGGAGGACAAAGCCAGGAAATGTGTATATTTTTAAATATTAAATTTATTATGAGTTCATGAATACACTTCCAGCTCAAATTCAGGATTATATGGCTTTTACCCAATTTCATTTTTTTAACTTTTTTTTCCTGTTTGATGTCAATAATCCTGCTTTTTAATGATACTTTCATAAATCCTCATTTGCCTTTTTTCTCATTACAAATACAGCAGTCTCACAATAACAATACATCATTACTACCTACAAATGTGAATCCTCAGACTGTATCATTTTTTAAACTTTTTGTTGAGTCTTAGAGTACACCCAACTAAGTATACACAATCAATTTATTGTTTTAAAGTCACTGGAAATAGTTCCCTTCTCTGTATTATGCCACTTGCTTGTCTCTTCACGTATGGATTTCATATTTGTTTTAACTATAGGAAGTTTATAACATGTGCTAATAATGTATAGAGTTAGGTTACCCTTATTTTTCTCATTTTTAAGGATTGTCCCTTATTTCAGGGTTATTCCTACTTTTTTTACCAACCAAACTCTGTTTAGCTATAGGAAAAAAAAAAGTGATGATATTTTTATGGCGATTGCTTCTTTTTGATGTTAAGTCTTCCTATCCAAGAGAATGGTATGTCTTTCCATTTGTTCATGTCTACACTTATGTCTTTTAGGACCTTTATGGAAGCTTCTGAATATGACAGACATTACAAAGGTGAAAAAGCAAAACAAGAATATGAGGGGAAAAATTCAAGCAACCATGGTTTCAAGCTTCTCTTATGGGAGAATGGCAATTTGTTTATTTGATATAAACAGAATCACTTAAAGAAGTGAACACATAAAATAATGGGTAATGTTCATTTTGGGACCATACCTGAGTTCTGTCTTAGCTTTAGCAGCAGCTAAATATATCTAGTAGCTAAATTTATATAGGACCAAATAGAATTGAAAGAAATTAGAAATTATCCCTGAAAGAATAAATTATATGAGATAATTATTCACTCTACATAGCCACATGACATGAAAGAGTATGCCGTTTAGAGCAAGTGCAGTTCCATGAAACTTGTAGAGAAGTTTCCTCACCCCTTTCTCATGTGCTTCTCACATTGGAGCAACCTTCCTCAAAACTCTCTTACTTCTACTGCCCCCCCCCCACTGTGGATTTGAATGACCATAGCATGCTATGGTCGTTCATTCAGCTCTTGTGTCACAGATCAGTATCCTATACTAACCCTTCCCTCCTCTTACAATGACAATCAACTAAGTCCTGTTAAATCTACTTCCCAAAAAGCTCTTAAAAAATCTCTTCCACTCCTCCTATGACTGTCTATGGCAGCCTTATTCAGAACACCAGTCATACCGAAATTAACTCAACAGTTCTGTTGCTTGCTTTATCCTATTGCTTCCTTTATTATATGACAAATGTGGCAATACTTATCCCACTTATAATACCTTTAAACCATTTTTGTACTGCTACTTAAGTAATCTTTAAAAATATAATTTAAATATTTTTGTGACCCCCATTGTCCCAATATACGTTCTAGAAAATGTCAAAGGGTTCCATGAAAAATGCTGAATACTATATTCTTAGGAAAGCCACAGGGTAAATTAGCTAAAAGGAACTCTCTTTAGCAGAGAAACCTGTTTAAATATGATAAGCCTAATGGCACGAAAGCCATGTGATTATGAACTATGCACTATTAACTCTTTGTCTATTTGAAAAACACACTTTATAATATACTAACCTAAACAGTCAATTCCAAACTTCTTAACACAAATGGCTTTACTATTGCTCTGTCCTTATCTCCCACTGCTCCCTTTTACTCCCAGTATTCCATCATGTGATGATGAAATTTGAGAAAACAAGACTCAGGATACTGAGTGGGGCATTGAGGAGCCATGACAGAGAAGAAGGAATGTTAGAAAAGAGACTTTTCTCATGTGCCTCCAGAGACATATATGGATTTAGACCCACTTAAAAGGGAAAAGTAAAGAAATTTTGCCACCATTTTCTGAATTCAATGAGTGTCTTACTGTCTAATATTAACAGATTTTCCACCATTTTAGATGTTAAAAGTATGAGAAAAAGTTAGAGTTCAGAAGAATGATTTGCTAGATTAAAGGAAGGAGACAGGAGAAAAATGAATTGCAAAGGCAATGGAGAGGAGATGATTAATGTAGTAGAGTACTAGGAAAGGATATTTGTATATTTATGCATATGTGGAGTGTGTATGTGTGTGTGTGCATGTGTGCACACAGGGGACAAGGGTGGGACTGGAATAAAGAGAGATTAGGGTAATATTTTAATTTCACATTTAATTCTTTGAGCAATAGCTCAGGTTGATAGGCTATTAATATCCTTGTATACCTCTCCCATGCTCTGATTAAGAATGTTTCTTTCTTATGACCATAAAATTGTATAGGCCAGGCGCGGTGGCTCACGCCTGTAATCCTAGCTCTTGGGAGGCCGAGGCGGGCGGATTGCTCAAGGTCAGGAGTTCAAAACCAGCCTGAGCAAGAGCGAGACCCCATCTCTACTATAAATAGAAAGAAATTAATTGGCCAACTGATATATATATATATAAAAAATTAGCCGGGCATGGTGGCGCATGCCTGTAGTCCCAGCTACTCGGGAGGCTGAGGCAGAAGGATCGCTCGAGCCCAGGAGTTTGAGGTTGCTGTGAGCTAGGCTGACGCCACGGCACTCACTCTAGCCTGGACAACAAACGGAGACTCTGTCTCAAAAAAAAAAAAAAAATTGTATAGATCCCAGTTGTCTTCTATTTCCACAAAATATTTCACTTCTGATTCTTACTCTGTGAACACTCAGAAAGAAATCTTTTTAGGTTTATTTTTGACAAAGATAAGAATCTTTCCTATATTTTGTATTTATGAAACTCACATTAACATTCTCTCTAGATATAGAAATGACTGTGTGCTTTATACTGTTTTTCTGAACAAATTTAAGTCATTCTTTACTGTTCTTAGGATATTGGGAACTGTCATACATGTTAGAGGTGCAGAAGCATGTAGAGAACTTCTGAGCAAAATAAGTCTGCCATATATTTCTGTATAGTTTTCATAATTCACTCTTATGATGTCAAGCCTCGAGGAGGGCAAAGGTTATACATACATGTTACATATTGGAACAATCATAACATTATTTGGATTCTTGAGTAGAAAATTTTTATTTTATTTCACAAAATTTTTAAGTAAAGAGAAAGATTTCAGCATGATCTGTAAAATGAAGGTTGAACAGAAATAATAGAAGGCTTCTTCTGTACATTGTCACCAAAGCATCCTGAAGTTTTATCCTTCCTGGAACGTTTCTTACACGTGATTCTTATTTCTTAGCTTGAAACTGCACCTAGGAAGAATCTTTTGTTCTCAGTGCTGCCAAAACTCCTATGTTCCAGCAATGACCTCAGTTTAGCACCTGCTCATAAGATGTGTTTGCACATCGTTGGTACGTTATAGTGACATATATGTTCCCATCAAGGAGACTGTCATAGAATTCAGAAGATGTTAACATTTTTCCATCTGTGTGTGTGAAAGTGACGTTTCCTGTTAATTTTGTTCTCTTGCTGAATTCTCCTAGCAAAAGCTTTCTGTGGGAGGCAGAATGATGTCATTATAGTCATAGCATAAAATTTTCAACCTTTAGAATGAGACATATTGTGGCATATATTTCACTACTTTTAAAAGCAGTGAAACAAAATCTTGGAGGATGATGAAATAATTTTTTTTTAGATGTGGGGGTTTCCAGAGTCTTGAGAATGACTCCAGGACTAATATTTCTCCTAGCACATGGTATTCCACCGTAGCCTTAAAAAAGGGCAAGCCTATCCATGGATGCTGTGTTTATGAGAATGATAGAGACTTGGCTATTTATTGTCAGAGGTATAGAGATTTTGTGTAAGCAAAATAGTTTATCAATCAAAATTTAGTTTCCCAAATTTTGCCTTTGGGAAAAATGGGCTATTTAGATGTCATGATTAGGTTATTTAAAAATAAAAAGAAATTAGACTTCTGATTTCAGCTCTGTATTTGTCAGGGTTCTGCAGAGAAGTGGAACCAATAGTTGTGTGTGTGTACATGTCTGTATGTGTGTGTATATATAGAATGTATATATTATATATATATGTGTGTATATATAATATATACATTCTATGTATATATATGGAGAGAGAGAAAAATTTATTATGGGAAATGGGTCATGTGATTATGGAAGCTGAGAAGTCCCATGATTTGCCTTCTGCAAGCTGGAGAACCAGAAAAGCTGGTGGTATAATTAAGTCTGCATCCAAAGGCCTAAGAATCAGGAGAGATGAGGGTGTAATTCCTGGTCTGAATGCAGATGCCTGATAACTGGGAGCTCTGATGCCTGAGGACAGAGATAGATGTTCCAGTTCAAACAGAGAGAGTAAATCCATCCTTCTTCTGCCTTTTTTGTTCTATTTGGGTTCTCTATGGATTGGATGATGGCCACTCATACTGCAGAGGGCAGAACTTCTTTACTCAGTCACTGATTCAAATGCTAATCTCTTCCAGAAATACCCTCGCAGAAACATCCAGAAATAGTGTTATCTGGGCATCCCTTAACACAGTCAAGTTGACACATAAAATTAATCATCACAAGCTTGGAAGCTTTCACTCCCATTCTTAATTACCAGAGAATTTTTGAACAAACTGAAAATCAATGACTTTTATTGAACCTGTTAGAGAACTGAGGTTCCAGAGCAAATTGCTACCCTGAAATCCAGAGAGAGAGGCAAATGTGGAGTCATAGTTTCTGTCTCCTTTCTTGGAGAAGAAGGCACTGGAATCATAAGCTGCTAGGAACACTTATGTGGTAATTTTAATGAATTGTGAGAGGCTGAGCACTACAGTGAGAAATTCCTGGGACTTAAGAAATTTCTGGGACTTCCTGGGATTTCAGGGCCCCCTCTCCACCACACCTCCCACAGTACGTTTTTTGGTTTTACTTCCAGGAGCCACACTAGAGTCTCACCTTGAAGAGTAAAGAAAATTCCCCCCTGGCTTTGTCAAGAGAGAGACAAAGTAGCCATTGTGAAGGGAAAGTCTTAAACAGAGCCCCATCTGCCTGAGGCAAAGACATTCCCTTCACTCTAACACCCTCTGGCTTTCTTGTAAAAACTAAGGGGAACAGTTCCTATCTCTCTGCATCCAGGCCAACATTTATCGTTTGGGCAATTTTTTTATTTTTTTTTTATTTTGGCATATTATGGGAGTACAGATTTTAAGGTTTCAATAAATGCCAATTTCCCCCCCTCCCCCCAAAAGTCTGAGTCTCCATCATGACCATCCCCCAGATGGTGCACATCTCACTCACTATGTATGTATATACCCGCCCCCCTCCCCCCTCCCCCCTCCCCAATACCCTATTACTGTAGCACCTGTGTGCCCACTTAGGTGCTAAAGGCCATTCTCACTGGCGATAAGTGATATCTCATTGTGTTTTGATTTGCATTTCCCTGATGATTAGAGATGTTGAGCTTTTTTTTTTTTTTTCATATGTTTCTTGGCCATTAGTCTATCTTCTTTTTTTTTTTTTTTTTTTTTTTTTTTTAAGACAGTCTCACTCTGTAACCTGGGCTAGAGTGCCATAGCATCAGCCTAGCTCACAGCAACCTCAAACTCCTGGGCTCAAGTGATTCTACTGCCTCAGCCTCCCGACTGCCTGCACACCATCTGGGGGATGGACACATTTGAAGCTCTAACTCAGGTGGGGCATGGGCAATATACGTAACCTAAACATTTGTACCCCCACAATATGCTAAAAGGAAAAAGAAAAAAAAAATAAGGGGGAAAAATCTAACAACTGTAACTTGTAAAGGTTATATAGTTCAGGTCCACAGATCCACTAAAAGACTGAGATGTTATCACAATATTGTAGAATGTTTTCCTCTTCAACTTTTTTACCATCATGTAAAGATTCATTGCCATATTAGTGTATAACACCTCAAAGAGCTGCAAGATGGATTTCATCTAAGCAGGAGTTCTTAGGGATGCCAAACACAACAGAGGAGACAAAAATAAGGACCGTTATAGGAATTTGCAGTCCTTGGCATCTACCGCTACAACAAACATTAAACATAGCCCCACTCCTAGTCACATTAACATAAAACTTCCCATCAAAGGCCTTTTTACCTCAGTTCCAACTACTTGATACAGCATATCTTACTTTTCAACAAAAAATCACAAGGCATGCTAAAAAGAACATAAGGGTCAATAAGTGTGGGATAATTACAAAAAGTTTAATATACATACAATGGGAATATCAGAAGGAGAAAAAAGACAGAAAAGGACAGAATAAGTATTTGAAATAACAATAGCTGAGGATTTTCCATAATTAGTGACATACACCAAACCATAGATCTAGGAAACTCAGAGTACACCAAACCTGTTAAATACCCAAACATCTGGGCATATTATAATCAAATTGCAGTAAACCAAAAATTAAGAGAAAATTTTGAAAGATGGCAGTAGAAAAAATAAATAAATAAAACTTATAGCAAAATAGGTGTAAGAATTATAGCACACTTCCCTTTTAAAACTATGCTGGCAAAGACAGTGAAGTGAAATATTTAAAGTGTTGAAAGAAAGAACAAAATGCGACCTAGAATTCTGTATGCCATGAAATTATTTTCCAAAAGTGAAGGCAAAATCAAGACTTTTTCAGACAAAACTGAGACAATTCATCATCAATAGACCTTCAAGAAATATTTTTTAAAATTCTTTAGGGCAAAGAAAAATGACATAGTTCAAAGACTCACATCTAAATAAAGAAAGAAAGAACATCAGACAAGGAATAAATAAAGGCCTAAAATACAATTAAAATATTTTATTTTTCTTATTTTTAATTAATCAGAAAGATAACTGCTTATTTGAAGTAACAATAGTTACAATGTATTGTGTGATTATTGCCCTTAAATGAATGAATCACAGCAATATTATAATAGGAAGAAGGAGGAATTGTACTCTGTTATGAGCTTTCTAAAATATATATTGAGTAGTATATTGTTATTTGAAGGTGGATGTAGATTAGTTAAAAGGGTATATGAAAAACTCTAGGGTAGACCAATAAAATTTTCTAAAAATAAATATAATTTATGAGCTAAGAGAGAAATGAAATGGAGTAATATAAAATGCTCATTAAAGCCAGAGGAAGCAATAAAAGGAGAAAAAGAAACAACAAATACAATAAATAGAAAATAAAACTGTGATAGTTATAAATCCACCTATATAAAAAATCATTTTAAATATCAGTGGTCTAAATATACCAATTAAAAGACAGAGATTGTTAGATCAAAAAAAAAAAGACCTAACTATATGATGTCTAGAAGAAATCCACTTTAAATCTAAAGAATTAGATAGTTTAAAACTAAAAGGACGGACAGGCAATAACAAATGTTGGTGATGTAGAGAAATGGGAACCCTCATACACTGTTGGTAGGAATGTAAATTAGTGCAACCACTATGGAGAACAGTATGGAGGTTCCTCAAAAAACTAAAAATAGAACTACCCAGCAATCCCACTACTGAGTATATATCCAAAGTAGGGGGAATCATTATATCGAAAAGATGTCTGCTCTCCTGTATGTATTGCAGCACTATTCACAATAGCTAAGATTTGGAATCAACCTAAATATCCATCAACAACAGATGAAAGGATAAAGAAATTGTGGCACATATATACAATGTAATATCATATAACCACAAAAAAGAATGAATTCCTGCCATTTGCAACAACATGGATGGAATTGAAGAACATTATGTTAAGTGAAATAAGCCAAGCACAGAAAGATAAATCTTGCATGTTCTCAACTCATATGTGGGAGCTAAATATTAAAATAATTGATTTCATGGAGACAGAGGGTAGAATGATGATTGCCATAGGCTGGGAAGGATTGTAGGGAGGGAAGGAAAAAGTGGGGGTGGTTAATGGTGCAAAAATATAGTTAGATAGTTAGATAAAATGTATGACATTTGATAGCACAACGAAGTGACTATAATCAACAATAAGCTAGGATATACCTTAAAATAACTAAAAGAGTATAAATGGAATGTTCCTATCACAAAGATATGATAAATGGTTGAGGTGATGGATATCCCAATTATTCTGACTTGGTCATTGCACATTATATGCTTGTATCAAAACATCACATATACCCTATAAAGATATACAACTATTATGTACCCATAATAATTAACAATAAAATAAAATAAATTAAAACTATAAAAAGGAAAGGAAAGGAGAGAATACCATATTAACACCTATCACTAAAAGCCAGGGTAGGTATATTAATTTCAGATATAGCAGAGTTCAGAACAAGAAAACTTATCAGGGATAAAGGCAGGTATAATATAATCAAAAAGGAGTCAATTCTCAAAACAGATATAAAATTATTAATATTTGTGTACCTCAACAAGAACATATTGAAATATGTGATGCAAAAACTGATAGAACTGCAAAGAGAAATAGGTAAATACATTGTTAGGAGACTTGAACACCCTTCTACTAAAAATGTCTTACCACATAATCCAGCAATTGTTGCCTGACCCTTTTACAATTTTATGAACATACAAAAACCTGCACATGAATGTTTGTAAAACCTTTTCTCATTATCATCAGAACCTGGAAGCTACCAAGATGTCATTCAATAGATGAATTAATAAATCAACTGTAGTATATCTATGAAATGGAACATTGTTCAGTGATAAAAAGTAATAAACTATCAAGCTATGAGAAGATGTGGATGAATCTTAAATGCATATTTTTAAGTGAAAGAAGCCAGTCTATAAAGGATACATTCTATATGATTCCAATTATATGACATTCTAAAAAAGACAAACCTATAGGGACAGTAAAAAGATCAGTGGTTTCAGGGAGGGAGGGGAAAGAAATAAATAGGTGAAGTATAGGAGGTGTGTAGTGTGTTAAAAAACTATTCAGTATAATACTTTAATGCTGGATATATAATATTATGCATTTGTCAAAACCCAAAGAAGAGTACAGCACAAAGAGTTAAAAAATATATTTAAAAATTTTAAATATCATTTAGGAGTTTCTGAGATCTCAGGATGGAATACAGTATGTGACAAAAAATATAACCTCATTGCAAATATTTGAAACAACCTCATTGAAGGTAGTGAGGAGAAAAGATGCTTACCTAAGTAATTCTGTAGATGAGTGAAGTATGTGAGATTAAAGGCAAAAGAACTGTGCATAATCACTATACTCTGATAAAGTTTTTTCTCCTAAGAGTACAGGTGAACAATTGTGATACTGCTATACAGGTATACTTGAATTGAATAAGCAAATGGATAGTGGATTGTGGGAACCAGATTTCTTACTGTTGGAGTGGGAATTTACAAATAAGCAAAGGGAGGAGATTAGAATGATCAGGGTGGTAACGGGTTAGAGTTGGAGACATCAATATGAGCTCATGTTTGCTTTGCATAGATACAAATGGTTGTATAGAGTAAGATATATAGATACCTGTATATACACGGATTAGTATGCACAGATATATTTCTTTGCTCTGTCAGCTGAGAGTGTCTCAAAGAAATGACGCTTTCTTAGAAAGGAGTACACATAGAAACCCAGATCTTTGTTTCTAATACTGTTTTCCAATAAAAGGAATTAGAGTTACATAGAGAAATGACTGATTATAGATATAGAGCAGGAAATATATAATGCGAGCCTGGATCATCTTACAACACCAAAAAGCAGGGAAAGCTGCTAAGCATGCACATGTCACACACAAACACACATGAATGGGAATCTGTCACAGAGCCACAGGATCCATTGGTAAGAATTTTCAAAGAATTCTTGAGCATGGATAGAAAAATGAGCAAAGAAATAAATAAAGTAGATTGCATTGTAACCAAAGTATAAAATAAATATCCATGAATCTGCACTGATATAAATAAATAATTGAATAAAGACATGGGGGGAAAGACAAAGACCCCTTGTAGAAGGATTCTAAATAATTTGTGTAGATGCTTCGTACTCAAGTAGATAGAATACAAGTCTCCAGTCTTTACATGAGTTCTATGCATAGTGATTCCCTTCCAAAAAGTACATCAATACTATGGTGCTCAGATGGTAGTAATATTCTCCAGGGATTAGGAGTTTGGGGGATGGTAAACTCACAACTAAAGGACACAGTGAGCATTGTAGAGGGGAAGGGAATGCCTCTAACCCTTGCTTAGGTGATGCAAAGATGTAAAATGTAACCAAAATATTTGTATCCTCATAATATTCTGAAATAAAAAAAGAAAGAAATATGGACAGGGAAGTTCAAAACAGGGAACATGAACTCTCAATAGAATATGAAAAAATGTTTAATTATACTAGTAATGCTGTGAAAATTAAAATAAGATACTTTTTGGCTTACTAAATTATCAAATAGTAAGAATACTAACTTCATGGTTAGTGGGATACGCACCTTTTATATTGCTGGTGGTTGTAAATATTGTTAATTTTTTTCAGTGGGTCAATTTGGCAATCTTTATTTGAAAACCTTGGGAAAAAGTTTTAAAAAAAATACAATATGAAAAGACAAAAAAGAAATTACTTTACAGAGGAGAAATCTGATAATCACTATCTTGGCCAGATAATCAAGGTCAACATCAACAGTGATAAGTCAAGTTGATAGTAGAGTATGTGCCATTGATACAATGTGATGAAAATGGTACTTCTTTGGTCTTCCTCCCAAAAAAGCATAACCCCACTCTAATAATGAGAGGTCATCAGAAAAAATCCCAATAGAGGGGCATTTAAAAAAATACCTAAATCAGCACTCCTCAAAATTGCCAAGGTCATCAAAAACAAAAGAACTCTGATAACTGTCATAGTGAAGAAGAATAGCTTATGATAAATAAATGTAATGTGATATATTGGATGGAATTCTGAAACAACAAGAAAAAAGATATTGCATAACAACTAAGAAAATCTAAATAAAGTATAGGCTTTAGTTTAAAATAGTGTATAAATATCAACTAATTGTAACAAATGTACTCTACTAACATAAGATATTAATATTAGGGGCAAATGAGTGAAGAGTTTATGGGAAATCTCTATACTATCTTTATGATTTTTTTATAAATCTGAAAATCTTCCAAAATAGTTTTATTAATAAAAGATTACCTAATTCATATTGTAAGGCTGGTGGCAGGGGCCCCCTCCCCTCCCTAGATGGAAAAAGAAAACGCTTAGTGACCTGACCTGCCAAGGACAAATAGCCAGGCCCCACTGAGAGGAACCACACCCAAATCTCCACCTGGATTCGCTCCTGGATTCCACAAATACCTGTAGCCCCTCCTATTTCTCAAGGACCATCCAAGGTCACAATAGAGAGTCCCAGCTCTTCCAGCTCTTCCCGCCACAAGTCCCTAGCCCCGCCCAAAGGATATAAAAGGCCTCAGCCCCTTCAAACTGCAGCGACTTCCGTCCCCCCCCTTGGGGCCTCAGAACCTCCTCTACCAGTGTATAATAAAGCCACGTGGTTTGGCCCCCCACTCTTTCTCTTTCTCTGTGTCTGTCTTTTCGCCCCTACCGAAAAACCTTACACATATGAAATAGAAAAAAGGTTCAAGAATAATCAATGCTAATTAAAAGTATTAAATCTAGGAATAAAAAAGGATATAAAAACAAAGTCATTCACCCTGAGGAGTAAACAGTTTTAGAACTAATAAGCAACATAGAGGTGACAAAAATCTTTCACATTTGTAATCTATGTATTAAGATAAATAAAAGAGTAGACTATTCTATCTAACATTTCTATCTTTAATTTTACTGGGTGATTTCTATTTTTATCATCAGCATCCTAAAATACTCTTTTTAAAAAATAACATATATATTTATTATAAAACTAATGCATATTCATTATAGAAAATTGGGAAAGCATCAAGAAGTATAAAGAAGAAAATAATAACTCACAATTGTACTAGTCAGAGATAACGATGTTTTTAAGGTTTTTGCATTTTATTTTCTAGCTATAACATTTTATTTTAGTAAAATATTTAAAATATTATACAGAATGATTATTTCTATATTGATATGATAATATTTAAAACATTACTAAACCTCCTTTAGTTTATTCCACTCCATATTTTGTTCTAGAATTTGAGCATATTGGATCATTGGGAATATATTTTTGGGAAATGCAAATAACTTTACATATAATTGCATTAGTGAGAAGCTATCATATAAATTATACCTGCATAATGACACTTTGACTGAATGCATTTGCTAGTCAACTAAAATAAGTCAATTGAGTTTTTAAACTATCCAAACTGATTGACATCTTACACATAGAATCAATTTGACTGAAAATCCTTTTCAATGGTGAGGGAATTATTCCTTTAGTAAATATTTGCAAACTTGTATGCTATACACCATTCTAGGCCCTAGATACAGCAATGAACCAAGTGATACAGTTCCTGACCTCATAGAGCTTATATTCTGGGGGCTGAGGAGAGGAGATAAAGAGTGTGTGTGTGTGTGTGTGTGTGTTTTCAATATCATATGGTAATAGTGTGTGTTTACATCATATGGTAGTAGTGCTATGGAGAAACATAAAGAAAGAAGCAGCGTAGGGAGTGAGTAGGTGTGGTTAAAGCAGGAGGATTGTCTTCTGATCATAAGATCTTGTGGGGAAGTATTCTCAGAATTAAGGAGCATCCTGGGCATTTTATGGTTACTGTGGAAAAAGTAAAATAATCAGCACCAAAGGTAAATAGAGAAACTCAGTTTGAAATTTTTTCAGGATGGGAAAATGGAGGTCTTCCCTGAATATACCAAATTTAGGGACCCTCTTTTAACTCCTGTCCTGGTAACATGGAAGTCAGGTAAAAAGCAATCTCATCGGTGGAGCTACTGTGTTCCTTTGTGACTCCTGCCAGTAATGGCCCAAAGGCTGGGGGAACTGACTGCCTAATTATGCAGATGCATTAAGTAAATAAACAAAGTGGCTTTGCCCTGGCCCCAGGAGTGCCAAGGCTCTTCATGAGAAAGCTCTTTTCATGAGACCTCTTCAAGCTCTTGCTAGGAAACTATTCAGCATATCTCCACATATCTTTATACATTGAAGCTTTGCCTATATTGGCAAATATATCTTTCTTAGCCTAAATACCCTTGACTGCCCAGGTAAAATGGTGGAGTTCCTGATCTGGAAGGTAAGGAGCTCAGAATTCATGATTTCATTTAAACAAGTAAAAAAAATCAAACAAACTGAAAGATGAACTCTTCATATCTGTCAGAAGAGTGATGTTACCACCACCCCTCAAACAAGAGAGACAGACAGGCAGGTACAGAGAATCACAACTTACAAGAGCAGAAAGCTCCTAGGAATAAGTGGCAGGGTAGAGAAACCTAAACTGTAATTGACAAGTTGCTAGAGGCTCAGTGTGGACAGGTCTGAGGGTTAAAAACTCCAGGGGGATCCAGTCATAGGTGACTAAAACCTCTAGGAGCTCCACTATGTCCTCACAGTGAATATTGGAGTAAAATCCTCTCATGCTACTAATAGGGAGAGAGGAAAAAGAACCATCTTGAAATATGCCAGAGCATTCTGTTCTTCTTAACAAGGCCTGCCTTTGAGAAAAATTATTTTATAGGATTCTAATCTGTTGGGGTTATGTCAAAACATAACTGACCTATGGGAAGGGAAATATCCAACTTCAGCCCCTTCTAGTCATCCTGTCCCACCTACAAAGGGAGAGGATAAACTGAGAAGCATTGGTAAAGTTCACATCAAGAAGCACAGGCTTACTAAAACATTGAAACCCAATCACAGGACTATAGAGAACAAATGACAAAAACAAAACAAAAAAAAACTACACCTGGGTATGGTGTATTCAAACTTCAGGAAATGAATGATAAAGACAGAATCTTGAAAAAATCCATAGAGGAAAAAATACCTTACCTATGGCAGAGATAAGAATTTTATCCAACTTCTCTTAAGAAACCATGAAAGCCTTAAGAGTGTAGAGTGACATATTTAAAGTGTTGAGAGAAAAAAATAAAACACCAACCTAGAATTCTGACCCAGGGAAATTATCCTTCCAAAGTGAAAGAGAGATAAAAATGTTTTCAGAAAAACATAAATAAAGAGAATTTGTTGTCAGTAGACTTGCCTTGCAAGGAATGTTAAAAAGAAGTTCTTCAGAAAGAACGATATATTCTTTGGATCTATATAAATAAAGGAATAGGATTGGAGAAAGAATAGCTAAAAGTGAAATAATTTTTAAAAAATTCTTAGTTTAATAAATATCAGTTTGCTCAAAATAATAATGTCAATAATGTATTCTATTATGTGTGTTTATGTATAAATATATGCTTATGTATGAACAATAGCAACAATAGAAAGGACTAGAGGGAGGGGTTAGGAATATTTTCTTATCATACAGTACTTGCCCTACACATGAGACATTATATTGTTATTTGAAAATGAACCTGAATTAGTTATAAACATATATTGCAAACTCTAGAAAACCACAGAAAAGTTAACAAAAAGAATTATATGTTAAGAAAAGAAAGAAAATGAAATCGCATAAAATTCTTAATTAAACACACAAAAGACAAAAAGTATGGAAGACAAAAATAGGAGCAAAGAACAAAGGCAATAAATACAGAATTCAGTAGCAAATATGGTAAATATTAATAAGCCTATATAAATAATCACTTTAAACATCAGGGGTCTAAATACATCAATTAAAAGGCAAGGAATGCCAAGTGGATAAAAAAATAAGACCTAACTATCTGTTGCCTATAAGGTACCCACTTTAAATATAAGGGCACATATAGAATAAAAGTAAAGGAAAAGAGAAAGATATACCATGCTAACACTAATCAAAAGAAAGTGGGAATAGCTATATTAATTATAAACAGAGCAGACTTCAGAGCGAGGAAAATTATCAGGGATAAAGAGGGGCATCACATAATGATAAAGGGGCTAATTCTCTGAGAAGAAATAACAATCCTTACTGTGTATGTGCCTAACAACAAAGTGTCAAAATACATAAGGACAAAATTCATAAAACTGCAAGCAGAAGTAGATGAATGCACTGTTATAGTTGGATATTTTAACACACCTCTACCATAAAAGGACTAATCTAGCAAGCAGAAAATAAGCAAGGGCATAATTGAACTCTATAGCACCATCAATCAACTATATATAATTGACATCTATAAACTACTTCATTCAATAACATTAGATTGAACATTCTTTTCAAGCATACATGGAACACCACGATAGACCACATTCTGTGCCAGAAAACACACCTTAACACATTTAAAAGAATAGAAGTCATGCAGTATCTGTTCTCAACCCACAATGAAATTAAACTAAAAACCAATTACAGAAAGATAGCTGGAAAAATCTCAAAATACTTAGAGATTAAACAATAAACTTCCAAATAACAATTGGTTCAAAGAAGAAATCTTGAGAAATTAGAGCAAAATGAAAATAAAAATATAACTTACCAAAATGTGAGTGGGATATAGCAAAAACAGTGCTTAGAGGGAAATTTACAGCATTCATTGTGTATATTAGACAAGAAGCAAGATCTAATATCAATAATCTAAGCCTCCACCTGAGAAAACTAGAAAAAGAAGACTAAATTAAATTCAAAATAAGCAGGGGTAAAGAAATAAAAGCTAGAACAGAAATCAATAAAATTAAAAATAGAAAATCAATAGAGAAAAATCAATGAAACTAAAAGCTGGTTCTTTGAAAAGATCAATAAAATTGATAAGCTTTTAGACAGGCTAATTAAGAAAAAAAGAGAAGATACAAAATACTAATATTAGAAGTGAAAGAGGGAGCATCACTATAGATACAATTCATATTAAGATAATAATAAAGGAATATTATGAACAGTTCTACACCCACAAATTTGACAGCCTAGGTGAAATAGACCAATTCCTTGAAAGACACATCGGCCAAAATTCACACAAGAACAGACAATCTGAATAGTTCTATATCTATTAAAGAAATTAAATCAATAATTAACATATCTATAAAACAGAAAGCACCAGGCCCATTTGGATTTACTTGTGAATTCTACCAAACATTTCAGAAAGAAATTATACCAATTCTCTACAATCTCTTCCAGAAGGTAGAATCAAAGTGTCTACTTATGAACTAATTCTATAAAACCAGAATTACCCTAATACCAAAACCAGAAAAAGACATTACAAGTAAAGAAAACTATAGATCAGTATGTCTCATGAATATAGATGTATAAATTCTCAAAAATATATTAGCAAATCGAAGCCAGTAGTATTCAAAAAGAATTATACACGACCAAGTGGGATTTATCCCAGTTATGCAAAGTTGGTTCAACATTTAAAATCAATTAATGTAACCCACCACATCAACAAGCTAAAGAAGAAAAATGACATGATCATATCAATAGATGCAGAAAAGTCATCTGACAAAGTCATCCAATACCCATTCATGATAAGAACTCTTAGCAAACTAGGAATAAAGGGAAACTTCCTCAGCTTGATAAAAAGCATCTACAAGGCCGGGCGCTGTGGCTCACGCCTGTAATCCTAGCTCTTGGGAGGCCGAGGCGGGCGGATTGCTCAAGGTCAGGAGTTCAAAACCAGCCTGAGCAAGAGCGAGACCCCGTCTCTACTATAAACAGAAAGAAATTAATTGGCCAACTGATATATATATATAAAAAAAAAAAAAATTAGCCGGGCATAGTGGCGCATGCCTGTAGTCCCAGCTACTCGGGAGGCTGAGGCAGAAGGATCACTCGAGCCCAGGAGTTTGAGGTTGCTGTGAGCTAGGCTGACGCCACGGCACTCACTCTAGCCTGGACAACAAAGTGAGACTCTGTCTCAAAAAAAAAAAAAAAAAAAAAAAGCATCTACAATAAAACTACAGCTAACACAATACTTAATGATGAAAAACTCAAAGGTATCCATTTAGATCAGGAAGAAGATAAGAATGCCCCTTGACACCACTGCTCTTCAATGTTGTACTGGAAGTCCTGGCTAATGCAATAAAATAAGAAAAGGAAATATGAGGTATACAGATAGGGAAAGAATAAATAAAACTGTTATTTCGCAGATTTCATGATTGTCTATTTAGAAAATTCAAAAGAATCAAATTAAGAAAAAAAAGAAAAACTCCTGAAGCTAATAAGCAATTTTAGCAAGATTTTAAGATACAAGTTTAATACATAAAAGTCAATCACTTCCCTACATACCACCAATGAAAAGTGGAATTTGAAATTCAAAACACATTACCATTTACATTAGCACTAAACAAATGAATTACTTAAGTATAAATATAACAAAATATGTACAAGATTTCTACAAAGAAAACTAGAAAATTCTGATGAAAAATTTTAAAAATCTAAATAAATGTAGAGATATTCCA
Source organism: Microcebus murinus (assembly GCF_040939455.1). Classification (NCBI taxonomy): domain Eukaryota; kingdom Metazoa; phylum Chordata; class Mammalia; order Primates; family Cheirogaleidae; genus Microcebus; species Microcebus murinus. Next base: position 64,449,970 of record NC_134109.1, read on the forward strand.
TGTTCACAGACAGGAAGACTCAATATTGTAAAGATATCCTTTCATCCCAACGTGATTTATAGATGCAATGCTTAATTTATTTTTTTTATATCGACAAACTGATCTTAAAGTTTATGTGGAGAGACAAAGACCCAGAATAACCTCAATTTTGAAGAAGAACAAAGTCAGAGAACTCACACTCCCAACAACATAATACTTTCAGTAATAAAGACAGTGTAGTATTAGCAAAGAAGAGACAGACCAATGGAACAGAATACAGAGCCCAGAAATTGACCCATATCACTATAGTCAGCTGATATCTAACAAAGAATCAAAAGAAATATAATCAAGCAAAGATAGACTTTTGGGGTTTTTTTTGTTTTTTTCTTTTCTTATTTTTATTTCATCATATTATGGGAGTACAAATATTGTTAGGGTTACAAATATTGCCCCTGCTCCCCCCAACATGTGCCAGAGATTCAAGCGTGTCCAATCCCCCCTGGTGGTGCGCACTGCACACATTATGTAAGTACACACCCTTCTCCTCCTCCCCCCTCCCACCTGCCCACCACCCGATGAAAAGATTTTTTTCTTTTTTGTTTGTTTGTTTTTTGACATTTTGATTACATTGTATATCTTTGCCTCTCCCTAAGAAGGGATAGAGTTATGCCCTTCCCCTCCAAAATGCTCGCAGCCACATCCTTAAGATTGGGTCTCCCCTCTCCCCCCCAATCCCTGGTGAACATTACCACCATTTGAGAACCATAGTTTTAATCAGTCAGTACCAATTTGATGGTGAGTAGATGTGGGGCCTATTTTCCATGTCTTGTGTAGCCTCACTTTGGATAATGGGCTTAAACTTAATCCAGGATAGCATAAATGGTGCTAGCTCACTGTCATTTCTTAGGATTGAGTAATATTCCATTGTGAGCATATACCACATTTTAATTATCCACTCATGAATTGACGGGCACTTGGGTTGTTTCCATGATCGTGCAATAGTGAATTGTGCTGCCATAAACATTCGGGTGCAGATGTCTTTATAATAGAATGTCTTATGCTCTTTTGGGTAGATGCCCAACAATGCTATTGCTGGGTCAAATGGTATTTCTCTTTCTAGCTGTTTGAGGTATCTATAAATTCTTCCCCACAAAGGTTACTCTAATTTGCAGTCCCACCAGCAGTGTAAGAGTGTTCCTGTCTCTCTGCATCCTTGCCAGCATTTGATGTTTTGGGATTTCTTGATATAGGCCATTCTTACTGGCGTTAGGTGGTATCTCATTGTGGTTTTGATTTGCATTTCTCTGATGATTAGAGATGTAGAGCATTTTTTATATGTTTGCAGGCCATTATTCTGTCTTCTTTGGAGAAGTTTCTTTTCATTTCCATCGCCCATTTCTTGATGGGATTGTTTGATTTTTTTCTTGTTAATTCTTTTAAGTTCTAGATAGATTCTTGTTATTAGACCTTTATCAGAGGTGTAGAGAGCAAATATTTTCTCCCACTCTGTGGGTTGTCTATTTGCTCTACTGATGGTTTCCTTGGCTGTGCAGAAACTTTTTAATTTGATCAGGTCCCATTTTTTTTTTTTTTGATGCTGCACTGATCGCCTTGGTGGTCTTCCTCAAAAATTCTTTGCCTAGACCAATGTCTGATAGGGTTTTCCCAACATCTTCTTCTAGGATTCTTAAGGTTTCATGCCTTAAGTTTAAGTCTGTTATCTGTTTTGAGTGAATTTTTGTGAGAGGTGAGAGGTAGGGATCCTGATTCGCTCTTCTGTATGTAGCTAACCAGTTTTCCCAGCACCATTTATTGAAGAGAGATTATTTTCCCATTGTATATTTTTGTTAGTTTTATCAAAGATTAGATTACCATATACTGATGGTTTCATCTCTGGTATCACAGATCTATTCCAGATATCGATGCTTCTGTTCTTGTGGCATTACCAGGCTGATTTAACTATTATTGCTTTATAGTACAGCTTGAGGTCAGGAAGACTGATGCCTCCCAGTTTGTTCTTTTTATTTAAGATTGCTTTGGCTATACGAGGTTTTTTCTGGTTCCATACAAAGTGAAGAATTATTTTTTCTAGATCTGTAAAGAATGCTGATGGTATTTTGATGGGGATTGCATTGATTCTGTAGATCACTTTAGGTAATATTGACATTTTAACTATATTGATTCTACCAATCCATGAACAAGGTAGATTTTTCCATCTGTTTAAATCTTCTGCAATATCTTTTTTTAGTGTTTTGTAGTTCTCCTTGTATAAATCTTTTGTATCTTTCGTTAAGTATACTCCTAGATATTTAATTTTCTTTGGGGCTATAGTAAAGGGTATTGCGTAAAGATAGTCTTTTTGACAAATGGTGGTGGAACAATAGAACATTCACATGCAAAAAAGTAAATATAGGAATGGACCTTACATCTTTCACAAAAACTCACTTGAGAAAAATCATAGACCCAAATATAAAATGCAAAACTATAAAACTCCTAGAAGATAACATTGGATAAAACCTAGATGACTTTGGGTATGGCAATGACTTTTTAAATACAAAATAATTCATGAAATAAATAATTGATATGCTATACTTCTTATTAAAATACTTCTCTGTGAACAAATATGTAAAAAGAACAAGAAGGCAAACTGAAGACTGGGAGAAAATATTTGCAACAGACACATCTGATAAATGACTGTTATCCAAAATGTAGTAAGAACTCTTAAAACTTAATGATAAGAAAATGAACAACCTGAATAAAAAACAGACAAAAGACCTGAACAAACTCTCACCAAGGAAGATATGTAAATGGTAAGCAATCATACAAAAAGATGTTCAGCATCATATGTCATTGAGAATTGCAAATTAAAACAACAATGAGATACCACTATATATCTATAAGAATGGGTGAAATCCAAAGCACTGACACCACCAAAAATTGGTGAGGATATGAATCAACAAGAACTCTCATTCATTGTTGACAGGAATGCAAGATCATACAACCACTTTGGAAGACGGTTTTGTAGTTTCTCACAAAACTAATCATATTCTGACCACTCAATCTAGAAATAGTTCTCTTTGATATTTACCCAATAAATGAAACCTTATGTCCACGTAAAAACCTGAAAATGCCTATTTACAGCAGTTTTATTTGTAATGGCCAAAACTTGGAAACAAGCAAGATGGCCTTCATTAGGACATTCACTAGGAATGGATAAAGAAACTGTGATATCCAGAGAATGGAATAATACTCGAGTGCTAAAAAATTAAGCTATCATGCTATGAAAAGACATGGAGGAAACTTAAATAGATATTAATAAATGAAGGAAGCCAGTCTGAAAAGTCTACATACTAGATAATTTAAATTATATGACATTCCATAAAAGGAAAAACTATGGAGACATTAAAAATACTGGTGATTGCCAAGGGTTAGGAGATAGGAAGGGATGAATAGGTGAAAAACAGAAGATTTTTAAGGCAGTAAAACTATTCTCTTTGATACTACAATGATGGATACATGTCATTATACATTTGTCAAAATTCACAAGAACAAGATGTACAACAGCAAGAGTAAACCCTAATGTAAACTATGCACTTTGAATAATAATAATATGCCAGTGCAGGTTCATTGATTATAACAAATGTACCACTGTGGTGCGGGATGTTAACAGTGGGGGAGGTTTTGCATGGGTGGGGACAGGGGATATATGAAATCTCTCCCTACTTCCTGCTCAATTTTTCTCTGAACCTATAACTTTTCTTAAAAAAACAAAGTTTATTAATTTAAAAAGTAATGTACTGTCGCTGAGTTGTCTAAATAACATTCTGATGAAAGAAAAGACGTCAATAAATTATTTAGTTTTTCAGAATTTTTAAACATATATTGCCATAAAACATAAAACCATAAAATACAGAGGTAATGAAACATATAATTAATTTTCCAATGGATTTTTACAGGTAGGATTTGCAATACATATAATAAAAGACAATAGGAAATTGTTAGTTTCTTTAGAAATGGAATTTTCATATGATAAACCAAAGGACTTAAGATCATAGTACCAGTTGAGACAACATTGAAACATGAGATGAGGTTTGTAAATGTTGCCAACACATTGAGCAGTGTTTAAAAGAAATTTAAGCTGACATTTAAGACAAAGTTTGTGATTGAAAGTTGAAAATGGTCGGTTATTTTTTATTCTGTGGTTTGAACTCAATGGAACCAGGAAGTATATGACGAGTTGCTTTTAATTTATTTTTAAGGTTTCTAACCGTTCTGAGCTGAGGAGCTGTAGATAAAACCAGAAGCTGTCTTGAAAGCCAAGAAGAAATGATTTTTCCATTCAAGGGAAAACAACATAAATGGTAAACAATTATTGACAATTTGTACCAGGAGTTGTAAGCAGTTTATTATTTTTTTCCTATCTGCTTTCTTAGTTTTTCTTCCTATACAGTCACTCACAAGATTATAACTCTGTTATTTTCTTTTAGGATAGACCTAGTTGGCTGATGACATAAAAGTATAAAACGCTGAGGTGATGGAATCAGAGCAAATGCCAACCTTAGCTATATGTATTCATATTGATAGGCCAGTACACAAACCATTTTCTCTTCTTTCTTCACATATCACAATCTAGAAGAATATACAAAATGCTTAGATTCATTGATTTATTCATTTACTCAATGATTGCTTATTTTTTTTATTTCAGCATATTATGGGGGTACAAATGTTTAGATAGTGTGCATCGCACCCATTAGGTGTGTATATACTCATCCCATCCTCTCCCCTCCCATCTGCCCAACACCTGATGAATGTTATTACTTGTATGTGCACTTAAGTGTTGATCAGTTAATACCAATTTGATGGTGAGTATATGTGGTGCTTATTTTCCATTCTTGGGATAATTCACTTAGTAGAATGGGCTCCAGCTCTATCCAGGATAATACAAGAGGTGATATATCACCATTGTTTTTTGTGGCTGAGTAGAACTCCATGGTATATATATACTACATTTTATTAATCCACTCATGTATTGATAGGGACTTGGGTTGTTTCCACATCTTTGCAATCGTCAATTGTATTGCTATAAAAATTCTATTGAGCATCATATTATGTGCAAGGTGTTATTCTGGGACATAAGCAAAAGAAAAATCACTTTGACCTCATGGAGGTTACTGGAAGAAATGGACATTAATCAAATAATCATTTAGAATGATAAGGGCTACGAAGAGGCAATGTGTAAAAGCACATAATAAACACTTGTCTTAGGGAAGTTATAGGAATACTGTCCCTAAAGTAGTAAAAATTAAGCTGAAGTCAAAGATTAAGTAAAAGTTAACTGTTGGAAAAGGGTAAAAAAGAATATTCCAAGCATAAAATATTTAGTTAAACATGCTAGCATAGGCAGGGTTTAATCTGACTTTATTATCAACACATAATAGTAAATAACAGAATAATTGCTTATATAAATGCTACAACTGACTTTTCATGAAATATGTATTTCAAACTCTAAATTATTAATTACCTCTATTAGGGAGATGAGATCATGAATGGGTCTTTTTTCTTTTTTCTTTTTCTAAATATAGTGAAAATACTTTCATATAACAGACATACTTGACAAAAAACAAAATAAAATAGTTGAATTACCTCTATTGTGTTTCACCAAATAGCTGTATTCTTATTTCATTACTAAAAAACAAGTTTAGCATTCAACACTTTATTTTTAATCAATGTAAACTTACTTTTCTCAGAAATACTACATTCTTTAAAAGGTCCCATTTATAGTATGTCATTCTTGGCACAGAGGGCAGCATTATAAGGGAAAGGGGTGCTGTAGCCTCAGAGGGACCTCTGGACCAGTCAGAATGCTCACTGTCAGTCCAATTATCCCCTGATAATTGGCCTGCCTGTGAGAATAATAGTCTAGGATGACTTAACCCAGTGAGGACATATTCACAGCATCCTACACACTGCATTCTAAACTTCTTAACTTTTCCTTAAGTAAGGGAAGAATCTGATTCTAGCTGTTAGCATACTTTATTTGCTCAACATTTAGCTTCCTGTGAACACTGAAGAACCACTCTGCTGAGACCCAGGGAGTACTCTTTGTTTGTATTAAACTTTGCAGTGTTGGTGATAAATCTTACATAATGTCCAGCTTTCTTATTTTGTCTGTATACAACATTGTCCTAAAAGACAAGCCTCCCTTCTTGGACTCTGTGAAATTTACTTATAGGATAATACCCTTAGAATGGAGTCACTTGGCTTGTTAATGCTCACCAGCATTTCAACACTTCTAGATGGCTGGCTGATGTCCAAATGAGTCAAGGGAATGGCCAGGGAGAGGAATAGTGATGGAATTTTTCAGAGGGATAGGGTATTTGCTTTTGTGTGTTTCTAGAAATAATTAGGTTGAATTAGATTAATGCTTATGGTATAGGTCTTTAAAGTTTCCAATTTGAGATTCAAATGTCCTCATTTTTACATGTCTAGTGTTCCTGAAAATTTGTTAGCAGAATAAGAATATTTGTCCTCTTTAGATCTCTTTTTTTTTAGTTGCATAAATTCATTTGTTTAATAAATAGTTCACACACTGGCCAGAAACCAAGTGGACAAACTGTACTCACTAACCCTTTAATACTTGGCTCCTTTGTATAATGACCCAGCCCATTATTAGATAATGAAAGAGTGTATGAGAAAGTGGGAGATTATTTATGATGGAAACAAAATGAAACTAATGGGACAAGATTTGAAAGCTGTGATGCATGAAAGGTGCTATGCAGGCAGCTCTGGCACCATGACAAACAGAGATAAAGGCTCAGTGGGAAGCAACAGTGTGAACATGACTATGAAGAAGAAAGAATGGATTTCCTGAATGAATCCTTGCCATCTGGTGTTTGTTTAATACACAATGAAGGTCAAATGGCTACTGATCCTTTTTTCTATAGTCCAGTGACTACAAGAATGAGAGGAATCAATGAGTTTATCGATATGTCTGGAAATGACTCACCATATGATCTGATTGAGTCAATAAAACTCAAGTAACTTGTCACTACTCTTTCAAATGTGGTTTGGATCTCGGACTACAATTCTATATATTTTTTAGCTGTATCAAATATGACAGGTAGTTTTTTCTAGATTAATGTCATGAAGCATTTAATTTAATATGTACATGTATGGTTAATAGGAACAGTCAGGAGGAAGGTCTCTCATAAAGCTGAATGTTTCTCCCATCTTCAAATAGATTTGTTAATCACTTGTTTCTGTTGAATAGTGGTGCATTAAAGAAATCTATTTTTTTCCACTGTGCCTTTTCTATGTATGAGATTGATCACAAACCTATTTTATGTAGTTATTCCTGGGGGACATATTAACTATTGGTGAAATATGCTTATTAAGTATTATATGTAAACAGCATACGCTTTGGGGAAGTCATATGTAAATGGAACATATTATTTTACATAACATTCTCTTTCCTACAGGTTGTTCCAATAATGTACTTCCACAATATGATCCTGGAACTCTTACCCTCTACTGCTGAAGTTGCAGGGTTTTCTGTCGCGCTCTTTTCTAAAGACTAAAATAAAAGATACTTTTCTCACATTAATATTTCTCAGCTGCCATAAAAACAGGGATAGGAGAAGCCAAAAATAGAGGAGCCAGCTGTGGGAGGCTGTTTTTTTTTTTTTCCAGGACAACTCAGAAAAGTCTTTCAAATTCATTTCATAAAGAGTGTGTTAATGCAAATACTGTTTCACGTGCCTGTATGCTTTAGTTTAGAAGCCGATATACACTCAGCTGTGACATAGTGAACGTTATCTAACTGTTGTAGAGGTAGCAGAATTATTAAGTTTGTCTCTGTGGTAAATCCATTTAGTATTCTTTATCTCTTCTTTTTTTGAAAAGACTCTCTTTAATGAAGCTAGCTAATTAAAATAGGAGTGGGGTGATTAGGAAAAACAATTATCTTCTTCCTCAAGTAGACCCAATGTGTGTTTTATTCTAGGTGCCACACATTCTGTTGGTGTTTTGACTTTTTTCCCCCTTGAGTAAGTATTACATGTTCTCCTGACTATGTAAAAGAAAAAAAAAAAATAACCTTTCATTCCAGTGTGTAAAGGCACCATGTTTATTATAGGTCTCTTTTTTTTTTTCCTATTCATTTTTTCTTTATGTAACTGAGCTAATAATGTAAATACAATTTTATAACTTGTTATTTTTGCTTAACATTTTATCCAAGTATTTTTGTTCATGAGGCCTTTTCTGATCTACTCTTTCACCAGGTAGAATGGCTGCTCCCTCCTTCATATTCCCACTGTATTATGAGACTATATTCTAACATTCTAACTTAGTATCTTTAGTATAGTATTTTTTATTTTTCATTTACCAATTATAAAACCTTAGAAAGCAAGAATTTACATTTTATATATATTTTTGCAACATGAAAATAAGAACCTAAGATTAAACCTATAGACAACAATAGATATTTGCCTGACAATTAGAGTTGTCCATCTACTGGAAATATTAGGACAGAGGGATTGATACAATAGAAATGTGGTAAAAGTGTTTTCTGTACTTGTTATGAATTTGAATTATACAACCTAGAAGGGCCCTTAAACCTCAAGATACTAATATTCTGTTTGACTGGCAGATTAACTGCTTAATGGAAAGGCATGCCTAGTCCTAAAGTATAATGTCAGTGAAGTTGTACAGTTCATTACTGGATATAAAATAACATTAGCCTTTTTTGCCAACTGGCCATTATTCAAAGGGCCATATACATTTACTGGGCCTCAAAGGTTTGTTGGTAGTGAGTGCCATCTAAGTAGGTTTGCAGACCTTCCATGGAGGTTGACAGACCATCGATGTAGGTTGACGGTTGTCGGGGCTGTGGATGCTCTGCTTATACTTTGAGGTAACTTAGAAGATAACTGGATTCAATTGGGGCTTGCAAAATCCTGAGTACAGAAATGACTTTCAGGTTAATTGCCATGGATTTTATCAAGGTGAAAGGTGCAATAGAAATGTCAAAATGTGATTACTGTTATTACTTTTTCTGTTATCAACCAATAGCTTTACTTCTTATGACTCATTTATTCAAAAGTTGGCATAAAACTAAGAAGCAGTTTTCTATATTCAAACTTTGAATAAAGAAAGAGTAAATTTGGGATTTATTCAGCATAAATAGACTTCATCATATATAATTTTTGTCAGATCCATGAATTTTAACTGTATGGCTATTTTGCCTGCTGTTCTTTTTTGAAACAAAAAATATGTGGGTACATATTGTTTTAACAGACGAATGTTGGGATTATGCAAATAACCAGTAATTTTAACTATAGGAAATCTATTATGTCTCTACTGTGCTTGCTTGTCATTTTTTAGGATGTGATTCATTAGATAAAAATGTGGTTCTTCATCTATTTCTCATGTCTCTCTTTTCTTTGGATAGTAAAGAATGACATTAAAGAAAAAATTACTCCTCAAAGAAATAATTAAATATCAAACCATCTTAGCAAAAAACATTGCCTGAATCATTGGATTGTAGAAATTCTCTGTGACCCACAAATAGCATAATCTTTTTTTAGTCATATTTACTGAAGATACTTCCTTCTCAGGGTTACCTTCCCATCTTCTTCCAAAGTTCTTTATACCCAGTATAAACTAAGAACATTTCTTGCTCTTAAATATACTACGGAGTTCATAGTTTTCCATAGAAACCAATTATAATGGAAAGATGGTTGATTTCAATTTCTGAGATTAAATTTTATTAAATATGATGCCTGTTTCCTTAAGCCCACCCTGAAGATATTTATGTCTGGAGCTTATGAGTTGTTAGCATTTTACACTGAAAAGTCACAAGGGTGTCAATTCCATTTTAGAATACCCAAACCTATGCCTCCCCATGGGTATATTTTATTTAAGGTTATATTTTCTCAAAAAGTTTTAATACAGAATACATCAGGAATATATTCTGTAGATTGTTTTATTTATTTATGCATTTATTTATTATTTTGGCGTTGGGCTAGGCCCAAAAGCTCAAAGTTTCATGGTTTTGCTTCCTGAAGGAAATTATCTGTGTTATCTAACTCTTTAAGGGGTTGCTGATAGGCTGCAGGCATAGATGATTAGAATAAGTGTGGTGAATGCTAGACCTGTGTGTGTGTGGAGGAATCTAAATATCAACCCAGGATTTTACACTGAGTAAATAAGAGCTCTCTGACTCACCTGGAAATTATAAGGTTCACTTACTTTGGCAACTAAGAAGTCTTAATCCGTTTCTTTTACTTTTTTAAAATGTTTTTTAGGTCTCAGAAATGGATAGGAAACTCAGCGGTTTGGAGGAGAATTTAAATACTTTAGGCCTTTAAGAATATTCCATTGAAATTTATGCAACCACGGTAAAATCAAATCTTTATTTTCAAAATGTCTATTTTCCAAATGAGATTTGGTATATTTTAAATAGTATTTAACTTTTAAATTCTTATAAAAACAGGCTTTCAAGGCAAACTATTCATAGTTCAAATATCGTGTCTCTGTGTATACATGTATTATTGTATTTTACAACATCCTTCCAGTTAATAAACTGAGACCTTTGTGAGTAATCTCTCTCTCTCTGAATATCATTTGGCTCAGCTTTTGGACAGACTCTCCAAAGGACTTTGTTAAAAACGATAGTAAATCTCTTTTTAATCTGGGATTGAAACAAAGAATATTTTTATCTGGAAAAATATACATATATAATATTTCATATATATCAATATCTAAAAGACTGTGTTCTTTATATGCTTAATGTTTTCCCAGCTAGGATCCAACTAATGGGCAAGCAACAAAACAATCAGATGGAAATTCTGACAGCACAAAGGACTTGAGTAGGAAGATGGCCAGAGAGGATCAAATAATTAACCCCAAGAAGTTGGGTTCAGTGCCTTTATTGGAGGATTAGAGAGATAAAATAAGGTCATTTCTCTTGTATGGAAGAAGACAGAGGGGTTAAGAACTGAGAAACATGGACAGGGAAAAGTGGAAGAAAGGACATGGTACTACTCTTCATTTCCTGCTATGTGACAAAGGTCAAAATAATGGCACTTTCTGAACTTTGAAGAGGCGATCTTTCGTTATTGAGATTGAGTTCCTAAAGTCGCATTCACTGGACTTCCGAAAAGTAGCAATGTACATTTTAGAGTGAACTTCTAAAGCACAAGGGTCCTTGACTCCATGTTGAAAGTTTTCCAGCTGAACGAAGCATTAGAGACCTCTTCTGATAATACATTGGAGCAAAACTTTATTAAGAAATATGGCCTATTTGCTGACAAATTTTAAGGGCTTTACCTCTCAAAATGGATGTCAAAAGATAATCATTCCACCCAAAAATATAACACTTGCATATTCTAAGCCAAATATACCAATAATCTCTATTCAAAAATATCTACAAAACTTAACTTTGGGGAGTAGGATAAGAGTTTTTTCTATTCACTATAACTGCTTTACTCACAACACCATAGGTATTATTTTTTGGTCACAACTTTAAGGAGTCCAAGCATTTTCTTATAATAAATACCTTGTTTTCTCCAAAATTTAAATAGGCATGAATTCAAGTCAGAATGATATATTAAGGAGAGTAGTCTAATTTGATTTAAAGACCAATTCTCCTTTTATCCTGACCATTGTTTCACTTGGTCTTTAAAGGCTCATTTGAGTCTTAATAAAATCTACCCATGGAGAAACTTGCTAATTTTCTAAGATCTCACAAGGTGTTTTGGTTGTTTTATTGTTTAATTTTGTGATTAATTTCCTTATAATTATGGAAACATCTACCTATATTTATCAATAACATTTTCTACTTCATGATGCTGACTGAGGTTTGTAGTTTCTAATTTGAATTAAAAAAATCAATGGGAACATATGACATGCTGTGACAAATGTACATGTTTATATGGTTTATTTGGGGGGAATAGTTTTTATAAATACTAACACATTATGCTGTCTATATTTCCTTACTGCTCTTTCCATATCACAGCACTATTAACTCGGAACCTAAGGATTAGCTAACTGGGCTTGGAAGAAAAATTTCAAAAAAATTTTGGAAATCCACAAAATTGACGAAAGTATTTTCTCTCATCAAATTGGAATGGAAAACAAACTGAGAAACTGTACACATCTTTGAATTCCAGTGACATCGACAGTTACAAATCAGGTTTCTTCCCTGCCTTGTTTGGGATGTATGCAAACTGAGTTAATATAGTTCATCATTTTTCACTCAGGGAAATTTTATGACTTCATTTTTAGAAATGAACTCAAATGTAATTCTCCGTTGATTGAGTGACTAAGGCAGTGACTTTACCATGATATATTGTGGAGGAGAAAAAAATATCGATGAGTCACAGAAAGTTTTGATGAAAGCACAGATTATATTCCACTTTGTGATTCATTTGTGACTTTTCTTTCTCTATGCTTACTTAAAGTGTTTCATTCCCCCTCACTCAAACCAAGGAGAGCAGGGGCTGACGGACTATGAATTTCTTTCTTCACCATAAAAAAATGCAAGGAGTTAAGGGCCCTACAAGGGAGGTTTCTCCTAAGTGGGTGACATTACAGAATTCTCTAGTTCTTCTTTTTTAAACGAATGAAGCTAAGGTAATTATCAAGTTTCAACTCTGACTTTTTTTCAAAGATGTATAGGAGATTGATTTTGGTAAAATCAGAGCACTGATTCTGTGCTTCTACTAATATTCTTGAGGTAATTACTGAGCTTGTTTCTGTGCATAGACCCACCCTCCATCTTCACTTCATGGAATTATGATAGCCTTCCGGCCTCACTGGCCACTCAGGTTGGCTAGTGTTTAGAATAAGCAGTGGTCTGTGGGTGAGTACATGGTGTTGGTGGTGAACAATTTATAATAATATTATTCAGATCCATGAACATTTTTCTGCTATTTGGACATTCTCTTGCCATCGTTTGAAAATGTATTGTCTACCCCAAAGTAAATGGTCTAATTCTTTTTTCCAATAAGGTCTGACCTGTTAATAATTGATAACATAAAATGCAGTTTTTCTATTCAGAGAAATAAGAGCGTTAGCAGCTAGGGCAGGCATATTTTTTGGTTTTATGTCACATGGCATGATTATAAGATGAAAATATTTAAGAATGTCTGAGGGGAAATGTACTTGGCAAGCACTAAGATTCTTCTGAGAATTGTGAAGCTGTCTTTTGCGTTACAGATAATATAAACAGGAAGAAGATAAAATTGCCCCTGCTTAGTTGTCAGATCATGCTAACGATTACAAAGCATCCTAACCTGAGAAAGTCAAATATGTGCATTTAAAAGTCATAATTTCTTTATTCAGTCATTCAACAAATATACTGAATATCTTCTCTGTTTTATGTTAATAATACATTATTCTGTAATATCTACTAAAAGGCAGATAGGCAAAGCTAATGGTATTCTTTGAGGTCAGGTTATGTTCTTAAGAAATACAAATAACTAAAGAAAAGTGTAATTTTAAAGAGTGAGCTTAATTTACGTTTGCTTTGTGATAGTGTTTCTTATAATCATTGCTTATAACTTACAAAATCTCACCAAATATCAAAGTTTTGAGTGGCATAGAAAGTAGCTTCTATTATAGTAATAGATACAGAAATATGCAAATTAACTAAACCCAACTGTCTGCTAATTGGCCAACAGATCTCTCATTTAAGCAACAGTGAGCTATTCCACAAGTATCTGGAAATCAAATGGGTGACTGTGTAGGTGTAAATGCGTCTCTAAATTAATTTTCCAATAATAGACAATCTCTAACAAACAGAAACTTGGAAAAATAAACAAGCATAAGGGCAGAAGGATATTTTGTGTGTGATTTTAATAAGTACGACTTTTTTTGTGTTTAGATGCTGTGGAATTTCATCAACCACACAAAGCATAACAAAAGTAAACTTTGACTAAGGTTTCCTACACACAATGAGCATTTGGTGTCACTACAAATAATTCGTTCCCTTCTTAACCATTAACCACACTGTTACAGGGGCAAAACATCCACTGTGTATTTTATTAAAAAGCAATTCTATTTTTTCCCAAAGTCGTTATCAATTCCAAGAGTATGTCATATGTTTATTCACATATGTTTCCATATAGTTTTGTGCCCATACACACATAAATGTATATTCATTTTTCTAAAGTTATGTTAGAATAACACAAGATTTCCATCAATACCATGTAAAGAAATTATTAGAACACATTAACATAAAAAAGAATAAGTAATATTTTGATTTTCCCATACTAATATCTGCCCTGTATTCATAGAATCACAGAGCTATAAGGATCCTTCGAGATGTTTTAATAAAATCTTTCCAAGGTATAGATAAGAAAATTGCAATTAAGCAAATTGTTTACTTCTACTGTTATATAATTAGCTGTATCTGGATTTTTTAAAAAATATAGTGTTCTTTTATCTTAAATGGCATATAAAACATTCAAACAGAATCAGAAACAAATTCCTGATGCTAACATCCTATGTTGTTTCCAATATGATATATTACAAAAACACTAGAAACAGTTGACAAAGCCATAGACATATCTCAGTTTTCTTCCAAATTTGTCCATCTCTAAAGTTTTATCCTTAAAAGTATTATAGATTTATAAGAATCAATAAGGAGTAAATCAAATGTCCTTGTGGCTTAATTATGTTATATTAAACAATGAAATTTTACTTAAAAATACATGATGATACTTTGAGATACAAAGAAAGCAGCAATCACAGATTATAGATATGAAAATGTAAATTTTCACTTTGTATTGAATTCTATGTAAAGCTTTTACACTTCTCATGTTTTAATCCACAGAACAGAATCCAGAGAGAGTATCAAAATAGCACTATAAATGTGAATTGTTGAATGTGGTAGCAAAAATATAAAGACCATTTTACTAAGGTTAGAATTGTTTAAGAATTTCCCGTCTCTTGTCCCTTATTCATAATTTTGACCACCTCTTTATGAGAAGATTTTGTGCTGGTAGTAGTAATTCTAACTTCTTATACAGACTGTGCTTTAGAGATTACGACAATGCTGTTGCAGACATTAAGGTTACTGATGTTCATTTCATTAATATGTATTCAGTCACATATAAGCTCAATGAGATACCAATATTATGCATATGCACAGAAGGAAATGTGAGCCTTGGTAAATAACATGGTAAAATTCTCTTCCTTTAGGTCAAGTATAGATATATACCCTGTATGTTAAAACGCTTGTAACAATAGTTAACGATTATTGGTGCTTGTATCATACAGAACTTTGAAAGCATCAAGTGATTTTTAAATGACACTTGTATTGTGACAAGTGGACTAAAGAATGTATTTACTTTCGAATTGCTTAAATATCAAGGGCAAACTGGTTGGCAGATGACACAACAGATGTTAATTCCAGTTCTCTCTTCTCCCTTCCAACCCAGAATTTTCACAGCAATTGGAGCTCTGAGGGTGCTGGAATAGTTTGATCAATAGTTATGCCCTATCTTTAACAGTTAGACACGAATTATTTCTTTTAATAGAAGTAGCCCTTTTAATAAGAATTTTAAGAAAATGAACATTTGTTCAAATATATATTAGAAATTATTTTTTTGTTTTGTTGGGGAGGGTAAGGATTCCATAGATTTTGATTCTGCTTAATATATTGGCTTATGTGTAAAATATTGGCACTTTAAATGGTATTCTTGGGTTAAATCTTAAAACATAGTCTCTTTGCTTACACAAATACCTTTAAAAGAGGGTAATTAGTGACCAGTGGCTAAGAAGACCTCTGTCTTGAGAGGTTATGCCTAAGCCTCTTGAAGATTCTCCATGTAAACAAGTCAGTTGGCATCACTCATTATCCCTCCTTTGTTTACTTGGATAAAGGTTTAAACTATTTAATGAGAGGATTACCCATACTTCAACTCTATTGAAAAAGATTAATTGATATTTTCCTGTTGGAGGCTTCACCACTTGCATTTGGCTTCTACCCTCCTATTGTTATTGATGCTGTGATCAACAGAGCAAAGTTGCTTAAAGGTTATCCAAATTTCACAGCTTAACATTATTCAAACTAATTATGTTTTTTCCTTGACTCATAGATGTTGACTTTCAAGGACTGTTAACTTGTTCGAAGAGACTATGTTTTAAACTTTGTTTGTCTGAATAGAAAATTTTATGACTAAAATCTGGATATTTTGGACAATTTTGCTAACTATATTATAGATGAAGTAGAGCACCTACTCAAAATGGAATGTTAAGACATAGAGCCAAATTTCCGTGAAAACCTAAAAATAATGCCTTTTTCCATCCTAATATATTTAGAAGATTTTGAAACATAATTTCAATATCTAACCATCTTCATGGGAACACAATATAAAAAATAAGAACCCCCACCATTTTGAAATACAATTCTGTGATAGAAATCTTTACAAAATTTTCCCAAAAAAATGTGTGTATTATGGACATATGGCTGCATATTTGGATAACACCATTTGCATTTTTCAAACTTGCATTTTTTTTTAAGCACTAGCTTGGCTTTTGCTGTCAGAATGGCAAACTGCTAGTGTATTCATCTAAAATTCCTGGTTTAACTCTTTGTCACTTTAACATTTTATGTAATGCTAATATGTTCACCTTTTCTTTAAAAAGTAACCTAATATGTTGGAGGCATTAAAATAAGAAAGACTTTTCAAACCATAAAATTTAATAATAGGAGGAGTCACATCATAATGTGAAAAAAAGGATAGTGTCAAAATCTGATCTTAGAAAAAAATGCTTTTGAAAATTACTGGGAGAAAAAAATAGCGTGTTAAAATGATTTTACTTCAGATTAATTCCCTGGAAGGATTTGCGATTTTTATAGTTTCTAGGGTTATTTTGTAAAAGCAGTTTTAGTTCCTGAACATTTAAACATAACAAACTGGAATATAGAACACTAAAAAAATGATGATGTGAAAATAAAGATAACAACAACCCTGACATTAGTAACTTATGGAGATTATACTTTCAAGGGAAGTGAAATTTCATTTGCTGCATGCTTTCTAGCACACATCTTTAAGTTTCTTTATGATATATTTTCTCTGTTAAGAATGAAGCACATTGTGCACATGGCCTTGCCACAGTATTTTAAGACATGCTTATTCCAATACTCTCTATTCTCCAAAAAAGCAATCATATTTAAGGGAATCAAGTACCCGCTTATGGTTAAATAATTCACCTGTCTTACATAATTTATACATATCAAAAATTATCTTATCCAAATAACATGTCTTAATTTATAGACTAAATTTCACACAAATTATTCCTTCAAGTTGACATTACCAATAATTTTTTTTTATTTTCAGAAACCACCCTAAAGGTCCATGTTACATCTTCTATATATGTTAAAATATGCACTATTTTAAATTTTGCAATATTGTGCATATATTTGGACATATTGCAGACATATTTGGACATATTGTGGACATATTTGGAATATTTCAGTTTTTCTCTTAATTGACATACTATATGGCTACTTATATTCCCAAGCCACTTCAATCTGCTTTTTTCAAATTATGTTTTTGCAATGTGTTTATCTAATTATTACTTATTTATTAGTTTCAGCAGAAGTATTTAATTAATTAGCATCTGATGCAAAGACAAAAGTAAATACCAGCACATAAATTATGCTATTGAATAGGTACAAATTTTATTGGTCCTAACACTGGCAAATGCAGTTAACCTTATTGATTTAGTTGAGTACATTAAAATAACATAATAAAAAATATTTTACCACAAGGCAATATAACATGACCACTGTGTCAGCTATTTTAGCCTTCAAAACTTAAATGCATAGCCTAACATTGAACATATTGATTTTTTTAAATAGTCATCCTATAATAAATATGACATTATCACTCCAACTTTAGGCAGTCCTGTTAGGTGATTAGAGAGTAGGGATGTAATCAGAGGAAGTACTTTGAAAGATAATCTTTCTTTATTCTCTTCCTTTGAAACACACAGAGGGAGGAACTATGGAAGAGCAATAATTGCTGAACTGGCTGTTATATAATCTGTGCTAAATGATGAAGTACTGATACTTAAAAGTGATCATCTATCACTTTAAATATTGAGGAAGCTATGTACATTCAATAGCTGAGATAGTTATTGGAGCTCATTTAAGAATTTTTTAAAAGTATCTAAGAAAATCTCTTTAAACATTATTTAGTAAATCACTCAACACATATATGCTCGTTATTCAATATGTAGCAGACAAAATACTAGGCACCGGGTAAACAAGGCTGAATTAGAGAAGATTCTAGCTCATAGTCTAAAACTAAAGTACTATTTTAAGATCATTAGCAAAAATTATTATCTATTCATATACAATTTGAAAAAACAAATATTGAGGTCAAAACAGGACTGTAGAACTTATATAGGTTTCCAAAAGTCTGATCACCTATGAAGTCTTCATCCCAGTTTTAACATTGTTGTAAAAGAATACAAACCCACAAATCACTATTGGAAGATGACAAAATATGATCATATTCTAATAATTGATTTTGAAACCAAATGTACTTAATTCAGCTATTAAAAGGCATAACTTAAACAGAAGGAACACAAAACTTAAACAAAGCAGAAGACAGCTGTCCAGAAATTATCAATTGCTAAAGCACACAGATTGTGATTAAATTTTAATGCGGCTTTTAAGCAAAGATTTTGCTTATCAGACAGAAAGAATCACAGAGAAAATATTGTTATTGATTTCATCATTTTAGATGTAACTGATCCTTTAAGTAATTTTTCTTGCTTCTAGTACCACTTTTTGAAGTGACTGCTTATATTGGGCAAATCATTAGAGGGTATGTTCATCTAAAATTCTAAGCCAAATGCATAAATTGTTCTCCAGTGCACTCAAAGTCACATCTGTTGAAAATAAAACACAGCATTCAATCCATTGAATAAAAACAAAACACAACTGTAGAATAGCTGGATAGTCAAATCATGTAAATTAAATGGCATTGAAAATGATATTTTTTATTGATTTTTTTCAGGAAACCCAGTCTTTGGAGTTAAAATACATTGATTACCTTTTATGTAATCCAAAATGACAGTAAGACAAATGGATCCGCTGGAGTATCACACGAGTTTTAGAGTTAGGGAATAGGAATAGGTTGCAACTTTTTTTTTTGAAACAAATAGAATGCTACTTACATTTGTTCTCTGGATAAAGATATGCATACTGTCATTTTGTCAATAATATTAACTATTAAAATGAAAAATAATCATAATACCTCTTTATGTTCCTATAGACCATAATTATTTGACAATGTGTGAGTTTGCTAAGGCCAAAAAAACAACTTTAGTTTGGCTCCCTGAATGTGAGTCAATGTTGGGTATCTAAAAATTGATTATAAATTTTAGAAATGTGTGTAAATTTAGTTATATAATGATATACACCTATTTATTAATTCAATAAATATATATTGAGTGTCATCTAAATGCCAGACATTAAGCTAGGATTGGTGTAGGCATGCATATATGTATGTTCTCATGATAAATGAGCATATATGGACTTGCATATAAAGCATAAGTATTGATTTAGGTTTTTTCTCTTTAAAGCATATTAATAGGAAGTTTATTAATTAGTCAATATGAAGTTAACAAAAAGACTCATAGATGCAATATCTCCTTAAAAAACTGTAAGGGTTTCTATTTTTAAAAATGTAGGGCATATCTTTGAACAAAATGAGTTTTAGTATGGCAAAAATATATGGTCTAGATTTTCATGAATACCCAGATCTTGTATTTTAAAAAATCATTCTCATTTTATTAACTTATTAAAAATATTCTGAATTGATTAGCGTTGGTCTAATTGATTGTTGGCAACACAGAAAAGACAAGTAGCTGTGACTATTTCTGTGTGTCCCAAACATCTGAAGGTAGAGATAGATGTAGACATAGAAATGTACATCAGATAATTGATTGAATTTTTCACTTTTTAACCACGTGACAACTAGACCAACTGAGACCAACTAGACCACCTGAGTAAATGAGAGAACACTTTTTACGTATTCTTATTTGTGTACTCAAATTAATAGAGTTCTAAGAAATCACACAATATTGTATGGGCACACACAGAGTTGAAAGAATTAGTCTCCTAAAACACAGTATATGTATTGATTTATCACTGCAGTTAGTGTATTATGAATATTTCAAGGTCATTAAGATAAAAAATGTATTGACAATTAACAGAATTCTCACAAATAAATCATTTTGCTTAGTGATTAACTTATACCAACCAGGTCACATAAAATCCTGGGATAATCCAACACATATCACACTCAAGAGATATTTCATAGTTATAGTTGGGTTTCTTTGGTGGAGAGAGAAGGGGGATGGAAAATGGAGCAAAAATTCTTTCAGTGATATCTTCAATTTTGAAAAAAGGACGATCTGTTTTAAATTTTATCAAAAGCGAAATTTTGGGTTAATACCATTCTGTCACTGACATAAATAACTTAATTGTGATCAGAAATATTAGATATTTTAATTTTCTAGCATTTAGAGTGACATGGTATGTGCCTTCATTTGGTCTGGTATAGAAAGATACAGGTTTTGTTTGAACTTTGGAAATTCTGATCTCAAATTTTTCATGCCATAAATGTTGAGTTTGTTCATTTAGGTACAACATTTATCACTTAGACTAACATTCTCCTAAACATCTTAAACTTCAAAAATATTATACTCATTTGGAAAATATAAACTCAATTCACTAAAATCTTCCTGTGAATGGAATAATCTTAAAAAATACCTGTTTACCGAAATTATAGAAAGTCCTTAATTGAATACAGGGCAAATTAAACTTGCGTTACTTAGAGAGATCTGCTATAACTTCAGGTATGACAAAGTGTCCTCTTTCAATGACTCACTGATGACTGAGTAGAGTACCTATAATTCCCAGGGGGCAATAACAACTACTTCCCAATGGTAAACCAATCCATTCTCCACAGCTTAGGAACATTCCACCACTACAATTCATTTTTCATAACTGGTTGCCTAATCAACTTTTGAAGTAAGAACACCAAAATTTCAGTTTCTACATTTCTGTCGCTCACTTCATCTCCTTCCTAGCAAATCTCTTTCAAACATGATTTATTATAAAATTACATGTTTCTACATGACTTGTCGAAGGGATCCAAATTTCCATTTTACCAAAATGTGGAAACATCTCATTCCTTTCTGCTTTACCCAAATGAAACAGTCATGTCTTCCATTATTTTAATTAAACTCCAGTCATTTTTCCCAAAGTTTAATTTAAAACAAACACATACATGCATCCTTGATGACAGTGATGAAACACACAAAGAGAAAAGTAGAATGATATAATTTCTTGACAGTTAATTTAAAGAAAGCACAAAAGTTGACACAAACTATTTTCTGTCAAAGAAAACCTCAGTGGATTATAAATTCATCTTGTCTGTAGTCCTTGAATTTAATGTTTCATTGAAAAGTTGGTGCTTCAAGTTGCATGTCTGTGCATGCACTATTGGTGGAAAGAAGTGTTGCTTTCTGTTTTCCTGACTACACAAGCAGCCTATTCGGAATGAATCATATCAAATGGTCCTGTTGAGCTCAAAGATGAAGATGTGGAAGACAAATGAAAGGAACTGTTGGGGTAACAACATTAAACTTTTTCTTTTCCTCCTGGACATCTTTGTCTGGAGCTGGTTTCTATTATATGTACTGTAAATTGAAGCCTATATCATTTTGGCGTGGCTTTGCTAATAACAATAATAATAATAATTAATAATAATAAGTAACACTTTTGAATCCCTTCTATGTATTATATAAAAGGGACTCAAATGTACTGTACTGAAACTAGTTCATTTTATCCTCAAAACTTAAAAATTGTCCTATTGTGACTTTTTTCCCATTGCTGGGAAGTAAATCATGTGCCTGCATTCAGTATGTGACATTTCCAATTTCAACATTGAATGGTTAATTCTCTAGGGCTGAAATTTGGAGAAAAAGCAGAATAGACTTTAGAGCATGAACTTGGAAGTTAGATGTATTTATGTAAAAACCTCTATGCCATTACTAGTTCCATGACCAACAGCAACTCAATTAGCCTTTCTATGCCTCAGCTACCTCATTCTGGAAACAGGCAAAGATATCTTGCAAGGTTGTTAAGAGAATTTAATGAGATAATATACTAAAAGTACTTAGCTCTGTGTCTGCCATGGGGTAAGTATTGAATATACAAAATCTATTATTAATATTAGCAAAATATAATGGCCCAAAATGGCAGAATTGCATCGCAGTCTATGTTTATCCTAATCCTTTTTACACTTATAAATCTTTTTGTTCATGGGGGATTACCTGCCAGGACGAATGAAACTGATAGCTGGAAAGAAAGTCAGACTCTTCATGGTGGCCCAGAGCAAAATTAAAATAAAATCAGATATTAGGAAATTAGCATATAGATATCTTGCATTTACTAAGCTGTCACTTTAGAGTTTAACACTTCCCTAATGACAATAGTGCAATTGTCAGCCAAGAGTTTTAATAGATTTTCTTTTGTTTTTATCCAGGTTTTTTTTTTTCTTGTTGGTATATGTGGCACTATCTTTATGCTCAATGTGAAGATCTTTTTTTGGAAAATGAATAGTGTTCCTTTCTAAGCATCCTATTATGCATTTTAGATTTACAGAAGTTCTCTTCTTCCTCTCTCCCAAGATCCATGCTTGCAGATTGTCTATGAACTATTTTAAGGGTTAATAATATCATTTTTACATGTCTTTCAGGAAATATTTGAGTAAGCATAAGTGTATTTTTTTTGGTTGCTAGGACCTTAATCTTTTTCGCTTTTCCTTATTGTAAAGACTTTTGGAAAAAACAGATCTATGCTTTAAATAGGATTTGAATACATATTTGAAAGCTAATATTTTATGTTGTGCTAAATGATAGGGCTCTTTAAAATTGGCTGCGTTGTGTTGTAAATAAGGTTTAAATGACAAAGAATCAAGAGTTTTAGGAATCCCAGGATCTTATTACATTAATCTCAGGTCAGATACTATTTTATGAAAGAGCGTATTAGTTTAATGGACATTTGTCGATTTAAATTAAATTATAACTTTGGAGACAGTAACTTGCAAACTTAAAACAGTCATATGATATTATGAATTACATCTTATGCACATTAAGAGATCTTAAAGCAAGGAAACCAAAGATAGAAAATATTGGTTCACATTTCAAACCACAATAAGTGTGAATATAGCCTCAATTTAATAAAAATGTATAATGCAACTTTCCTTGGATTTAATGTCTTACAATTACTCTTGCAATGGGCACTTGTTTTCCCATTATTGGCCATTTTAATTGACTTACACACTAGTTTTCTCATTTAAAGATCACTTTATAGTATTGGGTGCTCTTTATCCAAGGGATATGCTCTACTCCTGCCTGGTCCAACAACACAACAGTTTACATATTTTTGAACTTGATCTGAAAACTGATTTAAAAATCCATACAGACAATCCAATTTCCCTGAAAATATATACACACAAGTCTGCTCAGAGGTGGCTAAAATAAAATAAATTTCATTTTAGGAGACAGGAAGGAAGCTGAGACAAGAAAGCGAAGATTCTGAAGTAAATGGGTACTTGCCCTGACCAAGATCGAAACCTACCTCTCCCCAGAGAATATTAGAAGAGGGCATGGAAGACAGCATTGGAAAAGTAGAATGTTTGTTCTTTTCTTTCTAGTGGACTGCATTAAATATTCAGCAAAAGAGGGGATCAGTTTACATGACTCTTCTTGTTTCTCATGTATCGACTGACAGGTGCTGTAAACATACATAGACAAACATGGTCCTGTGCTTGCAATGCTCCTGTGACCGAGGAAAGACAGTCTTTAATCTCCAAAAGTGATCACACTGAGGACTCGGCAGACACACTATGCTCAGATTGGAGGGGGAGCTTGCCTTTCGACTTTGATTCTCAAGGAAATCCATTCAGAGAGATGATTTCATGCCAGCAACATGTTACTAAGGTAGAACAATTTGTTTTGATTCTGGGGACTTGACTGAAACCCTCACTAGTGTTTTCGAAATAATAGTAGCAGAAAGAACCTCATCTTCTGAATGCCTCACTTTGCTGGTGGCAAACCACCAATCCACATCTCCTTGATTTCACTGAGGGTAGAATCGCAGCAATCAGGGATAAAGAACTGACCTTGGCTTTGAGATCAGAACCAGTATTTAAAATATTTACTCATTCATGTTTTAAAGATGTCACGGTAAATAAATTATGACTGTTTACACTAAAGACTAAGAGTCTCCTTTTTCTACACTATAGGCAGCGATTTGGCTGAGATTGTATCATTCTGTGATACTATCACACGCTACCTTTTTTCTCACTTGAATTGTACTTTTGGCTGTCATTTGCGCTTTTGAATAAAGGTTTACATTAGTGGAAGATATCATAATAGCATATCTCCTTTTCCTGAGTTGATATACAAATCAAAAAGAAAGGATAAGGCCAAGACTCCCTTTGTCCTTGGAAAAGTATGCCATCTGCATTTAGCTTATGATATTCAGCTGGGAACAAAATTCTAGCATAAGGATGTCGTTAATACAACCCTCAAGTTAAACTGTAAATTCAAAGTACTTTAAATGCCTTATAATAGTCAAAGCCAGTAAAATCGACCCTGTATATTTTTATTTCATCTCTGTTGGATCATATGATATTTAATAATTGGTTCTGGCACCTCGTTGCAAATTATTATAACTTTGAGATTCAACAGTCCTATTGAACATATGGGCAGCACAGGCTCAGAACATATATATGATACAGCCTCTCAAGAGGACCTTCTGTCTTGTTTTCCTTAGCTTGGAAGGGTCAGGTAAATTTTGTTGTGTCGTCATGTGCTAAGATTCCTCAATCTCTGCTTTGCAGGGTAAATGCTTAATGGAACTGATTTTTTTTCCTCTTACTGTGAACACTTCCTTTGCAAAGCCAAAAGAGAAATTCATGCATCTGGGATGCAGTTTTACTGGGCTCTTACTAAAGCAGTTATAAAGCTATTCCAGCATCAGTGCACAAGCATTCATCAACCCAGAATAGGTTCTATTACTTAGTGCCATATTGTATCCTGGTTTAGCTGCAAACTACAAGAGTTTCTGGAGTCAGGAGACCTTCCCATGCTATTGAAAGTATATGATGATTCTTCACTAATCCTGGAGATGATGGAAAGTTGGCGATAAAATACAGTTGACCCCAAGAAACCTTTTATATTCTCCCTTCAACATTTTTTTCCAGCTCTACTCACAATAACATCCTGAAACAATATTAGGAAAAGCGTTTCCACACCACAGCCCATTAAGGTTATTTTCAACGTCCCTGCTGCTTTGCCTCTATATCTAGCCTGTGTGCCTTGATTCACTCTTGTATTATTTCACATTAATTGCCATATTGTTTATTGCCACATTCAAACACACCATAATATGGGCACAGTGGCAATAATTACATAGTAAGCTCTCCTTAAAAAGAGATGTCAAGATGGATAGTGGTGGGTGGGGTAGGCAGAAGGTTATGATTTATACCTTATGTTGACATTGTGAAACAGAGCTGGTTCAATTTCTCTTGATTTCACTATAATGCCTAATACTAATCTCTCTTTGTCTGTCATATAATTAGTCATTACTAAGACTACTAAGCTAAAAAGTTCATGGGGGTAGGAGGCAATGGTTAAAGGAATTTCTCAAGCACTGATTCTTCTGTTGCCACCGCAAAATTGTATTTTTAAAAGAGCATATTAGTGGACAAGAAATAGCCATATGCAATATCCATAATTCTACCTTGTAAATCTAAATATCCTATTTTATTTAAAAACTATTGTGGAAAAAACTATTTTTTATGCCTATGCTTGTGTTTATGTATATTTTTTCTAAATATGCATAAAAGGCATTTTGAGGTTATGGAATGTGAATTCCCCCACGCTTTGTTGCAAAATTTCACCTCTCAGTGAACTATCCTACCCTCATACATCAAGCTGATGTTGAGAATCTTCTTTGCAATTAGGTTGTCACTCAGCCAAGACAAGTACCGAGGATTGTTGCAATCCTGGTGAATAGCAAGTCGAAGACATGCTTGACCCTAGCTGACGATCATGAAGCTGAGGTCCCTTTCATACCGCAGAGTTGAAAGTATCTTTTACAACTGCCGATTTGCTTCAGATCATGGACTGCTTGCTTGGCATCACGTAAGCCAGTAGGTGGAGTGCTTGCTAACAGTAATTGAATATACAGAACTTGAACTTAAAATAAGTGGAAGCCACTTTTCTTGTTATAAACTGCTAAAACCATATTTACACCAAACTCTTTCTATGGATATAATTAGTTGAAAAAATGTTGCAAGGGCAGGGTTGAGATGAATGCAGGCCTATGGTTGCATGGTAGAACATAGAGGCAAAATTGTGCTCAAGATCAACACATCATATGGTATAAACCTTATGTAAAAGGACACTTTCTCAAACATTCAACTGAATTAGATTTGGTAAATAGACTTTAGTCCCTCTTTTGAAAAATTTAGTATTTATGCTGTTCGAAGGATAAACTTAGTTTGATTCACTGTACATAAAAAAGCTTGTGTGATAGAAGATTAATTACATACATGTGTTGGTAGCCATAGTAAATTCAGCACCTTTGGAAAGAAAAGTTGCAAGAGGTGCCTCCAAAATAAAGTGTAACTTTCCCTTAAGAGTGCCTTGTTTTACTCCAAAAGAAGATTTTCAAATGTATTTAAAAGCTGCAGCTTGAGGCTTGCTAACTACATCACTCTAAATCTATCTATATCACACCTAAAGATGTTAAAGCAACATTTAGAACTCCAAGGAGAAAACAAGCAACAGAATTTAGAAAGCAGGAACCACATGGAAATAAGAAAATCTTCAGCCGTTTTTTAAGAATGTGAATTATATGATGTGAAGTAGATGAAAATGCAAGAGTTTAAAAAAGAATCTCTTGTTCCATATCAGGAATACTTACAGATCTGATTCCATGGCGTGCAATTACTGAAGATCTGTGTGGTTTGGAAATACCAATTCCTCTAAAAGGGCTTCAGAGCAAATAACTGCACAGTATACAATGACAAACACTGCTAAAATAGTGATCACCACCCGTTTATTTAATATTTTAAATTATAAGAATGGTGAATTCTTTTAAAACATTTTCTATCAGGACACTGTTAACTTTTTTCCCTAATTGTGCCATCATGTTCTCAGTGCCTATAAAATTTTGGGTAGATTCATGTTTCAAATATGTGACTTTTTTTTCACTTTGGGTTGGAAGTGGAGGAATAGAGGAAAAGAGTGGGCAATGTTAAACTAAATTAATCAGTCAAAGCTTTGTGTGATAAACAACTCTGAAGCATTTGCTAGCTTTACTCAAACCAAAAAACTGCTTGCCACTCTCTGCCTTCTCAAGCCATATGAATAGCCAAATTGAATGTCCCTCAGGCCATGAAAAACGAGGAAGAATAGTTATTGCTAATTTAATATAATAAAGTATTACATTTTCTATTTCATATCTGAAGAAAAAAATGTTTGTTTCCAGGAAGCTTCTTAAGACAAATCATGGAATTTGGCTAGTGAACAAAAGTGGCAAACCAGAACATAATTTAGATTCCTTAGCCAAGAAAGAGAATTTTTTGGAATTTATTTATTATGTATTTAGTTTGAATTAGAGAAATAGTATAAGTATTGATGTTTTAATTCCAAGGCAAATTGCATGACTATAGGGTAGCCTAGGAAAGAATTGTCAAGGAGTTCTATTAAGGATTAGTATCTTTGTATAAATCTTCCTCCATGCTCATTTATTCTTTCACGTTCTGCAAGTATCATTGTTCATGTACATACTTAGTATATTTTTGTTTCTCTCATTTGAAAAAATGGAGTTCACTTCGTTTTCTGTTAGTTGTCATTAATTTCATCTTGTTTTGCTTTCTTTAGTATGTTACTTCCCCTTAAATATTGAACCATGTCATTCTCAGCCATGTTCAACTCTTGATAGTCAGCAGGCAATAGACTTTACTGAGAAATAGAAAAGTGTTAGCCACTGATCTCACCAAGATTATATTCTCTCAATAGAAGCTGTTGATAGATCCTGACCAGCTCCGTACTTAAGGTGTTGACTTGTAGAATGAAATCCTCTGCACACAAGCACAGCAAAATATTTTGGTGAAAAGTAATTATCAGAAATAGTGACACTAGCAGCTTAGTTAACTATTTTTCAGCATGAAGCTTCAGTTACTCCTGCCCATTCTTGTTCCAGACCCATGTGAAATCAGCAACTCAGCTTAATGATGTCACAACATTTGCCAGGCTATGGGTACTGAAGGAAGACACAGGACTGCATGAGAGTCCCCTCCTCTTGCACTCTACATACGAACAGCTCATCTGTCTCACTCATACAGAAACTGTTATCTTTGAAACATCGTTCTATTATTATCATGGTTGTTCTTTAAAATTGGTCCTTAACTTTAGATTGTATTTTGGAAATCAGGTTTTCAAATTCTCCCAGATCTTGTTGGCCAATTTAAAATATTGATAGTAATATACTCTGGAAGCAGCTCATCTTAAAGAGCTCAAATGCTATATATTTCCATTTACTTACTAGAGGGTAACCTTTTGTGAAACACAGATAGCCTACCTTTTTTTTTAAAAAAAATCCCAACAAAGAGTTCAACCCCTCCCAACCTCTAATATTTTTCAAAGTGTGAATTGAAGAGGACTTAGAGACAGATGGGTCTGGATGATCAAGTTACCTGTTATAGCAGCACATCTGCCGGGGCAGTCAATCACTGTGATGGCTCTGACAGGTCGATGGAGCCTGAGCAAGAACAGCTAATGCAGACAGAAGAACGGTTGGGGAAGGGCAGACCTCCTGCCTGTCTCCTGGGTTTGACTGGTCTGAAAGCTGTACTTGAATTTGCCCTGGTTAAAAATCTGTCTGTCTATTGAGCAATGATATTAGATGAGAGATTTGGGCTGCTAATTTTTTTTAAGGCCAACATATTGAACACGTATGATTGGGAATGATTCGATTAGCACTTTCAAGCTGTCAGTCAATATTTGGTCGTATTTGGGGATGTGGGAGAGAGTGTAGGGTGAATAAGATTAGGAAAAGAAGTGGGAAATAGTTTCAAAACTACATATTTCTCAAAAGTGTCAAAAGGAAGAAATACATAAAGCATTAGTTCTGGGTTGCCTATTTCTGAGAGCTCAGCACAATAAAAATTAGCATTGAGCAGAACAAAGGCAATTCTAAGAATGTCAAGAAGCATAATTAATTAAATTTATAGAGATCGGCTACTTTATTTTCTGTATATATCTGATCCTTTTCTTCCATCCTCAGTTGAAGAATGAGTCAGATTATCAATCCCAATAGATCCAAATATTTGGCAATAGTACACACTAGAAAATATGGAGCAAATAATTCCAAGATTTCACAAACAATTAAAAAGATGTGTTTCAATTAAGTGCAGCATTAATTTCACCACTTTTATATAACACATTTGTAAAAATGCTGATGTTGGAAGACAATAAAACCCTGAAATATCTGACTATAAAGCAGTTCCAAAAAATTTCTAAATCTCAAAGAAATATCTAAATGGTAGGTAATGGCTAGAACTGTCAGTCAGTTAAATTTATGGTTAGTTAAATTTATGTATTTATGTATGTAGGTATCTATATTTATTTTTGTATATACATATATATTTTGTATTTATGATTAAAATACATATACTTATGTATTTATATTTAGAATACATATATTTCTTTGAAAAGGAGAAGAAAAATATTCTATAAGATAAGCATTATTATTACCCCACTGTAGAACTACAGTGAGCAAACATTGCTGAAAAGAGGGCAAAATGTTAATACATGCAGAACTGCTGTTAGTAGCGATTTTCTCCACAATGCCAAACTGATGGGGATTCGTGAAAGAGCCATTAAACAGATGCGTTGCTTTTCAATACATTCTTCAAGTATTTTTGCTCCCTCATCCACA